>NC_072396.2:143215000-144415000 GCF_028885625.2 Pongo pygmaeus | reverse complement strand
ATAGTTGGGGTAGAAGCCATGTTACATAGAATGGCAGAAACTGGAGTTTGAGGTGGAAATTCCAATCTGGTTCACGTCTGGGCCCAGTAGCCAGAATGAGAGTTTGCCTGGAATGTTTCTCAAATTTAGATGCCATTTCAGGTCTCTAACACATGCTACAGGAAAAATCAGTGAATATATGTGAAACCTTCTATCTAGTGTCCAAGCAATCACTCTGGGATTGCAAGCCCAGCCGATAAAGGCAGCTTTGCTGTAAACCAGAAGCCTTGTTTTGTTCGGAATGTTCAGGTGTGAGCCTCAGGGCAAGCACTCTGTTGCTCCAGTGTCTTCACATTTCCTCTTTTGCCACAAAGACCCTAATGAACAAAGCCACCTTATCTTAATGGTGGATTTTAATTAGGCTCTGTGATTAATTTGAATTTCTTTATCTGAACTCGAAATATAATTATGTTATCTGATTTTCATTCTGGCCCCTAGAATCTCCTGAGACCCATCTCAGAAACCTGTAATACGTTTACAGGTACTTGGGTAATGCACCCCTTTGGAGAGAGATTCATAGAAGCCCAGAGGAAGGTTCTTGGTCTGACTGACAGGGACCCAGGGTCATTGTCAGAGTTTAGATTCTAGCCCATCTGCAACAGTGCACCCATCTGGCCAACAGCAAACCAGATGCCGTGTTAGATGTCTTATACATATACTCCCGCAAGACTAATGACCCCCTCACTCCCACCAAAACAAGCTATATAGTAAATACTTTTTTAAAAAATACTAGTTGTTTATTTTCAAGGAAATATTTCCTCTCACTTTTTCTAATAACCAACTCTTATTTTAACTCTTCTGTATCTCTCCATTGATTAGTTTAGCCACCCACACACACATTTGATCAATCTCATCATGTCATTCCACTGTTTAAACCCTCTTATTGGCTTTCTTTTGCTCTTACATTACAATCCCAAATTCCAGAAATGGCTCAAAAAGATGTGTTTCCAGCCCCTGCTTACCTTTCTTGCTTTATCTCTTACTATTCCCCTATCAATGAGTTTTTTGGGCGTTGGTGAACTACTTAAAGTCTTCCATGGGCCGTGTGCTCTCATGCTGCCGTGCCCATTCCCTCTACTCAGAATGCCATGGCCCCCTTTCTTCATCATATTACCCTTGCAGAACCCAGCTCAGGCATGTCCTCTTCCAGGAAACCTCCTTTCAGATGACTTCCTTCTGTGTTCTTATATCTTTCCTGTAAGTGCCTTTATTACAGTATTTGAGAAACTAGAAGGGTAGTTATCTCATTATGCTCTGTCTCCCTTATCATATGGTGACCCGCATAAGGGAAGGGACTCAGGCAGATTCACCTCTATTCCCCAGCACCTAGCACTGTGCCTGGCACTCCATACATAAATGCTGCTAAAATAATTGGCAGAGTGGGACTGTTTCTAGACCCCTCCAAATATGGCTTGGTGTGACAGCTCTTTATCCTCCGTTTTTATGTGGTCATTCTCCTTACCATTTTAAGTAATATAGTGAGGGGCTATAAATACCCCTTAACTAACACTGGTGTCCTCTGACAGCATGTTCTATGTTCAGAGAAATTCTGAGACAAAGGAAAGTACCAGTTGTGCACACAACTAGTGACCCTCATGGAAAGAGGATAACTGTCTGTTGATTTAAGATGTTTAAATATCTTAACATATTTCTGTTGTGCTTTATTTTTCTCAGTATATTCTAGGTTTTTTACTTTGCTCATTTCTCTTAAAGATATGAACTTCTTCACACCTTAAACTTTGATGCCGTCCGGCGACGTATGAGTGTAATTGTGAAGACTCAAGAAGGTACATGTCTGAAAAGCTTGAATTTTTCACTTTGTTCATTTGTAGGCTTATTGGTTGATTCACTCTTTTGGGAAAGAGAATCATTTCATGTAGTAGTGTAGGATTAGTGAAAGTCATGCAAAGCAGTAGCTTTTGCATATGCCTTCATGTATTTTTTTAAGCACAGATGTTCTATTTACCAAATTGTTAGTGATAGAACCCTTGTTATGACAGGGTGTGCCTCTTCTTGGTAGCAGAACCATATCCCTCTGCCCTGGGTGTTTGAACAGGAACTGAAAGGATGACTTTTATATGGTTCAGGGTACTGACCAGTCTACCAGTAATGTTTACATGCAGCCACCCAGCATAGTTGGATGGTTTGGGATTACTAGCAGCAGAATCGTTGAGTATAGGGAGTTGCTTGTATCCCTCACTGACCTTCCTGGTTCCCCTACTGCTTGACACTCCCTGGAAACAGGTGAGGTAGAGAGGACTAAGGGCCTGGTTTCTGGGAAATGGCATTGCAGTTTCACTCCAGAGCTCAGGTTCTTTGTTGAGCAGAGTAAAGCTTGCCCTTTGCAGGGGAACTGGTACCGTAATCCTGGGCTCCCTCATGTCTTTGGAGGCACCATGGTGGTTTGCCTTCTGCTCAGATTCTGCAAGACCCATGGGTGAGCACTCCTGCTTTATTCGAAGGCTCTCAGATCCGTGTGTGTGTGGTGTGCCGAGGTGGTTTGTTTTCTAAAAATTTTTGATTTATTTCCCAGTAATTTACTTTTTACTATTAAATTTTCTAAATTCCTTAATGTGAGAATGGGAGGATACAGACAGATCCTTGGGGGAACATATCATACTTTGTGGTGTGATTGCAAAGTCATGAAATTGATTTTAATAAGTGACCATGGAGTTTGTTTTGTGAATTTTAAAATACACTTTGGATGTGTAAGAATAAATGAAAAAAAAAAACCACAACATTTCAAATACTTGCTATTCTTAGGTGTGCACGTCCACATGTTCTACAGCAAATGGTGAAATGTCTGTGGAACTGGTCTACAAAGGTCATTGACCTCAGAGCTACACTTTTTAATTTGTTGACCTCAGTTGTTTCCCTTATAAGGATAAAGTGTCTGTCTCAGTGCACAACTGTGAATATTTCCTGGGTGTGTGAAGTGATCTAAAGCTGCAATTATACCAGCATTCTACAAAGCTATTCTCATCAGTAAAAACTATCAAGCCATTGTTTTAGAAGCTAGTTAATATAGTTTATTCAAAATTATTTCAGCTTGTTTGAGCTTGAGCTTTCTTCTTGACATCTGTAGATGCCATATGTGTGCTCTAGGCCATGGCTTCACTGCATTTATTTATTTTTTTTAAGACACGGTATTACTCTGTCATCTAGGCTGGAGTGGCAAGATTATAGCTCACTGCAGCCTTGACATCCTGGGCTCAAGCAATCCTTCCACCTCAGCATCCAGCGTAGTTGGATCTATAGGTGTGTACCACCATGCCCAGCTAATTTTTTAATTTTTAGTAGAGTCAGGGTCTCCCTATGTTGCCCAGGCTGGTCTTGAACTCCTGAGCTTAAGTGACCCTCCCACTTCAGCCTCCCACAATGCTGGGATTACAGGCGTGAGCCACTGCACCTGGCATACATTTTCAGAAGAAATTCAGATGCAGCTCCTTGACACAAGCCCAGCCCTCCATGAATTGGTGGGAGGAAGTATATTTTAACAGAGGTGCCCGTTGTAAACTCTGGCTTATTAATTGTGTTCATAATGACCTTGAAGAGGTGGTACATGCCTTTCTGACAGACTAAAGGCCAAGATTTCTCATTCCATTTAGGTGAGTATTGCAAGGCGTGCTCAGAATATACAACACTTGGGTGAGAGAGACCGCTTTAAAAGGTACTCTTACTAAAACCACAATACCAGCCTTAAAATTCTAAGTCAAGTACTATGGTTCTTTATTTTAGGAGACATACTTCTCTTTTGTAAAGGAGCAGACTCGGCAGTTTTTCCCAGAGTGCAAAATCATGAAATTGAGTTAACTAAAGTCCATGTGGAACGTAATGCAATGGTGAGCCTATACTCCTTTCCCCACCAATAAGTAAGCAGAGAAATGCTGAAGATGACTATGTTTATTGGATTTCTGTTTAAATGACAGTTTAAATACATTTTAGCTTATTTTTGTGGTCTATGTTTTGTATTTGGGGTTTTGATAATATTACTTTATCTTAATATAAAACATTTTCCTGGAGCAAGTTTCAGGTCAGAATTCGTAGGCTTAAAGACTTTTCAACAACCTTTGTTAAAAGAACTGTTACTTCCTTTTTCTGAACCTAATTGAATGTTACTTTTCAGTTGTAATTTCTTCATTTTTTCAAACTAAATATGTGTCAAAATTTCTCTTGTACATATTGCTAAAGCAAGAGTATTTACAGAGTGTGTGTGTGTGTGTGTGTGTGTGTGTGTTTTTCCAATTATTATTAGAATAACTACGGGTCTCCTACTTTACTCCTAGGATGGGTATCGGACACTCTGTGTAGCCTTCAAAGAAATTGCTCCGGATGATTATGAAAGAATTAACAGACAGCTCATAGAGGCAAAAATGGCCTTACAAGACAGAGAAGAAAAAATGGAAAAAGTTTTCGATGATATTGAGACAAACATGAATTTAATTGGAGCCACTGCAGTTGAAGACAAGTAACTGGAAAATGATACTCTTATTATTTTAATGACCAGTGTTTTGGGTGTGATCTGCCCCAGATTAGTAATTTAATCTCAAAGTTTGAAATCTTTAGTTTTATTGTTTAAGTGGGCTTAAAGATTTATTTATTATAGCAAGTATGAAAAATTACACCAGATTTTGAGCTGTTAGTAGGAATGATTTTTTTTTTTTAATTTTTTAATTAATTTTTTTTTTTTTTGAGACGGAGTGTCGCTCTGTTGCCCAGGCTGGAGTGCAGTGGCGCGGTCTCGGCTCACTGCCAGCTCCACCTCCCAGGTTTACGCCATTCTCCTGCCTCAGCCTCCAGGGTAGCTGGGACTACAGGCGCCCACCACCACGCCCAGCTAATTTTTTGTATTTTTAGTAGAGACGGGGTTTCACCGTGTTAGCCAGGATGGTTTCGATCTCCTGACCTCGTGATCCGTCCGCCTCAGCCTCCCAAAGTGCTAGGATTACAGGCGTGAGCCACCACGCCCAGCCAGTAGGAATGATTTTTAAGGTAAATTCACGTAACCTAGAAGAATGAATCAGTTTTCACTCAGGTCTTTTGAATATTTACTAAGCTATCCATATATTTATGCACATATTATCAAATAGTCTTGACATATGTAGGGAAGGGTACTATAGCCATTGTTTGAGCTGGTGCCTAGACAAAGGGGTAAGATTTTGAGAGATAGGTGAGCTGAAAGGAAATTTAAGGTAGAGTGAACAACATGAGAGCTTAATCTAACCTGGTTCAACAGACCAGAGTATGTTTTTGCATACTTTATTTATTTTATTTTATTTTTATTTTTATTTATTTATTTTTTTTTGAGACAGAGTCTTGCTCTGCCACCCAGGCTGGAGTGCAGTGGCACAATCTCGGCTCACTGCAACCTCTGCCTTCTGGGTTCAAGTGATTCTCACGCCTCAGCCACTGGAGTAGCTAGCTGGAATTACAGGCATATGCCACCACACCCAGCTAATTTGCGTATTTTTAGTAGAGGCGGGGTTTCACCATGTTGGCCAGGCTGGTCTTGAACTCCTGGCCTCAAATAATCTGCCTTGACCTCCGAAAGTATTGGGATTATAGGCATGAGCTGCCGTGCCTGGCCTGCATACTTTAAAATAATATGCTTTTCACTTACAGGCTGACCTTTTTCAGACTTGATTGCAGGACACTGCCATTGATCTGCTTGAAATAATAAGTTTTAAATTCTTAATATTTTTGGAATTTTCTAAATATTATATATGAAAATTATGAGACTTAAAAAGTTACAAACATATATTTAGTCACATTAAAAGGTATTGAAACTCTAATGAAATTCATTTAGTCTAATTTCATTGTTATTCTGTGGCCAAAAGAAACCCAGAGGAAAGTATCGTTTTTCTCTCCTCGCCTTTAAGAATTATAATTAAATTCTCATTCAGGATGATCGGCATTCCTGTTTTTTTGGAGGGTGGGTCGGAGTTATACATTCAGGTAGTACACGTGCAGGTTCGTTATGTGGTTATATTGTGTAATGCTGGGGTTTGGGCTTCCATTGATCCCATCACCTAAGATATTAACATAATACTCAATGAGTGGTTTTTCAACCCTTGCTCCCCTCCTGTCTTCCCCCTTTTGGAGTCCCCATTGTCTGTTATTTCCATTTTTATGTCCATGTGTACTTATTGATTAGCTCCCACTTATAAGTAAGAACATGTGGTATTTGATTTTCTGCCTCTGAGTTATTTCACTTAGGATAGTGGCCTCCAGCTGCATCCATGTTGCTGCAAAGGACATGATTTCACTTTTCTTATGGCTGCGTAGTATTCCAGCAATCTTGCCTGATGGCTCTGGCTAGGACTTCCAGTACTCTGTTAAATAGGAGTGGTAAGAGTGGATATCCCTGTCTTGTTCCAGTTTTTAGGGGAAATGCATTCAACTTTTGCACATTGAGTATGGTGTTGGCTGTGGGTTTGCATTTAGGGTTCTTATTATTTTGAGGTATGTTTCTTTGATGCCTAGTTTGTTCTCAGGGCTTTTTTTTTATCATCAAGGTATGTCAAATTTTATTGAATATTTTTTCTGCATCTATTGGGATGATCATATAATTTTTGTTTTAATTTTATGTATGTGGTGAATTATATTTATTGATTTGCATATGTTAAGCCGTCCTTGCATCCCAGGAATAAAACCCATTTGATCATGATGAGTTATCTTTCTGATGTGCTGCTGGTTTCAGTTTGCTAGTATTTTGTTGAGGATTTTTACATCTATGTTCATCATGAATAATGGCCTATAGTTTTCTTTTTTTATTGTGTCCTTGCCAAATTTTTATTTTAGGATGATACTAGTTTCGTAGAATGAGTTATGGAGGAATCCCACTTCATTGTTTTTTCTTGGAGTAGTTTTAGTAAGATTGGTACCAACTCTTCTTTATATACCTCTCATAGAATTCTGCTGTTAATCTCTCTGGTCCTGGGTTTTTTTGATTAGTAGATTTGTTATTACTGATTCAGTTTCATAGCTTGTTTAGGGTTTCTTTTTCCTTCTGGTTCAATGTTGGGAGGTTGTATGTTTCCAGGAATTTATCCATTTCGTTTGTGTTTTCCAGTTTGTGCTCGTAGATATGTTCATAATAGTCTCTGAGGATCTTTTGTATTTCTGTGGTATCAGTTGTGATGTCACCTTTGTCATTTCTGATTGTGCTTATTTTAATCCTCTCTTTTTCTTGGTTAATTTAGCTACTGATCTGTTTGTTTTTCATTTTTGTTACATTGATCCTTTGTATGATTTTTTTGGTCTCAATTTACTTTAGTTCTGCTACAATCTTTGTTACTCCTCTGTTAGCTTTGGGTCTGGTTTGTTCTTGTTTTTCTAGTTCCTTTAGGTGTGACATTAGGTTGTTCATTTGAGATTTTTCTGCCTTTTTGATGTAGGCAATTAGTGCTATAAACTTTCCTCTTAACACTGCTTTTGACATATCCCATAATTTTTGGTATATTGTGTCTCTATTTTCTTTTGTTTCAAAATTGTTTTTTGGTTTCTGCCTTAATTTCATTGTTTACTCAAAAGTTATTCAGGAGCAAGTTGTTCAGTTTATATGTACTGATGTGGTCTTGAGAGTTCCCCTTGGTATTGATTTCTAATTTTATTTCACTCTGTTCTGAGAAGATGCTTGATACGATTTTGAGTTTTGAATTTCAGGAGACTTGCTTTATGACCAAGCATGTGATCAATTTTAGAGAATGTTCATGCACAGATGAGAAAAATGTATGTTCTGCAGTTGTTGAGTAGAGTGTTTTGTAAATGTCTATTAGGTCCATTTGGTCAAGAGTCCAATGTAAGTCCAGAGTTTCTTTGTTAGTTTTCTGCCTCGATAATCTGTCTTGTGCTATCATTGGGGTCTTAAAATCCCCCAATATTATTATATGGCTCTCTATCTCTTTCCTTAGGTCTAGGGATGATTGTTTTATCAATCTAGGCACTCTGATGTTGGGTCTGTGTATATTTAGGCTAGTTAAATCTTGTTGAATTGAATCCCTTTTCATTATGTAATTCCCGCTTTGTCTTTTTATTTACTGTTGTTGGTTTAAAGCCTGTTTTATCTGATACAGGAAGATCAAACCCTGCTCCTTTTTGTTTTCTATTTGCATGATAGAGCTTTCTCCATCCCTTTAGATTTAGCTTGTGGTCATCATTACGCCTGAGATGGGTCTGTTGAAGTTTTTGAGGTAGAGTCTCACTCTGTTGCCCAGGCTAGAGTGCAGCGGCACGATCCTGGCTCACTGCAACTTCGCCTCCTGGGTTCAAATCATTCTTCTGCCTCAGCCTCCTGAGTAGCTGGGACTACAGGTGCCTGCCACCACACTCAGCTAATTTTTGTAGTTTTAGTAGAGACGGAGTTTCACCATGTTGGCCAGGCTGGTCTCGAACTCATGACGTCAGGTGATCCTCCTGCCTCAGCTTCCTTAAGTGCTAGGATTACAGGTGTGAGCCACCACGCCCTGCCTAACAGATGGTATTTTTGTATTCATTGTGCCAATCTATGTCTTTTAAGTGGAGCATTTAGGCCATTTACATTCAAGGTTAATATTGATATGTGAGGTTTTGTTCCTGTCTTAGTGTTGTTAGCTAGTTGTTTTGGTAGTCTCAAGTATTTAATTGCTTTATAGGATCTGTTAACTTTCTACTAACATATGCTTTTATAGTAGCAAATATCATCCGTTTGTTTCCGTGTTTAGAGCTCCTTTAAGCATTTCTTATAGGATAGGTTTGGTGGTGACAGATCCGCATAGCATTTGCTTGTCTGGGGAAAACTTTATTTTTCCTTAATTTAAGAAGCTTAGTTTAGCAGGATATAGAATTATTGGCTGCAGTTGTTTTTCTTTAAGAAGGCTAAAGGCCAGGTATGGTGGCTTATACCTGTAATCCAGTGCTTTGAGAGGTTGAGGTGGGAGGAACACTTGAACCTGGGAGCTCACAGCCAGCCTGGGCAGCATAGTGAGACCCCATCTCTACAAAAATTTTTTTTTTTAGGTAAGTAAGCATGGTGACATGTGCTTGTAGTCCCAGCTGCTTGGGAGGCTGAGGTGGGAGGATTGCTTGAGCCCAGAAGTTACAGTGAGCCATGACTGCACCACTGCTACACTTTAGGTGACAGATTGAGATTTTTGTCTCTTAAAAAAAAAAAAAAGGCCAAAACTACATCCCCAATCTTCTGGCTTCTAAGATTTCTGCTGAGAAATTCACTATTAGTCTGATGGGATTTCATTTATAGGTAATTTGTCCTTTTTATCTAGCTGCTTTTAAGGTTTTTTTTTTTCTTGTTAACCTTGGGTAGTCTGATGACTATATGCCTAGGCGATGGTCATCTTGTGTAGCATATCACGGTTGTTCTCTGATTTCTTGTATCTGGATGTTGACCTCTAGCAAGGTTCAAGAAATTTTCCTGAATTGTTCCCCAAATATATTTTCCATGTTGCCTTTTTTTCTTCTTTTCTCTCAGAAATGCCAAGAAGTTACAGATTTTGTTGCTTTACATAATCCCATATTTCTCAAAGACTTTGCTCATGTTGAAATTTTTTTTTTTTTATCTGACTGGGTTAATTTGAAAGACTGCTCTTCAAGCTCTGCAATTCTTTCTTCTGCTTGGTCTAGTCTATTGTTACAGCTTCCAGCTGTATTTTGAAATTGCTTTAGTGAATTTTTCAATTCCAGGTGTTCTAATTGGTTTGTTTTATTATAGCTATCCTTATCTTTCATATCCTGAATCATTTTTCTGGTTTCTTTGTGTTGAGTTTCAACTTTCTCTTGGATCTCGTTGAGTTGCCTTGCAATCCATATTTTGAATTCCTTATCTGTCATTTCAGACTTTTCATTCTGGTTAGCCTGTATTATTACAGAGGTAGTACAATCCTTTGTGTGTGTCAAGACACCCCAGCTTTTTGTACTGCCAGAGTTCTTACACTGATTCCTTCTCATCTGAGGGATCTGTTGCTTCTTATTTTTGAATTTGCTGTAGTTTGGATGAGACATTTCTTATTTTTTAATTCTTTTTTCCCTTGAGGATATGACTGTGGTATATGTTGTGTATGATTGTTTGGCTTTGTTTCTGGGTGCTTTTGACGGGGCAGGGCTCTGTATGGTTTCCTTGGTTGTGGATAGCTTCAGTGCAGTGGCTTTCTCAGATGCTATTTGCTGTAGTGATGTATTGGATGCAAGGGCCGACACACTGCCTCCCGCAGGGCTAAGGGTGTGGAGGTGTCAGAAAGCTTAGCATGTGTACTAGCACTAAGCCCTTCTGGCAGCAAGTTATTTATTTGGTGGTGCAGTTCAGGCTTCAGTCTGGTAGGTGGAGTTTAAGAGTAAGAGTCAGTTCTTCTCTGGGAGATGATGAGTGGAAGCACCTACCCTGAGGGAAGGATGGTGGCAGGGGTTAGAGATCAGGTTGGGGTATGCTCGGTCTTGGGGAAAGGAACAAGGAGGGGTGCACCAGTTCCTCATCCTGTGCAGGTAGGAACATGATCCGCTTCTCCATTATGCCCCTGTCGTAGAGCTCACAATCTTCAGTTCGTGTAGACTTTATCCTTTGGTTCCTAGTCACAGTGTAGCTGCAGACCATGGATACATCTCTCTGATGGTTGCCACCAAAATGAGCTTTGGCCAAGCCTTTCCCCCAAGTTGAGAGCAGACAACTCTGCAGCTTACCTGTCTGTTGCTGGGATGCTGCTGCTCTGGGTAGGGAGTTGGAGTTGGGCCCCACCCTTTGTGAAAACCCAATTGGCATGAGCTCATTTTCAGCAGGGGTAGAGCCAGTGCGAAAAAGGTGAAAAGTTTCTCCAGGTACATATGTGCTACCATCCACCGGGAAGAACTGCTGCTGGCTGCATCAACAACAGTGTACAGGGGGTGGGCACAGTGGGAAATGACCCCTCTCCGTGACTGTTCCTGGCCCTCAGTGCTACCCCCTTCAGTGATTGTCACTGTGCCCACATTTCCTTTGTCCCAGGAGGGCCCTTAGCAGGCTGTGCTTACCTCCCCCTTAGGGGCACTCCATGCTGAGGGATAGATCTCCAGGGATCCCATAGCTCCCTGGGGACTCACTGATCCCCATGAGCTTGCCAAAGTCAGAGCGGGTTGGAGTATATTTGCAGGGAATCTGATGGTGTGATAACTCAAGGGCAGAGATTCCCCTAGGTAGGGCATTGGCCCACTACAGCAGCACAAACACAATGGTTCCTGCCCTCTAAGTTTGGGTCTGAGGGGAGTACTGACATGCCTGCGTGAGTTGGCCGCCCGGATCTCTGTCCCTGCGAAGCTCCTATATTGCCACTGATGGCATTGCCCTAGGTAAGGAGAGCAGAGGGGTTCCCCAGCAGTTTGATGGTCAGGAGATTGTCACAAGGTGAGGGAAGCAGAGAAGCATTTCCACCTACCCTTTACATGGGGCTTTGAGTTCCTCAAGGGACAGTCTGCCAGACTCTCGCTTCTTTCCTTTTCTGCATCCCAGCTTTCTCTTGTGGGCTCTCCAACAGGTCCTGGCTCTCTTCTCGCAGTTTTCAGTTCGGAAGATGTCCATTCACCAATAACTTTGATCTTTTTTATGAGGACAACTGGCATTTGATGTCCCTAGTCAGCCATCTGAAAACCCATGTTCCTGTTCTTGAAGCTCCTCAAGGATAGGGATTCACTAATTTCTCTCATCATCTGATTAGAGTGTTTGGACCTTTATACTTTGAATGATGTTAAGTGATGTTAATTGGTATGGTTAGATATAACATAAAATGAAACATGCTAAAGTGACATTGAGTACAAATGTTTCTGAACATTTTAGCTTAGAATGATGACACTCAATTCTGCCATTGGATACCGGTTACCCAAGGTGTCACAAACTTTTCAGAACCTCATTGTTTGAAATTTGCTTTAGTAAGTAAAATTATGCCGGAGACAACACTCAGAATGAGTAGGGGATGTATATGAAAGTCAACCGTGATAAGGTGTCAGGACTCTAGAATTGCTATGAATTATAAAAATATTATCTTTAACAAGCCTTCCTGTAGAACCTTTGTCAGGAATTTTAGAAGATCACAAGGTTTCTTTTGTGTTCCCAGGCTACAAGATCAAGCTGCAGAGACCATTGAAGCTCTGCATGCAGCAGGCCTGAAAGTCTGGGTGCTCACTGGGGACAAGATGGAGACAGCTAAATCCACATGCTATGCCTGCCGCCTTTTCCAGACCAACACCGAGCTCTTAGAACTAACCACAAAAACCATTGAAGAAAGTGAAAGGAAAGAAGATCGATTACATGAATTATTGATAGAATATCGTAAGAAATTGCTGCATGAGTTTCCTAAAAGTACTAGAAGCTTTAAAAAGTAAGAAAGTACATCAGTTTCTTATATTTAGACATTGGTGCAGATGTAAATCACAGCTGCATATACAAAAGGCTTCATTTTCTGTAATGCATGATTTTCTGTTTGCAGGTGTTTTATCCTTATAAGTTAAAATCGTCCCTGAGGACTTGACTAATGGCCCATCTGAGATTATTTGGCACTTTCCACCTTTTCTTTTAACTTAAGAGAAAACTGCACATTTTGGAAGGTTTAGAAAAATGGCTCAATTTTTAAATGTTTAGAGTCTAGGTATTCAATGTTGATATTCTGGCCTGGTCCATGTTAAGAAAAAAATATTCCTTTCACAGACTTTTAAATTGAATGTAATAAAATCAATCTTTATGACAATTTTCATGCATTTTGAGGTTCTGGAGCCATTTTCTGTGCATTTTTATATCCCAGAGCTCCAAATGGAATCAAATACTTGTTAACGTGGCCACTTTATTTAGAGGACATGGCTGCTTTGACTCTGCTTTCAACTAGGAAGAACTTGTGGAACATAAAGGTGTCAGGGAAAGCCACTGATAAACAATAATTCAGTGCCCAGAGATATATTTTCTATACTTCCCATTGACCAAGGGTCAGCTTTGTCTAAACCAATTACTTGAATTTACCTTGGCCATAAGCAAATTGATTTCCTTTTTTGAAATGCCACTGGACGTGTCTGTACTAACGTGAAATATCCCTAAGCAATATTATTTTCAATTTCTTAAGCACACTTTATGTTCCAGGAACAGTGTTAAGGGCTTTGTATGATAATTATTATTTAATCATCATTAACAACCCAGTTAGGCAACCGTATTTTCTTCATTTTACAGATAGAGATCACACAGCTAAGAAGAAGTTCAGAAAGTTTCTCCAATTCCAGATCCCATGCTTATAACAACTATGCTGTATCTGTATCCTCATCGCTAATGTTTAAGCAAGCTTTAAAAATGATTAGCCCACATTCATGAGGCTATGGCCAATTCTAAAACAGCTGTTGTTCTTCTAGTACTGGGGCATCAGTGAGAATAAATAGGTTTTTATTAATTGCCTATGAGAAACTTTTTCCTTTAGCCAAATGGTACTTATAAAGACAGTCCAAAGTATGTGCATTTTACTTCTCCTTTTGTCTTAGTCTGCTTGGGCTGCCATAATAAACTACCATAGATTGCATGGATTAAACAGTAGAAATTTATTTTTCACAGTTTTGGAGGCTAAAGTTCTGTGATTGGAGTGCCAGCATGGTTGGGTTCTTGTGAGGGCTTTTTTCTGGCTTGCAAATGGCCGCCCTCTGCTGTCTCTTCCTCTTATAAGGGCAGTAATCCCATCATGGAGGCCCCACCTTCATTAACTCATCTAAAGTCAGTGTATTAGTCTGTTTTCACACTGCTGATAAAGACATACCCGAAACTGGGAACAAAAAGAGGTTTAATTGGACTTAGAGTTCTGCATGGTTGGGGAGGACTCAGAATCATGGTGGCAGGCAAAAAGCACTTCTTACATGACAGCGACAAGAGAAAAATGAGGAAGAAGAGAAAACAGAAACCCCTGATAAACCCATCAGATCTCATGAGAGTTAATTCACTATAATGAGAACAGCATAGGAAAGACCAGCCCCCATGATTCAGTTACCTCCCCCTGGGTCCCTCCCACAACACATGGGAATTCTGGGAGATACAATTCAAGTTGAGATTTGGGTGGAGTCACAACCAAATCATATCATTCTGCCCCTGGCCCCTCTAAATCTCATGTCCTCACATTTCAAAACCAATTATGCCTTCCCAACAGCCCCCCAAAGTCTTTCAGCATTAACCCAAAAGTCTACAGTCCAAAGTCTCATCTGAGACAAGGCAAGTCTCTTCTGCCTATGAGTCTGTATAAAATCAAAAGTAAGCTAGTTACTTCCTAGATACAATGGAGGTACAGGTATTGGGTAAATATAGCTGTTCCAAATGGGAGAAATTGGCCAAAACAAAGGGGTTAGAGGGCCCATGCAAGTCTGAAATCCAGCAGGGCAGTCAATTATTAAAGCTCCAAAATGATCTACTTTGACGCCATGTCTCACATCAAGGTCATGCTGATGCAAGAGGTGGGTTCCCATGGTCTTGGGCAGCTCCGCCTCTGTGGCCTTGCAGGGTATAGCCTCCCTCCTGGCTGCTTTCACAGGCTGGCATTGAGTGTCTGCAGCTTTTCCAGGTGCACAGTGCAAGCTATCAGTGGATCTACCATTCTGGGGTCTGGAGGATGGTGGCCCACTAGTCAGTGCCCCAGTAGGGACTCTGTATGGGGACTCCAACACCACATTTCCCTTCTGCACTGCCCAAGCAGAGGTTCTCCATGAGGGCCCCATCCCTGCAGCAAACTTTTGCCTGGACATCCAGACGTTTCCATACATATTCTGAAATCTAGGTGGAGGTTCCCAAATCTCAGTTCTTGACTTTGTGTACCCTCAGGCTCAATGCCATGTGGAAGCTGCCAAGGCTTGGGGCTTCCACCCTCTGAAGCCACGGCCTAAGCTCTACGTTGGCCCCTTTCAGCCATGGCTAGAGCAGCTGGACACGGCACCAAATCCCTAGGCTACACACAGCACGGGGACACTGGGCCTGGCCCATGAAACCACTTTTCCTCCTGGGCCTCTGGGCCTGTGATGGGAGGGGCTGCTGTGAAGGTCTCTGACATGGCCTGGAGACATTTTCCCCATGGTCTTGGGGATTAACATTAGGCTCCTTGCTTCTTATGCAAATTTCTGCAGCCGGCATGAATTTCTTCTCAGAAAATGGGGTTTTCTTTTCTATCGCATCATCAGGCTGCAAATTTTCTGAACTTTATGCTGTTTCCCTTTTAAAATGGAATGCTTTTAACAGCACCTAGGTTACCTTTTGAATGCTTTGCTCCTTAGAAATTTCTTCTGCCAGATACCCTAAATCATCTCTCTCAAGTTCAAAGTTCCACAAATCTCTAGGGCAGGGATAAAATGCCACCAGTCTCTTTGCTAAAACATAGCAAGAGTCACCTTTGCTCCAGTTCCCAACAAGTTCCTCATCTCTGTCTGAGACCGCCTCAGCCTGAACCTTACTTTTCATATCACTATCAGCATTTTTGTCAAAGCCATTCAACAAGTGTCTAGGAGGTTCCAAACTTTCCCACATTTTCCTGTCTTCCTGTGAGCCCTCCAAACTGTTCCAGCCTCTGCCTGTTACCCAGTTCCGAAGTCGCTTCCACAGTTTTGGGTATCTTTTCAGCAACACCCCACTCTACTGGTACCAGTTTACTGTATTAGTCCGTTTTCAAGCTGCTGATAAAAACTTACCCAAGACTGGGAAAAAAAGAGATTTAATTGGACTTACAGTTCCACATGGCTGGGGAGGCCTCAGAATCAAGGTGAGAGGCAAAAGGCACTTCTTACATGGCTATGGTAAGAGAAAAATGAGGAAGAAGCAAAAGCGGAAACCCGATAAACCCATCAGATCTCATGAGACTTACTCACTCTCAGAGAATAGCACAGGAAAGACCGGCCCCTATGATTCAGTTACCTCCCCTTGGGTCCCTCCCACAACACATGGCAGTTCTGGGAGATACAATTCAAGTTGAGATTTGGGTGGGGACACAGCCAAACCATATCAGTCAGTTACTCTCAAGGGCCCCACCTCCTAATACCACAACACTGGGAGTTAAGAGCTTCAACATGAATCTTGGGAGAACACAATTCGGTTTATAACAGATGCAAATCCCATCATGAGGGCCTCACCCTCTAAAGGTGCTATCTTCAAATACAATCACACTGGGGGTAGGGCTTCAACATGAATTTGCAGGGGAACACAATTCAGTCTATAGCACCATTCAACAGCCCTGAGGACACTTTTGTAAAAGCCAGGGCTTGTGGAAAACTTAATGTACTGTCACTGTCTCAGATTAGCCCATCTTCCTGGTTATTTGTTTGGAGTCGGGCACAGTCTTTACTTACTTACACAAGGTTCAGACTCAGTCACCTTTGCCAGCTTCTGCTCCTTTGCCCTTTCCCTTTCAAATCAGCCCCCAAGCCATATTCATACTCCCATTCTCACCTCTAGTGCCCCACCCACATCAGAGGTCTAGGACATCATGCATGAAATCCCTTAAGCCCCTCTGCCAGATGAATGATCTTTAAGTGAAGCATTGTCCATATCATAGTTCCACTCTGAAAACTTTGTTGGTTCTCCATTACTCACAGATTCAGGCCACACCAAAGGCCTTAAGTGACCTTTTCAACATGCTTTTCCAGTGCACCGCAACATACGTTCTATTACATCACCTCTTTACTCCCTGTTTTTCAAGTCCTACTTTAGATATTGCACCTCACAAAGAATCCACTATTCTTTCCTGTGTGGATATGTCTCAATAACTGGGCATTAACCATTGATTATCTTGTTTGGTTAGGTAGTTCTCTCACGTATGCTTCTATCAATCTAAGGAGATTTTCTATTCTCCATAAAATGATTAGTCCATAATTCTTTGTATTTCTCTATATAGTGTGCTTATAGTTGGTATTTACAAGTTATTTCTTCATTGGTTATTGAGTTGCTGTTTTCAGCCCCATAAGTAAGCTATTAATATATGAGTAGGGGAGCAAAGAAAGAGAACACATCATTCATGTCTATTTAGTGAATAAGATTATACAGCAAAATATTTGTAAGTATAAAATGTTATGGTATTAGCAGTATACACTGAAGAAATATGGAATAAAGGAATGATGAAGTATATTAGGCCCTCACTACTCAAAGCTTCGTCTATAGAATAGCAGCTCCATTGTCACTGGGCAGCTTGTTAGAAATGCAAAATCTCACATCACACCCCAGACCTAACGAATCCGAATTTGCAGTTTAACAAGATTCCCAGGTGATTCCTTTGCACATTAAACTTTGAGTAGCATTAAATTAGATAACTGAATCTCTGAGATCCTGCTTTGTCTAATGCTTCCACTGCAGTGGTTGTCAAATGGCACCCAAGATTCCCCAGAGCAAAACTTGAATAACCACTTGTTTGTTTCCTAATTGAAAAATAAAAGTTAATTGGCAGAATTTTCTCAGTTGGAAGTTTTACACTATATTTTTCTAAAATACTTGGCACCTGTTACACATTTGTCTTTCCTGACACCTAACACCTCTTAGTCCTGGCTACACATGAGAACCACCTAGGAAGCTTTTAAAATACACCTATATATAACCAAGCCCTGGCCAAGGTACTCTGATTTAATTGGTCTGGGGATAGGCCCCAGGCATGGGCAATTTTTAAAGCCACCCAGATGATTCGAATGGGATGGCTAGAGAACCACTAAGCTAGTATGTAAAGTGATACATTTAAAGAATATATATATACATTATATATAATGTATATATATATATATATGTTTGCCTCAAAGCCATTTGTCTTTTCCCTGTATTGCTGGGGAGTTTCAGACTAATTGATGATTTGTCTTCATAGCAGAGTTTGACTAATTGATTTGAATTCCAAATACTCACCATACGTTTCTTATACAGAGGCAGGCTGCTTAACCTCTTATTTTATTTTCTAAACATCAAAAAAAAAAGTTTGTATTAGTCAAAGTTCAACCAGAAAAATAGAACCAGTAAAAGAATATATTGAGAGATTTATTGTTAGGACTTGGCTTGGGCAACTGTATTATGTAGCTGGGCAGGTCTAGATTTGTGGGATAGGCTCTTAGGAAGGGCTGGGACTCTCAGGCATGAGCTAAGGCTACTGCCTTAGGAAGTCTCAGAAAGTAGCTAAGGCTACCGCATCAGGAAGTCTCAGCTCTCCTCTTAAAACCTTTCAAGTGACTGAATCAGGCCCACTCTAGTTATCTAGGATGATCTCTCTTACTTGAAATCAACTGCTTGTGGACTTTCATCACATCCACAAAGTACCTTTACAGCAACACTTAGACAATTGTTTGATTAAATAACTGGGAAATGTGACCTCACCAAGTTGACCTTTTAGAACTTGTAGTCATCTATATGTGCAACTTGGGTCTCAAAGATACGATTGCAAATCACTGTTGTGCCATTATTAGAGGCAGTTGCTTCTTTAGAGTGAACAGGTTGAGGAACCAGATTGATGACTCCCCTGATCTGAGACCACCCCCTTTGTTGTTAAAAACAAAAACCTGGATCCTAAACAGAAACCTATAATAAATCCAAACATAGCATTGTTTTTCTTTTTCAGAGCATGGACAGAACATCAGGAATATGGATTAATCATAGATGGCTCCACATTGTCACTCATACTAAATTCTAGTCAAGACTCTAGTTCAAACAATTACAAAAGCATTTTCCTACAAATATGTATGAAGTGTACTGCAGTGCTCTGCTGTCGGATGGCACCGTTACAGAAAGCCCAGGTAACTGTGAATATTAGTTAACGTTCCATTCTGGATACTTCTATACATATATGTGCAAATGTTTATTTTTAAAAAAAATTATTTCTTCTTCAAAGGGCCATTATTACTATCTAATTTCTTCCTCCAAGGCTTCTTTCTTTTTGTAATGAGACTCAGAAGTCTTTCCCCATTTTGAATTAAACTTATGCTGCACCTTGTTGTCCCCTCAACCTGGCTGTCCCAGTTCCTCACCTTCCAGACTTTTTTCTCTGATGAGTGCTTTGTGCCTGCGGCCAGTGCTCCTACATCCCTTATGACATTAACTCTGTGTGTTCTTTCTGCTCTTCTTACTCCCTTGGCTTGCCTGCAGGTAGACCTGGCCCATCCCTTGTGTAGTCTTCCATTCTCTTTCTCATTTCTCCTTTGCTCTTGACACCATCAATTATATCCTCCTTAAAATTATGCTTTCATGGTCTCTGTGATGGTCCATGGTCCTGACATTTTATTTGTCAATGTAGTGACTTTTTATTTTGTGCCATCCTCTATTTTCTCCCTAATTATCTGTTTTTTCTAGGGCAAAGTTTTCTCTCCACTTTTAGCTTTATGGTCTCTCTCTGAATAAGCAAGTCTATTTCTCTGACTCCCATTGATAAATGTGTGCCCCTGACTTTTTCTTGACATTAAGTCTTCTATTTCTACCTGTCTGCTAGACAGCTATATATGGATTCCCTGCTGTCACAAAAATTCTAGTGTCCAACACAGATCTTAAAATTTTCTTCCTCAGACCAGTTTGGTTTTTCTTTTATATTGTTCTTGTTACCGGTGCCACTTTTCTCTTGCTCCCTATGTCTCAAAACTACCTTTGATCCTTCTCCTCTCCCTCTATATATAGTCACCATGTCCTGTTGGTCCTACCTTTTGTCATAGCTCTCATTTTGATGCCATCTTTCAAAACCTTTTACTGCCCAACTAGTCTAAGCCTTTATGACTTTACACACAGACTATTTGATTTAGTCTCCTCCCTGGTCTCCTTGCTTTCACCCATCCATTTTTAATCTCTCCACACTCCCAAATTAATCTTGTTAAAACACAACTCTTCCTATCATACATTCTTTTTTGGACACTTTCAGTAGTTTCTTAGTCCCTTAGGATGAAGGGCAGTTGACTGAATGTGGCTCCTGGGGCTCCCCACTGTTGTCCCTTAACATGTCTCTACATATTTTGTACTTTGTGTCCACTATCACTCGTTTCTCTGGTGTACATTCTGCACTCCTGTTGGTTGTTCTTCCGTGGTCTTCCATATGTCATGCTCAGGGCAACTTTCAAAACTTTTGTCACATCGTTTCCTCATCTGGCATTCTCTCTGAATTCCCCTGGCCTAACAAAAATTTTACTCATAATGAAACCTAGATGAAAGGCCACCTCCTACATGCTTTCTTTTCCAGCTCCTCCAGTCCAAATTGCCTCACCTTGCTTCTTTGTATTCACTAGGTACAAGGAAACTTAGAGTCTCCATTACCTACTTTTTCATTTCCATATATGCTATAGGATATTCTTTCATATGTGTTAGTCTTGCTTCATCAGATTCTTTAACCACTTGCTCTAAACAAGGGGATGGCTGTGTCTGTGGCTTGTCTTTTACATACTGCATGTGTACACACACACACACACACACCGCCCATCATATCTCTCACACACACACACACACACACACACACACACAGAGCGCCCATCATATTTGAGGCATTTCTTCTGTCTGCCTTCTAGCTGTCAGTCCCCACTGCAATCAGAGGCTCTTCTTTCTTTTCTTCAATCTTGAAAACCTTTCTTGGCGCCAGGTTGGGAATCAGATCCAACCAGAATACACTATTCAAAAGTATCTGTCCCCTTAGTCAGAGAATTTCCTGCAAAAGCTGTCTCTTTTTTTTCCCCTTACATTCAGTGTATGCTGCTCAAATTGCTCACCTGGGTTCTGACTGCTTCACTGCCAGGCAGGTTTATGAATTCCTGACCCCATGCTGCTTCTTCACCTTAATTATGCCACCACTTGTGGTTTAGTCCTCATTCTGTTTTATTTCTGTCACTATAGTTATTTTTTGCAGGATATTACATACTTAGCTGTCATGTTCGTGTATGTGATATTCAAGTCACTATCTCCAATCCAAATATTTGGTGATCTACTTTACTTTTTCAGCTGTTTCCCAAACACATATTCTTGGGTGTGGCATTATCACCCCAAATCTGACTTCTCTAGAGTCCAACCATCATTTTCCTTGGCATCTTCTTTTTCTATGACTGACCTCGTGTACTTCCAGATTTCTAGATTCAAAACCTTGAAACCTGTGTTGCCTTCCCACATACCACATACATTACTCTTTCATTGTAGTCTTAGTCACTAAATTTTGTCTGTTTCTTATTACATTGTCTTTTCCATATATTCCTTTCTTTTCATTACCTTTCAGGGCTAGGCCTTTCAATAGCTCATTGAACTCCTGGAACTAGCCACCTAACTTCTCTCTTTGCCCACAGTCTTGCTTTCCTCCGGTTCTTCCTATACCCTGCTGTTGAACTAGCTCCAGATATTTCTGTCCATGTCCCCTATATGAAAATTCCAATTGATCTGGGCAAGCCAGATCTATTCTCTCAGCATTTACTGTATTTATCTGGCTATGTGCTCTTGGATATGCTAGTTCCTTTCTCTGGACTACTCCTTTCTTTCTTTCTCATCTATGCGAGTCTTACTAATATTTCATGATCTAGATCAAATCACTCTTCCTTCTGTAAAATTCCTGATCACTCTGGCATGTATGGTATCTTCTCCCTTCTCTGACATCCTAGGCCTTCTTATGTGGATGACAATATCATGCATTCCTGCACAGATGCTACATTTTGTTACCTTGTATTGTTAATCTGCTTATCTAATATTCTTGTACTCATGACCTAACTCTACTACTTCATTTATATGCTTTTTAAGGTGTGTGATGAAACCTTATATCTGTTTTGGCTCTTAGCACATTCCTGTATACAATATAAAGCAAGCTATTATAGTTAATGAATAGATAGTATTTTGGCAAAATTATTATTTTTTTTCCATGAAGCTCTCCTAGAGATTGAAGAGGTCTTAATCCAGTTGATCTAGGGCTGAGTGAAAAAGTCCATGTTTACGAATCTAAATCCCTTCATGATTTTATGGTCCATGATTGTATATCCTTTTATCTTTCTACAGTGGAGAGTTTTACTCTTTTTAGTCTATGTTTTCATGCAGAAGCTGTCACCCTGGATAATTTTATTGCCTTCCCTAAACCTTGGGTGCATATTTTTTCCTTGAGGTGCAAATCGTTACTACACACAGTATAACAGGTGCACTTAGTTAACCATTATTGTAGCCTATTAAAAACACATTTAGTTTGGGTTCTTTAATTTTGTCTTTTATTCTTTCACTTACAGGTTATTTCTGACAGTCTTCTGTAAAGTTTTTAAGAAGAACCAAGTTGAGGGGAGGGATTGGGGGAAGCTGGCATTTCATAGTCACATCATTTTTGTGTTAAGTGGAATTGGATGTGGGGTTTTTTGTACTATTTAATACAACTAAAGCCTGATTGAATTCTATTTAAAGAAATAACTGCAGAGTGCCTTAGCCTCATGAATTATTTTTCATCACTTCAGTTATGTTGAAAATGGATTTTATTTATGTTAACTGGTCAGAACAATTGTGAGGACAGTATTTTTGCAAAGCATTATTTAGCTACTAAATTATTTAAGTTTTTTTAAGCCGCTAGATTCCAAGGGGTTTTGTGGCTTGCCACATCAAACAGTGGTTATCTAAAACATAGGGTAGGAGGGCAGCTGATCACCCAATGCACTTCCCACAAGTAACTCTGCCAGGAGGTTTTTGGAGAATCCCAAGGCAGAAGTATTTTAATACCAGGGATGAACATTTTATTCAGTACATTTATACATCTTGAAGAAACACTCAGGGAATAGTGACAGGCTTTGTACACATATCTTGGACATATTTCTGCAAATGTCAACCCCTTTAGTGTACCTCTTTTAAAATACAGCTACTCATAGGAGAGGTCAGACCATATTGAGCAGTGAGAAATTTATTAAAGTTTAGTTGGCAGCCAGATAGGTGCAAGAATTTAACATTAGGTAAGTTGGAATAAGGATTGATGTGCTCCTAGGGAAGGTGAGAGTGTCAGCAGGGAGGAAAGAGTAGAAAGTAACCAAAAACATTGTTCTCTGACTTCCTACTTGGTTCTGGTGGCCCTATGTATGTTACCCCAAATCAGCTTTCTGGCTTCTACTGTCACACATTCAACATCTGATCTGAAAGAACACGTGATGCAATGAAAAAAGAAGGAAATGTATTGACCTCTAATATGCATGAGAGGCAAAGTTTTTGATAGTTCATATATGCACAGAACTAGGACAAGTGGGTGCTGGTGTTACATTTTGAATGGCTGTGTTCTTCTGCATCTGTGAATTTGACACTATTGTACATATTACAGTTGGCCCTCCGTATCCATGGGTCCTGCATCCACAGATCCAAACAACTGTGGATTGAAAATATTAGAATAAAACTAAAACAAAGAACAGTATAACAATAAAAATAATACAGATTTTAAAACAATACAGTATGACAGCTATTTACATAGCGTTTACACTGTAGTTAGGTATTAAAAGTAACCTAGAGATGATTTAAAGTATGCAGGAGGATTTTGGTATCTACGAGGGTCCTGGAGCCAGTCCTCCAAGGATACTGAGGGATGACTGTATATGCACAAACTACCTTTCTGTTTGCAAGGCTGCTATTTACAAGTGTGAATGAGGCATAAACCCCTAAAGTAGCCCAATCTTACATTCTTCTTTGACCTTTTTTACACCTCTTTTGTATTTAATATTTAGATTGTCAGAATGGTGAAGAATTTAAAAGGCAGCCCAATAACTCTGTCGATAGGTGATGGTGCCAATGATGTTAGTATGATCTTGGAATCCCATGTGGGAATAGGTAAGATACATCTAATGAGATGGCAGCTGTGAAAAGTATCAGTATTGCTTTTAGGTAGTGTGGTCTTATATTCTAGAGTGACTGTTTTGGTTTCTCATCTTGAATTTGAATTTTGGAATGATAATTGTTAGTTAAATGAAGGCCTCATCTGATCATGCAACATGTCCATCCCAAGGTCCTACCCCGTGGTAGAAATGTAGCAATGTAACAAAGTTAAAGGATATTTTTCAGTTAGCCAAGTAGAGTGAATTTCCCAAAGCTACTGGCAGCACAATTGATTGTTTAGCTCTTACTTTGACAGCATGCATGAAATTTTTATTGATTTTCTGCCCCTGGCCAGACTGCCTGCTTATGTTGCTGTACTATATCTTGAGATCTCAACTGTTTGGGGCTAAGAAATGATAATTGGTTGGCTGTTTTTCAACATGGCAGTATTAATGAGTGGTTTGGGCTGTAGTGTTGAATTTATATATTGACATGCAACAACAGCTTTTCCACCACCTGTACCATTTTTTTTTCCCTTCTCTGGTTGCTATTAGGCAACACAACTAACTCCCCAGCAAGTTAGTTAGCTAGTTTGTTTGTTTTGGCAGGGTGGTGGGGCCAGATATGAAATTCATATCTTGGGAATTATTGTACTGTAGTTTAGGTTCCCAAATTGTTCTTTTCATTTGGAAGTATTCCTATTTCTTGTGCAACTTTAAGTACTACTCATTGGTTATCCAAGTGTCAAATGGCCTAAAGCTGCTTGAGCTCATAGAACCCTTGCGCTGCTAGTCAGGGTTTCATTCATGAAAGAATTTCACCGTCTTCTCATTGAGCTCCTAGACCACAAACCCCAGGTTTCTGAGTTCGCTTAATATAGCACCTAGGCTAGCGTCATACACAATTAAGCTCTTACTGAGTGACTTAATTATTTTTAAGTTGAGTTTTTTTCCTTCAGATAATTTTTGCCTTGTAATGATTGAAATAATGATTCTATTTAATTGTTGTATACTGTATTACAGATAGGGGGTTACCAGTTAAACTTATTTAAATTATTTGGTAAGTCTCAGTGTCACTGTTAAAGAAAGCTCTTTTGGTTTTTAAAAAAGGAAAACTAAATGATAGAATTGAACTATAACATTTAACCAAGTTGAAACTGTGAAGATAAATCAGGGAGTCATTTATTCTAGAAAATGCTCACCGTATAGAGATACTCTCTTTTAGGTATTAAAGGCAAAGAAGGTCGCCAAGCAGCTAGGAATAGCGATTATTCTGTTCCAAAGTTTAAACACTTAAAGAAACTGCTATTGGCTCATGGACATCTATATTATGTGAGAATAGCACACCTTGTACAGTACTTCTTCTATAAGGTATGTGATAAAATATATGTAATTTAATTTCTTTTTAATCCAGCATTGGCTCAGCTTGGTCATGGTTTTGTTCTTCCTTTTTTTTTTCTTTTTTTAATGCTGCTTTTGATATCTCATACTGAAATTTGCAGTCAACAAAGCAGAGGTGGTCTATTGGATGAATCAGAAACCAGAAATGCCTTTTGATGTAAAATATTTGATAGGAATTTTTAAGCCCTCTTTATTGAAATATAAATTAAATACAATAAAGTGTATTCATCAAAAGTGTACAGTTCCATGAGTTTTGCCAAATGTATACATCCATGTAACCATCACACCAATAAAAAAAATAGAACATTTTGGCTTGGTAGTGGCTCATTCCTGTAATCCTAGTGCTTTGGGAGGCCAAGGTGGGAGGATCACTTGAGGTCAGGATTTCGAGACCAGCCTGGGCAATAATATGAGACCTTGTCTTTACAAAAATAAAAATTTTCTAAAATGAAATTTTTGCAGTCATTTCTAATTGTCTATAAGCACGTCAACCAAGAGAACCAGTGGTAACATTTTGATATGTGACCTTGCTGGTCTTTTGTCTGTACAAATTAACATATGTACTTTTTTTATACTTTTATACACTATACACTACATAGAGGTTTTTAAAATTTTTTTTGAGATATAATTTAACAAAATTCACCTTTTTTTAAAGAAAAATTTTCTTGAAGACAGAGTCTCACTCTGTTGCCCAGGCTGGAGTGCAGTGGCGCAATCTCGGCTCACTGTAGCCTCTGCCTCCTGGGTTCAAATGATGCTCATGCCTCAGCTTCCCGAGTAGCACATGCCACCACACCTGGCTGATTTTTGTGTTTTTAATAGAGACAGGGTTTCACTATGTTGGCCAGGCCGGCCTCAAACTCCTGACCTCAAGTGATCTGCCCCCCTCAGCCTCTCAAAGTGCTGGGATTACAAGCTTGAGCCACCATGCTTGGCCTAAAATTCACTATTTTAAAGTGTATAATTCAATGACTTATAGTGTGTTCACTATGATGTGCAACCATCATCATTGTCTAATTCTAAAACTTTTCTATCATTTCCAAAAGAAACCTTGTACCTATTGGTATAATACATATTGCTTTGTACTTTGCCTTTTTCGTTTAATTTATATTGTGAACATTTTTCTCACCCAATTTAATATTCTTCCAAAACATGATAATTGTGCAACATTGCAAATCCCCAATATTGGACACTGAAGTAGTTTCCTCAACAATACCTTGGTTTCCTTTTTATCACCAAGCATTAGTGTATACATTAGACTGAGTCTACATACTTGTTATTGTCTACCAGGGAATAGAATTTATCAAATTTCTTAATTAGATTCTAGTTTGTAGGTATTTAGTGCATCTTCCAACTACTCGAATCATATAGTATTTAGTATATAATTCAAGTAGTTGTGATATTTGAATTTCATACCCTATATTTTCTAAGAGTTAAAGCTCAGCACCTGATTTTGTGTGTCATTTGTCTATAGTCAACCCTAGGTCTTTCTTACTAACTTTATATTTAAAGAAAATATGTATTTATAAAACTATGAACCCAGTTTCACAAATTTTCTAAGACCCTGGTAGCCAGTATCTGCTGGTAGCCAGGCCAAACACTGTGGAGGAGGAAAATGATGATAATGATGATGGTAACCCAATATGTGTAAGGTATTTTGCGAGTTCACAAAATCACTTTTTAAAAAATGTAATCCTCACAAACATCCTATGAGTCAAGTAGTATTATCACCATTTAAGATACATGGAAAGTAGAGCTCAGAGAGATGGTATAACTTGTCTTTGGCTTTCCATCCGGGAGATGACAGAGCTAGATGTTCCACCATAGATTCATTTACTCCAAATCCAGGACTTTTTATGTGTCACAGTTAGGGTCTTTTGGGCCTTGCACCCAGTAACAGCAGCTCATGGAAATAAAGGGTTATTCTCTCTTGACCTTCACCTAGTAGGAGATCCCTTGAAGATTTGTCATACAGATCTGCCTGGTAATCTGAACCTATTTCAGAGGCTTATTTTGCCTCTTTTGAGTTTTGGCCTGCAATTTAAGCAACTGCCACCAGATGGAAGGAATGCTCTGTTAAGGAGAACAAAACAAGCGTTAAAATGGCAAATGTTGACCAGTGGTTATTTATGTAGATGATATCTTCTGTCTTCGTTAGTATCTCTAGGCCCATTATCATCTTGGTTACTGACTCAGCAGTATTTCTTTTTTATTACTATCTTTTGTGCCAAGAGGATTTCTAAAATTTTCAACTCTATTTGGCTGAGCTAAGAAGTCTTTCCATCCCCTCGCCATTGCGTCTTCAAATTGTTATTGCCCACTCCGGAGTACTTCAGTGACAGGTCTTCCTGCCTTCTGTTTCTCCATTTAATCCTCCTTACATAATTCAACTAGATTAGTGTTTAAAGAATGCCACTTTTCAACTTGTCCCTTAGAACTTTTACTCTCCACCATTTCAGCTTTAGTCTGGCTTTTAATGCACCCCACAGTGTGACCCTGTCTTACCATATAAGTTTAAAATATATACATTCTTGCCTTGGTTCCTGCCATCAACATGTCCTATTCATCTTTATTCATAGTTCGAGTTCTAAGTTCTTTATTCAATTAGTGAACAAATATATTTTAAATGTGTTACCATGTGCCAAGGCCTGTTTTAGGTGCTCGAGGATACACCATGGAATAAGACAGGCAGTGTCCCTGTTCTCATGAGACTTACATTCTGGTGGGTGAGGTAGATCCCTGCTCAACCTTCTCATGAAGCATCCCCATGATCCCCACTGAGCTCTACCTGCTTCAACCTCAGAACACTTATTTTTTTCATAAACTGTGACTCTAGAAATACTATGGACTATATTTTGCATTGTACCAGAACTGATCATGTATAAATGAGTGTTGCTTTTCCAGGTGATGACCTTGGGAGCTCTGACTCATGCTGCAGGGGCGATTCAAAACATGTTGAGCTCATTTCTTTAGAAACATCCTCCAGAGCCAGTAGTACATTGATTGAAATATCCTCAGCTGTGGTAGATGTTCATCTTTTGAGGTTGCATTTGATTTTTAAAGACAGTCTCAAGTCTCCTAGAGCTAATTTTGGAGAATTAGCTGACAGAAGGGAGGAGACTGGTTTTCTGGCATGACTGGAAAGTGGGCTCTTGAAGGGGCTTCTTGAAGAGAAATTCAGAGACATCATGACCAAGTAACAGTAAAAAAGCTCACAGCCTGCTTTGAAGGATAGCACTTAATTTGAAAATTCTAGTGCTGGTAGTTTTGCTTAAAGACATTACTTTCAGTATTTTATAATCACACTTAGTAGCTTTTACTACCTTATGAATTCCCAGCTTGTGTTTCTTTTCTGCTTGTCTTTTTAGTATTTCTCAAATTAAATAATAAGTCCTTTAGGACAGTGGTCCCCAACCTTTTTGGCACCAGGGACCTCAGGCCCTAATGCTCACTTGCCTGCCGCTCACCTCCTGCTGTGCAGCCTCGGGGGAGGGGTGGGGGAGCCCTGACTTAGGAAAAAGAAGTTGACTCTTTTTTTGTTATCATCTGTGTGCCACCTTTGTGTGTAGTAGATGCTCAGTAATGATATGTTGATTGTTTGATGAGGTAATAATAAAGGCATTAAAGCGTTAGTTGATATTGTTAGTGTCAACATAATCTATAATAATTTCCCAACTATTTATTGGCATTAATTGACTTTAAATGTACACTTACAGCATTGTCAGTCTGCTACTATACGATTTGCAAATCTAATTGGTGTTAAAGATACAGTATCATTAGGTGTTCATATTGGAGGAGCTCATTTATTTCCTGGAAGAAGGACAGTAACAGATTCTCATCAAGTAAATAAGATCCTCTTCTGCCTTGATAGGGCAAAAGTTGGCCTTAATATGAATTAATCATTGTTTTAGTTGTTTCCTTATGTCTGTGGAATAGAGGTTTATTGCATTCTGACATTAGAAGGATTTAAGAATAATTATAAACTATTTGGAATATAGTTTCCCATTTTAGTTTAGCAAGTTGATTAAGTGAAAATGTTAATCCTTGTCTTAATTTTTTTTTTTTCAGAACCTTTGTTTCATTTTGCCACAGTTTTTGTACCAGTTCTTCTGTGGATTCTCACAACAGGTTTGTTTCTCAAGTTATTCGTTATAATGTAGTTTACATTTGCTGTTAATAAATTACCCTTACATATTAGATTTCTAGAGATTAGAGATGTATGTACAAAGTAAAATGATCTCTTGGTTTTGACAACAGCAAATGTTTATATCTTTGCTTTACTAGTTTTCTTATTGTTACCTTCATTTTGAAATGCTTTTGGTACATCCTGTTGGAGTTGTGATAACATTAAAAAGAGTATTTTGAATTTTTTCTTTTTATCAACGTATAAAAAGTGTTTCATAATTCTAAAATGTTGTTTAATATTTCATCAAATGAAATCTCCCAACTTTGCAGGCTCTCAGGTTAGTTTTATAGAAAAGCATTAATCTTTAAGCTAGCCAAGAACCTGTGATTCCTAGAGAAAGCTTTGGATTGCGTAAAGCAGCTATAGATGTTTTGCCTTCTATTGTTTTCTGAACATGTATTACATAAGGAATATGCTATATATTAACTTGATACGTAAGTGGTAGGATGGCGAGGCATCTTTGTTTGAAAAACTGAAATGGATTTGGCATTGCTTCTAGTGGGAGGTATAGAGAAATACAGGAGCTATAATACTCAGTGACTCAGAAATTTTATAATTAATCTATGAGAAGTTCAGTGATTTTGCCAAACTGAGCTACCACATTGCCATAGGTGTTAAGTTTCTAAATTTCAAAGGCAAGCTTTATATATGCTTCTGTGAATACAAAGTACACTTATGAATACACTTATGTATTCTTCTTGGGTCCTCCTGGTAGGAAGTGATTTTTTTCTAATTCTTTGGTAGTTTTTTTTTTTTTTTTTACTTTTAGGTTCAGGAGTGCATGTGCAGGTTTATATAGGTAAACTCATGCCACAGGAGTTTGGTGTTCAGTTTATTTTGTCACCCAGGTAAAAAGTATAGTACCTGATAGGTAGCTTTTTGATCCTCTCCCTCCTCTCACTCTCCACCCTGAAGTAGACTCCAGTGTCTGTTGTTCCCTTCTTTGTGTCCATATGTTCTCATTGTTTAGCTCCCACTTATAAGTTACAATATGCTGTATTTGGTTTTCTGTTTCTGTGTTAGTTTGCTTAGGATGAAGGCTTCCAGCTCCATCCATGTTGCTGCAAACGACATGATCTTATTCTTTTTTATGGTTGCATAGTATTTCATGGTATATATGTACCACATTTTCTTTATCCAGTCTACCATTGATGGGAATTTAGGTTGATTACATGTCTTTGATATTATGAAGAATGCTGCAGTAAACGTGTATATGTGTCTTTATGGTAGAATAATTTATATTCCTTTGGGTATATACCCAGTAATGGGATTGCTGGGTTGAATGGTAATTCTGTTTTAAAGTCTTTGAGGAATCATCACACTGCTCTCTACAATGGCTAAACTAATTTACCTTCTCACCAGCATTCTGCAAGTGTTCCCTTTTCTCTGCAACCTTGTCAGCATCTGTTACTTTTTTGACTTTTTAATAATAGCCATTCTGACTGGTGTGAGATGGTATCTCGTTTTTGTTCTGATTTGCATTTCTCTAATGATTTAGTGATGTTGAGCATTTTTTCATATGCTTGTTGGCTGCGTGTATGTCTTTTGAAAAGTATCTGTTCGTGTCCTTTGCCCACTTTTTAATGGGGTGGTTTGATTTTTGCTTATAAATTTATGTAAGTTCCTTATAGATGCTGGATATTAGATATTTGTCACATTCATCATTTGCAAATATTTTCTCCCATTTTGTAGGTTGTCAATTTACTCTGTTGATAGTCATCTTCTTGTATGCAGAAATTCTTTATTTAATTAGGTAACATTTGTCAGTTTTTGTTTTTGTTGCTATTGCTTTCAGCATCTTTGCGATGAAATCTTTGCCAGCTCCTATGTCCAGACTGGTATATCCTAGGTTATCTTTCAGTGTGGTTATACTTTTAGGTTTTACATTTAAGTCTTTAATCTATCTTGAGTTGATTTTTGTATATGGCATAAGAAACGGGTCCAGTTTCAATCTTCTGCATGTGGCTAGCAAGTTATCCTAGTGCCATTTATTGAATAGGGATTCTTTTCCCCATTGCTTGTTTCTGTCAGCTATGTTGAAGATCACATGGTCATAGATGTGTGGCCTTTTTTCCGGGCTCTCTATTCTGTTCCATTGGTCTGTTTTTGTACCAGTACCATGCTATTTTGGTTACTGTAGCCTGTAGTATAGTTTGAAGTCAGGTATTGTAATGCCTCCAGCTTTGTTCCTTTTGCTTAGGATTCCTTGGCTATTTGGGCTCTTTTTTGGTGCCATGTGAATATTAAAATATTTATTTCTAATTCTGTGAAGAATGTAATTAGTAGTTTGATAGGAATAGCATTGAACCTGTAAATTGCTTTGGGCAGTATGACCATTTTAACAATATTGATTATTCCTATCCAAGAGCATGGAATGTTTTTCCATTTGTTTGTGTTGTCTCTGATTTCTTTGAGCAATGTTTTGCAATTTTCATTGTAAAGATCTTTCACCTCACTGGTTAGCTGTATTTCTAGGCATTTCATTATTTTTGTGGCTATTGTGAATGGGATTATGTTACTGATTTGGCTCTCAGCTTGGATGTTCTTGGTGTATAGGATTGCTACTGATTTTTGTACATTGATTTCGTATCCTGAAACTTTGCTGAATTTATCAGGTCAAGGAGCTTTTGGGCCAAGACTATGAGGTTTTCTAGATATGGAATCATATTGTCTGCAAACAGGGATAGTTTGACTTCCTGTCTTCCTATTTGGATGCCTTTTATTTCTTTCTCTTGCCTGATTGCTTTGGCTAGGACTTCCATTACTATGTTAAATAGGAGTGGTGAGAGAGGGCATCCTTGTCTTCTGGTTTTTGAGGGAATGCTTCCAGCTTTTGATTGTTAAGTGTGATGTTGGCTATGGGTTTTCTTAGATGGCTCTTGTTATTTTGAAGAATGTTCTTTCAATGCCTAGTTTGTTGAGAGTTTTTAATGTGATGGATTTTATTGAAAACCTTTTTTGCATCTATTGAGATGATCATGTGGTTTTTGTTTTTAGTTTTGTTTATGTGATAAATCACATTTATTGATTTGCAGATATTGAACCAACCTTGCATTCTAGTGATAAAGCCTGCTTGATCATGGTGGATTAGCTTTGTGATGTGCTGCTGGATTCAGTTTGCTAGTATTTTGTTGAGCATTTTTGCATCTATCTTCATCAAGGATATTGGCCTGAAGTTTTCTTTTTGTTGGTGTTGTAGTGTCTGTGCCAAGGTTTTCGTATCAGAATGATGCTGGCCTCATAGAATGATTTAGGGGGGAGTCCCTCCTCCTCAATTTTTTGGAATAGTTTCAGTAGGAATGCTACAGATCTTCTTTATACATCTGGTAGAATTTGGCTGTGACTCCATCTGGTCCTGAGCTTTTTTTTGGTTGGTATACTTTTTATTACCTTTCAGTTTTGGAAGTCATTATTAGTCTTTTCAGGGATTCAGGAAATCCCTGGTTTTCTGACTGGTTCAGTCTTGGGAGGTTGTATATGTCCAGAAATTTAACCATTTCTTGTAGGTTTTCTAGTTTGTATGCATAGAAATGTTCATAGTAGTCTCTCAGGGTTTTTGTATTTCTGTTGTATCTGTAGTATCATCTGCTTTGTCATTTCTGATTGTGTTTATTTGAATTTTCTTTTTTTTTCTTTATTAGTCCAGCTAATGGTCTATCTATATTATTAAATTTTTTCAAATAACCATCTCCTGGATTTCTTGGTCTTTTGTATGGTTTTTTTGCATCTCAGTTTCCCTCAGTTCAGCTCTGATTTGGGTTATTTCTTGTTTTCTTCTAGCTTTGGGGTTGGTTTGCTCTTGTTTCTGTAGTTCCTCTAGTTGTGATGTTGGGTTGTTAATTTGACCTCTTTCTAACTTCTTTCTTTGGTTTCCTTTTCTTTTTCTTTTCTTCCTTTTCCCTTTCCCTTTCTTTTCTTTCTTTTTCTCTTGCTCTGTCGCCCAGGCTGGAATGCAGTGGCATGATCTCAGCTCACTGCCACCTCCACCTCCTGGGTTCAAGTGATGTCTCCTGCCTCAGCCTCCCAAGTAGCTGAGATTACAGGTGCCTGTCACCACACCTGGCTAATTTTTGTATTTTATTAGAGACAGGGTTTCACCATGTTGGTCAGGCTGGTCTTGAACTCCTGACCTCAAATGATCTGCCTGTGTCGGCCTCCCAAATTGCTGAGATTACAGGCTTGAGCCACTGTGCCTGGCCCTCTTTTAAACTTTTTGATGTGGTTGTTTAGTGCTATAAATTTCCCTCTTAACACTTCCTTAGCTGTGTCCCAGAGATTCTGGTATGTTGTATCTTTGTTCTTCATTAGTTTTAAAGAAATTCTTGATTTTTGCCTTAATTTCATTATTTATCCAAAAATCATTCAGGAGCAGGTTGTTTAATTTCCATGTTGTTGTATGGTTTTGAGTGATTTGCTTAGTATTCATTTCTATTTTTATCACACTGTGGTTTGAGAGTATGCTTGGTATGATTTTTGTTTTTTTGAATTTGCTGTGGATTGTTATGTCCAATTGTGTGGTCGATTTTAGAGTATGTGCCATGTGGCGATAAGAGGAATGTATATTCTGTTGTTTTGGGGGTAGAGAGTTCTATAGATGTCTGTTAGGTCCATTTGGTCACATGTTGAATTCAGGGCCTGAATATCTTTGTTAATTTTTGGCCTCAGTGATCTGTCTCATACTGCTAGTAGGGTGTTGAAGTCTCTTTGGCAGTATTTTTAAGAGAATGCATTCTTCTCAATGGGAATGACTGTTCTCTTTCTCTTGAATTTGCCTCTTTACTATTTGGTATGCTGTCTTTTACATCAGTGCCATGTCATTAGCCCAGTAGTGCCAGTTAAACGGATAATCTTTTATTATAAATTAAGCATCTTGCAGTTTTTGGAAGTGCCATCAACCTTCTTGTATTCAAAATTAATAGTATTAGAGAGTTTCGTAAGTTCTGATCAATCTGTTTTTCTTGAACATTCAAATTGCTATTGAGCAAAATGTTGCTAATTCCTTACTTTCTTGGATGGATGCAAGTATTAAAAGTATATTTGAAATTCTCTTAACTAATGTGTAGCAGTATGCTAAAGGTAAGTTGGCTTGTTCTGGTGGAAATATTGTTTTCATTTTGAAAGGAGTCTTGCTTTATTATCCTTTTAAAACATGTTTACCAAGCACAAGTTTTAGGGGAAAAAGGACTCATTCCTTATAAAGCCAGCTGAGAGTTCAACCGTGGATTGTCTTCAGCCTTCTTAGATTACCTTAACTGCTTATGGTTCCATAGGAGTTGATGTTTGGCTCCTTCCGTTGCTCAACTGGTAGGTTCATTCATTTGGCAACTATTTCTTGATTGCCTACTTTGTGCCAGGCTAAGTGCTGAGAATATTGCAGTGATCAAAACAAACTTCCTTGCCCCCACGAAACTTGCAGTGTGTAGTGATAGGGTGAAAGACAACAATCAAATATATTATGTTGGGTACCGATACATGCTATGGTGGAAAAAAGAAAGCATAATGAAGGGATAGAGTGTGACTGGGAGAGAGAGAGCTGCCGTTTTAGACATCTGAAAAGGTCTCTCTGATGAGGTGACATTTGGGTAGAGACCTGGAGGTAAGGGAAGGAATAACGTAGACATCTTAAAGGAAAAGTGTACCAGGTAAAAGGAAGGTAAAAGTGTACCAGGAGAGCTCAGGAGGTAATGTGATGTGCAAAATCTTCATTTTTGATTTTGGTTTTGTGTTAGTGCTGAATGTAGCAACTTTTATTGCAAATATCTTTGGAGTACCTTTGAGTAGTCAGCCTTTTTCAGTCCAGAAGCACATTAGGCATTCTCTGGAACTTGCAAGGAGGACTATGAAGAATGTAGAAATGGACCAGGATTCAGATTCTTTACACAAAAAGCTTCCCTTTCTTTAGCAAAACTAGGATACTAAATGTCTTTTTTTTTTTAATGAAAAGAAAACTTTGTAACAGGCTTCATAAAAAAACAGTATTATCAACTATATCTGTTTGTTTTGGGGATATTCTGTCTCTTCTAATTATGTACCTAAGAATTACAATTATCTGTCATGTGATTTTAAAGTACCATAGTGAAACAAAAGTAGATTGATGCTTCTTTTGTTTGAATGAAATTCAAGACTAAATTACACACCAGTCAATCTGAGTTGTATTTTTTTTAATTTACTCATTAGTGAAAATGAGTAGTTTCCAAAGAAAATGTGGTGTTATGTGCCACGGACTGGTCCTCTCCTTTGAAAATAAAAAGGAATGCAACACTTTTTTTTGTACTTTTTAATTCAGTGGAATATCTTTGCTGAGCTTAAATCTTTGGTTATAGAAAGTATGTTGGAAGTGTCTTTTAACTTCATGGAGAATGTTGCATCCATTATCATTTGCTTTGTCTCTCCTGCCAGCCAGAGTTGTAGTCCCCTCCTCTGGGTTTCCCCAGCTCCCTGTGTACCTCTTATTCTGCCTCTCCATCTAGAATTTGAACTCCCTGGTGGATAGGGGATGAATCCTCTCTGTCCCTAGTACTTGTCATTTAGTAGGCACTCAGTAAATGTTCTGAAGTCAACTAGTGAACTAACTAATGCACCATTCAAGTAATTCCCAGCCTTTTGTAATTATCTTTAGTAGTCATTGATTGAAAATACATTATTTTGTTAATTTGTGTCATAGTTTAATGCATTTTATTAAGGGACATTTATACATGTGAAAAATACATATGAGTATGGGGAATTATTTATTCAGGCCACAGAAAATGTTTGTATGACAATCTTTAGCACTGTGTAGATAAATACTGATGTAAATGCTTTCATCAGAATGAGGTTCATAGAATACTGTAAATTTTTTCAATAAAGGAAGATTTATAATATCAGAACAGGCCTTTACAAATGTTATAGCTTCCAATCTGTCCTCATTCATTTATTCATCTAGTGTTTATTGATTGTTTTTTGTATGCCAAGTTCTGTTATAGGAGCTCAAGATTGTCCAAGTTCTCCAGTCAAAGACCACCATGAACACACTTGTAGTTGATCAAATTAGGTTTATTACTCAGTTCAGGAAGGAAGAACACACGCCATGAGGAACTGTGGGACTTCTCAGGAAGAGGATGTTAGAAAAGACTTACACAATTTGGACTTGAAAATACTAACCAAAAATATGTAAAATATTAACCAAAACATTTGTGACACAGGCTGGCTGCTGCCTATATTTAGTTTCTCTAAGGATTCCTCACTTATACTTAATGGTCTTTGCTGAAGTAACTCCTGAATAGCTAGTTTTAGCTACTAAGCAATGTTGAAAAGTTGTTAATGTCTATTAGAAATGCAGCTTATAGCATGTAAACATTCTGAATAAGATTCTTTTAAAGGGGAGGTATATTAATGTGACACATCACAATATGTTAGTTTCTTTTTTATAGTTACTAGGCAGTGACCTTATTTACAGTTTCCTTTGCCACTACCAAAAGCATGTAAAAAAATTTCTTATTTTAGCTAGTAAATTTTTCACATACATAAATATCATCTTGTAGATGATTGTTAACATGAAATTTCTTTCTTTCCTCTGTTGTTTTTCATTTTAGCCACTGTATGATGCTGCCTACCTTACAATGTACAATATCTGCTTCACATCCTTGCCCATCCTGGCCTATAGTCTACTGGAACAGCACATCAACATTGACACTCTGAGCTCAGATCCCCGATTGTATATGTAAGTTAAATATATAGTTAAAACCCCTAAGACTTTCAATGTTGTGGTTTTCATTTTATCTGCAGATGGGAAGAACGCAGAGCTGTGCACTTGGTTTGTGGTATGATTATGTGGTTCTGTTTGGAATTTTTAGCTGTTGAAAGCAGACTGCTCAACAGGAAAATGACATATTTCCTAGGTGTGGGTTCTGTACTTGAATATATGTGAAACATTTAGTTCAGAGTCACTAATTCCTAAAACTTAAACCTATATTGTCATAGTGTTCTAGTGTCTCATGGGAAGACATGATATTTTAACTGCAAAGAAAAAAAAAAAGCATACACAAAGATCTTCCGTAGTTTAGAATATTGATTCCTACTTGTTGTAGATTGAACTGATGAAGTTATATTACCCTTTCTCATGTAATCTGCACCCATAGCATTAGCCACCCCACACCCCACCTTTGTTAGCCCCATTCTAAAACTGTTGAAGAAAATAATGGACTCATAAGCCATTGTATTCATTTTGTGTCAGTTGAAAATGGATGCTTTTCTCTGTGGATGGGGGACTTGGCACTAGCCCCAGTTGTTTAACTTATGATTTAATTGGATTTTTAGAATTGTAGCCTACAGCTAAGGATAAATATATTAATTTACAGCAGATTGTAAGCATTGCTAAATAGTAGGTAGCAAGTGCAATAGAGAGGTTTGGATGGTTTATTTGTAAGAAATGAAAATACACAAATTTAAGGGATTTTTTTTTAACCAGCATGACTCATAAAATTTACATTTAGCAATTGTTAGAATTATACAGTTGTAAAATTTATCATTTTAAAGGTCTTTATTAAGGAAAACTTCAGACATACATAAAAGTAGAGAGAATGCTATTTATATAATGAATGAATGTAAATAGTTGTTGAACCACTCAGCTTGTCCTAACCACTCAGCTTCAACAACTCTCAACTCCTTGATATTCCTATTCCACTGATAACCCCGTCTGCTCTATCACAGGCTAATTTTGAAGCAAATCTCAAAAACAGTCATTTCAGTATGCAACTCTTAAAGACAAGGATTTTTAAAAATAATAATACCCTGTCACTTAAGTCCTTACTATCAAATAGTCAATGTTCACATTTCTCCAGTTGACTCATTTTTTTTCATAGCATGCTTATTTGAATCAGGATCTAAAGAAGGTCCACACATTGCAATTGGTTTATATACTTTCTGAGTCTCTTTTAATGTGTAGGTTAACCTTGCAATTTATTTGTGGACAAAACCAGATTATTTATGTTGTAAAATTTCTCCCAGTCTAGAGTTTGCTGATTGCATCTTCATGGTGTTTACATGTTCTGCTGATCCTATATTTGTTGTAAGTGCATAATTAGATCTAGAGGAGAATCATTAGAACTTTGGTAGAAATCTTACAAGCATCAGCTCCTACTACACTCTTTTTGAAAATAAGGAACCAGGGCCCAGAAATGACTTACCTAAGGACACAGGGTACAACCAGATGCAAAATGAAGAGCAGAATTCAACCCTCTTGCCAGTGCTTTTTCCAGCAAGCCAGTGGTTTTAAAACATTGTTTTAACTATAGTTGTTTCCAGACAACTTCTAAAGTGAAGCCCGGTAGTGCAGTTGGTCTGGTTGAAATGGGGTTTGAGGAGTAGTAGGCAGAATTCCTCCCGTTCAGTCCCACCAAGAGCTCAGACTAACACCTGGGCTGAAAGCCTCTGCCACTTACCAGGTGACCTTACGCAGGTTACTGCAGTGTGCCTCAGTTTCATCTTCAGTAATATATGGGCAACAGTAGCACCTAATCACAATGGTTTTGTGAGGAATAAATGAGCCACTATGTATTAAAGAACTTAAAAAAAAATAGTGCCTGACAAGTTTTCAAGCAACGATAGCTATTAATCTTATTATTCTAACACCCTCCTCCAGCCTTCAGGGCTGTGCTGAACACTTGTATAAATTAAGAATGTCAAAAATCTGCAAAAAGCTGTTGAGTACAAAATATCATAAGGGTTTCCATAAGGTTTTAGTGACTGTGCTAGGTGTAGGTCATGATTTATTGAATTTTGCATAGACTTGCCACATCTGATGCAAAAATAAAGGCCATGGCATACCTATTGCCGAGCCCAAAGTCCAGCTTTCCTTTTTGACCTCATACTTGCAAGTCATGAATGCCTGCTCTGACAAGACACTGCTCGTGGCCTGTCACCAGACTGTAGATAGTTTCATTACTCTGACTGTTCTTTTGTGAACATGAAGCCCTGGTCTTCCTATATGGCTCTCTGTACAGTATGCCAATTAATATTAGCAGTGGCATTGTGTAGTGTATTACAGATTTTACCTTTGGTGATTTAGTGACTTGGGTATTACCAAACACTTGGATGTGAAATGACATAATTGGATGTTTTTATATTTTTAAGAGAAATTTAAAAAATAAACTAGTTTTTCTATAGAGGGAACAGGTGTAATTTGTTTCTTCTACAGCTTTAAAAGGCAAAAGAAAGGGTTCTGGTATACGTGCTGCCTACCATAATATGGAGGTGCTCAGGCCTTTGCTGCTCATCAACCTCTCCCCAGATCTTGATTCTCTCTCATGCTGTCCTTCATGTTGATTGCCCCATTCTGAGTTTTTGACAGCTTCTTTATTCGAATGCAGCTAGAAAGCCTGACCTATAATTCAACATATCATGCTGCTCCTGCTCTTTTCCCCCACTGAATGTGATATAATTCCCATCGATGGTCTGTAAAGACAGGAACTACTTCCTGCTTTTGCCCTTTCTTCCCCAGCCCAAGTCAATGACTGTCAAAAGCCACATTGGCTGGCAGTTGTTGGGCACTGCCTGCAAGGATCTTTACAGAGGTGCCTTACCTGTGGTTCCTAGTTGCCTTGGAAACATGACTTACTGGCTATAGGGAGAGCTTGTTTCTGGGAAGCAGCTACCTCATTCTGCCATTTTTCTAGGACAGAGAGCATACCCTGAGTTTCAGATCGCTGCATGTACCTGGAAACCCTGGTAGGTAGAAGTTGCATAATTGCCATGTGCACGAAGCCCCACAGTACTCAATACCAACTGAACAAGGATCAGTTGCATTTATATTACAAAGGTGTTTCTTACTTGATACAGCCCAGTGACATTCTTGGTAGTATTAGTGACAAGTATGTTATTTGAGTAATTAGATATCATTTATTAAATGTTAAGAGCAATTTGAAATAGAATCCAAAAGAAACACATGCACCAACCCATCTTTTTCTGCAGCTCTGCTCCATTAGAATTGGTAGCCTTATTTAGCATTCTGACTTATGCTGAGAAGGTTGTGCTATTTTTGACAGATTTAAACTTAATCTATCCACCTCCCATTTATCAAAGTATCATTATACAACTCCAAACATGGTATTTGACTTGATGGAAAAATATAAAGGGCACTGTAAGACCTAAAAAAAGGTTAAATTTCCAGGAATAAATCTTGATTAAAATAAATATTGTAATTGTTCTTGGAAAGCTTGGTAGCTTGGTTGAGAGCATGTGCTCTGAAGTCAAGTCAATCCAGGATTGTATATTAGCTCAGTCTGTTACCAAGTGAACTTTGGCACGGCTGCTACACTAGTGGTTCCCAGACTATACTGCACATTGAAATCAACTGGTGGGCTTTAAAAATATCCTGACCTCCAGGTTATATCTTATGCCAATTAAATCAGAATGAAGATGGCAGCCAGGCATTAGTAGTTTTTAACGATCCTCAGGGGATTCCAAAGTGCATCAAAGTTTGGGCACCATTGTGTTACACCTTTCTGAGGCTCCTTATTATTAGCAAATGTGAGTGGTAGTAATACCTATCTCATGTTTTTATGTGGATAAAAATAATGTCTATAAAACTCTGAACCCAGTTCCTGGTATATAAGTACCATTAAATGGAAGCGAATTATTATTGATGTTATTGTTGTCAGTGACCAAAAATTTAGAAGAGTTTAGAGAGTTTACTCCAGTGGCTGAGTCAGGAGATGATTGCATGAAGGTCAGCCTTTGGCTCAGTCTGACCCTTTACCAAAAATCTGTCAGGCCATTAAGGGTAGCCCCCTTCATTATAACAGGGTCAAACTCCATGCCCACCTTTGACATTTCACTGTACGTTTAAATGAAAAGTTTCACTAATGGTTTTTCCCCCCATTTCTCAATAGGAAAATTTCTGGCAATGCCATGCTACAGTTGGGCCCCTTCTTATATTGGACATTTCTGGCTGCCTTTGAAGGGACAGTGTTCTTCTTTGGGACTTACTTTCTTTTTCAGACTGCATCACTAGAAGAAAATGGAAAGGTAAAAAGAACCTGTCATTACATCTTTTGGTATTATAAGCATGGCTTGTCTTTTTCCCATAGGCACTGGATTTGTCATATACATACTCTAGCTGTAATCATTTTACAAACTTTTTCTGAAGATACAGTAGTTAGTTCTCACAGCTTCTTTAGAAAAATAGAAGTGAAATAAAAAATCACTTTCTGTGTGCATGGCTAACTAGAGAGCTTATGTGCAAACTTTCTGGAACCTTAACTTGGCTGTAATTTTTACTAGATGAACAGAGTTCTTGGGACTTCAGACTCCTGCTCTTTGATGTGAGAAAGGTTTTTCCCATTTTAAAGTAAAGCCTGGCTGCCTTCAGTTTTTACTCATAGTGGCCTTCCATGCTTGGAGCTGAAGCGGGTAACTGCCATATCTTTGGAGTGTTTGCCCAATATGTGAAGAGAGGAATTCTCTTCTCTCCCTCCTCTTCCCAATGGAAGCACAGTATTCTGCAGAAAGGCTACTCTGATCCTGCCAGTGTCTTCCCAGAACATGACTATCTCATTCAGCAGTTGCACTGGGGTAATTTTGCCCTGGCTGTACTCTAGGAGAAAATTACTGATGGCGGGGACAGGTGAGGCCTTTTTCTGCAGCCACACAATAGGAAAACAAAAACACTACCTTGCATACTGCTTTCACTAAGTTCTCCTTTGCTCTTTCTGAGATTCTTCTTTTATGGTCATTCATTCTTTATAATCATAATGTGAAGGAAAGCTAAGGTTCAAAAAGAATTTACTGAGGATACTATGTCTGGAACCTGGTAACACCTGTTACAGAAGTAATAGGTTCAGTGAATTTGAGTGGTACTTTAAAATTAGGCACTACAGTCAAAACCTCTCTAATTTGGACTAACAAAAATCAGTTTAGTATGAATCCATGAAAATTATTAATCATAAAGTACTTGTTGGGGAAACACAGATCTACTTTAAAGTAGTCACATGTAGAACTTGCCAAAGAGAATGTCCTGCTAAATCCTGTGAGTACTTGGGAAAATCACATTAGTTTCCCAGGTCAGCTTTGCCCATCAGTAAGAAGAATGGATTTGATTTTATGATTTCCTGGCCTCTTCAGATTTATAACTGATTGTGCGACTTTCACTTTTTATTTCAGTTTTATTTGGCAGACAGATTTTATATAGCTGGCTACTGCTTAAAAGGAGTTTGCTCCAAAGTAGGCAGAAACTCTCCTATAGTCGATGTGATTCATTTGCTCAGCAAACTTTCCAGGTGGTGCATGAGAGCATCAATTCAGCGTCTGTTTAATTCATTACCCATTTTGAGTTCATAAAGTCCAAATTAATAAGGTTTTACTGTGTATGTCACCATCCCTCTAAATGTTTGCTGAAATTACAGTAAGTGTATGAATTACTTTTAGCAACAAAACATAACACTCATGTATAATTTGAGTGAATCCTTTTTTTGCTTCTATTAACCTTAATTTTTGTTTTTATTTTTTTGAAAAAACCTTTTACATCTCATTTTCTGTTTTAATGTTACGCATTCAGATCTTAACAGGATTTGGTAAGCATGTGTGCCATTCATTGCCATCATTTGGATTTATACATGGTATCTGCTTTTTTATTTTGATATGCACATGCTGATAGCTCTTGTATTTACAACCAAAAACATTAGACTCATTTAAAAAATGTGAATCCATTTGTCTATAAATTATTGCTCATTTGAGAGGTTTAGTTCTATATTATAGGAAAATCCCATATCAAATTCTTTAGAGACATGAATCATCCAAATGACTTGTTTTGATGAACATTGCTGTTAGTAGAGTAGTTGCTTTCTTTGGCCTTTATCACACCAGTGAGTTCCCTATTCAGTGCTGCATGGAGTAATAGAAATCAACCCTACCAACCACAGGTGTGGTGTACCTGTTTGTGAAAATTGGATCACAGGAAAATCTGGCATTGTGACCTGATCTTACTGACTAGCTGTTTCCCTAAACAATTCATACAAAAATATTTGGCACTTACACACAGGATTCAACTTGGCTTTTTTTAAAAATGAAAAAATACTAAGATAATACTTGTGTATATACATGGTACATGTAATTATTAAATGTTTTTCAGGTATACGGAAACTGGACTTTTGGAACCATTGTTTTTACAGTCTTAGTATTCACTGTAACCCTGAAGGTTAGATTTTTACTTATTCATGTATTTTTTAATACTGTTTTTGTAATACTTTCTTGTCTTATCCTAATATACCATTTTTTGTCTCTTATTTTTTGTTATGGGTTGTTATTCAAGTATTTGCCTTAATACTTAATAAAATGTGTATGATACTAGGGATTTGGGTATTTGTATACTATTTTTGATCAATTTTTTTCCCAGTATATCGTAATCCTCTTTATTTTGTTTTACTTAAAAAAATTCAAACAGCATACTTATGTTGAAAATCTGTTTCTTCTTTATTGCTATTTTTAAGGCGTTATGATAAGTGGCATATAAACAGGCTGTGGGTGAGAGTGAGAGAGAGAGCGAGAGAGAGAAAGAGCGTGTGTGTGTGTGTGTGATTATGTTAAGTACTTGAATCTTCTAAAAATTATACATCTGTTTAAGAACACCAGGCCTAAAATAGGTATATATGAGCAAGATAATATGTGAAAAAGAGCTTGGTAGTAGTGAAATCTTATAAAATGTTTTCATCACTGATGGCCAGGTTGGTGGCTCATGCCTATAATAACAGCACTTTGGGAGACCAAGGTGGGCAGATCACTTGAGCCCAGGAGTTCAAGACCAGCCTGGGCAACATAGCGAGACCCTGTCTCTATTTTTATATATATATATTTTTTAATTTAAAAATAAATATAAAAAATATATAAAATGTATTCATCATTAAAATTTACCCATGTTAGTGATAAAGTGCCTAAGAATATAATGCAGGTAAACAAAAGGGAGGTAATTTTGGCAAAATCATTGGCATTGACATGCAGCCATGTGCTAATGCTGTGAAGCCTCACTGAATGCTACCCTTGAGGCCTATGATTTGGGAATCTCTTATAGTTGAAAGCATAATCAAATTATTTTTGTCATTCCAATAATAAACACCTCACATGGGTTCCATGAGTAAATACCTTTAAATGAATTCTGGCATGCCCAGGGGTTAGAAGCAGAATTCAGAAGTATAATTGTCAAAGGATCTCTCTTAACTTTCCCTCTAAATTTTTGTTCCTGGTTTATTTCATATACCAGATAGAGCTAACATATGTTTGCTTTATTCATCTATTTCAGTAACATTTTAGGACCTTAAAAGGACATTACAATTCATCTCAGTATAGCCACTTACTAGCTGTGTGTCCTTGGGCAAGTGACTTTACCTCTGTGCCTCACTTTCCTCTTCTATAAAATCGAGATAGAAGTAGCACCTACCCTTTTTGAGGACTCAATTAGTGAATAAAGCACTTAGGATGGTGCTCATTTCAATACACGCCAGTTTTCGGTTTTTATTATGTCTCACAGTATCACAATTTGAAATGGATGCCTCCCCCCTCCTTTTTTTTCCTGGCCTTGCATATAGCCACAGGGCTTCCAAATGCCTTCACAGTGTTTTTCAAGTGTATCTCGAAGACTTCCACTCCCTCCTCTTTGGATTAATATTAGTATTATCTTTGGGTTCATATTAGTATTTTCCCTAGCAACCAGAAGAACAGCAATTCAAGACTGAGCTACGTTAATAATGTTATCAACATCCTGTTTATAAATGAGAAACTATAACAGAGAGCTGATGACCATGGTGTCACAGCAAATAACAAAACTGAGACACCATCTCCTCTATAAAAATAAACTGCTTTGGATATTAGCTCATGTGACCCAGAAGTTTTAAGCAAGTGAAATAATCCATACTTTTGTTTTTAGATCACATTTGAAAACCCCAGATGCCACAATCTGAAAACATGATTGGTCCTGGCAGAAACATGAAGAGATTAAAATCTAACTGAATATTTTATTAATTTAATGGACTAGATACAGGTTTTGCAATTGGAAAGATACACTACATAGTCAAACCCATGATTCATTGCTACATGATGTTAGATGTATAGAGCCTTTGCATTTAGTGATTCCCGTCTGTTGTGTTTGAGCTTTCACGACACCTTTGAAAGTTTTGTAGTTTGTCTGCCCTTTCTAGCTACCCCTTCCCTCTCCTACTTCTTTTCAGCTTATCTGCCCCCACCAGCTAGGTCTCCTTTTGCCATCATCTTCCTGGCTGCCATTGCCTGAGGACTTGGGGCTTGGGCCTCCTAGATATTACCATTACTTCATTCCTTGCCCATTCCCCAGTACTGAGATATCTGCAGCCCTACACCTACTAGCTACTTAGCCTGATCACACCTCCAGCCTGTACTCCAGAGTTTAGAGGCCTTAGGGCAGAGCTCAGCTTTCTCACTCTTGTTCTTTGAAAAACCTGGATTCTGTTTAGTTCCCCTCTTCTCTGGATCCCTGGCCCAAGCTAGATCCTTTCATAGGTATCATTGTGTACTAGTTATCAGATACTACAGCGTATTGCCTAGTGCAATTTGTAACTGTCATGAAATCTTTTGTGTTGTATCTTTTCAGCTTGCCTTGGATACCCGATTCTGGACGTGGATAAATCACTTTGTGATTTGGGGTTCTTTAGCCTTCTATGTATTTTTCTCATTCTTCTGGGGAGGAATTATTTGGTAAGCAATTGTACATGTGTGAGCAATATGTAAATAGCAAAGTAGATACATGTGTATGTACACTATATATGTAAGCATTCATTATACTTTAAAAATTTTAATTATATAAGATGGCACGTCTTTAATATTAATGGCCTGAAGGTTACTTGTTAGCTGGTAGTGCTACTAATTTCAGGTAAGATTTTAAATACAAGTATATAGACTACACAAATCACTCAGAAGACCTCCCTTTGGTAGCCTCTGTCCAGCTCTTTCTATTTGAAGGTGGTGTAAACATCTCTCTAGTGAAACTATAGTTTTCAGCACAACCTCTCATGTGATTTTCAGAGGAAATACTCATCCTGTGAAGTTTCTACCTGATATATTGGCCAACAGATACATTATTGTCCATTTGGACCCTTATTTTCTCTTGATAGTATATAACCGTGATTCATGTTACTACAGGTGTGCTCAAGGTATAGGATATATACAACTTAATAACTCAGACAGTTGTATTTTGAAATTGCCATCTCACTGTTTTGGTGGGGGAGGGAAGATGTAGAAAGGCAGACTCTGCAGCTTGTCTTTAAAGTTCATTTAGATCATCTTGGTTCAATAGATAGATGTTTGTTCAGAATCAGTTTTGTGCTTGGGACTCTATGGGATAGAGATGACTAGACTGTACTCAAGGAGAATAGAGTCCAGTGAGGGACACATAAGCTGTGATTGGGAGAGTTACATATTTGCATCTCCTTTCTTTACTCCCAAAAACATATATTTTATTTTTAAATGTCAGAGTTGTATTTTTTTAGTGAATGGCTTCCCCTGACAAGGATGCCAGCAGCAGAGAGCATGGCTACAGCAAGCCATAGTGTAAAATTTCAGGAGTACATATTTTCATTGCTTTGAGCAAAATCTTACATACAAAATGATTCTATTTTATCACAGAGATGTGAGGCTTATGTTTATGTCCCTTGAGTCTTAATTAGAAGAAACTCTATTTTGAAAAGTTTTTTAAAAATAAAAACCTTAAGAAATAAAAATATGAGAAACCTAATCATTTAAGGAAGTACCAGCTTTAAAAAGTATAATTACAGCATATATTTGTTACCTCTATAGGTAATTGAGAGCAATGAAGCTGGAAGAAGTCTCTATTTTCTTTAATAATATAACAAATAAATCAAAGTTGATTAAGAACATACCATATACAATTGTATGTCTGCCCAGAGTACCGTAATTCTATGAATCTATGTAATCAGCATCTGAACTAATTATGCAAAATTTCTACAAAAATAAAATGTTTCTAGCAAACTCATTTCCAACCCTTTCTACAGACAATTCCTTATTGATGAAAATAAATCCAGTAAATGATTACGATATTGTCATACCTGTTTATTCATTAGTGATACTAAAAATGAAATGTTAATCTATTTTTTATTTTATTGCCTGAAGTATTATCATTAAGTAAAGTTGAGCCACTACATGAATATAAACTTATAAAGCAACCAGTAAAATGTGACTAGAAACAATGTGAAGCTTCAGCTGAATGTGGTCACAACTAATGTCTCTGGACATGTTCTACCCTGAGGCATTGAGTCACACCCGTCTTTGGGGTTGGGTAGTGAGAATGATGACTTCCAAGCCCCAAACCACATCCAGAAATAATAGTGTTTATTTTTTACTGCCCTACTACAAAACTCCATAGATTACATGGAGGTTAAAAAAAAAAACAAAAAAAAAAACTGGAGACATTAGTCAGAAGGTATGATGCAAAGGAACACTCTGTGACTAGCTGCCATTTGTCGTCTGGGCCCCTGTCATGGCTCAGTTAACTGCCTAGAACATTATTCAAGGTGTTCTTCAGAATTTGAGTGAGGTAGAGTTCTGCAGAAGTCTTTTCCATGTGGCAGACTTTTCCCAGAAAGCCTGTGTAGCCTAGGCCTCATAAATTTTTCCACCTTCCTGTTCTCACTTTTATTCCACAGTCTAATTTTCATAAAAGTAGAGCCACAAACAGTTTTATCATGTTACATAAGGGCGCATAGACATTAATTTTTAAATGAGAAACCAAATTATCTTCAGGAAGCATGATGTGTCATCTAATAAACAGGAGCCATGGTTATCTACCTGGAGCTCTTTAATCCTAGGGCAATCTGATGTGCATCCTGTCTTTAAGCAACCACTTCTTCCCCCTCACCTTCAAACAACAATAGCTTCACCTACTGAGGCTCTCTGTGGTTCAGCTCAGACAGAAGGGAAGGGAAACAGGCTGTGCTTCTCAATGGCCACTTTACAATGAAGTGGATGACTCAGAATGAAATCTAACTCCAGAATGGGGGTTCCTGCTGGATTTCTGGATTCTAAGGCTTAATGTCCAATTAGCAATATTCTACTCTGTGTCAACCTATTTGGCACATACTGTTAATATATATTTGTGGATGACAGTGGTAGATTCCTTCCATTTGAGAGAGATGATAAGCTTCTACTGTCCTTTTTATATTTACATAGTGTTTTTATTGGGGGAGAGTTATAAAAATGTCTTTTGAATTTCTGAATACAGAACACAAATCCATCCCCATCTTAATAAAACAGCTGAAGAAATAAAATGCTTGTTAGGATAAAAATGAACCATTTCTCTTGAATATCTTTTAAGCACCAGCATTTTCTAATGCACATAAATAGTCGCCAGTTGGCAGCTTTAGAATTGATTGCCTGATTGTCTTCAAGTCAAATGCATTTTATCTTTTTTCTCCTTTGATTATCATTCCTTTTTTTCCAAACATTTGGTAAATGAAATTTGTTTATTACTTTGGGATATTCTAGAGAAAATTATTTTTATTAATGTATGTAAGGAAGATTCTTTTTAAATACAAAAGACATTTTAATTAAATGTCCATTTCATATGACAGGAATTGATTTGTTTTTCCGTCATGTATTTTCTTTCCACTGCAGGCCTTTTCTCAAGCAACAGAGAATGTATTTTGTATTTGCCCAAATGCTGTCTTCTGTATCCACATGGTTGGCTATAATTCTTCTAATATTTATCAGCCTTTTCCCTGAGATTCTTCTGATAGTATTAAAGAATGTAAAAAGAAGAAGTGCCAGGGTAAGAACTAAGTTTATCTTACAACCTGATTTTTGGAAGGGGCCGCAATATCTGCCATGAGCTAAAAACCTGATTTAGAAAATTACATTAGTTACAGCATGTTAAACCCCTCCTTACAGGTTCATCACTTAATTTCCTCTTCTGCATAAAAAGTATAGTAAAAACTTCGTTATCCAATGCAGGTGGTAAGTAGATTCCTTAATAGTGTTCTATGTGACCTTCAGCAATCCATATGGAGTATCTCATATGCTCCATATGGAATTTTAAAAGGAAAAAATTATTTTATTTTGTATTTAGCCTAGAATTTTCACACCAGGAATTTCCACACCAACATTTTCGCTTTAAACTTAGAAATTTCCCTGTGGGCTGTTTGCAGATTTTTTTCAGTTGATAATACCAATTTGCCTCTTTCAAACCTTTCCCCTTCCTTTAATTATAGTGCTGCTTAATCTCTGTGTTGCTTCTAGCCCTGTCTGTCCAGCAGTATATTTGAACCAAAGAGAATTCCCTGGATGTGGTTTCGACATCCTTAGCCTCTGGAATACACTCGTAAAAATTCAAGATAGTTTTATGAGTGTGTTTTTATTTTTCCTATTAAATTGTAAATTTCCTGTGGGAATGAGAAGTTATTTTTTCTGCTGCCTCATTATGATATCTTTTAAACATTTTTTTAAAAAGCCTTCAAAGCGAAATAGGGAGATGAGCATGGAAAATAAAACTTTTGGCAGATTTTGACCAACAGGCTAATTAAATATGTCATATTCCTGCCAACAGTAGCTGATTTTATTAAACAAAACTGTTTCTGTCATATTGACACCAACTAGATCTTGTAGCACCTCCAAGGCAGTATTTTCAGGTAATATTCTAAGCTATGACTACCTGACTTATTTGATAAATTTGTCAACCAGTTTAGCCACAAAACTGTTACATCATGATCTTGTTTTTGCCTGTTGAATTGATAGAATCCAGTAGTTGATATTACATAGACATGGGGATCGGAAATGATTAGAGTAGGAAAACCTTCAGTGATTAGAATTGTAAAAGAGGAGATTCATGTTGCAAGTCAGTATCAGCCCCAATCAAAAACAAGAGAACTGTCATAAGGGTACATTGATTCTTCATATACAAGGCCAGTCAGTGTGTAATTAGGTGGCCAGAATTGCCCTTAACTCCCTGCTTCTACATGTCTTATGGGCTGAAACTGAACACAGTAATGTTAGCTTAGTTATGACTGCTTTACTCTAGTCTGGTGTTTTAGGATGGAAAAGTTACATTCAGATACCTGATTATGTCTTAATATCGGTTGAACAGGGATAAAACAGGTTGATACAACAGACTCCACCCAGAATGTCTCAAGTGGCAATTTGCATGAAACCAAATAAAATAATGTTGCAATAAGAAATGATTTGGGGCTTTTTATAATAGAGAATTTTCCAGGGAAGAATTTCCAAGTTGCTCTTCCATCCTCCTTATTTGGGAGTATACTTTGGAATGATCCTAAATGTGTCTCTTATTTGAGGTAATGGAGCTCATTTTAAATAATGGTTCACATCCAGCTACATGGTCTAAAGATGATAGAAAAATCTCAGAAAACAAAACTTTCAAACATATCATCTTATCTTCTTCCTTATTAGCCCCCTCTTTAAAAAGTTAGACATTGGCTGGAGGTGACTGTTACATAGACCATTAAATTATGGGATGCTACTAAGCAGTCACAGATAAAGACTTAGAACGTTTTTTTTTTCTCACGAACAGATTCTGAACTTCTGTTGAAAGTATGGAGTTCTGGGACTGCGTCTTTTTTTACTTAGCAGCATAGACTGTTGCCAGGGGTTTAGCATGAAATTTGTTATGGGTTATGTCCAGCGTAGGAAGAATTCTAGTGTCTGTGCTATAGCTTGGCATGCTGATATGCTAGAACAACCAGGAAAATTTCCATAATCATTTTCATTCATGCAATCATTCATTCATTTATTCCTACCCTTATTGAACCAATAAACATTTGTTGAACCACCTACTGATGAACATCTCTCTTTACATCCAATGTCTGAAAGGCTAAATGGTTTTTCAGACTCTGCGGGATTTCAAGAGTTGCAAATGAGGCAAAATGTTGTGGGCACTCAGCAGTGCTGCCTCTTTTTTTTTTTTCTTATGAGAAAATGCAAGAGCAAAGTAGTGCAATATGAATGCATAAAGGTCTACTGCAACATGGCAGCCACGGCTATTCTAATAAATCACATCTGTTTATATAAGGCCCTATTTGGCTATATCAAAGAGGTGGAGACCAACTTCTAAGATAAGGGAGAAAGAGTATGTTATTTTCCCCCAAATATTTTAGTCTTTATGCTCAGTGACCAACAGTCTGACACTCTGTGTGATTTCCTACTTTGTTCTATATTCCTTGCTGAGACATTGGCCTCATTTTAAAGAGAGGCAAAAGATACTGGGTCTACCCCATATCCTGATAGATCCCCCGATGTGGTCAAATGTGTGTCTCTACCTAGAGTAGAAGAATCCCTGACTTCAACCAATAAGTATCGTGGACACTTTATATACACAGCCAGAAATGTGGCAGGTCAGCTGCCAGTGCTATTATGTGGGTCTTGGCAGCTGCTTTGAGAAGGAGACTTAGCAGTGTGTAGTGAAAATGTCTCTATGGCATTTGAGAAAGAAGCTAAGCTATTTATATTTAACAATTAAAAGAGCAACCTTATGCTGAATTCTGTTCAATTCAGCATACCTTGCCTGAGGGCCCACTATGAGTTAGCTACTGTACTAGGTGTTGGTAATTCAGGGATGAATCAGATGTGGCCCTAGCTCACAAGGATCTCTCACTCTGGTTATAAGGAGCATTCATATGGAATACTTCTGTAAGCAGGTATTAAACAGAATAGCAGAATCGGTGATATTTCTTGTTTTAACACAATTGAGCTATTTCAAGTCACTACTTCCTGAAATCTCCAGTAAAATCGCTAGTATGGCAGCCTCCACTGCAACTGAGTTCTGTCATAATGCTAGTATTAGAAAGAATTCCAGTATCTTCAAATGTAGGTTCTCTCAGTTGTTTAACTCAAGGTTTGTAGTTAAGCCATGTATCCATCAGCTGTATTTTTAGCAATGAGGTTAATTTTTTTCCCCAAAGTTCTGTTATTAAGGATGCTAGAGCTTTTCTTTAGCTTTATGAAGTGACAAAGCTGCATAGCAATGCTGTTGATGGTATATGATGAAACTACCATTGAGCACTGAACAGTGAAACAGCAGGATAACACCTCAAGGAAAGTTCAAGTGTAGGATTTTTGTATTTCAAAAAGTTATGTTCCCCCTAAGCACAGTCATTGGCTGTCTGTAAATCAGTGAAATATATCTGGACTTTCTGGCCAAGTAGCAAATACCATTTCACATTTCCAGTGGAGAAATTTCCACATATCCTGTGTGAAGTTTTCTCATGTAAGTCACCACAATCAAAAAGGAGGCTTAACTTCGCTGAAGCTTGACAAAGGAAGACTATAATTTAATGGGAATGCACCCAAGCAACATGGCCATGCTTAGCATGGGATGTCAGCACAAACAGGAAGAAATATTCCATTATGTAGAGAGCTCTTTCAGAGTGGTAGACAGGGAAGGGAAGAATGTCAACTGTCTGAGCCAAAGTCCCAGAGAAAGCACTTTGGAAATTTTGGAGAATATAGTTAATCATTATAATAATGATGATTACTATTATGATTTTTACAGTGTCATATACAACCATGGGTTCAGAGGGCAATAGCCCTGTTAGCTGGATTAGACAAAAATAAAGTTTAATCCTAATGTCGTGGCTGTTGAGATGGGCCTTTATCCATTGGCCTCTTTGACATACTGCTAATTGAGCTGGTGTCAAAGCTCTCTAGATGACTGCAAAGGAATGTGGAAATTTCATTCTGTTTTAGCTCATTATCTCCTGTTTACCCCACCCCAGTGCCGGTTGCTAGCTATATCAATTTTTTTATTGCTTTAGTTACTCTTTCCATGCTTTCTCCTGCTTTCGTACTTTCATTTCCTTTATAAAGTAGTTTTAACACCTAATCTATTAACTCCTAATATTTCTGCTTCATAGAAATACTTTTATCTCCGATGGTTGGATACAAGTGTTTGAGCACACCAAAACGTGCTTACAGTTGCAGTCTTGAATAGATAGGTTTGTGCATTAAACACGGGGGTGAGGAACTTGGTATCATGCTGATCTTGTCGCAGGGTTTTTGCCCATAAAATAGAAGATAGAAACAATTAAAATCTTTTTCTCAGAATCTAAATATTCTCTAGCTTTATCAATTGGTAATTTGCATTCTACCAATATGTCTATCAACTTTCTTCATTCCACCAACTTTCTTCATTTAAGGTAAAAACAAGAAAAAATTAAAATCTTTTTCTCAGAATCTAAATATTCTCTAGCTTTATCAATTGGTAATTTGCATTCTACCAATATGTCTATCAACTTTCTTCATTCCACCAACTTTCTTCATTTAAGGTAAAAACAAGAAAAAATGTAGTTGTCAAAACATGAATAAATTATTTACCTTTGAATGTTTAATTGTTTATTAGAATCTTCTGGATACATATGTTACTTTAGCTGGTTTCTTTTTCTAAGTCCATTTTAAGTCACTAGGTAGACAATATGAATAATCTTTATTAGCAGAGTTGTTCAAGTCATCCACACTGTTGACCACTCATCTTCTGTTTTGCTTGGGCAATGCTAAAACTGAGTGTAAATTATCTTATAATTTCAGGCACAGAATCAGAAGGGAAAAAATAACCTTAGGTTTGCTAGTTAAACTTTATCCATTTTTACTTTTCTGGGTGTTTTAAGGGGAAAAAAAATAATACCTTACCCAGGTAAAATTTAGCCTATCTTTCTAAAGAGGACTCTGTAGGAAAAACAGGGAAACCAATCAAATTAGGTTGTAAGAAAGGAAGTTAAGCCTTGGTCAGAGGCAAATGGGACTGAAATGTGGTATCACCAAATGTTTTCCCATTGTTATTTTTGATTAAGTTTTTATCCTGCAACTGCTTAAGAGCAGTCAGTCCCTTCATAGTGTATCTGTACAGTTGCATAGGGGAGATAATTACTTCAAGATAGATTGGTGATTGGCAATGGACCCTGGACATAACTCTTTGACCAATGGATTTTGAACAAATGTAGGATAGTGAATTAATGATTAGAGATAAGTCTTATTTTAACGAGAAGCATATTTTAAAGCTATTTTATTTAAAATAGTCAATTTTCCCATTAACAAAATAATTTCAAATTGATATGTAGAGGAATAGTAGTTGGCACGTAATAATAGACTATTCCTATCTCTGACTCCGCTTTTACTTCAGAAAAAAATGTCTTCAAAACTAACATATCATTTCGGCTTCGAATTCTCAGGGTTTCTTTTTAAATGTCTTACATTTGAGAGATTATTTACTTTTTTTTTTTTTTGGTTTCTGCATTTCTCTTTTTTCTACTGCAATTTTCCACCTTTTGTGCAATTGTGAACAAGGTAACGAAACGCCTCCCTTCCTCAGGAACATCTACTATCTTCATGCTTTCTCAAACTTCCAGCAATCACAGTTTCTCTTGGAGTGAATAAGGTGATTTCCTTTCTTAATGTACCAACTTGCTTGCATTCTCATTTGCCTGATACCATTTTCTGATTCTTTATGAAAAATTACTTCTCATGACTCATTTTATATCTTCTATTGATGCTTAGAGTATTTTGTCATTTTCTTTTAATCATGTGTTCACCTTCCAAATTGTCACACTGGAGAGGAAGTAATTTTTGAAAGCTTTGACTACGGGTCTGTAGTCTTCATTGATCCACGGTATGCAGTAGCCATGGCGTGTTAGAGCTAGTCTGTTCACCAGGACAGGAATGTTTTGCACAAATTTCTCTTTGTTTGATAATACGGCACCGGCACAACTCTCAGAGGTGTTCACCAAAAGGATGGTAAGGTTTACTAATCAAACCATATTGACTCATCTTACCATATTACTTACCAGTGCCATTCCAAAAACCCAAGTTTACTACATACTACTGTTGTCTGTTTATTTCTACCACAAAAACAATTTGAGTTGGAGACTTTCTTAGGCCTTTGGATGTATTCATTTGAATGTTATACATTTACTATATAGTGTAATCATTTGTACTTTTGGCCAGAGGAGTAGTCTATAGGAAATGATTTTTTTCTTTTACCTTTTTTTAAATATATAATCACCAGGTAGGTTAACCAATTTTCAAATGCTTTAAGTATCTTTGCCTCACTATTACAGAGAAATCTGAGCTGTAGAAGGGCATCTGACTCATTATCCGCCAGACCTTCAGTCAGACCTCTTCTTTTACGAACATTCTCAGACGAATCTAATGTATTGTAACAGGTACCTAGTGTTAAACAAATGGGCTGGCTTTAAAAAATCGGATTAACAGCATTATAAAGAAAAAATGAAAATATCACTCTCTAAATTTTCTCTGCTGTTGGTGTGGTGAACTTTACAATATTCTTTGCAAAAATATAAAGATGCATTACTTGGAATATGGGGAAATATGCATTTAAAATATTAAACATTAAAATATGCTAAGCCCCCCAAATAAAATGTTAAAACATTTTTCAGAGCCAAATGTTGATACAGCATATTTAATTTGTAAGGGGCAAGTTGTCATGGCAAGGCCACCATGTGAAAATGTTTGTTAATATTGACCAGGAAATATAACTTTGATTTATAAAGATCATTTGGAAAACTAAAAATAAATATTCCAAAATTGCATCTGTATAATATCAGGCCAATTTAGCATTGCATGTTCTCTTGGGAATTATGTGAAAATAACTAAATGAGTTTGTACCTTCATGTGCTGTGTCTGTGTGTTTGCAGGTACTGTATACACTTATGTCCTTGTAAATGTCTGATCTCTAAATATATATCAATGAACCAGTCTAATCATAACTTTTTTAATGTCAAGTTTTATTCAAGCTAAATGTTTCAACTTTCAGAGGTAAAATATTTCATAGCCATTCAGGGGGATGCTTGCCTAATGATATAAAATGCTTTATAATTAATGTTTCCAAAAATGATTAAATTCACTTTATAATGTTTCATTTACCCCCAAAAATATTTGGGAGGAATTGATATGCTGTGGGAGGGCCCCTTAAACTCAGAATGACTCCTTTATGTATAGTCTGTATTTCCTTCAGTGGGGGCCTTTAACAACTCAGACCTCTGGAGGTCTTTTATCCATCCATAGGAATTTAGAGTAATTAATGAACAAGGCTTCCAAGCTTGTCAGCTTGGAAACAACTCTACACAGCTTAAAGCAGGGCCATCTTTCATGCACACATAAAAATTAATGATCATCATGAATAAAATTGTGGGTTAGTTCACTTTGAAGCTAATAATTGCGAGTCCACCTCATAGGCCCATTTTTTTCAACAGCTGTCAACTCTGCCACCCTCTAGCAAAGAATACAAGTTAAATTAATGGATTGAATCCATTGGTTCTTCTGTCTTCCTGGAGTTCATCACAGTCTGCATCTGCACTGTTATTTTAGAAGCAGACTCATTTTGCCACAGTTAGCATCTTTTTACCCATTTTTGAACAACTTACCTGCCTATGTTTTCCCTTAGTAATGAATCTGCTTCACAAGTAACCTTCAAGGTCTTTGACCCCTTTGTCCCAGATTGCCTTGCTCTAAGCTGTGTGATGCATTTTAGCTATATTGTTTCTGGCTGATTTTGTATCCCCCTGGATTGCTCTCTTTAGCTTGGTCTGTGGTTTGGGGGACTGGGCTGGATAGAAGACACTGCTGTTGCTTTTGGCCTCTCCAGGGCCTTATCTCCTACAATGTCTAACATAGAGCTGAGGAAGTATTTTTTAAAAACAATTGTCTTATTTTTAATGTAGTTATTTCTTCCAGGAATAGATTTTCATGTGGCATTATTTCTCCTCCAAAGACAATAATTAGCAGCTAGTTTAGGCATCTAGTTTGTTCCTTGGTTGGTAAGGAAACTACCTAACTCCTCAATGTGAGTTACATTCTCAATATGAATGGCAACCTTATTTTGGTTAGAGTCACCATGACCCTGCAGAGCTACCTGAAAACCTACTAGTGGTTCTGGAGAATGTGGAACATAAATAGAAATGGAAGGTATTGTAATGAACTTCTAGTCCAACCATGGCAAAGGAGGTGTCCCAGGATGGGAAGAAAATAGCATACTACTTAAAACCTTCCACTACTCAGGTTCAAAAAGATTGAGTTTTAGAGTGGAGAATCAGGCTCCCTGTTTTGACATATGACTTCCATTTCTTAACATACTTGACTTACACTTAATGATCAGTTTGTCTGTCATGCACCATGCTGATCATAGCATTTGATGATGTTTAGAGGACAGAGAAGAATCTACAGATTTGATAGGGAAATATCCATGGTTTCTCTTCCAAAAAGATGAAGCATAAGAAAAAACAGAAGAATCAATCGACTCATAGATACGTGATCTACCAAAAGGAAAATTAACTTCCTTATTGTAGGGGGGAAACATGCTTCTTTCAGTGAAAAGGAAGAATATTTTCACAATAATCTTCCAAAGCTGAATATATCTTCAGACTTCCTCTGTCAAAATTAACACATCAAGAAAAACAGCAATCTAATCATTCATCAAACATTTCCTGAGTATCTGCTGTGTGCCAGACACTATACTAGCTGCTGGAGATAGAAGGTAAATAAAATGTTCCTGTTTTCAAGGACCTCCCAGCCTAGAGGAGAAGGGATCATAGCAAGCTAAACCTCTGCTATGGTAAATAATCCCAGAGGTAGAAAGTATTAGGAGAACCCTGGAACAATCCAAAAGCAAAAAGCAAGCCTGAATCTATTCAGCTGACAAATGAAGAAAGGATTAAAATCTCGTTATAGTGTCACTCTTTTTTTCCCCTGCATGTGAATAAAACTTGGCACTTTGTTAAGACAGTTGCTTTACTCTCATAACAAAATTTACTACTTATTTCTGAAAATGCTTAACAGATGTTTTCACATTATTAAAATAAGCCTTTTAAATCTGTATATTTTACATTTTTCAGAATCCGAATCTTGAACTGCCTATGTTATTGTCCTACAAGCATACTGACAGTGGTTACAGCTAAAAAAGAAAGCATGAAGAAACAACTACAAAAAGTTATCATCTCAGGATACTTGATATGCAACACACTAAACCACTCTCATGTCTAGAGTTCACAATAAATGTTCATGAAAATACCAAATGATTCTCTTAAGCATTTACAATTATTGTAAGTAGCCTTTATGGCCAAAGCTGTAAGTTAAGAATTATATGAAAGTTGAAAGCAAGAATACTTAGAATTCTGGCTTTAGATAGAATAATATAACTCAAATGGGGGTGCTCTTTTAACCCATGAACTTTGTGAATGGATTTAAATACAGTAGTATGAAGTAGAAGTTATGCAATGAGAATGAATAGATTTTGCTAATACTACTTTTTTTGCCTGGCAGAAGAAATAGACTATTTGGATCACATTTCTCATTCTTCCTAAATGATCATCTTAATTTTTTTTCCAAAGTACATAAGGAATACTTGAAAATACAGAATAACTAAATAGTATCAATGCATCAGACAGAATAGTTAATCCCTTCTGTTTACCCACGTGCTACTTACGTCTTGGTAGAATATTCTTGCCAAAAAAATACCTTGAACGCTTATGTGGAAAGTGTTAACTTACGGGTATTTTTGTGGGAATAGAAAAAAATTGTTTATTTTTTATTCTTCTGAATTAAACCCCACTTATGAGTGTAAGCCTACTAGACTTGAAAATAAAGTATAAAACATTTCCAATCACTTAGTAGCCCCTCAAAGTAGTTAGAAAATAAACAGATTTTTCCAGTGTTGATTTTACTGGGATCTGCAGTAAGGTGGTTTAAACCATAGTTATATAAAAATAAAGGTCATTCTGAATATCAGCCTTTTATAATTTTATGTGAAGAGGAAGAAAAATAGCTTATTTTAAACTTTTGACGGTTTTTATTTGAAAGAGATTGCATTTATGCATATATGCAGTGCTTTTTCTTAAACTTGGCCAATTTGGAAAGGGGGAAGGATCCACCCCAAAACGGTGGTTCAGCTTGTAGAGCCATGACTCTGTGAAGATGAATGTTGTCTCTTAAGTTGGACAGGGAAATGGTCTAACTCTAAACCATGAGACTGACCTTAGTAAAGTCCTTGACTAACTGAACTAGAAGGAAGGTTTAGCCTTCTAATTAGGTTCACTTGAAACATAAATGTGAAATGTCTTCATTCAATGTTAAACACATAATTTTTTGGATATAAATGACCATATTTATTTGACTGCTAGTTTTTTTTTTTTTTTTTTTTGTCTTTCTGGCATGCCTGTATTATTATTAATGTTTATATTGTACCTTGATTTGGAAAAGTATTGGAGTTAATCTGTATTATATTTATATAGTCCATATGGCACATTTGATTCTTCCACATATATTTTGTGTTAATGTTTAGGTATGATTTTTTTCTAAATTCTAGAAAAGAACATAATTTCAGTTATCAGAAGCCATTCCATCATTATAGACCCTTTTTCATTATTTCATTTGCTCTCATATATCAGTATTATTTTTGAGCATTTTGTTACATGTCATTCACAACTTACCTAAGTGTGCTGTGTTCTGGTAGCCCGTATTTGAGGTAAGCTGCTAAAAACAAAAGTCTCTATATTCTTTGCCTATTCCAAAGAGCTAAAAAAGTCTAACCCAGGAAAGCTTTTGATATTTTGTGTTTGTTTTCTTGTTCTTATGGTTGTTGTTGCTGTATTATTATTGCTGTTTTACATAAAATCTATGGGAACTGTGAATACAGACAAGAGAGCCACAGTAGAGAGGCTTGTTTAATGCAGTACCATTGGAGAGTTAACAGAATAATCTAGTAGAAAAATAACTGGTTGCATGTAAAATTCCTTCCAGCCAGAAAGAAAGAAAGACAAGGAGTAAGGGGGATTTAGAGTTATGTCTCAGGTACACATTACATTGTGACACTGCAGCTCAAATTCAGAATGGCAATGATACATGATATCATGGCCTAGATCCTTGAGAGGGACCTGGCTTTCCTTTTTAAAAGATATTTTACTGAAGAGCTAAAAAATGGCTAGTGTGGGGTTAGCAGATTGAATAACTTGAAATAGACCATGCAGTACTCCTAGCACTCAATGTAATCACCCTATTTGTGACAGAGAAAGGGAAAAAAATTTAATAATAAGATCATCTACCTATAATTTGAATAATTTTGAGCTATCAAAATGTCTTTGTAATTTTCACAACCGTTGTCCATTGTTTGAGGATGTTACCTACTAAACTGAAAACATTCATTCCATATCTACTTACATATACACCAGCAACAGTATAAATGTAAGCCTAACTTTGCAAAATTCATAATAATTTAGTGATGGAATTTTTTAATAACATGCAGTATATAAATGTGCAGATTTTATGCGTGTTGACAAAATCATTTTTCAGCTTGCAAAATGGCACTGCAATATTACATTTTTCACTTAAGCAGTTTTTTACATCTACGTTGTTGCTTTCTAAAATGAATGTGAATGCCATCTTTTATGACTGCAACTTGCCTTTTCCATTACAGAAATTTTTGTTTGATGTAATCAATAAACTTTGGTATGATATGATTGATATATCAGCCTCTTTTTTTTTTGGAAAGGTCTCAGTTTGACATTAAAATAATACGGAAGCAATTTGTTGATGGGAACTAAGTTTCTAATTTCTTCTTGACCTGCACAATTGACAGAAGTTTGACCATTTCTACATGAGTTCAACTGGTATTTTATGGCAATACCTAATTTGGGGAGGGTAAGATATTTGTAGGAGTTTTTAATAACACTGTACCTTGTTACTGCATAGATAAAAGTCCAGCCAAATCAGCAAATACATATTGAAAGTCTACTTTGTGCTTGGCAGTGTGCTTGATGCCAGCCATGCATTGAAGGTAGCATATGTTTGGTCTTTGTGGTCTGTGTCTTCAACCCATTGAACTCATTTGATTCTTAAGCAGTCAAACATGAAGGGATTTTACAGTAGCTTGAAACTTGGTCCAAAGGTGTGTGTGTGCGCGCACACCACTTCCCCACCTCTTCTTACATTGCTCAGCCTGCACCCAAGACCTTGTGAAAGTCCCTTTTCTTGAAAAACCTCACTGTCCTTGACTGCCAAGAAACCAGAGTTGCTCTACGGAAACTGGTTTCATTGCAGTTCTACATTTCAGTCTCTATGTTTCGGTAGTCTTTTAATCCTGTTGGTCTTTGATCTATATTTAGTATGTATTTCCTTCTTTTTCATTAAGTGGAGAATATGCGAAAACCTGAATTAAAGTATCAGCTTTGCCACATTTCTCTCTGAATCCTTTTTCTTTCTCACCTGTAAGATGGTGTGTCAGGGCAAATAAGGTAAAGAATGAAAATTGCTTTGTAAAATGTCATTTGCTATTCATATGTAGGCATTGTTACTTTATGTTAAGGGTTTTTTATTGCTTAATTTTTTAATGAACAGTTGTCATTTACCACATTTTCACAGATGTCTTACGTTATTTTTAGCTTATTGGAATCAGTCAGTTCAAGCTTCCTTCCCTTCCCCCATCCAGCCTTATGGGGAGCTCCCTCTCTTAGTCTGCCCACAGTTGGCCAATACAGTGAGTATTGTGAGGGTCCGAGTGATTTGGCCCCTTCAACAAGAAGCACAGGCAGAGGTTAAGAGCTGAGGTTATCACTATGGTTATTCAGTGAATGTGTCCATGGGCAAAGTGCTGGATGCATACTAATGAAGCCTGAAGGCCTGCGTTCTGAGAATAGTTGTCAGGGAAAAAAAGTGGGCTTAATTATTTTGCAACTTTTAAAAAATTAATTTGACACAATTTTACCAACAACTGATGGGCGAGGAAACGTGGGCTCAGTTCCTAGTGCGTAGACCTATTGTGCTAAAGAAATGTTGCAGCATGGATCAAGCAAGTCCTCATCTCATGGGCTTTGGGAGTAAGTGCTCAGGCCTGTGGCTGAGAGAAACAGTGCACTCATGGTGGGCCAGAATTCCTGCTGGCAGTGAGTCTTTGGCCTTGGCTCTTTGGGCAGGATTGAACAAAGGATGTACATAACTAAAATACCTGCTGCTTCTTTGGTCTCTTCAGCAGTTGCCAAAACCCAGTTCCTCACATTAGCTAACACTTACACAGCACTTAATATGTGCCAGGAACTGTTCTAACCACTTTACACGTATTCATTCCTTTAGTAATTCCAGTAACCCTAGGAGATAGGTACTGATGTTTCTTCATCTGACAGATGAGGATACTGAGTCCCAAAAATACTCAAGGTTACACTGTCTGGTGGAGCCAGAGTTTGAATCCAGGTATTCCGATTAGAGTCTGTGAACTTAACTAGGACACTGTGTTTCCATTTTTATATCACCCCTGAAGGATATTCTGCACAATAACTGGCTTCAAAATTACAAAGATCATGAAAGAGCAAGACTGAGTAACTCTCCCAGATAAAGAAAACAACTAAAACTTCATTGTGAAAACTAACTGTGGCATGTGATCTTGGACCAGAAATTGAACATTAGTGGGATAATTAGTGAAGTTTGACTACAGTATCTAGGCTATATAACATTATATAGGCAATATATCAATGTTTTCTGATTATTTGAAATTATGCTGTGATTATGATATATTTTGGGGAATCCAGGTGGGGGGTATATGAAAATTCTTTGCACTATTTTTACAACTTTGAAATGATTTCACAATTTTAAGAAAGCTAAAACAATGAAGCATAAAAATATGGGGAAACATTAAGCTGATACAGCAGACTAATTATCTAACATCTGCATAGCACTTTATGGACTGCTTTTGTATGTACCTTATTTAATTTTCACAATAGTCCTATGTAGAGATCATTAAACTCCAGATACTTAACATATTAACTGAGGCTCAGATAAGTTAATTATCTTGCTAGTCTCCCTAGTCTCCCAGGACTGAACTCAGGTATGACCCATGTGTTTCTTGCTATACTACACTTTGCAGTTTGTCTAGGACTCTTAAAGCATTCCCTGTTGGATTCTAGAATGATCAAAAGGCAAGTGTTACTGCAGTCATTTTTGTGTGGGTCCATCAGATGCAGTCAGATACAACCATAGATAAAACCATTGATAGAGTCATGTCATTGCTCTTAGGGTTGAGGTGAGTGGCCTGAGAATGGCCCAGGCCTAAGTTTTCCTTTTCCCCCTTTCATCTAATCGGAAGCTGCTGAACTGGGCCTCAGCACCAGTTCTTATTCAGTTATTTTCCAAGGCAAGTTTTAGCTTACTACCCCTGCTTTCCACCCTTGGAGTGAGAATACAAGAACACTTCTTTAATTTTAATAACGAAATTAATACAAGGAATTGATTACACAGATAGTATAGCTGAACAGCCCATTGGGGATTCTGTGAAACGGCCCAGAGATTAGAAAGAGGCAGAGGCCAGAACCATCCTTAGGTTGTGGGGGCAATAGGAGGAAGTCGACTTCCGGAGCCAATGGCCTGGTCATTTGGCAGAAGTCGGAATCGCTGTGGGCCTATCAGGAGCGGCTGGGGCCACAGCAGAGCCATAGCCACTATTGGAGATGCAGCCTGAGGCAGAAATACCCTGGCTTCTGTCCCCAAGCCTCCAGTCTGCCTTCCGTTAGCTAGACCCAGCTAACTTGAGGACCTGAGAAACAATACAAAACAGAGCAAAGAAGTACAAGGAATGTATCTGAGGGTAAAGAGGCCGGGGACTAGCACATCAAGGATTTAAGGAGTCAGGTTCGGATTTATACTCTTAAGAGTGTGTGTAAATGTAAAGGTGAAACTTTAAGGGGCTAGATTTCAGCCCCTTTATAAATGTCATTTATATATCCCATATGAAGAAAATGCGGAAAAACAAGTCACTCCTGTAATGTATTTAGTGCAATACTGATAATTTTTAATGGATGCTTGAATTAATGGAAATAGAGGGTCTTTGTATAATTCAGCCTTTTTAATTAGTAATAAAGACACTTAGCATTAAAAAAGACCTAAATAAAGGAGTTAGCATATCATTTCATAGATAAATTCACCTACATCATATTCAAAATTCAAGAATAATTCACCAGGCTCTGGATAAAAAGCTGCAATATTAATTGCAAAGGAAATGACTTTCCTTCTTTTCATCCTTCTGCTTCCACTCATGAAATAGAAACTGTCTTCCTGCAGGAAGCATGTGGAAGAAGGTTTCTGCCCTCCACTCCTCAATTAGCTGACTGGTGAGACTGGAGAAGGGGGTTACTCCGCGTGTGTGGTTTAGCCCCACTTGGGCCCTTCCTCCTTCAGAACTGCCAGCTTGCAGGCTGATCGCCTTCCTTTCTCCATTCCCAAATCCTTCATGCAGTATGCTCAGTGTGGGCAAGGAATCCGATAGGCAGAGTGGAGGAGGTGGCTCTAGTTTTTTAGCCACTCAGTCTGTGATTAAGTGGATAAATTCAATTCAGAGGGGAAGGAATGGGAAGTCATTTTGGCCTCAGACTAGGCCAAGTTTTAAAATGCATCTTTGCAAATAATAGATTGCTATTTTGTCTGCTTCAGTCGCTGCTGTATTCTTAGTGCCTAGAGCAATGCTGGGGGAGCATAATGTTTAAAAATATTTGTCGAATACACAAACGAATTATATCTCTGATGTCTGGCTTATTTCTTGACTGGCTTTGAACTGAGAGGGGAGAGGGATATGACAATATATGGGGCATTTTCCCCCTTATGTTCTCCATATTCAAACAGATGGCCAGCCTCATGCTCATTACTTTAGGAGAAGTATTAATATATGACACCAGGAAGGCATAAGATTGCCTGCAGAGCTTCTTGGCTTTTCTGTTCCATAGGCAGATCATTAAGAATGTAGGTTTTCAGAGGAGAGGGAAAAATGGGTGTCATGGGCATAGAGTGTCTTGGAACTATGTGATTACAGAAGCCTTTCCTCAAATTAGAAGAACAGGATGCCCCAGGCTGCAGGGAGGAGAAATGAGAAAGGATCTTTTAGTGCAAAGATCAGGTCAGACCAATGTTCTGCTGAGCAGCACCTTCAGGGAAACAAGAACAGAGAGGACAATAGAGGGGTGCTTCAAGGCAAATGGCATCCTAGCCAGCATTGGCAGAAACCATGCCTCAACATGGCAAGAACACAGCACAGCTTCTGGCCCTGGAACACATGATGCAGATAGGGATAATGGACCTCCTGAGTGGTAGTGTGTGTGGATGATGATTGAAGATAAGACAGGTGTTCTCCATCTCCAACACCTTGACACTGCGTTAGCTCCAAGAACCATAGAACAACCCTAGTGAAAGGGGGACCTCAGGCCAGATAATTTTCATTCATACATTCACTTACCCATTCATTTATTTAGATACCTCTCCAGAATGGGAACTAGGCAGGGTCCAAACTGAGTTTAATTTTTTAAATGTATTTATTGAGTGCCTTCTCCCACATTTACTACATTCCTTAACAGCTGCCTTTAATATTATTTTTAAAGCATTATCTCTTTCATTCTGCTCTGTCAATTTCTACATCGTTGCATTTGCTAGACAACTGCAATTATTCTTTGGGGCATTAAATTTTTTTCTTCAGGTCATTGTGGGTGGAAGTCTTTTTATAATATGTTGCACTCATCTCTGCCTTCATATGCAGAAGGCACAGAATACCACCTCACCTTCTCAATAACGCTGAGTCATCATTACGGATATCCACTGAAGGACCTGGCAATAAGTACAGTAGTGCCAGCCTTTCTGGGTCTTCACACTGCTTAGCTTTAGGAGGATATTGTATTTCTTTCTATAGTCTTCCTGTCAGCTCCCTTGCTCTCATTGTCAATATTTAATTTTTGTTACGCCTATTGGTCCATGTCTACCTTCTTCCTCTTGACTTTCCCCACAGATTTTTTTTTTTTTTTTTTTTTTGAGCTAGAGTCTCACTCTAGCCCAGGCTGGAGTGCCGTGGTGCCATCTCAGCTCACTGCAAGCTCCGCCTCCCGGGTTCACACCATTCTCCTGCCTTAGCCTCCCGAGTAGCTGGGACTACAGGTGCCTGTCACCACGCCCAGCTAATTTTTTTGTATTTTTTAGTAGAGACGGGGTTTCACCGTGTTAGTCAGGATGGTCTCGATCTCCTGACCTTGTGATTGGCCCGCCTCGGCCTTCCAAAGTGCTGGGATTACAGGCATGAGCCACTGCACCCGGCCCACAGATTTTTTTAAATTATAGCATGTAACTGACTAAAAATCCAGAGTAGTATATCAGAACCTAGTGTATACTTTTGGACTGTACTTCACTCTCAGGGTAGTGCCCTCTTCTTCCCACCCCAGAGTCCCCAGAACTATGTAAAAACCTCTGCAGCTGGCTGGGTAGTCACTGGTTCAAGATATTCCTCTAGACCTCTCTGACCTGCTTCCTGTGTTGAGCCTCTCATGCATGGAATTCCAAAGAGCTAGACTCATTGACCTTGCCGTTTATATTCCCCTTTTGTGGAGACTCCACGGGACACTGCTAATCTTTTTGCCTTTGCCTCCATGCTCCACAGCCTAACAACCCGGGCTGTCTCAGGCTCCCAGGATGCTGCAGACCAGCCCTCCAGCTTGCTTTTCTCTTCGGGAAGGAAGAACAGACACTGTATATGAAATGATGAGGGATAGGCTCTGGGTGAGGCAGCCCTAAGAATTTTTCTGAATGAAGTTTATGGGCTTTAACGCATAGGCTTTGGCACCAACCATTTTGTCTGCTCAGAAATGTTCTGATTCTTTGGGGTGTTTGAGATAGTTAATATTGCCTGGTAAATGATTTCTGAGGAGTACTTTGACAATGAATTGTATAATTTGCTAAATTCAGGTGTGGCAAAGGGTCACTATTGTGTAGGGGAGACAGTATGATATGGTGGAAAGAATACTAGAAGCAGGGGGATCTGAGTTCAATTTTTAGCTCACCCATGAACAAGTTATATGACTTTGGGCAAGTCACAATCTCTCTCAATCTCAGTGCTCTAATCTGTAAAATGGGTGTGTATTAGGTTTCTCCAGAGAGACAGAACTGACAGAGACAGAGAGAGAGAGAGGTGTGGAAAGGAGATTCACAGGGAAATTGGCTCAGGTGATTATGGAGGCTGAGAAGTCCCATGACAGGCCATCTTCAAGCTGGAGAATGAGGAAAACCAAGTAGAATGGTGCAGTCCAAATCCAAAGGCCTCAGAACCAGGGAAGCCAATGGTATAACTCTCAGTCTGAAGCCATAGTCCTAAAAACCTAGTGAGCCATTGGTGCTAGTCTTAAGAGTCCAAAGACCAGAAAACCTGGAGTTCTGATGTCCAAGGGCAGCAGGTGAAGGGTGTTCCAGCTCCAGAAGAAAGAGAGTGAATTCTCCTTTCCTCTGCCTTTTTGTTCTGCACCCTGAGCAAATTGGCTTATGCCCACGCACAATGGGTAAGGGTAGATCTTCCTTACTTAGGTACACTGGTTCTAATGCCAATCTCTCCTGTAAGCACCCTCACAGGTATACCCAGAAATAGTGCTTTGCTAGTTACCTGAGTATCCCTTAATCCAGTCAAGTTGACACCAAGTACAATTCATCATGGGGGAACATACCTACCCTGTAGTGTGGAGAGAGTTATATGAGATCATGCATGTTAACACACCTAGCACAGGCCGGGTGTGGCAGCTCACACCTGTAATCCCAGCACTTTGGGAGGCCAAGGCAGGCAGATCACCTGAGGTCAGGAGTTTGAAACCAGCCTGGCCAACATGGCAAAATGCTGTCTCTACTAAATACAAAAATTAGCCAGACGTGGTGGCGGGCGCCTGTAATCCCAGCTACTCGGGAGGCTGAGGCAGGAGAATCGCTTGAACCCGGGAGGCAGAGGTTGCAGTGAGCTGAGATTGCACCACTGCACTCCAGCCTGGGTGACAAGAGCGAAATTCTGTCTCAAAAACCAAAACAAAACACCTAGCCCAGATTTTAGCTTTAGCATATACTAGGCACTCAGAAATTGTAAAACATCTTAACAGTTTTATTAAACCATAAAATAGGAAACAACCAAAAGGAAAAAAACAATGCTTTCCCAAAGCATCCAACCTAACCCCATAATTTTACATAGAAGAAAACTGAGGTCCAGAGAAGGGGAGATGATATGTCCAGAGTCAAATAACCAATTAACTACAGAGGCAGGACCAGATGTCCTGTCTCTGGAATTAGGAAACAGCACTTTTCCCCGTTTTAAATACTTCCAATGTTTTGAATTTCTGTAATCAACAGTCATTAGTTTTTTCTTCTGTTTTACTTTCCACTTGCTAAACCCAATTTTGCCTCCTGGAGCAACACAAAACAAGATTACTTCCTCTTTGACAAGATAGCTTTTCACATATTCCAAGGTTACCCTCATGTTCATTGATTTCTATTCCAAGATCCCCATCTCCAATGCTACCAACTCATCCTTTGTATGGCAAGCTCTCCAGAACCAACACGGTTCCAGTCACCTATCTCTGGCTAGGCTCTTATTCATCAATGTCTCTCTTAAAAGGTGGCACTTAGAGCCGAGTGCAATATTGCAGCTACGTGGCAGAATGATTAGCTTCCTCAGTCTGTTAACTCTGTTTCTCTTGTGGCAGCCAAAAACTGCATTTGCTTTCTTTTTGTTGTTGTTTTGAGACAGGGTCTCGCTCTGTCACCCAGGCTAGAGTGGTACAGTGGTGCAATCTTGGCTCACTGCAACCTCCACCTCTGGGGCCCAAGCAGTTCTCCTGCCTCAGCCTCCCAAGTAGCTGGGATTACAGGTGTGGCACCACCACTCCCAGCTAATTTTTATATTTTTAGTAGAGACTGGGTTTTGCCATGTTTGCCAGGCTGGTCTGGAACTCCTGGCCTCAAGTGATCCTCCTGCCTCGGTCTCCCAAAGTGTTGGGATTACAGGTGTGAGCCACTAGGCCTGGCCCTGTATTTGCTTTCTTTATCAGTCACTTCATGCTGTTTGCCCAGATATTTTTTACATAAATTGTTGCCAAGCCATGGGTCCCTATATTACTGTCCCTGGGCGGATGTAACAAATTACTACAGACCCTGTGGTTTAAAATAACAGAAATTTATTCTCTTTCACAGTTCTGGAACCAAGAACTCTAAAATGAAGGTGTCAGCAGGGCCACACACTCACTGAAGGTTCCATAAGAGTCCTTCTTTGCTTCTGCCAGTTTCTGGTGGTTCTAAGTCCTTGGCTTATGGCTGTATAATTCCTATCTCTGTCCATCTTCACATGGCCTTCTCCTCTCCTCCCTTTGTCTCTCTTTTGTGTGTATCTTACAAGGATTCTTGCCATTTAATTTAGGACCCTCCAGGATAACCTCATCTTGAGATCCTAAATTTAATTACATCTGTAAAGAGCCTTTTGCCAAATAAGATCACATTCACAGTCCCCAGGGATCAGGGCATGGACATATATTTTTGAGGACCACCAACCCACTACAGCTTCCCATCCTCTAATTGTATAATTGGTTTTTGGAGCATGAAGGCAGAACTTTTTACTTACCCTTGTTGTTCTAATTTCCATTTCCCAGATCACACTAGCTGGTTTAAAAATTGCATCGCAATAATAGGAGTATGATGTTTTGCTGATTTTGTGCTTACCTGCTACTGTGGGACCCTTAGTCCCCCACCAAAGTCATCTCTTTTGCAGGTTCTCGTAAGAGCTCATGGACACAGCTCTCTCCATATGGCATCTGAAGGTCTCTTCTGTTTCTTCTCTGCCTCCCACAGTGAGGTATCTGTGGCCACAAAGCTGCTGCGAAGGTGTTCCATGGCTGCCTGATTACACTAATACCACCTTTCACCATGGATACCACCATGCAATTGATGCTATCTTTCCAGATGTAGGTGTCATGGGGGGAATCCCTGTCTCCATCTCTTTTGTGATCCCTAGACAATTTCCCTTGCGTTCCCTCCATCTCACACAGATAACCTATAGTGTGCCATGTTTGTCTAACAGGAGGAGGTCCCATGGGGTCTGCTCCCCCGTGGCCCTGAGGCAAAGGACAACCTGAGTGATGGAGACATATGCCTCCTGAAATTGGGCCAGAGTCCCAGGTTATCTGCTTCCATTACTCTCTGGGCTTCCCTTTTCATGTCACTTGTTCAATATCTTCCTTCTCTGCTGGCCTGCAGGCTCCATTGAGGGCAGTGAATAAATCAGTCTTGTTCATCAGTAGATCCTTATTGCCTAGTGCAGTGCCAGCCACACAGTGGGACCCTAAGGAAATGTTTATTGAGTTAATAAGTGCTGAACAACTAGTGGCACTAAATCACCTGAGAAAAAGTTGTGAGAGTCACAATCTGTCACTCTGTACCTGTACCATTATCATCCCAAAGCAGTATGGCATGGGAGGTAAGCATGTGGACTCTGCCACTTACAAGTAGGGTGACCTTGAGCAAGTCACTTAACATATCTGTGTGTCAGGCTCATCATCTGTAGATTGGAGATATTATCAGTACCTACATCATATGGTTGTTGTGTGGGTCAACTACACGTAAAATGCTTAGAGCAGTACGTGGCACAACATAGGCCCTATATGAATTTGAGTAAATAATAACATCATACTTTATTATCTTACATATTTCTTCCAATTATACTTGTGAGCTCCTTAAGGACAGGGGCCTTGTCTGCTTTTGCTCCCCATATATCCCTCAGTGGCTAGTATAGTGTCTTGAAAATAGTATGACCTCAATATTTGTTGAATGAATGAACAAATGAACCTACTATACTAAGAATATTTCTCCTTCTAATAATTAGCCTAATTACTGTCTGTGGGCCTTGACATATTCCGTAAGTGACTTCCTTCCTATGAGGCAACTCAGTCCCTTTCTCGGGATCTAGACCTGCTGCCAAGTCATCTTTCAGATCTTCTAGACATACTCCCTTATGGATGAATTCTGGAGAAAGAACAATTTTAGGTCCAAGTGGAGACCTTGCTACGCTGGACTTTAACCTAAATATCCCAGTGTGCTGAGATATTTAAAATCTTGGTTCTATAATCTCTGGTAATAATGCTACCTCCAAAGTCTGTAGCATCTGCTAATTTTATATACATGCCTTTTAAGATTTGATTCAAGTCATCAATTCCAAATAAATAACTTTGTTTGACTGCAATAAATTACACAACTCTATATTGAAAATTGTCTATGGGAAAGAACTAAAAATATAATCATTACAATAACAAGCCAGCAATCATGAATGAGGAAATTCTAGAAGTAATAATTGCTTTTTGAATACATAATAGATGACAGCTAATGTAGAAGGTGGCAGACATTAGTGATTTATACTACTGAAAAATAGTGAATGTAATATTGAGTTCAATACTAAATTCATATAAAGAATCAACTTGAGAGTGTAATTTCCTCGTAAGATAGAAGTATCAGAGTCAAATATGTTTTCAGTACAGTTCAGCACGATGCATATTTGCAGGAGAAATTCTTAGACTTCTCCAATAATTAGGCTCATGTGAGCTATCATAGGACAAATGGCTCTGCTATTTAAAACAAATTATAACCTTTAAAGATGAACATGTACTACTGAAATCTAAGTATAAATTTGCTTTGCATTTTAATTGAATGGTACTATTATTTAATAGGTGAAGCTGATATGAAGACTTCAGAGTGTTTTTTTAACATAAAGTAAGAATACATCATAAATGACAAAAATATTAGGCAAAGCTTATTTATGCAATTTGCCAATATTTCTGGAAGCTTGAAAAAAGCCTTTTCCTGACGTTTAAATTATCTGTTCTATTGGATAATTTTGGAACTTAAAAGGGATGACAAATTTTTATCTTGTTTTTTTCCCATGCCTTAAAGTTGACATGTGTGTAAAATTTGGATAGCAGTTTTAACTTTCATGTCAATCACTGATGTGTCATCAAAAGGTGTGTGTAACATAGTGTTCGCTGATGGCACATTGAATATTTTCCCCCAAAGAGTCTACTTTTGACGATGAAAAATCTTCTGACCATTTGATTGAAATCACTGTCTAGTCCAGTGTTTAGATGTCGGTGTTTTGGGCCAGGTGCAGTGGTTCACGCCTGTAATCCCAGCACGTTGGGAGGCCAAGGTGGGTGGATCACCAGAGGTCAGGAATTTGAGACCAGCCTGGCCAATGTGGTGAAACTTCATCTCTACTAAAAATACAAAACTTAGCCGGGCATGGTGGTGCATGCCTGTAATCCCAGCTACTCAGGAGACTGAAGCAGGAGAATCGCTTGAACCTGGGAGGCGGAGGTTGCAGGGAGCCAAGATTGCGCCACTGCACTCCAGCCTGGGTGACAGCGTGAGACTCCATCTCAAAAAAAAAAAAAAAAAAAAAAAAAAAAAAAAAAAATCAGCAGTTTATAAATGAGTAACTAGTTTTAAGAAGGGACAAGGCATGTTGAAGATGAAGCCCACAGTGGCAGGCCATCTACATCAATTTGCAAGGAAAATAAATGTATTTGCACTGTAATTGAAGAGGACCAACAATTCCCAGAAGAAACAATAGCCAACACCATAGATATCCCAATTGATTCAGCTTACAAAATTCTGACTGAAAAATTAAAGTTGGGCAAACTTTCCACTCGGGCGCCAAAACCATTGCACGCAGATCAGCTGCAGCAGAGTGTTCAATGGCAATTTAAACAAATGGGATCAAGATCCTGACAGCTGTAACAGGAGATGAACATGGCTTTACCAGTACAATCTTGAAGACAAGGCACAATCAAAGCAATGGCTACCAAGTGGTGGAAGTGGTCCAGTCAAAGCAAAACTGGACCAGTCAAGAGCAAAAGTCATGGCAACAGTTTTTTGGAGATACTCAAGGCATTTTGTTTGCTGACTTTCTGGAGGGCCAAAGAACGACAACATCTTTAGCACACCTTTAGGCACAGCTTTAGCAGAAAAAATGCCCAGGAAAACTTCACCAGAGAGTCCTTCTCCACCATGACAATGCTCTTGCTCATTCCTCTTATCAAATAAGGGCAATTTTGTGAGAGTTTTAATGGGAAATCATTAGGTATCCACCTCACAGTCCTGATTTGGCTCCTTCTGACTCTTTTTTTGTTTGTTTCCTAATCTTAAAAATCTATAAAGGGCACCTGTTTTTTTTCTGTTAATAATGTCAAAAAGACTAAATTGACATCTCTTTCCTAAATGGCTGGTATCATCATTTACCAAAGTATCTTCGTCTTTATGGAGCTTATGTTAGAAATAAAGTTTATATTTTAATTTTAATTTTTAAATTTTATTTTCCACAAACTTTTTGAAGTCCTCTCATATTTGGACTTTTTAACAACAGAGGTATGAAAGAACAAATTCTGCAGTTGTAATCTGTTAACCTTATTTCAACACTAGTTTGATATTGAAAGCCTAGACATGTTTTTCTTCACACTTATTAAAAAGCTATTGTCAGTGGGAAATGAGTATACTTTCATGCTTTGTAAAAAATACGTGTTCAAAATCATAAACAGTATGATCTCAAAATGACTGAAAAAAATGCCATAATGTTAACTGTGGTTGCCACTGAGTGATGCAATTAAGGCTAGGGTTTGCTTTTCTGTTTCTTTATGCTTTTTCATAGTTTGCAAGTCTTCCACAATGAGCATGTTTTACAAAAAGTGACAAAATAAAAAATAAAACCTTTATGAATAAAAGTGTAGCAAGTTTGAACAGTTTAATACTGTACTCCCATTTCCTATGTACCAGCTTTAATCTGAAGTCCTGTTGTAACTTTGTTAGCGAACCCTTTTTGGTTGATACTGAAATCTGCACTGTGGATCCATAACAGCTGTTCTTTTGTGTGAAACATGGTACAAGCGAAGGAAGTGCTATGCCTAACATCAGGGCTCTGATGCCTCTGTTCACTTACAACTTCATTTTCAAACATGGGAAGCTTCCATGATAGAGTAACTGAGTGTTGCTTGGCTGCAAATTAAAGACAGCGATGTGGGAACACAGGTTCCCTGTGCGTTTTCTGAGTGAGCACTTTCTCGGATGCCTTTCATTATCCCTCTCCTCTCAACTCTTCCACTCCCTAGCTTCTCTTGTACAGTGGTCAGTGGGGTGATTTTCTTGTACCTCCACTCTCTGTGCCCTGGGTTGGGAATATAACACCAGTATGATGCCAATGAGTGTTCACAGAAAGTTGGAGAAAAGAGGTGGCAGAGATTAAAATGCATAAATCATAGAATTCCCAAAAGAATATTTTTAAGACAAGTTAATGAGTAACTCTGTCCTTTTGGTACAAGAAACAAACCAGAAAGCAAACAAAACCCATAAAAACTATTTGTTCAAATTGTGGAAACTATCTTGCATTATTATATTGTAAGAATAAGTTTAGAAAACTGTTGCACTTCAGGCAAAAGTCCATTTTAATTGACCTGAGGTTTTGCTAAATTCAATAAGAATTTTATTTTTTTCTGATTATACTGATGATACTTGCTCAAAATCAAGCAATACCCAATAATATAAACATAAAAGTCACTTAGTATTGCAACCCCCCTGAGGTAACCATATTTTTTTGAATATGTATATGTATATATACACATACACAACATACATACATATATAATTTTGTGTATATTGAACTATGTTATACACACTATAATTTTAAACCATATAAAGTCGTATGATTTTTCTATATAAATTAATTCATATATATATGACTGTTTTAAATAGCTGTGTGGCATTTCATTTATTTCATGCACATGGTTTAACTATTTCCTAGTTTATTATATAAATTTCTTCTCCTCCTCTTGCCTGCTATTATGAATAACATGGCAATGTATTCTGTACAAAAATATTTCCATTCCTGCCAGATTAGCTTCTTGGTGTAAAATAAAAAATGTGGAATTCCTGGGGCAAAAGATGTGTACATGACAAACTGTCTTTTAGAAAAGCTATATGAATCTGTGCCCCCAACAACAGTGAGCCAGTTTACCCTTCCCATTCCCAGCATTAAGTGCTCTCCATCTTTAATCACTCCTCGTAGATCTGGAGTCAGCAACCCAGTCAGCATCTTTAGGGCTGTAGGGAAAAAAAGGTAATGAAGAATATCTGACCAAGACTATATGTGGCCCACAAAGGGGGACATTTCTATTATCTTAGCTGTTTACAGAAAAAAAAAATTTGCCAACTCCTGGATTAAAGGAAAAATAGTGTTTACTCTTGGTAATATTAGCTTTTCTTTGCTTATTTGTGAGTTCAAATAGATTTTCCATGTACATGTGGGTGTTTATATTTCTTCTTTTGTCAATTACACTTCCTTCACCCATTGTCCTATTAAGACACCCATTGTCCTATTGCTCATCTTTTTTCCTTTTTTACTCATTATAATTCTGTATATTAGAATATGTGCATTTTGTCATGTATTTCACAAATATTTTTCTCTGTGTCAATTAATCATTAAGAGTGTATCTTTTATATTGCACAGAAAGTTTTAGTGTTTATGCAGTCAAAGCAAATATTCCGAGAATGATAGCAGGTGCTACTTTAGATATGGTAGTAAAAGAAGTTCTCTCTGACAAGGTGACATTTGGGCAGAGAACTGAATTAAGTGAGAGAGGGAGCCATTCATATATATGGATGAAGGGGAATCCAGGCCATGTGAACAGCAAATGCCCAGACCCCAAGATAGGAGCTTTCATGGCATATTGGAGGTACTGCCAGGAGGTCACTGTGACCAAAATGGAGGGAGATTGGTAGGAGTTGAAATTAGGTATGGAAGGATGAGAGCATGTAGAGCTGTGTAGACTATGATAAGGACATTAGATTTGATTCTGAATTCCAGTAGAAGTCTGGAATATTATGAACAGAGGAGTGACATAATCTCACTTAAGTTTTAAAAGGATCACTTCTATTTTTGGTATCTTTTAAAAATATGTGTTATATTTTCTTGTTATAAAGTAAATGCATGTCCATTTTCAATTATATAGATAACATACAAAAAAGAACCAAGTAAGGATGATAGTATTTTAATAAGCTTTTCTGGAGATTATATATATATATATATATTTACCTTTATCTACATATATTAAGGTTGGGACATACCTTAAAGATCTTCTGGCCCAGAAATAAATCCAGGCATTTATGGTCAACTGATCTTCAAAAAAGTTGCCAAAAACACACAATGGAGAAAAGGCAGCCTCATCAATAGATGGTGTTGGGAAAACTGGATATACACATGCAAAAGAATGAAATTAGACACATCTCACACCATGTGCAAAAATCAACTCAAAATGGATTAAAGACTTAAAGGTAAGACCTCAAACTGAATGTTCTTACCACAAAGATATGACAAATATATGAGGTCATGGATATGCTAATTACCCTGATTTCATCATTACACAATGTATACATGTATTAAAACATCACACTGCACTCCATAAATTTTATATATATATATATATATATATATATATATATTTGCTATGTGTCAATTCAAAATAAATAAGTAACATAGAAGAAAAGTTTCTTGACATTAGTCTAGGCAGAGATTTTTTGGATATGACCCCAAAAGCACAGACAACAAAAGGAAATATAGACAAATGGGATAGCATTAAACTAAAAAGTTTTCTGTACATCAAAGGAAACAACTGAGTCAAAAGACCACCTATGGAATGGGAAAAATACTTACAGACCATACATCTGGTAAGTGGTTAATACCCAAGATATATAAAGAACTCAACTCAATAGCAAAAAGAAGTTGTAAATAACCCAATTAAAAATGGTCAAAGAACCTGAGTAGACATTTCTTAAAAAGAAGACATACAAATGGCCAACCAGTATATGACAAAATGTTCAACATCACTTATCATCACAAAAATGCAAATTAAAACCACATTTAGATAACATTTTGCACCTGTTAGGGTAGCAATTATCAAAAACATAAGGTAACAAGTGCTTGTGAGGATGTGGAGAAAAGGAAGCCCTAGTTGGTGGGAATGTAAATTAGCACAGCCACTATGGAAAACAGTATGAATGTTCTGGCCCAGAAAAAATCCAGGCATTTATGGTCATATGATCAATTACCATATGATCCAGCAATGCCACTACTGGGTATATATCCAAAGAAAATGAAATCAGTCTGTCAAAGAGATATCTACACTCCCATGTTCATTGCACCACTATTCACAATATCCAAGATATGGAAGCAACCTCAAGAAAATATTTTATATATATATATATATATACACACGAATGCTATTCAGCCTTTAAAAAAGAATGAAATTCTGTCATTTGTGACAGTACGGATGAACCTAGAGGACATTATGCTAAGTGAAATAATCCAGACACAGAAAGTAAAATACTGCATGATCTCCCTCCTATGGGGAATCTAAAAAAGTCAAACTCATAGAAGCAGAAAGTAGAATGATGATTTCCAGAGGATGGGGCAGGGTTTTGGGAGACGTTGGTCAAAGGATACATCATTACATGTAGACAGGAGGACAAAGTTCAAGAGATCTATTTTTTAATTTTTAAAATTTTTTTCATCTTTTTATTTGTATATATTTTTTGCGATGGAGTCTTACTTTATTGCCCAGGCTGGAGTGCAGTGGTGTGATCTCAGCTCACTGCAACCTCTGCCTCTTGGGTCGAAGCGATTCTCCTGCCTCAGCCTCCTGAGTAGGTGGGATTACAGGTGTCCGCCATCACACCCAGCTAATTTTTGTATTTTTAGTAGAGATGAGGTTTCACCATGTTGGCCAGGCTTGTCTTGAACTCCTGACCTCAAGTGATCCACCCACCTCGGCCCCCCAAAGTGCTGGGATTACAGGTGTGAGCTGCTGCGCTCTGCCAAGAGACCTATTGTATATCATAACTATAGTTAATAACAATATATTGTGTACTTGAAAACTGCTAAGAGAGTAGATTTTACATGTTCCCACCACAAAAAGGATACATATGTGAGGTAAAGAAAGTATTAATTAGCTTGATCTAGCCATTCCAGGATGTATACATACATCAGAAATCATATTGTACACCATACAATTTTTATTTGTCATGTACAAAAAAAGATATGCCCAGCTTCTTCTGCATTTTGTGCAAAAGTATTTTGTTTTCAACTGTCGGGCTAACTCTTGAGTGGGCGTTCTGTTTCTCCAGATTTGTCCTTGTAAATAAAAAAAAAATTAGGTCTCCTTCCTCTACTGTGATACAGTGTATGATTTATAATTTTATTTCTGGGTTCTACTTCAAGTCAAGGCTTCTCTACACTTTCAGTTGCTGACATCAGATTGGCTTTGAAACTTTTTTTCATGTTAAGAGCAAGAAGGCTTTTGTTCTTGGAGCAGGCAGAGAGTATTGTACTTTCTTTTGGCCGAGGAAACAGAATGAGCTGCGACAGTCTTAAGGACAAACATTTGTGGTAAGGATTTCTTTACCTTAGAGTAATATAAGAAATGGATTGGGGCAATGAGTGGGTCAGTCTTGGAATATTTTTATAGATAGCATCCCCCATAGCCAGTCATTTTCATTCTTGTAGTAGTTTCCCCTTTTCCCCAGAATCCCCCATTTCTAGGACCAATGATTTGCAGGACACAGTGCAGTTCTTGTAAAGGTGTATCCGTCCATACAGACTGCAATAACCTGCTTTGGGTTTCTCTGACAGTTCTTTGTCTACTGTTCAGTTTCTTCTAAAATAATTAGGATTCCCAAGTAAAGGCAGGTGGGAATTTCTCAACTCTGGATTAGAACTTCACCACTGTAAACCTGGAACTATTAGTATAACAAATCTGGTGTGCACCTGGGCTTCACGGGTTGGCTGTACCTTGGTGTGGTTCCTATGCAATGTATGGGCCTCAGTCTCTGAGCCCTCTAGTGATTAGGACTTGAGAAATTGCCTTGTGAACTTCCATATGATTGGCTTATAAATTTGGACAGCAGATTATTTATTTTCAGTGGGTGAAAGACCGTTCCATTATTTGTGTCCAGTTCTTTTTAAGCACGCAAATTTTCCAGACCAAGAAGAACTACCTTGGTCCCCAGAAGGTAGCCGGGGGGATGTAGACTTGGAGAGCAAAGAAAAATGGGAGGTCTTGAGGGCAATCTTCCAAAAGAATATGGTGATGTTTCTCACATTTTTTAAAGCAGGGTCTCTAATGAGGCAAAACCACATTTTATTCTTGCTCTACAGTATTTATTTGTGGAGGTAGAAAGTTTCTGGGGAAGGAGTGGGACTGTTTATATGAAGAACCTAGAGGTCTTCTCAGAATGAAAGGATTGGAAACTCCAACCCTTTTTTTCTGTGCTATGCAAGGTTCTTGAAAGTTGCTCGAGGGGCCCAAAAAGATCCTAATGAAAACTCACCAAACTTGGTGAGAAAGAGGTAGAAAGGGATGGGGGCAGCTCTCTCCCAGAGCCCTCCATCCTCCTTTTTTCATCTGAGCTGGTTACTCTGCAGGCTAGCTGCACATCTCTTTCTGAAATTCCCTTTGTCTGTGCTCCTATATCGGATCATTATTTCCTAGATTCATTGTCTTGCTCTTCATTGATTTACTTCATCATATTTGGGGGGAATACATTCTCTACTAACTTCTTTATATGGGTTATAAACTTTTATTAATAATAATAATTATTATTATGTCTGATAATGTCTTAGACAACCTTTATTTTTGTTTGAGAGCCTGACGCAGTATAAAATTCCAAGCTGAAAAACCTTTTCCCCCCTGATTTTGTATTTATTTTTCCATTAGTTTGTAGAATCCAGTGTTGCTATTGAGAAGTTCAATGTCATTTTGTTTCATTTTTTTTCAACTTTAATTTTAGATAAGGGGGTCCATGTGCAGATTTGTTATATGGGAATATTACATGATGCTGAGGTTTAAGGTACAGATCCTGTCATCCTGGTAGTGAGCATAGTACCCAATAGTCGTTTTTTTTTTAATCCTCCCCACCTCCCTGCACCCTCTAGTAGTCCACAATATCTATTGTTCCCATATTAATGTCCATGTGTGCTCAATGCTTAGCTCCCTTCATAAATGAGAACACGTGGTATTTGGTTTTCTGTTCCTGCACTAACTGGCTTAGAATTATGGCCTCCAGCTCTGTGCATGTTGCTGCAAAGAATGATTTCATTCTTTTTTATGGCTGCCTAGTATTCCATAGTGTATATGTAGCACATTTTCTTTATCCCATTTACCACTGATGGGAACCTGGGTTGATTCCATGTCTTTGCTATTGTGAACAGTGCAGTGATGAACATACAAGTGCATGTGTCTTTTTGGTAGAATAATTTCTTTTGGGTACATAACCCAGTAATGGGATTGCTGTGTCCAGTGGTAGAATTGTTTTAAGTTCTTTCAGAAGTCTCCAGACTGCTTTCCACAGCAGCTGGACTAATTTACATTTCCACCAACAGTGTATAAGTGTTTGCTTTTCTCTGCTGCCTTGCCAGCCAGCATCTGTTGTTTTTTGACTTTTTAGTAATAGCCATTCTGACTGGTGTGAGATGGTATCTCATTGTGGTTTTGATTTGCATTTCTCTGATGATTAGTGATGCTGAGTATTGTTTCATATATTTGTCGGCCATTTGTATGTCTTCTTTCGAAAAGTGTCTGTTCATGTCATTTGCTCACTTTTTAATGGTGTTATTTGGTTTTTACTTGTTAATTTATTTAAGTTCCCTATAGATTCTGAGTATTAGACCTTTGTCAGATACATAGTTTGCAAATATCTTCTCCCATTCTGTAGGTTGTCTGTTTGCTCTGCTGATAGTTTCTTTTGCTGTACAGAAGCTCTTTAGTTTAGTGAGGTCCCACTTGTCTATTTCTGGTTTTATTGCAATTGCTTTTAGGGACTTAGCCAAAAATTCTTTACCAAGGCCAATGTCGAAAAGAGTATTTCCTAGGTTTTCTTCCAGGATTTCTATAGTTTGAGATCTTACATTAAAATCTTTAATCCACTTTTAGTTAATTTTTGCATATGGAGAAAGGTAGGGGTCCAGCTTCAATCTTCTACATATGGCTAGCCAGTTATCTCAGCACCATTTACTGAATATGGAATTGTTTTCCCATTGCTTGTTTTGGTTGGCCTTGTCAAAGATCAGATGGTTGTAGCTGTGCAGCTTTATTTCTGAGTTCTCTATTCTGTTCCATTGGTCTATGTATCTGTTTTTGTACCACTACCAAGCTATCTTTATTTGTTTGTTTGTTTTTGAGACTGAGTCTCACTCTGTCGCCCAGGCTGGAGTGCAATGGCATGATCTCAGCTCACTGCAACCTATGCCCCTGGCTTCAAGCAATTATCCTGCCTCAGCCTTCCCAGTAGCTGGAATTACAGGTGCCCGCCACCACGCCTGGCTGATTTGTGTATGCTTTAGTAGAGATGGGGTTTCACCATGTTGGCCAGGCTGGTCTCAAACTCCTGACCTCAAGTGATCTGCCCACCTCAGCCTCCCAAAGTGCTGGGATTACAGATGTGAACCACTGTGCCCGGCCACCCAAGTTGTTTTGTTTACTGTGGCTTTATAGTATAGTTTGAAGTTGGGTAGTGTGATGCCTCCATCTTTGTTCTTTTTGCTTCGGATTGCTTTGGTTATTTGGGCTATTTTTTGGTTTCATGTGAATTTTATAATAGTTTCTTTTTTCTAATTCTGTGAAGAATGCCATTAGCAGTTTGATAGGAATAGCACTGAATCTGTAAATTGCTTTGGGCAGTATCGCCATTTTTATGATATTGATTCTTCCAATCCACGAACATGGAATGTTTTTCCATTTATTTGTGTCATTCCTGATTTCTTTCAGCAGTGTTTTGTAGTTCTCCTTGTAGAGATTTTTCACCTCCTTGGTTAGGTGTATTTCTAGGTATTTCATTTTCTTTGTGGCTGTTGTAAGTGGGATTGTGTTCTTTATTTTTGTTTAATTTTTCATTTCCACAGCTTATTGGGGAACAGGTGGTGTTTGGTTACAAGAGTGAGTTCTTTAGTGGTGATTTGTGAGATTTTGGGGACTGTGTTCTTGATTTCACTCTCAGCCTGGATGTTGTTGATGCATAGAAATGGTACTGATTTTTGTACATTAATTTTGTATCCTGCAACTTTACTTAAGCTGTCCAAATTTATAAGCCAATCATATGCAAGTTCACAAGGCAATTTCTAGGAGCCTTTTGGCAGCATCTTTAAAATTTTCTAAGTATAGATTCATATCATCAAGGAAAAGAGATTGTGTGACTTCTTTTCATACGTGGATGCTTTTTATTTCTTTCTCTTGCCTGATTGCTCTGGCTAGGACTTCCAGTACTATGTTGAATAGGAGTGGAGAGAGGGCATCCTTATCTTGTTCTGGCTCTCAAGGTGAATGGTTCCAAATTTTGCCCATTCGATATGATGTTTACTGTGGGTTTGTCATAAATGGCTGTTGTTATTTTGACGTATGTTTTTTTGATGCCTAGTCTGTTGAGGGGTTTTATCATGAAGGGATGTTGGAAGTTACTGAAAGCTTTCTCTGTGCCTATTGATCCTCTGTAAGAGATTTTCTTCTTTCCAGCTATAAATATTTAAGTTCTCTTTCATGTCTGTGGTGTACTTTAAAATTCATAAGGATGTATAACAGTGTGGTTATTTTCAAATAATCTCATTTTGCATTTGATAGGCCCTTTTAATACAAATATTCTTGTTCTTCAGTTCTGGAAATTTTTTTTCTATTTCTTCTATTATTTCTTTGAAATATCCTTCCCCATTTTCCCTTGTGTGTGTTTTTTGTTGTTTGTTTGTTTGTTGTTTTGTTTGTTTGTTTTGACAGAGTCTCGCTCTGTCACCCAGGCTGGAGTGCAACGGCACAATCTTGGCTCACTGCAACCTCCACCTCCTGGGTTTAAGCAATTCTCCTGCCTCAGCCTCCCAGGTAGCTGGTATTACAGGCACCCACCATCATGCCCAGCTAATTTTTGTATTTTTGTAGAGATGGGGTTTCACCACATTGGCTAGGCTGGTCTTGAACTCCTGACCTCAGGTGACACCCCTCCTCAGCCTGCCAAATTGCTGGGATTACGGGCATGAGCCACCGTGCCCAGCCTATCCTTTCCTATTTTCTCTGTTCTTTTTCTCTCTTGGATTCCTGTGGGATATTGGACCTCCTGAATTTATTCTTCATGTCTCTTATTTTTTTTCTCACTCAACACTGAGACAATTTCACTATACTTTGCTAGAAACTCAATTTCTCACTCTAAAATAACAATTTCACCCTTCCCTTGTATCCTCAAATTTCCTACACTCAACTCCTCTCTCTTCTCCTGATCACTATCATCTAATGACTTCAATTCATGACTTAGAAAAGAAAATAGATACAGAAGGTGTATTAGGGCACATTACTGGGATTAACACATGCAGAAGAGTAGGGAAGAGAAGGAAGAAGGCTTCGTGACAGAAGGCTCATGCAACCTTACAAGAAGTTCTGAAGATTGGATAATTTGCCGGAGTGGTCCCCATTTGGGACCAGGGAACTGGCCCCTGATACCCCAAGTTGTTCAGTCATTTAATGTGGGATGCCTTTGGAAGGGGCTATGACCTTGGCTAGGTAGCTCTTTTCAGCTGAGGCAATCCCAGAATAAGGCTGAGAGCCAAAGACTTATCTGGCAGCCTTCTCAACAGATGGGGTAGTAAGTCCTTCATTCCTGAGGGAAGATCTGAAGGGCACATTACAGTGTCTACCACATCAGCTACCTGCACCTATCTATCAGTGTTGTGCTGATATTGGCTCGAACCAGCTAGTGAGGGCCAACTCTGCACTTCCCTTCCCAATTTTGCATTCAGTGACATTGTGTTGGTAGCTTAGGACTCTTCTGTGGAAATTTTAAAGTTTCACCAATCTTTTTTAGGTCTGAAAGCTCTCTTTCTTTTTCTCCAATTGTTCTTTGTTCACAGTATTCCATTATTGTTTATGGATTATAATAATGATTTGAATCTTTCAGTTTGTAATCAATTAGCATTGTTTTTAAAGTTCACTGTTCCCTGAACTACGTCTGTTTCTTTCAGATATTTTTTTCCATTTATCATTCCTTCCATACATCATCTCTTCAACTCTTAAAGGACCAGGCACAGTTAGGTGATGGGGACACAATAGTGAATAAGACACGAATAGATCCTTCTTTAGTTCATAAGCATGATGATTGGGTTTTCATGTACATGTGTGAGATGTGCCTCCCTCAAAACTTGTTACAACATTGGCACATTACCCGTCTGACATGTAGGGAAAAAAAGACGTAAAGGGTTCCTGTTGTAGACATTTTTTTCTTGTCAGAGAAAAAACTAGTAAATATACAAATAAATATATTATTTAAGGAAATTGTCATTGCTATGAACGAACAAAATTCAGTGGATGGAGCATATGGAAGTAGGGGGATGTCTGTTTTGAAGAGTAGGCTGGGACGATGTCTCTGCTGTGATAGTACTTGAACAGAGACCTGAATACAATCTGGATAGCAGGCCAGGTAAACCATTGCAGTGGGAGGCAGCCCCAGGGGTGATAGACTCTGAGAAAAGAACAAGCACTCTGTGTTCCAGGAACACCAAGAAGGCCAGAGCGGTTGGAGCAAAGTGTACAAGGTTAAGTTTGACAAAGCAGGCAGGGCCCAGATCATTTTCACTGTTTGTCCTGGTCTTCTTTTGCATTTGGTGACTTCTGTCTGTTGGGGTTCTACCCGAGAAACAAGAACTAGTAAAATTTGTACATGTATATGCAGAATCTTATGTGTGTGCTTTACATTTGTGTATTATATGTGTATTTTTAAATTGTGTCTTATATACATTATATACATGCATGTATAATCTATTGACAGAGTGAGACACACAGAGGCAGAGAAAGATAGAGACAGAGAAAGGGTGTTTTTGTAGTAGGTAGGTGGTTATTTCAAGGAATTGATTTTCAGGATCATGGGGTGCTGGCTAGGCAAGTTTGAAATATATAAAGCAGGCCAGCAGGCTGGAAATTCTCAGGCAGAGTTGACACTTCAGACTTGAGGCAGAATTTCTTCTCCTTCAGGGAAATTTTAGTTTTGCTGTTAAGACCTTCCAACTGACTGAATGAGCTACGGTTTTCACGGATAATCTCCTTTGTTTAAAGTCAACTGATTGTGGGAGTTAATCATATCTACAGAAACCTTACAGCCACACCCAGATTAGTGTTTGATTGATTAATTATAGCCTAGCCAAGTTGACACGTAAAAGTAACCATCACAGTGACTTACCTCAAACATTTGGTTATCTTAGCCTGCCTGTTCATATTTAAAGGTGAGATCCAGAAAAACTAATGAGAGAATTTATAGGAGAAGATTGCCAACTGGAAATCATTGCTTTAGGGTGACCAAGAGGAGGTATAGAATCTTATAATGGGAAACCCCTAAATACCAGATTGGGAAGTTTTTCCCTCCAGAGGGCCTTCAATTTCCCCAGAAAAGTCTCTATTCCCTTGGGAGGAGGGGTTGTGCTATGTGTGGGTGCTGTCCTTCGATAATGGGTGGATCTGGGGAGGCAGGAGGGACTTTTCCCATATTAGAGTCTTTTAATGAATGTCACTGTTTTTAGGCATGAGCCTCACTCCTACCCTTCACAGCACCTGGTGTCTCCAAATCGCAAGGCTTCCCTTTGGTCCATATTCCTTTCTGTGAGCCTATCTCCCACCTCATCCTAAGCTGGGGTTCCCTGAACATTTACTCATGACTTTATCTACTTTTGGCCTTCCAAAAATAGTGGAAATAGTGTGTTTAATCTGCCATTTCAAACTACACAGACTAATTATTGCATGAAACAGCCTTTAAACATTGAGGGGAAGGTAAGGAAGGAAGTGTCTTTCTTTGCATCCCGAAGAACCACAGTGGCCTGGGAGGGGTCTGCAATAGCAACAGCCACAGAGCCAGTGACTGAGATGTAGCCCAAATGCTATAGACCTCTGGGTTTCAGTGGACCCCCAAGGTCCCTGGATCCATGGCTTGGTCTGAATATGGGTAGTGGTGGTGAAACTCTCCTCCAACTACAAGAGTATTTCAAGTCATGCCAAAATATCAATATTCTATTAAAATGGAGGTACAGTTATCATCTTCTTCCCAATATTATAACGTGCTGTTCCTCCTGGGGGAGGCTCAGATGAGGCTGTTCTGTCCTTCTGGGTTGAGTGCCTCCAGACAGGATGATTGAGAATGAAGATTCTGGGTCGAACAAATTATCACAGGAGGAGTAGGCTCCTAAGAAAAGAAATCTGGCTTGGATAGAAGAGGAGGAAGGAAGCAGAAGGAACCTAAACCAGAGAAAAGGAAGTGGTCAGGTTAAAGGGAAAATTGGAAATTGGGCCTAAGAATCTCCCAGCACCTATTTCTCTCCTGTCATCATCCTCCATCACAACTTTGTTCTCATGCCCCCATTTTAATGCCCACACCCTATTCTAAGTTTATTCCATCAGGGTCCTCTGAAAGAAGACCAAGGACACAAACAGACTCTGAAAGAACAGATAAATGACTAGGAAACAGAAAAAGATGCTCGACCACACAAGTAACCCAGAACTAGCTAGTTCAACAACAATAAGAGGTCTTGGAAAGTTTGTCCTGAGAATACTTTCAAAATGAGTGTATCTCTAGCTTGAAATTTTAAAACAGGATATTCTCTGTGCACATCCAAAGATTAGATTTCAGATAAAAATGACAATGTTCTTAGGAGAAAAAATATTTTGTTAGTTTTAAAATATCAGGGTTTCAATATTTCTATATTTAAAAAACATGGTATCTATCAACTGATGAATGAATAAACAAAATGTGGTCTAGCCATACAATGAAGTATTATTCAGCCTTAAAAAGGAATGAAATACTGATACATGCTACAGCATGGTTAAACCTGGAGAACATGCTAAGTGAAAGAATCCAAATGTAAAAGCTACATATTGCAGGATTCCATTTACATGAAGTGTCCAGAACAGGTAGATCCATTGAGACAGAAAATAGATTAGTGGCTTCCTAGGGCTGGTGGTGATGTGGGGCCTTAGGAAGTGACAGCTGACAGCTAAAGGGTACAGGTTTCTTTTGGGGATGATGAGATGTTCTAAAATTAGATTGTGATGGTTGTACATCTCTGTGAATATATTAAAACCATTGAATTGTGCACTTTAAATGGGAGAATTGTATGGCATGTGCATTCTATCTCAATAATGCTGTTAAAATAAAAAATATGATATTCTGGAATACTGGAATCCTTAAAATTGATACAGTAATTGCTAAGAGGTGAATCTCTTCATGGATTGGGAGACTAGACTTTATAAGCTTTCTAAGCACTAAGATTCCTTCAAGACAGAGGAAGACTGAGAATTACAGAATTTTGTTCTGGTGTAATGTTATCAAGCTACAGATCTGCAAAATTATAATTCATTGGTATGGTTGTTTTCATTTCAGAAATGCTAGGATTAGAGTCAGACAACTTACAGTCTAGATCTAGTTATGCTTTGGACAAACAGCACAAACTTGGGCAACTCAGCTCTTCAAAACCTCAGTGTCCTCACCTGGAAGGTGGCAATAAATAAACTGGGCCTTCCTTGTACATGTGTTGGGAGGATCAAATGAGATGACAGATGAAAAAGTGATTACAAACATTATGCAAATGAAGATGGTATACTTATTATTAATTTTGTAATTAGTAGTAGTAACAGCAACTGTATATCAAATTAAGATGGTAAACTGCTCATCATGTAAAGACTTGATTCTTTAAATTTGTCCTTATTTGAACTAAACAACATGTCTTACATACTAAGTCCTCTTTGTACATTTCTTATTGGTCATCATTGCCTAAGAATATATATTTTTGAGAAATAACCAGGTCATATGTACAATTATGGACCTTGGCATGAGTCTATTACCTATACTTTTATCTTCATGTGACCTATATAATCAGTCTGGTAAAACTAGTTTTGTTAGGACAAGCTGTTTAACTTGGTCATCTAGCTGTTTAACTTGGTCATCTTTTCAGAGGGCAGTCTTGAGTCCCAATTCATGTCAGTAAATATTTGATTGGGTGGCACAGAAATTCAGAAAGAAACAAGCTATTTCCATTTCATTGAGCCTAAACTCATCATGCCTAATGTGGAAAGAGGCAGTTCTAGCTAAAAATTAAAGAAAGAGTTGGGAAGTTATGATTCCAAACTCCTACTCCTGACTCTAATTTTGCGCCAAGCAGTTAACATTTACATTTCCAATATATCATCATCGTTTGAGCAAGTACTCAAAGCATTTCATTTACAGAAGTAGTTGTTTGCTCTACTACAAATATAATTGCATTGGAAATATTCTTAAACTTTTTACACAGCCTTTGGCCATCAGAACAGAGCAAGGATTTTTATTTTTATTTTTATTTTGAGACAGGGTCTCGCTTTGTCACCAAGGCTAGAGTGCAGTGGCACAATCGTGGCTCACTGCAGCCTCAATCCCTGACCTCCAACCAGGCTCAGGTGAGCCTCCCACTTCAGACCCCAGAGTAGCTGGGACTACAGGGATGCACCACTACACCCGGCTAATTTTTGTATTTTTTTATAGAGACAGGGTCTCCCTTTGTTGCTCAGGCTGGTGTTGAACTTCTGGGCTCAAGTGATCCTCCTACCTTGACCTTCCAAAGTACTGGGATTACAGGCGTGAGCCACCACGTCTGACCCGGAGCAAGTTTTAAAGGGGCTACTTCTTTTAAAGCACAACAGAAATCATATTTACCTCTGAAACAATATTTTCTTCAGAAAGGAAAGTTTTGGCCTTTAAAGTGGCAACAAATTGGAGATCTATAAATGAAAACATATAAGAATAAAATTTCTGAGGAATTTCCTGAGAAGGGGTAAACATTAAGTCAATGTCAGGGCCTGGATTCAGGTCAATTCATTGACCAATCTCTTTGGGCTTACTTAGCTGAGGGTGTCAAAGTGACTCCCTTGCATTTAACATACTTTTCAGGATTTTTACGTATATCTAAGAAGACTCCATGATGCCAATCTGGAGTTAGATTATAATGTATTAGTCATAACGTATTAGTTTCGATTTTTTTGGTTGCAAATGATAGAACCCCAACTGTAAGCTAGTTTAAGCACAAAAGAAAATTTATTGATCCATGTAACTGAAAAATCTAGTGGGTGGATATTTCTTCAGTCATGGCTGGATCCAGACATTCAAATAATATCATTAGGAATCTGTCTCTTTATATGTATCAGCCCTGTTTTCATGATATTGGTTTCATTTTCAGGCAGCCTGTCTTTGCAGCCTTAGGTTTACCTCATCTTTGTAACTAACAATTCAGTGAAGATAATCTCTACCTTTCATTGGTTCCAGAAATTACTGGGATTGTGTATCATTGCTTCAAACTTATCACAGTGGCCATGGGGACAGAATACACTCATTTATTTGGCCTGGACTACCCTCCTGCCCTGAAGCAGGGGTTTGCTGGAAGTCTCATCTGTGTCACATGGATTTAGAATGGAATAGGGAGACTCTCCATAGGAATGTTGAAGTACATAGATGCCAACTAGGCAGGCAAAAACTACCAATGTCCCCTGCATACATGGCAAAGAACCTAATGTTTGAAACTTGATATAGTCCTTTATATAATCATAAGTAATTTATATAAATTGTGAGGTTGCTATTATCCTTATTCTATAAATGAGGAGTTTTCATTTGGTAACCCCCTCACATGTCAATAGACTTCCTGAATTCTGTAGAACCTCTCAAAATCAAAGGTAGTAAGGATATTTTTACTTTTATTGCCTACCTCCATTTTCAGCATTTCAGAGGTTCTGGTTTCTCAAAACCTATGCCTAATTTACTATAATGAAATAATATTCCAGGCCAAGGTGGGTAGATCACTTGAGGACAGGAGTTGGAGACTAGCCTGGCCAACATGGCGAAACCCCATCTCTACTAAAAAAAAAAAAAAAGAAAAATTCACCAGGCGTGGTGGCATGCAACTGTAATCTCACCTACTTGGGAGGCTGAGGCATGAGAATCGCTTGAGCCCGGGTGGTGGAGGTTGCAGTGAGCTGAGATTGTGCCACTGCACTCCAGCCTGTGTGACAGAGCAAGACTCTGTCTCAAACAAAAACAAAAGACTCTGTCTCAAACAAAAAGAAAATAAGAGGAGATGAGAGGAGAGGAGAGGAGAGGAGAAGAGAGGAGAGAAGAGAAAGAAAGAAGGAAGGAAAGAAAGAAAGAAAAGAAAGAAAAACAAAGAAAGGAAGGAAGGAAAGAAAGAAAAGAAAGAAAAAGGAAGGAAGGGAGGGAGGGAGGGAGGGAAGGAAGGGAGGGAGGGCATTCCCTGTTACTCAAATTCCCTGTGTCCTACTCAGGAGTGGTAAGATTTAGGCAAATGGTGTAACACCTTACCACATCACATTAGAGAGAGGAATTTGGTATAAGGCTGGTTTATCCTTAGACTCCATCCAAGGGCATTAATGAAATAATACCAAAGGGCCTTATTTCCAAAAGAGTTAGTTACATTGTAAGGCCCCAAAGACTGCATTATAGAGTAGTGTAGATGAATCTGAATGTGCTATGCAAATTAAAGACTGAGTTACAGCTATGCATCTTTTTCTTCAGACCCGAAAAACCCTGAGTTTAGTGTTGTTTCCAATAAGCGTCGGCAGTAAAATTAAGACTGATGTTCACTCATTGTTACTTTATTCACCCATTCAGGTAACCCACATTTTGAGGGCCCACTATATGCCAAGCCCTGGAAGACAGTGCTTAATAAGACATTTCTCCTGGCATCAAGGGCCTCAGAATATTTCTGAATGATAGACCTGCAAACAATTGCAACACATGATAAGAATCAGCTTGAGAAAGGTAGGACGAACGGGCATGAAAGAAGGTGTTTTGTTCAGGGAGTCTAGCAAAACTTCAGAGAAGAGGTAATTATTTTCTTTTTTTTTTTTGAGGTAATTATTTTCAATGACTGCATAATTAATGATTTTATGGATGACACAGAAGGCGCCCATGTGAGCTTAGGCTTTCTCTCCCTCTCTCATATTTGGCTATCATCTATCCATCCACTCAATGTTTCTTCCAGCACTCTTTCAATGCTTATAGATGGCATGTAGTTGAAATTGTACTGCATATTCATCTTACATGCAGATAAATCAATCAACATAAGGTCATGATCATTTTCTCATGTTCTTAAAAATCCTTCAATAATTTCATTTTAAAAATTAGACTTTTAAAGATAATTCTAGATTCATAAGCAGCTGTAAGAAATAATACGCAGAGGCTGGGCGCGATGGCTCACGCCTGTAATCCCAGCACTTTGGGAGGCCAAGGCGGGCGGATCACCTTAGGTCAGGAGTTCGAGACCAGCTTGGCCAACATGGCAAAACCCCATCTCTACTAAAAATACAAAAATTAGCTGGTGTGGTGGCACGTGCCTGTAATTCCAGCTACTCAGGAGGCTGAGGCAGCAGAATTGCTTGAACCCAGGAGGCAGAGGTTGCAGTGAGCTGAGATCGTGCCACTGCACTCCAGCCTGGGTGAAGAGCAGACTCCAACTCAATAAAAAAAAAAAAAAAAAGAAATAATACAGAGAGATCCTGTATACGCTTTACCAAGTTTCCCCCAATGGTAACATCTTGCAAAACTATAGTACAATATCACAAGCAGAATATTGGCACTGATAGAATCAAATACAGAACAGTTCCATCACTACAAGGAATGCCATTTTTGATAACTGATATGCTTAACAATCCATTTTATGCATTTATGGATAAAAAATCCATAAAATCCGTTATGGATAATGGATTTATGGATATCCATTTATGGATGTATCATAATTTATTATCTGCTATTGTTTGACATGTGGGTTGCTTCCAATTTGGGGCTATAATTAATAATGCTTTGCATACAAACTTTTGTCAAAAATCTCTGATTATTTCTGTAGGAGAGATCCTCAAGTTAAAGGGTATGTACATTTTAAGGTTCACAATTTGTTGAAAAGACTATTCTTTCTCCATTGAATTGTCTTGGCACCATGGTCAAAAATAATTTACCTTAGATGCAAGGGTTTTCTCTGGATTCGCAGTTCTATTCTATTGATCTATAAGGCTATCCTTATATTAGTATCACACTGATTTGATTATTGCAGCTTTGTAGTAAGGTTTGAAATCAGGAAGTATGAGTCCTCTTTGTTTTTTTTTTCAAGATTGTTTTGGCTATTCTCGATCCCTTGAAGGATATTATTTTTTTGGTTACCTTATTTCTTTGTAAATAACCTCCCATTTGTGATATGACTTTTGTTTATGTTTTTAATTATACAGAAGTTTAAATTTTTTCCTTTTCGATTTTTATATTTTTCACATACGTAGAAAACATTCTTTCATATTGTTAAGTTTCTAATAGCTTTCTAAACCTAAAGTTATTTTTCCATTTATTTCCTTCTTTTTTAAAAAATGGAGTTACAAAACTAACAGTTGCTCACTGTAAAAAGTTTAACATAATTACTTATTAAGCAAAAAACATGAGATTTCTCCTATAACCGAGTGCTTTCCAATTTCACTTTACAGAGATCAACACTGTTAGCAGTTTGTATCCTTCACAACCATTTTCTATCCCCATACACATGTATAGTGTTTAAAATAAGGGATCAAACCATAAATATTGTTTTGCACCTTACTTTTTTACACTTGACAACATAGCAGGGCATCTGTCCATATGCAGATCAATCTCATATTTTTAAATTATGCTGTGGAAACTCTTTCCCATTGCTAGATTTTAAAACTGTCTTCCTAGGTTGTTATTCAGTACTTTTGTAGACTACCCCTCATTTGTGTCTTATTTATTTTTAACTTATTTTACAACAACTGCCACAGTAGTAGAATTCTTAATGTCATCCTACCCACAGTAGTGTGGAAATTTTAACTATTTGCTCCTCTACCCTGTGCACATATTCAAGAGAGAGGCTGGCAAACATTCTGCCTGGTTGAGTTAACACATTCAAATAGCTTACACATTCAGATAAAAATATATAAATCAACTCCAAGAAGTTGAAAAAGCAAGGCTAGGGGAAGAGGTGTGTGCTTGTAGGGGGGAAGTGTGTGTGTGTGTGTGTGTGTGTGTGTGTGTTCCTCCCCTACTCACTCTGCCTTTTACACTTGCCTACCCTCACTTTCCTTGGGTATACATTGGTGATTCCTCATAAGAGATCTACTTGGAATGATTGGCCTGTATAATATTAATCCACTCTCCTGCCAGAAAATTTTGAAAAGGATAAGTATTAAAGAAAAAAGTGGCATGTGGCATTTGCAATTCACATCAGGACTTCTAAGCATTAGAGCAAAATTGGGGCGAATCCCTATGGCATTAGCTCAGCTTCAGACACACATTTTTTTTTAAATGCTAACACCCCTGGCCTCTCCTCAGCCGGCTACTGCTTCACAAGCAGGGCTCCCTTAGGTCCTGCATACCCCTTTCCTTCCAGGCACTGCGGAGCTCCATCTTCCCTCGGCCCAGTCCCTGAGGGCTCTGGGTTCAGGGCAAGGAAGGAGCTCTAGCTCCTTTCATTTTCCATTTGGCTTCTTAAACGGGTTGCCTCCTCTTGCCTTTCCGTTTTCTCGTGTCCTCTCTAAAGCGTGTCAAGTCTCCCATGCCCAGGGCAGATGGCAGCTCAAGTGTCTATACAGGAGGCTTGGCGTTTGGGACCTGAAGGGCGTGGGACTTGGCATATCCAAAGACTGAGATCAGAGTATGTCTGTGTGTTTGTTTGCATCCCCGGAGGACATATTTCGGCTTCAGCACAGGGCCTTTCAGACTATTCAGGGCTAGTATCCTCTTCGGGCAAAGACAGCAGCCCTGACAGGGCCACCTGCATGTGCTCACACAGTGTAACTCCCTTGCGCGGAGTCTTTGCCCAGGTGGATACTGGCCAGGATGCTAAGGAACCGCCAAGACTTGCATGAGTTGCCATGAGACTGCGAGGCTGGGCTGTCTCCTCCCACCACAGGTGCTAGCCTAGGCTGGCCTTTCGTCCCTCGAAAATGGGAATCTCTGCAGAAATTCTCTCTTTTGGCTCCTTGCGTCCCTCCTCCAGAGCCCCCGCCTCCTTTCATCCACCGGTGGCTAAGCGGGGGCGTGGGTGTGCGCACCCAGGGAGAGTTGCCCTCGCAGCGGCGGGGGCCAGAGCGCTCCGCCAGAGCCCCAAACTCCTAACAAGTTCCCGGACTCCGCGCGCGCGGAGCTCTCGGGCCTCTGCGCCTCTGTCCCTGCTAGGGAGGCTCCGGAGGACTGGCGGCCGCGGCGCAGCTGGGCTGAGCGGGGCCGGGGCTGTACCCCTCCGGCAGTGCCTGAATGCCCAGCGGCGGCGCGCGGGTCAGAGCTGGGCAGCTGCTGGCTGGAGTAGCGGCCCTGCCCGGGACTCCAGCGTGAGGATGGCAGCGGCAGGGGCCCGGCCCCACCTGGATTCACCAAGGCGGGCGGCCAGGCACATGCCCCAAGCTGCCGCTTCGGCGCCGTGGACCTCAGTGTCCTGCGGCGGGATCCCAGGCCTGCCCCAGAACCCAGATGGCTGCACTTTCATGCCGATAGCCCAGGCAATCCCTCTGCAGGTGGACATGGCCATGGCCCTGCAGCGCGTGAGGATTGCCGAGAAGTACGGGAAGAACTACCTCTGCCTCCTGCAAGCAGTCTTCGTGGCAGGTAAGTCCCCTCCTCTCATCTCCTTCCCGGCGGCCTCCGGCTGGCTTGCCCTTCTTCTCACCCGCTGCCTCCCCAGCCCGCCCGGCTTTTCTTTATTTTCCAGTCCACACCCCTCCCCGCGCGCACTTTATTTTCCAGTCTATACAACTCCGCCACCCCGCCCGCCCGCCGCGCACACACACACTTTCCTGCTGCAGTGGCGCTCTCAGCCACGAACTCGCTGGGTCATCCGTTCTCTGTACCTCCGGCCAGCTGCCGCGCTGCAGGTGTGCAGCTCTGGTCTCAGCTCGCAGGAGGTGAGATCAGGAGCTCTGGTCCCGCAGAAGGACCGTGGGAAAGTGCAGGAAGCAGTATGAAACTGTCTCTGCCATTGCTGGTTCAGGTCTCCTATCCCCTTCTCACCCACTTTGGTGCGTCCCCGGAGAAGTGGGAATAGAGCGTATCTTCCCACACTGCATCTCACACACCAGAACCCAGCCTCTTTGAGGAGTGCACTTCCCTTGTAATATTCCCTGAAGTTGAAAAAGCATTTTTTTTTTGTTTTTGTTTTTCCCATAACGCATGTGGAGGAAACCAAGTCAAAAAGGCACTCGGGTTCGTTCGGAAACCAGCAGCAGGGCCGTGGCAGGGCAGGTGGGGGATGAGTTGTAGGGAAACAGCTGCTGCCACTGACTTGGGCTTTGCACCCAGGAAAGCGCATCTTTTCATCTTGGTCCATGAGCTGCTTGCTTCCCTACAAAGGCAAAAGCTCTTGTTTGTCTGGAAGGACAAACAAAAGCAAAGACAAGTAGCTCACAAAGTCTTTACGGCCGCTGCCATGGTTTGATTAAGGGGAGTAAGTGGGGTAACATGGACTTCGTCACTTGCCAGTCGTGATACACTCACATTTAGCAAGCTGAAGTTGCGCAGCTTTGGGGTTGATGCAGCAGGGAGGATGCTGCAGGCTGTGGGGCTGCGTTCCTATGGGGCCATTCTGACTGGGGCACTGGGGCTGCCTCAGAACAGAGTGCAGCTCTGAGACCTGAAGTTCAGCCAGAGCTTTTCAGAGAAGTCTGCAAGGTGCTGCAATTGATGTGCGCACTTTCCTGTGCACCCAAGGTAGTTTTGACTTACTAGGTTCTAAGCCTTGCAGTGGAAGTTTTGGTATTCAAAAAATAGACTTGGTGGCAATTTCCCACAAATCAAATAGCCACAACACATGTTCCAAATATACCTCCCTATTCAGTGCTATCCACAAATCTAAAGGAGGCCATGCAAACATCTTCAGTCAGACCAGAGGAATTAATTCAAGGCTGTAGTCTGTGCATCTTCATCACACAGAACCCTTTGGTCTTGCTTGTTTTGTTTTGAGCTGGTCAGTATTATTTTCTAGATGTAATAAATCATTAAGGGCAATGTGGTGATGGGGCACAAACTAATTCAGGTCTTAAGAGCAATTTAAATAGTTTTTGGAGACTACAAAAAAAATCTTGCTGAAACATTCCATGCAGTACAGTGGAAAGTACTTTGCGTTTTGTTCTCATTTACTTCTGCATCATCCTGGGAGCTAAAAAAAAAAAAAAAAAAAAAAAAAACTCCTTTGGAGGAATGCATGCTTAATCACAAAGGTTAAATTAGTTATGCTATGAAATGTAAGTTGACATTTTTGCTGCTAGTGATTTCTCTTATTTCTAGAGTTGTGTGATGTTTCATCTGTTCACACTTTTGAAGGCTGCTACATGTTGACAGGTCCCCATTCCTGTGGCATTACAACGTGTCATAACACCTAAATGACACCAGTTGCTGTGCTGTGTTTTTACCTGGGCTTGCAATACTTTTGTACATTTTCAGCATTTGCCCTGGAAAGGATTTGTAGCCATGTGATTAGAGTACACACTATAGTACAACAATTTTAAATGTAAAATGGATTTCATATACTTCGAAGCTATTTATATATTAAAATATGTTTACAAAGTTTTTCATTGTGGTAAATAACTTTCTGAACAATCACGTCAAAAATGACCATTTATGGATTGCTCAGGCCCAGAAATTATGCTACAGTGTAATAAGCTAATGACATATGTGTGTGCAGAATCTTCCCTGGGGCAACCAGAAGAGAAAACGATTGACTTCACTTAGGGAGTTAGGGGAAGACTTGATGGAGAGAGTGATGCATGAGTTGAATCTTGAGAGATGCACACAAATGTCCAGCTGGACAGCGGGTGGGGATTGAACGTGGTAGGGGTAGGTGGGTGAATGGTATTCCAGGCAAGGAAATAAGATATGCAAAGACAAGCAGAGAGAGGAGAGCAGAGTAGGTTTGGGGAATTGTAAATTCCTTTTAAGTGACTGGAGTGTAAAATATGGGGGGTAAAAGAGAGAGAGAGATTTGGAGAGGTAGGAGGGGCCTCGTAAAGCATGTTGAGTGGTTTTACTTTATTTCCAGAGCAATCGGAAGCCATTGGAGTGTTGTAAGCAGGGCAATAGAGAAAGCTGCTGCATATGATTGAACAGGTTGTGCACTGCAAAACCCCTAGGGCCTCCACTGACACAGACCACACCAGGAATGATGCCCTTACTATGGCTGTACAGTGCACAGTATGCACAGTGGTCAACAGCAGCTATGAATGGTGGAACTTTTTGCTTTCACAAAGATCATTCAAGTTGTATGGAGGATTCAGTGTGTGGCTTATGCAGTGGAGAGGAAGAAGACTGGAGATAAAATGACTAGTTAGAACACAGTTAAAGTAAGCTGGCTCTGAGTGGATAGAGGCATGGACTGTCACTTCTGGGGATGGGGAGGAGGGGAGAGGTCTGAGAGGAATTAAGAGGGTAAATTGATTTGACTTGGTGACTAGTCGTGGTGTTCGAGGGACAGGGAGGAGACTAGGTTAATTTCAGGTTTCTGGTTAGGGTGACTGAATGGAAAGAGATACCATTAACACAGGGAATGGAAGAGGAAGAGGTAGCTTGATTTTCAATTTTGGGTATGTGGTGTCTGTGGAACATTCAGGTAGAGCTGACCAATGGGTCTGCAGCTGGGAAGAAGTAAATGTTATTTCTTTTTCTCATCATCTATAGGGTTCATTAGACATCTCCTGGCACTGAAGTTCTTTCCTTAAATCTACTTCTCCATGGGCTATATTGATAACTCAGCAAGTCTAGTACAGAAGTAGGCACACATTATAAAATTACCTTTCAAACCTGTTCTTTATATTTTCCCTCACACATTTCTTTACCTGATGATGAAAAAAAATGAAAAAAAGAAACGTCTTGTATTCATCACAGGAGGAAAGAATGTAAGCTATTCTGATCTAATGTAACCTCAGATAACTTACATAACTAGTTGTGAAAACCTGTTCACTGCAAATTTTACTCATCAGAGTATAGCTCAGGGAGATATGTAAATCACAACAAAATTTATTCAGTGTGCATTCCAGTATGGCATGAAGATTTATTTCAATGATGATGGGTCATCTATTAGGCCACACGATACTGTGAGTGTTCCACGTAACTGATTTTTCTGGGTAACTGAGGTTCAACACTTTTAGTGCCTGACTTTTTCCCCTTAAAATATGTATCCATTTTGGATGAGAAGCTTTTCAAAAATACTATTTACCTTCCTGACCCCTGAACCTGGAAATAATTGCATCCTTTTTTGATGGGTTAAGATTGTCCTTATAATAGCATTAGTTCTTTCAATGTGCTGTATTCAGTGCTGCCTTGGGGCTCCTAAACCGTGGAGGGCTGTTTGTCCCTATACTAAATGGGCACAGATTGTTCTGCTTTTTAATTTTCAATGCCTGACTTTTACCCTCTAACTTTCCCATAGATTTCCTCTCTGTTAGCTGATATTTTTTGCAGCTGTTAATTTAACTGTTTCTACTGGCCAGTTGTTATTGCCTAATTCTCCATGCCCCCTCCTCCTTTGCCTTCTCTGAGTGTTACGAACTAGGGAACAAGATAATCAAGCTTGTTCAAATTGTGTGAAAATTATAATAGACCATGAGTAGGCCTGTGGAGAGTCTACCTCAACTAATGTATATGAGCTTTAGTATATGGACTCTGTGATATCTATTCCAATTGCAAAACATCTTTTTCTTTTCTTTCTTTCTAGTTCCTTTGTGTGTTTTGGAGGGTTGATGCAGTTAAATAAGTTATCAGTAAAATAAGTATAATAACATGTGAAATTGTAATATTTTACTTCCTTGTAAAACAAACAAGTGTGTTCAGAATCTATCAGCAATTCCACATGCGTTTTATCCACTGCATTTCTCAGACATGCCTGTGCTTGGCACCAGAAGGCACTTCATTCTTAAAATTTGCCCCCAGGTTTGAAAGCAAATGTCTCTGTCTCTGCTCAGCATCTTCTTAAGCAAGCATCCTCTGAAGGCTCAATAAACAACCTGCACCTTACCTACTCTAGGACAGAAGCAGAGGCCAATCCCGTGAGGAGAGATGCCTTCTATCTGATGGCTGACAAGGCCAGTGCCTCTTTCTGTTGCTTCGAGGTCTTGTTCCAGAGACAGTTAGCTCCTGGCCAGAGGCCAGTGTCACAGCAGTTACATTTATTTTTTCACCCAGACTTCCCCTCATTGTATGTTTATGGCAGATGTAAGAATCTGAGTGACTTCTTGTTACTTTCAGCACTGGGAAGATGCCATTGAGCAAATCCTGAAGGAGGTAGGAAGTGAACTAGCAGAGGTAACTGGAGGAGAGTGTTTCAGGAAGAGGGGGCAGTCAGTGGAAAGGCCTTGAGACAAGAGTGTGCTGACAAGTTCAAGGAACAAGAAAGAGACCGGTATGGCTGAAGCAGAGTGAGTGTTTGCATATGTGTGTGTGTGTTGTGTGTGTGCATGCAAGCCTGCATGAGATGAAGCCATAGATGTAATAAAGTCTGGATCACATAGGGCTTGGTAAGAATTTAGGCTTTTACCCTGAGTCAGATGATGAGCCATTGGAAGGTTTTGAGCAAAGGAGTCACTTCTGTGTTAACAGAATCCCTCTGGATGCTGTGTAGAGAATAGGATGAAGGTCGGACAAAGATGGAAGCAGTGAAACCAATTAAGAGGCTATTAGCATTAATGATGGCAACTTGAACCAGAGAGGTAATTTGTGGAGGTGGTAAGAGTGATCAGATAGATTCTGGATATATTTTGAAGATAGAGTCGGAAGGATTTGCTAATGGTTTGGATATGGAGTATGAGAGAAAGAGGAGTTAAGGATAATGCTAACATATTTGGCCTTAGCAAGTGGATGGCAGAAATTTTCATCAGTGGAGATGGAGATGCCTGCAGGAGGTGTAGGTTTATGGGGAAAAATTATGAGTATCAGAAGTTTGGCTCTTTGAGACCTGTTAACTTTTTTTTTTCCAAGATAGAGTCTCACTCTATCACCCAAGCTGGCATGCAGTGGTACAATCTCAGCTCACTGCAACCTCCGCCTCCCAGGCTCAAATGATTCTCTCACCTCAGCCTCCCAAGTAGCTGGGATTACAGGTGTGCACCACCACACCCAGCTAATTTTTGTATTTTTAATATAGAATCATGTCATCTGCAAACAGGGATAATTTGACTTCCTCTCTTCCTATTGGGATGTCCTTTATTTTTTTTCTCTTGCCTGATTGCTCTGGCCAGGACTTCCAATACTATCTTGAATAAGAGTGGTGAAAGAACATCTTTGTCTTGTGCCAGTTTTCAAGGGGAGTACTTCCAGCTTTTGTCCATTCAGTGTGATGTCGGCTGTGGGTTTGTCATAGATGGCTCTTATTATTTTGAGGTACGTTCCATCAATACCTAGCTTATCGAGAGTTTTTTTTTCTTTTAACATGAAGTGGTGTTGAATTTTGTCAAAAGCCTTTTCTGCATCTATTGAGATAATCATGTGGTTTTTGTTTTTAGTTCCATTTATGTGATGAATCGCATTTATTGATTTGCATGTCTTGAACCAAACTTGCATCCCAGGGATAAAGCCTACTTCATCATGGTGGATCCATATACTGCTGGATTCTGTTTGCTAGCATTTTGTTGAGTATTTTTGCATCTATGTTTATCAGTAATATTGCCCTGAAGTTTTAAAATTGTGTCTCTGTCAGGTTTTGGTGTAAGGATGATGCTAGCCTCATAAAATGAATTAGGGAGGAGTCCATTTTGGAGGAGTCTTTAGGGTTTTCTAGGTGTATAATTGTAGCAGGACAAGCCACAGACAAAACCCCTCAGACACCGAGTTAAAGAAGGAAGCAGTTTATTCGACTGGGAGCATGGGCAAGACTCCTATCTCAAGAGCTGAGCTCCCTGAGTGAGCAATTCCTGTCCCTTTTAAGGGCTGACAACTCTAAGGGGGTCCGCTTGAGAGGGTCATGATCGATTGAGCAAGCAGAGGGCACGTGACTGGGGGCTGCATGCACTGGTAATTAGAACGGAACAGAATAGGACAGGGATTTTCACAGTGCTTTTCTATACAATGTCTGTAATCTATAGATAACATAACTGGTTAGGTCAGGGGTCGATCTTTAACCACCAGGCCCAGGGTGTGGTGCTGGGCTGTCAGCTTGTGGATTTCTTTTCTGCCTTTTAGTTTTTACTTATTCTTTCTTTGGAGGCAGAAATTGGGCATAAGACAATATGAGGGGTGGTCTCCTCCCTTATGATCATGTCATCGGCAAACAGAGATAATTTGACTTCCTCTTTTCCAATTTAGATATCTTCTATTTCTTTGTCTTGTTTTATTGTTTTGGCTAGGGTTTCTAGTACTATGTTGAATAGGAGTGGTAAGAGTGGACATCCTTGTCTTATTCTAGTTCTTAAGGGTAATGTTGTCAACTTTTCCTCATTCAGTGTGATCTTGGCTATGTGTTTGTCATATATGAGAGCCTATTTTTAAAAATAGCTTTCATAGAGCTATAATTCACATACAATCAACCTACTTAAAGTATGCAATTCAATGGTTTTTAGTATAATCACAGAGTTGTGCAACCTTTACCACAATCTAGGTTTAAAATATTCCCATCACCCCAAAAAGAAACCCCATACTCATTAGCAGTCACTCTCCATTTTCTCCCAACCACCTTTCTCCTCAGCCCCTGGCAGTCACTAGTCTACTTTCTATTTCTATAGATGTGCCTATTCTGGACATTTCATATACATAGAATCATACAATATGTTATCTCTTGTGACTGGCTTCTTTCACTGAGCATAATGTTTTCAGTGTCCATTCATGTTGTCGTTGTATCCTTCTTAAAGTGGCTGCATCTTATTGCAGTGCATAGATATGCCACATTTTAATTATCCAATAAAAATGATAGGCATTTGTGTGGTTTCCACCTTTTGGTTATTATGAATAATGTTGTTATGAACATTCTTATACAAGTTTTCATGTGGACATATGTTTTCATTTCCCTGTGGTATATATCTAGGTGTGGAAATTGCTAGGTCCTAGAGTAACTGTATGTTTCATCGTTGAGGAAATCCCAGACTGTTTTTCAAAGCAGCTGCACCCTTTTACATTCCCACCATCAACATATGAGGGTTATAATTTCTCTACATTCTTCCTAGTACTTGTTAATCTCTCTTTATTTCCCAGCCATCCTAGTGGGTGTGAAATAGTTTTTTATTGTAGTTTTGATTTACATTTCCTGAATGACTAGTGATGTTGAGCACCTTTTCATGTGCTTATTGGCCATTTATATATCTTCTTTGGATAAATGTCTACACGGCTTCTTTGCCTGATTTAAGATTGGGCATTTCCTCTTTTACTGTTGAGTTTTAAGAGTTCTCTATATACTCTGGATTGGAGATCTTTATCAGACATTCAATTTGCAAATATTTTCTCCCACTCTGTGGGTTGTCTTTTTACGTACTTCGTGGTTTCCTTGAAGCGCAAATATTTTTAACTTTGAGAAGGTCGAATGTATCTATTTTTTTCTTCTATTGCTTGTACTTTGGATGTCAAATATAAGAAAACATTGCCTAATCCAAGGTCATAATAAACTACAACTATGTGTTTGTTTAAGAGTTTTATAGTTTTACTTCTTATACTTAGATCTTTGATCCATTTTGAGTTGATTTTTGTGTATAGTGTGCGGCAAAGATTCAGCTTCATTCTTTTCCGTGTGCACATCCAGGTTTCCCAGCATCATTTATTGAAAAGAATATCCTTTCCCCATCGAAATGTCTTGGTGCCCTGGCTGAAAATAAATTAACCTTTGGTACAAAGATCTATTTCTGGACTTTCAGTTATTTCCCACTGATGTATCTACAAGTCTATCATAATACCTATCTTTATTACTGTAGCTTTGTACTAATTTTGAAATTAGAAAATATAAACTTTCCAAATTTGTTTTTCTTTTTCAAGATTGCTTTGGCTATTCCAGGTCCCTTGCATATCCATATGAATTTTAAGACTAGCTTGAAAATTTCTGTGCAGAAAGCCATCTGGGATGTTGCTAGGGATGGCATTGAATCTGTAGATGAATTTAGGAAGTACCTTAACCTCATTTTTATAGTGGCACAAGTTGAGGTTTCCCAAACTATGGACCATTCACATTTAACATATTTGGAATTATTTACTATAATGGATATTGGCATTCTGCCCTTCAGTGCTCACGTTGGATAGTTATTCATCTTTAGTTTGTCATGAATTTACAAAATTTGTGGCTGGGCACAGTGGCTCTCGCCTGTAATCCCAGCACTTTTGGAGGCCTAGGTGGGAGGATTGCTTGAGCCCAAGATTTTAAGACCAGCCTGGGCAACATAGTGAGACCTCATATCTACAAAATACATTTTTAAAAATTAGCTGAGCATGGTGGCACACTCCTGTAGTCCCAGCTACTCAGGAAGCTGAGGTGGGAGGATCACTTAAGCCCAGGATGTCAAGACTGCAGTGAGCTGTAATCTCGCCACTGCACTCCAGCGTGGGTGACAGAGTGAGACCCTACCTCAAAAAAAAAGGAGAAAGTTTGCAACGTATTCATTCCTAGTATGAGAATTATTCTAGACACTGTGCTGAAGTCTTAAAAGGCAAGAAGGTATCAACCTGATCTCTCCCAAGGGAAAACAATAATACAAATGAAAACAACAACATCATCACTAACTCAATCGCCTTTGTGTTTGTGATTCAGCATTTGGCAGGCACGTCTGTGTAGGACTGGGGTGGGATAACAGAAGAAATGAGAGGCATGTGTTTGGATACCACACTGCCAGGAATCGGCAAAGGCTTTTTCATGCTGGACAAGACGATTTGTCAATCAAGTGTGTAGTTATCCTCCCTGTGGCAGGAGATATTTTTTAGGAAAATAGATTGCAGTGGCTCGATAAATGGACTTGGACCAGATCTACAGTGCATTTGCTGATGCTTTAAGCAGGAAAAATATTTACTTATTTCTATTTTTACATATTGTAAATCACCACGTATGTAGTTCTTCTTTACAGACTGATTCAGTTCCTCTCAAAATTTACCTACATGTTTTGGATTTCTGAATAATAAATTCATTCAGCTGTGATTATTAGGGAGGTTCCCAAGACAATGTCAGCTCCTGCTGCTGTACAGGGAAAACCTGCCATCTCTACTGAGCGGTTTTTAATCTGAAGGAAGGCTGAAGGAAAAGGTTTCCACAGACATGCTCTTAATTAAACACCTGCAAGAGATACAGTCAAGGGGCAGCAACCTGGGACACTAAGCCCGTGGGTGGAGGTCTTCTCACTGTCACTTCCCACCAGCTGTTTCTCATTTTTTCTCATGCATTTTTCATGCCCTCTCTCTTTCATCCCTCTCTTTTCTCGGTTCTTCCCCTTATTTCTCCCTTCTTACTCCTGTCATTTCCTAGTGCCTTTGAGTCTTCTTTTTCCTGTTTTTGTTTTCTGTTTTTGGTAGGGAAGTATCTTTTATTTCCTCATCTTCTATTCTTATAATTAAATTATGTATATGTGATCTTTGTAAAATATCTAAACAAAACAAATGCCCATAAACTAATAAATGAAAGTCATCCATGTGCCTAGCGCAGTCCTGCTCCTTGGTGGTAAACACTGCTAATAGTTTGTGTGTGAGGACATAGGAGGTTTTCTATGAATATAGATATATCAATTCAATTCAAACATTTATTGATCACCTCCAGTGTGCTCAACACTATTGAGATATTATGGTGAACAAGTAAATAAATCTCTGCCTTCAGGGAACTTATTTCTAATGATGAGAGCAACAATAAAAAATCCACATATATCTAGATATTTTACCAAACTGGGATCATACACCATATGTTGATCTAAGACTTGTATTGGAATGTGTGTATTTAAAAATTACTTCATTATGAAAATTTTGATACACATAAAATAATGCAAGAGGAAAAGTAAAGTATATAATATAAAATCATGATGCTAAGATATTTTAAAATTTCCCTTTCATAGAGCACAAAGAGGCTACTGTATCTTTTCAGCATAAAGCATTTGCCCAGTTTTGTCTTAATGGGCTTATAGTAGACCCTGTAGATGCTACTGGAATATGAATTTTGCATAACTTTGTGGCTGGAGGGTGTGGTAAAGGTTGAGCTGCCCTTTCATAAATACCTTGGCTAGGTCAGCATCAGCCGCTGCTATCAGCCAGGAGTATTCTTTACATTCAAGGATGCTGAGAGTTCTCTGGTCATCAAGTCTTCATTTGTACTCTTGTACCATTGTTAAGTGGAAGCATTAGCTGTTGCATATACACTGTGATGAGAAGAATAACCTTTGAGAGTTATTTTAAATAACATTTTCTCTATTTTAACCGAAATTGTGTGATTACGTATATGTATTCTGAGACTCTTTGGTGGCAATTAGAAGGAATATGCATATTTGGGGACATCTTTGAGTTTGCAATTGCAGGCTAGATCACAGGATTAGCCATAGAGCAAAAAGCAGTGGCCCTGTTTTTATTTGTAATTTTGCACTTGTCAGTTTACAAAAGAGGGTCAGGTTTACTTTCTTCATTAACATATTCAAAGGACCATGAACAGATATTGTGTGTTCTTCTGCATGCATTACAAACTAAAATAAGTCATTTTAATTGGATTTACCATTACAGATGCTGTACATTTCAAAATTAGATTTTATGAACCCAAGAAGAGGTGAATAGCTACAGAGTAGGAGATCTGGCATTTAGTCATGTCTACATGGATATTGTGAGTTCTGATATTAGTGGGTCATCTTGTCTCTTTTTATAGCCTGTGCTTTAAATAGCTGCTCTCAAAAGGTCTGATGCCATAATAAAAAATTAAATAGGGGTTAATGTAAATATTTACCTATTGCTAAGATAGTGTGTTTGGAAATATTTAGTAGTGGCTGTGGCTATAGTGGTCAGGGACTAGTGTTTCTTTAAGCTCATGTTCAAACATGCCCCTACTCATTTACACTGCAGGAACTGAATGGTGATTATTTGGGTGAATAAAGTAATGCCCTTTCAGATGCCTTTTCCCCACATTTCTGTTGTTAAGGAATACTCTGGCATATTCAAAATGTGGGATGAAGAGATTTCTTTTTAACTGTGCTTTGCAAATTATCCAAGGAATCTAATTCTCAAAGGCAGTTATTTTCATGACTACAAAAAATTTTTAAAAACCCACACAATTAGCCGGATGTGGTGGCACTTGCCTGTAGTCCTAGCTACTCAGGAGGCTTAGGCAGGAAGATCGCTTGAGCCCAGGAGTTTGAGGCTGCATGAAGCTATGATTGCACCACTGCACTCCAGCTTGGGTGACAGAGTGAGACCCTGTCTCTAAAAATAAATAAATAAAATAATAAAAAATAAATAAATAAAGATGGAGATTAAAGTTTTAAAACCCTCCATTTTAAACACTTAATATTTTCATGTCTGCACACTATATGAATACACATATATGTGTAAATATTGATGTTTACAAAAATTACAGAAATGAATGGCTTCCCTTTATTTGCAGCACATACAAACATGTCTGGTCTATGAAAAGGCATGTTTGAAAAGATGAGGGAGCTCACTATCATACTGCTCTCGTCCTTGGAAACAGGTCTTAATTATTAATATACTTAAGGTTATATTGTAACCTTAATATAATATTGAGTCAGGACCTGAAAGTCCTGAGGTGGAAGGACTTTCAGGTCCTGACTCAATATTATGTGCTGAAAGCGTCCCAGGAGGTACTTGGCGTAGGTTAAGTATAAAACCTTTTTTTTTCATTTTTTTAATATATGATCTATTTTATCAGTTTAGTGCTAGATGTCCTTTCACTGTGTGCTCTTGGCATCCTGGGCTCAATACTATTGTAACACTTATCACTCTGGGCTTTCACTGCTTCCTGCTTCTAGATGCAGAGTCCCAGGAGATCCAGACCAGTGTCTAACTGGTTTCTGTATCTATCCCCAGTGCTGCACAGGGCCTGATATAAGATAGGAGCCTAACAAAGGTTTGTTGAAAGAACAAATTCATGAATGATTAGAGTGGCTGAAAAACACATGGAAAAAAAAGTTAAAGTTGTGTGGAATTGTGGATTCCTGTTTTGTATTCCTATTCTTTCCTTCCATCCTCTCATTCCTTTCTTACATTTCACATCTTCCTTAGAATTCCACTTTGTGCTACTGAGGGTAAGATAATCCTGTGGTTCCTTCCTTTAAAACACACTTAAAAGTCTGAGCATCTGAGAACAGCCAGATCTGTGCATGTTTTTTTCAGATGTGGACACTATTCATTATTATGTGCTGTGTAAGCACGTGGTAAAATGACATTGAATGCATAGTAGGCGCTCAGGCAAACACTGGAAGTTTGGCTTGACATTGTACATGTCTTTAATGTGATCTCAGAGTTCCTTTGATCTTTGTTGCCACATCTAACTGATTTTGTTTCTCCATTTTAGATTGTTTGTGTCAAGTCATTCATATTTACCCTTCAGCTCTAGAGGGGTAAAATTCTGTTTGGGATGTTTTCTTTCAGTTATGACTAAAATAATTTTAAGGTGGTCCTTCAAAATGGATGTTTTGTGAAAAATGAAAAGTAAACCTGTGATAAGAGCAAAATCCAAAACCAAAACACATCTGTAATAATGTTGTTGCACATATAAGTGCTTGCTATTGTTAGATTTTTTTTAAAAAGTTGCTTAAGTGGTGAGTATAAAAGGTTATCCTACTCTCCTTGAAATTTACATTTCACACACTAAAAATGCAGTGGAGCATCTGTTCAAGTGTTCATTGGCCATTCTTATTTCCTCTTCTGTAAAATGCCTGCTTGTGTTTTATTTTTCATGTATTTATGGGGTTGTCTTTTTCTTATTATTGACATAATCTTTTATATATCCTTGATATTAATTACTAATTCTTTGTCATTACATGTGTTAAAATTATCTTCAGTCAGGTTTTGGACTGTCTCATCACTTTCTTTATCATGTATTTTGAGGAAAGAAAAGAAAAATTTTAATGTAGCATAATTAATCAATTTTTTTATTTTATGCTTTCTGCTACTTCCATCTTGCTTTAAAAATTCTATCCTACCCATAGGTTACACAGATATCATACTATATTTTCTCTGATCTGATTCCCAACAGTGTAAGATTTGAATCCTCACCAATGCATGACCGTTAGCGTGAAGGTGGAAATTGTTAGATATACCAGGGGTAACTGCTATTATTTGTTGGCTTCTCCCACAAGATATTCACCTAAGTAATGATTTTGGCCTCTGAGGATTTGCTTGTCTTTCCAGCCAGCTCAGTGATGCATTAAAAAAGATTGTTTTTTGAGACAGGGTCTTGCTCTGTCACCCAGGCTGTAGTGCAGTGGTGCAATCACAGCTCACTGCAGCCTCGACCTCCTGGGCTCAAGAGATCCTTCCACCTCAGCCTACCCAGTAGCTGGGACTACAGGCGCCTGCCACCACACTTGGCTAATTTTTGTATTTTTCGTAGAGACGGAGTTTCACTGTGTTGGCCCAGCTGCCCTCGAACTCCTGACCTCAAGTGAATCTGCATGCCTTGGCCTCCCAAAGTGCTGGGATTACAGGTGTGAGCCATCGTGCCTGGCTGAAAAGGATTTAATTTTATTTTTCCCACCATGTTTTTGTATTTTGTACTAGAAGGGTTTTCAGGATTTTTAGTTACCCATATGACCAATAAGGAGAGCTATGTTTTTCAAACTTAGAAGTTCAATGTTTAGATTCAAATATGATATCTAATGTAAGAGTTTTTCTTGTACACAAGACGTGAGATATGGATCAGGAAACATAACCCATTACCCTATCCACAGATGGCTTAAAGGGGGAAAAGATGGGAGTGGTGTTCTGGCTCTGGGGTCCTTTGTGATTGTTTGGGGAAGGTGATGCAGAATTAAAATCTTTGCAGAACTGTAGTGCTAATAAACTCAGCATGTTACCTGTGGCGTATTCGTATGGTCTGCAGCAACCTCAATTCTTGCCTCCTCATTAAAAGAATTCAACTGAGGGGCATAAGGCAGAAGAAGAGACCGAGGCAAGTTTTAGAGCAGGAGTGAAAGTTTATTAGAAAGCTTTAGAGCAAGAATGAAAGGAAGTAAAGTACACTTGGAAGAGGGTCAGGTGGGCGACTTGAGAGATCAAGTGTATGGTTTGACCTTTGGTCTTGGGGTTTTATATGTTGGGATGCTGCTGGGATCTTATGTTTCTTCTCCCCTGATTCTTCCCTTGAGGTGGGCTGTTCACACATGCAGTGGCTTGCTAGCACTTGGGAGGGGAGCATGCACAGTGTGTTTACTGAAATTGTATGCATCCTTACTTGAGGCATTCTTCCCTTACCAGTCAAATGTCCTAGAAGGTCATAATACCAGTTAAACTCCACCACTTTTCCTCTTAATGTGCATGCATGAGCCCACTTACCCAACTCCTGAGATCTTATCAGGAGCTGCTGATCACCAGTTTCAGATGTTTCTGTTTATTGGGAGGTGGCCTTTCCTTGGCACTGGCTGTGACCAATTATTATTTTAGAGAGACAGTTTCATAACTGCCTGATCATCACCTGTTGGTTGCCTGACATTCCTGGTGGGGAAGGTGTCCCTCTCCTGCCCTGCTCATGTCTGACTAGCTACCCTCTGTAACAAGCATTGTCTGTGACTGCAAGAATGCTAACTTTTACATGAAACCTTTGAAATTGTAATGTCATTTTTTCTTTATAACAATGGCCAACATTTATTGAGCACTTACCATACACTAAGGTAAGTGCTTTGCATGTATGAAAAACTTATTTATTACAATAACCCTGTGAAATAGGTGCTGCCATTTTTTCCACTTTACCAATAAAAGAAACAGACACAGATCTTAAGTAGCTTGCCCAAGGTCACATAACTACCAAGTGGTACAGCTGGAATTTGAACCCAGTCAATCTGTTTCTGGAGTGAGAACTCATAAGGAGTATGCTATATGACCTCTATAGGAAATGCTTATTTGTTCAGAAAAATAAGAATTTTTTTCTTTTCCAAGATGGCCAAATAGGAACAGCTCCAGTCTGCAGCTCTCAGCGTGATCGACACAGAATATGGGTGATTTCTGCATTTCCAACTGAGGTACCTGGTTCATCTCACTGGGACTGGTTGGACAGTGGGTGCAGCCCATGGAGGGCGAGCCAAAGCAGGGCAGGGCGTTGCCTCACCCAGGAAGCACAAGGGGTCAGGGGATTTCCCTTTCCTAGCCAAGGGAAGCCGTGACAGATGGCACCTGGAAAAATAGGACACTCCCGCCCAAATACTGTGCTTTTCCAATGGTCTTAGCAAACGGCACACCAGGAGATTATATCTCGCACCTGGCTCGGCAGATCCCAAGCCCACAGAGCCTTGCTTACTGCTAACACAGCAGTTTGAGATCGACCTGTCAGGCAGCAGCCTAGCAGGGGGAGGGGGGTCCGCCATTGCTGAGGCTTGTATAGGTAAACAAAGCAGCTGGGAAAGCTCAAACTGGGCGGAGCTCACTGCACTCAGCAAGGCCTGCTGCCTCTGTAGTCTCCACCTCTGGGGGCAGGGCATAGCTGAACAAAAGGCAGCAGAAACTTCTGCAGACTTAAACGTCCCTGTCTGACAGCTCTGAAGAGAGCAGTGGTTCTCCCAGCATGGTGTTTGAGCTCAGAGAACAGACAGACTGCCTCCTCAAGTGGGTCCCTGACCTCCATGTAGCCTAACTGGGAGACACCTCCCAGTAAGGGCCGACTGACACCTCATACAGGCAGGTGCCCCTCTGGGACGAAGCTTCCAGAGGAAGGATCAGGCATCGATATTTGCTGTTCTGCAATATATGCTGTTCTGCAGCCTCCGCTGGTGATACCCAGGCAAACAGTCTGGAGTGGACCTCCAGCAAACTCCAACAGACCTGCAGCTGAGGGACCTGACTCTTAGAAGGAAAACTAACAAACAGAAAGGAATAGCGTCAACATCAATGAAAAGGACATCCACAGCAAAACGCCATATGTAGGTCACCAACATTAAAGACTAAAGGTAGATAAAACCACAAAGATGGGGAGAAACCAGAGCAGAAATGCTGAAAATTCTAAAAACCACAGAGCCTTTTCTCCTCCAAAGGATTGCATCTCCTCACCAGCAATGGAACAAAGCTGGACAGAGAATGACTTTGATGAGCTGACAGAAGTAGGCTTCAGAAGGTCGGTAATAACAAACTTCTCCGAGCTAAAGGAGGATGTTTGAACCCATAGCAAGGAAGCTAAAAACCTTGAAAAAAGATTAGAGGAATGGCTAACTAGAATAAAAAGTGACCTGATGAGCTGAAAACCATGGCACAAGAACTACATGACACATGCAGAAGCTTCAATAGCTGATTCGATCATGTGGAAGAAAGGGTATCGGTGATTGAAGATGAAATTAATGAAACCAAGCGAGAAGAGAAGTTTAGAGAAAAAAAGAGTAAAAACAAACAAACAAAGCCTCCAAGAAATATGGGACTATGTGAAAAGACCAAATCTACGTTTGATTGTTGTACCTGAAAGTGACAGGGAGAAAGAACCAAGTTGGAAAACACTCTTCACGATGTTATCCAGGAGGACTTCCACAACCTAGCAAGGCAGGCCAACATTCAAATTCAGGAAATACAGAGAACACCACAAAGATAATCCTCAAGAAGAGCCATCCCAAGACACATAATTGTCAGATTCACCAAGGTTGACATGAAGGAAAAAATATTAAGAGCAGCCAGAGAGAAAGGTTGGGTTACCCACAAAGGGAAGCTCATCAGACTAATAGCGGATCTCTCGGCAGAAACTCTACAAGCCAGAGGAGACTTGGGGCCAATATTCAACACTCTTAAAGAAAATAATTTTCAACCCAGAATTTCATATCCAGCCAAACTAAGCTTCATAAGTGAAGGAGAAATAAAATCCTTTACAACTAGTTCAACCCTTGTGGAAGTCAGTGTGGCGATTCCTCAGGGATCTAGAACTACAAATTCCATTCGACCCAGCCATCCCATTACTGGGTATATACCCAAAGGACTATAAATCATGCTGCTATAAAGACACATGCACACGTATGTTTATTGCCGCATTATTCACAATAGCAAAGACTTGGAACCAACCCAAATGTCCAACAATGATAGACTGGATTAAGAAAATGTGGCACATATACACCATGGAATACTATGCAGCCATAAAAAATGATGAGTTCATGTCCTTTGTAGGGACATGGATGAAATTGGAAATCATCATTCTCAGTAAACTATCGCAAGAACAAAAAACCAAACACTGCATATTCTCACTCATAGGTGGGAATTGAACAATGAGAACACATGGACACAGGAAGGGGAACATCACACTCTGGGGACTGTTGTGGGGTGGGGGGAGGGGGGAGGGATAGCATTGGGAGATATACCTAATGCGAGATGACGAGTTGGTGGGTGCAGCGCACCAGCATGGCACATGTATACATATGTAACTTACCTGCACATTGCGCACATGTACCATAAAACCTAAAGTATAATAATAATAATAATAATAATAATAAAAGGAAAAAAAAAAAAAGGAAAACCCAATAGACAAAAACTGATACTTTAAAAAAAAAAAATAAATAAAATCCTTTACAGATAAGCAAATGCTGAGAGATTTTGTCACCACCAGGCCTGCCTTACAAGAGCTCTTAAAGGAAGCACTAAACATGGAAAGGAACAACCAGTATCAACCACTGCAAAAAACATGCCAAATTGTAAAGACCATCGATGCTAGGAAGAAACTGCATCAATTAATGGACAAAATAACCAGCTAACATCATAATGACAGGATCAAATTCACACATAACAATATTAATCTTAAATGTAAATGGGCTAAATGCTCCAATTAAAAGACACAGACAGGCAAACTGGACAAAGATTCAAGACCCATCAGTGTGCTGTATTCAGGAGACCCATCTCACGTGCAGAGACACACATAGGCTCAAAATAAAGGGATGGAGGAAGATCTACCAAGAAAATGGAAAGGAAAAAAAAAAAAAGCAGGGGTTGCAATCCTAGTCTCTGATAAAAGAGACTTTAAACCAGCAAAGATCAAAAGAGACAAAGAAGGCCATTACATAATGGTAAAGGGATCAATTCAACAAGAAGAGCTAACTATCCTAAAAATATATGCACCCAATACAGGAGCACCCAGATTCATAAAGCAAGTCCTGAGTGACCTACAAAGACCCTTAGATTCCCACACAATAATAATGGGAGACTTTAACACCCCACTGTCAATATTAGACAGATCAACATGACAGAAGGTTAACAATGATATCCAGGACTTGAACTTAGCTCTACAGCAAGCAGACCTAATAGACATCTACAGAACTCTCCACCCCAAATCAACAGAATGTACATTCTTCGCAGCACCACATCACACTTATTTCAAAATTGACCACATAGTTGGAAGTAAAGCTCTCCTCAGCAAATGTAAAAGAACAGAAACCACAACAAACTGTCTCTCAGACCACAGTGCAATCAAATTAGAACTCAGGATTAAGAAACTCACTCAAAACCGCACAACTACATGGAAACTGAACAACTTGCTCCTGGATGACCACTGAGTAAATGATGAAATGAAGGCAGAAATAAAGATGTTCTTTGAAACCAACGAGAACCAAGACACAATGTACCGGAATCTCTGGGACACATTTAAAGCAGTGTGTAGAGGGAAATTTATAGCACTAAATGCCAACAAGAGAAAGCAGGAAAGATCTAAAATCGACAGCCTAACATCACAATTAAAAGAACTAGAGAAGCAAAAGCAAACAAATTCAAAAGCTAGCAGAAGACAATAAGTAAGATCAGAGCAGAACTGAAGGAGATAGAGACACAAAAAATCCTTCAAAAAATCAATGAATCCAGGAGCTGGTTTTTTGAAAGGTCAACAAAATTGATAGACCGCTAGCAAGACTAATAAGGAAGAAAAGAGAGAAGAATCAAATAGACACAATAAAAAACGATAAAGGGGATATCATCACCGATCCTACAGAAATACAAACTACCATCAGAAAATACTGTAAACACCTCTATGCAAATAAACTAGAAAATCTAGAAGAAATGGATAAATTCCTGCACACATACACCCTCCCCAGACTAAACCAGGAAGAATTTGAATCTCCGAATAGACCAATAACAGGCTCTGAAATTGAGGCAATAATTAGTAGCCTACCAACAAAAAAGAGTCCAGGACCAGACGGATTCACAGCCGAATTCTACCAGAGTCCCAAGGAGGAGCTGGTACTATTCCTTCAGAAACTATTCCAATCAATAGAAAAAGAGGGAATCCTCCCTAACTCATTTTATGAGGCCAGCATCATCCTGATACCAAAGCCTGGCAGAGACACAACAAAAAAAGAGAATTTTAGGCTAATATCCCTGATGAATATCAATGTGAATATCCTCAATAAAATACTGGCACACCGAATCCAGCGGCACATCAAAAAGCTTGTCCACCATGATCAAGTCGGCTTCATCCCTGGGATGCAAGACTGGTTCAACATATGCAAATCAATAAACATAATCCATCACATAAACAGGACCAACGACAAAAACCACATGATTATCTCAGTAGATGCAGAAAAGGCCTTCGACAAAATTCAACAGTGCTTCATGCTAAAAACTCTCAGTAAACTAGGTATTGATGGAACGTATCTCAAAATAATAAGAGCTATTTTTGATAAACTCACAGCCAATATCATACTGAATGGGCAAAGACTGGAAGCATTTCCTTTGAAAACTGGCACAAGACAGGGATGCCCTCTCTCACCACTCCTATTCAAGATAGTGTTGGAAGTTCTGGCCAGGGCAATCAGGCAAGAGAAAGAAATAAAGGGTATTCAGTTAGGAAAAGAGGAAGTCAAATTGTTCCTGTTTGCAGATGACATGATTGTATATTTAGAAAACCCCATCGTCTCAGCACAAAATCTCCTTAAGCTGAGAAGCAACTTCAGCAAAGTCTTAGGATACAAAATCAATGTGCAAAAATCACAAGGATTCCTATACACTAATAACAGACAAACAGAGCCAAATGATGAGTGAACTCCCATTCACAATTGCTACAAAGAGAATAAAATACCTAGGAATCCAACTTACAAGTGATGTGAAGGACCTCTTCAAGGAGAACTACAAACCACTGCTCAACGAAATAAAAGAGGACACAAACAAATGGAAGAACATTCCAAGCTCATGGATAGGAAGAATCAATATTGTGAAAATGGCCATGCTGCCCAAGGTAATTTATAGATTCAGTGCCATCCCCATCAAGCTACCAATGACTTTCTTCACAGAATTGGAAAAAACTACTTTAAAGTTCATATGGAACCAAAAAAGAGCCCACATTGCCAAGTCAATCCTAATCCAAAAGAACAAAGCTGGAGGCATCATGCTACCTGTCTTCAAACTATACTACAAGGCTAAAGTAACCAAAACAGCATAGTACTGGTACCAAAACAGATATATAGACCAATGGAACAGAACAGAGGCCTCAGAAATAACACCAGACATCTACAACCATCTGATCTTTGACAAACCTGAGAAAAACAAGAAATGGGGAAAGGATTCCCTATTTAATAAATGGTGCTGGGAAAACTAGCTAGCCATATGTAGAAAACTGAAACTGGATCTCTTCCTTACACCTTATACAAAAATTAACTCAAGATGGATTAAAGACTTAAATATTAGACCTAAAACCATAAAAACCCTAGAAGAAAACCTAGGCAATACCATTGAGGACATAGGCATGGGCAAGGACTTCATGACTAAAACACCAAAAGCAACGGCAACAAAAGCAAAAATAGACAAATGGGATCTAATTAAACTAAAGAGCTTCTGCACAGCAAAATAAACTACCATCAGAGTGAACAGGCAACCTACAGAATGGGAGAAAAATTTTGCAATCTACCCATCTGGCAAAGGGCTAATATCCAGAATCTACAAACAACTTAAATTTACAAGGAAAAACCAAAGAACCCCATCAAAAAGTGGGCAAAGGATATGAACAGACACTTCTCAAAAGAGGACATTTATGCATCCAACAGACACATGAAAAAATGCTCATCATCACTGGCCATCAGAGAAATGCAAATCAAAACCACAGTGAGATACCATCTCACACCCATTAGAATGGTGATCATTAAAAAGTCAGGAAACAACAGATGCTGGAGAGTATGTGGAGAAATAGGAATGCTTTTACACTGTTGGTGGGAGTGTAAACTAGTTCAACCATTGTGGAAGACAGTGTCGCAATTCCTCAAGGATCTAGAACTAGAAATACCATTTGACCCAGCAATCCCATTATTGGGTATATACCCAAAGGATTATAAATCATGCTACTATAAAGACACATGCATACGTATGTTTATTGCGGCACTATTCACAATAGCAATAACTTGGAACCAAGCCAAATGTCCAACAATGATAGACTGGATTAAGAAAATGTGGCACATATACACCATGGAATACTATGCAGCCACAAAAAAGGATGAGTTCATGTCTTGTGCAGGGACATGGATGCAGCTGGAAATCATCATTCTGAGCAAACTATCACAAGGACAGAAAACCAAACACCGCCTTTTCTGACTCATAGGTGGGAATTGAACAATGACAACACTTGGACACAGGGCGGGGAACATCACACCCCGGGGCCTGTGGTGGGGTGGGTGGAGGAGGGAGGGATAGCATTAGGAGAAATACCTAATGTAAATGACGAGTTAATGAGTGCAGCAAACCAACATGGCACATGTATACCTATGTAACAAACCTGCACATTGTGCACATGTGCCCTAGATCTTGAAGTATAATAAAAAAAAGAATTAAATGTGTATAAGATAATAATCCCCAAATATAACATATTGGTGCTATGATGTCATTGCAGTCTTTTTTCCCTAGCATACATTTCCAAAAGTGTAGCCGACTTCTTATGTTTTTGGTATTTTTCTCTTTCATACCTCTTTTTTAAATAATTAAATCCTTTTGAAAAGATAAGTGGAAAAAAGTACATTCATCGTTCAAATGAATTTTTTCTTATAAATACTAAATTTTTCCTTGAGTTTTTTGGTAATGGCTTAGTGGGGATATAATACACGTACAATACAATTTACCCATTTAAATTAAACGTTTTTAGCATATCCACAGAGGTGTATATAACCATCACTGCAATCAATTTTAGAACATTTTGTTACTCCCCAAACAAACCCTGTACCTTTTAGTTATCATTTCCAAAGCTCCCTGATTCCCCTAGCCCTAGGCAATCCCTAATCTACTTTCTATCTTTCTCTCTATGCTTATTCTAAACATTTCATAGAAATGAAATAACACAATATTTGGTCTTTTGTGTCTGGCTTCTTTCACTTAGCGTATTTTTTTCAAGATTCATCCATGTTGTAGGATGTATTAGTCCTTCATTTCTTTTTATTGCCAAATAATTTTCCACTGTATGAATATGCTGCTTTTGTTTATCCATTCTACAGTTAATGGATATTTGAGTTATTTCCACCTTTGGGGTTTTATGAATAATGTGGCTATTAACATTTGTGTATAAGTTTTTGCGTAGAAATATGTTTTCATTTTTCTTTGCTGTATATCTAGAAGTAGAATTGCTGGGACATATGGTAAATCTATGTGTAACCTTTTGAGGAATTGCAAAACTCTATCTTGTAGGGGATGAACCATTTTACATTTTATAATAACATTTTACATTTACATGTATGAGGGTTCCAATTTGTCCACGTACTAATCAACACTTGTTCTTGTCCATCTTTTTGTTATAGACCTCCTCTTGGGAGTGATGTGGTATCATTGTGGTTTCCATATACATTTTCATAATGACTAAATGATGTTGAGCATCCTTGCATGCGCTCATGGACCACTTGTATATCTTCTTTGGAGATATGTCTATTCAAATATTTTGCCCATTTTAACTCAATTCTGTGTCTTTTCGTTATTGATTTATAAGTGTTCTTTATATTCTAGATACATGTCTCTTATCAGATATACGATTTGCAAATATATCCTCTTATTCTGTACATCATCTTTTCACTTTCTTAGTATCTTTTGAAGCACAAAGTTTTAATTTTGATGAAGCCCAATTTATATAATTTTAAACATTTGTACTTTTGATGTAATGTATAAATAGGAAGGTTTTGCCAAATGCAAGGTCATAAAGATTTACTTCTATAATTTAATATTTTGACTGTTTTAGCTGTTACATTTTGGTGTTTGATCTACTTTTCGTTAATTTATATATACATACATATATATATGACATATGTAGATATCCTATTATTTCATCACTGTTTCTTGAAAATACTGTTCTTTTCCCCAGTGAATTTATTTGTTCTTGTCAAAAGTCATTTGAGAGAGGCATCATGATGGCTGAATAGAAATGTCTCATACTTGCCCCCTCCACTTAGAAAAACCAGAATAGTGTATAGACAATCACACATTTTGGATACATTATCCAAGAAAGAACACTGAACTTCAACAGAAGAGTGACAAGAAACACCAAAATCAAGGAAAGAGAAGGAAGAGAGGCAGCCTGCTTGGCCGGGATTGGCAGGGAGCTGGGAGTGACTTCCCAACACAGGGAAAGGTTAAGTGAGAGACTTTCAGTGACTCACATCCCCACACTGGAATCATGCAATCCTGGCCATGGAAGAGGCCCTCTATCTTCTCAAAGCCTGAAACAAACATAAGGAGTTACCAGGAGACCGTGAGATGGAACTGCTACAGGGAAGGAACTAGCACTAGGACCCACACCTGTTCTGAGTCTTGAGTGGCTACATCAAGACACTATTTGCAGTCTTAGCCTTTAACAGACTGCACACTATCCTGGGACCCAGAGGTGTTGGGACTGAGGTGTTATTGCTGCTGGAAACTGGGGAATCAGCCTGCTGGTAACTGCCAACACTGCTGTCAGTGTACACTACCCTGGGGCACAAAGATAGGCATGCTCAGAGACTGGGAGTAAGCTGGGAATTAACTTATGCAGCTGGAGCTGAGAAGCAAGTGCATGGGTTGCAGCTGCCGGTGCTAGAAAGTGAGGACCACTGGGACTGAGCTGGGACGTGAGTGAAGCATGAGTTGTGGCTGCAACTGAGTCATGGGGCTCCTACAGCTGGGGCTGAGGCACAAGCTAAAAATGGGCTACCACTATGTTGCTCAGGTTAGTCCCAGTCATCAGGGTTCAAGTGATCCTCCTGCCTTGGCCTCCCAAAGCACTAGCATTACAGGCATGAGCCAGCATGCCCAAGCAGTGTGCTACCACTGCTAGAGCTGGGGAGTGTGCCCCACTGGGATCAGAGTGTGAGAGTTACATGTGCTCACCACCCACCAGCTCAGACTGTGGCGACCAACAGCCCCACCCTCTCCAGTGACAGGGCCTTAGCATGGCTGCTACCACCCTTTCCCCAAACACTGTCCAAAACCTGAAGATCACCCAGATCCTACCCACCACAAGCAGTGCCTGCTCTCACCATTGGAGATCTGAGCATAAGCCTGCCCACACCCCCTGAGACAGAGCACATAGCCTGAAATAAAGAGGATTGAACCCAATTCACCACTTTGGGCACCTGAACGAATGTTCAGCCCTCCTGGGGGCTGGAGGTAAGACCTAAACTCCTGGCTACTACCACCTCAGCTGACACCTACCTGCAAATGCTACCTGAAGGCCTGAAGACTGGCTTGGCCAGCACATTGCAGCCACCACCTACATCAATGCATACCGCTTGGGCATGCTGGCTCATGCCTGTAATGCTAGTGCTTTGGGAGGCCAAGGCAGGAGGATCACTTGAACCCTGATGACTGGGACTAAACTGAGCAACATAGTGAGACCCTATCTCTTAAAAAAAATTAAAATAAGCCAAGCATGGTGGCACATGCCTGTAGTTCTGTCTGGGCAACAGAGCAAGAACCTGTCAAAAAAAAAAAAAAAAAGAATTCAAAATATTGATTTTAAAGAAGCTCAGTGAGATACAGGAGAATTCTGAAAAATAATACAAAGAAGTCAGAAAAACAATCAGGGTATGAATGAGAAATTTACCAAAGAAATGGATATTTTAAAAGAGAACCAAATAGAAATTCTAGAACTCAAGAATTACTTGAAAGAAATACAAAATACGTTTGAAAGCATCAATAATACACTAGATCAGGCAGAAGAAAGAATCATAGAACATGAAGACAGGTCTTTTGAAATAACCCAGATAGAGAAAATAAAGAGATTAGGATAAAAAAAGAACAAGCAATTTTTTGTGACATTTGGGACAAAATAAAGCTACTGAATCAGTATCCCTGAGGGCAAAGAGAAAATGAAGAGATTAGAAAATCTATTTAAAGAAATAATAGATGAAAATTTTCCAACCCTAGCAAGAGATTTTAGGTATTCAGATGCAGGAGTCTCAATGATCCCCAGGAGGATATAATGCAAAAGGTCTTCTTCAGGGCACATTATATTCTGACTTTCTTAAGTCAAAGATAAGGAGTGAATTCTAACCACAGCAAAAGAAAAGTGTCTAGTCACCTGTAAAAGAAACTCCATCAGACTAACAGCAGATTTCTCAGCAGAAACTTTAGAGGCCAATAGAGAATGGGATGATACATGTAAATGCTGAAAGAAAAAAAATATCAGCCAAGAATACTATATCCAGAAAACTATCCTTCATAAATGAAGGAGAAATAAAGTATTTTTTAAACAAGCAAATGCTGAGGAAATTCACTACCACCAGACTGGCCCTAAAAGAAATGCTCAAGGGAGTCCTAAACCTGGACACACATTTACTGGACATACATTTACTACCATAATTGAACTCATAAGCATAGAGAGTAGAAGGATGGTTACCAGAGGCTGGGAAAAACATGGGGTGTTGGGGGAGAGGTGGGGATGGTTAATGTGTACAAAAAAAAAAAAAAAGAAAGAATGAATAAGACCTACTATTTGATAGCACAATAGAGTGACTATAGTCAATAATAACTTAATTGTATATTTTTAAATAACTTGAAGAATGTAATTGGATTATTTGTAATAATAAGGATAAATGCTTGAGGGGATACACACTCCTTTCTCCATAATGTGCTTATTTCACATTGTATGCCTGTATCAAAATATCTCATGTGCCTTTTGTGTGTGTGTATGTGAGCGTGTATATATATGTATATATATAAATATACGTATATATATGGTTTGTGTATATATATATATAAACACACACACTTACCATGTACTCATAAAAATCAAAAGGAAAGGATTATAATACCCTTATAAAAACACATGAAAACATGTAACTCACTGATAAAGCAAACACACAAAGGAGAAAGAGAAACAGATACGAATCTGAGGAGCAGAGCAGGATGGCAGAATAGAAGGCCCCACCAATCATACCCCCTGCAGGAACACCAAATTCAACAACTATCTACATAATAAAAGCACCTCATAAGAACCAAAAATCAGGTGAGCATTCATAATACCAGGTTTAAACTTCATATCACTGAAAGAGGCGCTGAAGAGGGTAGGAAAGACAGTTTGAATTGCCAATGCCATCCCTCCCCCACTGTCCTGCCGTAGCCACATCTCTGCAGCATGGAGAAATCTGTACACTTGGGAGAGGGAGAGCACAGAAATTGTGGGACTTTGCATTGAACTCAGTGCTGCCCTAGTCACAGTGGAAAGCAAAACTGGGCTGAACTCAGCTGATGCCCACCCACAAAGGGAGCATTCAGACCAGCTTCAGCCAGAGGGGAATAACCCATATCTGCAGTAGGAACTTGAGTTCCAGCAAGCTCGCTGCCATGGGGTGAAGTGCTCTGGGACCCTCAATAACCTTGAAAAGCAGTCTAGGCCACAAGGACTGCAAGTCCTAGTGTGGAGGTGGGTTCAGAGCCAGTGGACTTGGGGAACATGTGACTTTACTGAGACACCAGCCAGGGAAGCTAAGGGAGTGCTTGTGCCACCTCTCTCACAACCCCAGGCAACACAGCTTGCAGCTCCAAAAGAGACCTCTTCCTTCCACTTGAGGAAAGGAGAGGGAAGAGTAAAGATGACTTTTGTCTTGTATCTTGGGTAACAGCTCAGCCACAGAAGGATAAGCCACCAATCAGAGTCATGAGGCCCCCATTCCAGGCCCTAGCTCCCATATGGCATTTCTAGACACACCTTGGACCATAAGGGAACCCACTGCCTTGAAGGGGAAAAGCCTATCCAGGTAGGATCCATCACTTTCTGACTAAAGAGACCTTGGGCCCTGAATAACCAGCTGTGATACCCAGGTAGTATGCCATGGGCCTTGGGTGAAACTCTGAGATGTGATGGCTTCAAGTGAGACCCAACACATTTTTCAGCTGTGATGGCTATGGGGAGAGACTACTGCTTGAGAAAAGCAGAGGGAAAAGTAAAGGGGACTTTACTGTCTTCCACTTTAGGTACTAGCTCAGCCACAGTGGGACAGAGCACCAAGAGGGCTCATGCGGTCCCTGATTCCAGGCCTTGCCTCTGGGAGGGCATTTCTGGACATGCCCTGGGCCAGAGGGAAACCTGCTGCCCTGGAGGGTGATTCCCAGGCATGGCAACATTCACCACAAGCTGATTAAAGATCCCTTGGGCCTTAAGTGAATGGAAGGACAGAAGCCTGTATGGCTTCACCTTACCAGTAAAGAAACACATAGACTGAATGTAAAGGAATGGACAAAATATATTCCATGCAAATGGAAACCAAAGGTGACCAGGAATAGCTGTACATATATCAGATAAAGCAGATTTTACATCAAAACGTTTTTTGTTTTGTTTTGTTTTGTTTTGTTTTGTTTTGTTTTAAAAAAGGCTGGGCACGGTGGCTCAACGCCTGTAATCCTAGCACTTTGGGAGGCCGAGGCAGGCAGATTACTTGAGGTCAGGAGTTCGAGACCACCCTGGCCAATATGGCAAAACCCTGTCTCTACTAAAAATGCAAAAATTAGCCGGGCATGGGGGCTTGTGCCTGTAGTCCCAGCTACTTGGGAGGCTAAGGCCGGAGAATTGCTTGAACCTGGGAGGCGGAGGTTGCAGTGAGCCAAAATCGCGCCACTGCACTCCAGCCTGGGTGACAGAGACTCTGTCTCAAAAAAAAAAAAACCAAAAAACAAAAAACAAACAAACAAAAAAACACCCAAAAAAACAAACAGTAAAAAAACAAAACAAAACAAAACAAAACAAAAACTGGAGAAAGAGAAAGGAGATCATTATATATATAATTAATGGGTCAATCCAGCAAGTGGATATAACAATTCTAAATATATATTTACCCAACACTAAAGCACCCAGAACCATAAAGCCAATATTACTAGATCTAAAGAGAGATATAGACTGCAATACAATAATAGTGGGGCATTCAACACCCCACTCTCAGCATTAGACAGATCACCTAGCCAGAAAATCAACAAAGAAACATTCGATTTAAACTGTAAATTAGTGGGAGCTAAATGATAAGAACTTATGAACACAAAGAAGGAAACAACAGACATTGGGGTCAACTTGAGTGGGAGGATGGGAAGAGGAAGAGGAGCCAAAAAAAAAAAACAAACAAACAAACTATTGGCTATTGGGCTTAAAACCTGGGTGATTAAATAATATGTACAACAAACCCCTGTGACACATGTTTATCTATGTAACAAACCTTCACATGTACCTCCAAACCTAGAATAAAAGTTAAAAAATAATGAAAAAGTGTGTACATTAGACTGAATGGACCTAACAGACACTTACAGAAGATTCTATTCCTTAACTGCAGGATATATATTCTTTTCATCTACACATGGAACATTCTTCAGAATAGACCACATTTTATGCCACAAAACAAGTATTTAACAAGTATTTAAAGGGAATTCTTATATACTGCGGGTAGAAATGTAAACTAGTACAGTCACTATGGAAAATACCATGGAGATTTCTCAAAAAACTAAAAATACAATTACCATTTCATCCAGCAATCCTGCTACTGGGTATCTACCCAAAGGAAAAGAAATCAGTATATGAAAGGGATACTTGCACTCACCTGTTTATTGCAGCATTATTCACAATAGAAAAATATGGAATCAACCTAAGTGTCCTTCAACAGATGAATGGATAAAGAAAATGTGGCATATATACACAATGGAATAATATTTGGTCATTAAAAATGAAATCATGTCATTTGCAGCAACATGGATGAAACTGTAGGTCATTATTTTAAGTGAAATAAACGAGGTTTAAAGGTAAATATTGCATATTGTTACTTAAATGTGAGAGCTAAAAAATTCATCACATGGAAGTAGACCATGAAAAGACAGATAACAGAGACCGAAAGGGTGAATTTGGAGAAGGGGGAGGGTGAAGAGAAGTGGGTTAAAGGGTACATACAATTAGAAGGAATAAACTCAATATTTCGTAGTAGAGTAAGGTGACTATAGTTAACAGAAATGTATTGTACCTGGGTACCCAAGCACTTGGGTACTTGGGACACCTTAAATACCATTTTGATCCCTATACATTATATACATGTAACAAAATTTTACATGTACCCCACTAATTTGTACAAAAAAATCAACTGACCCTCAATATATGGGCTATTTTTTTGGACTCTCCATTCCATTCCATTGATCTTTATGTCTATCCTTATGTCAGTACCACACTGTCTTTTTTATTATAGCTTTGTACTAAGCTTTGAAATCGGGAACTGTGAGTTCTCTAACTTTATCCTTTTGTTTCAAGACTGTTTTGGTTAATTTGACTGCCTTGTATTTCCATATGAGTTTTAGGTTCCACCTGTTAATTTCTGTAAGAAAAAAGCAAGCTAAAATTTTTATAGGGGTTCTTTTCAATCTGTATATCAATTTAGGGAGTATTGCTACTTTAATAGTATTGTATTCCAAGATATGAACATGGATTGGCTTTCAATTTCTTAGATATTTAATTTCTTTCAATAATATTTTATAGTTTTAAGAGTATGTTTTACATTTATGCTTTGTGCAATAGAAATAAAATTGATTCTTCTATCTTGACCTTGTATCCTGCACCCTTGCTGAATGTTAGTTGTAACAGCTTTTGTGTGTCTGTCTGTCTGTCTGTGTGTAAATTCCTTAGTGTTTTTTATGTACAAGATCACATCATTTATAAATAGAGATAGTTTTACTTTTTCCTTTGGGGAAGTGACTATGAGCAGTGGGTTCCCCAAGACTATCCCAGGTAAGATGGTTTATGAGGTGGACTCACATGACTCAAACATAGTTGAACTCATGGCTAATATTATTACAACAAATACATTTATATACATATGTGTCATACATATGTTGATTATAAAAAGACTGGAATTTAATTTTTGAATTTTCTTTTTCTTTTTTTATAGTTGTATTTGCTTGGCTCTAAGGTACTTAATATAGGGTTTTGGACAGAAAAATGAAAAACAGAATCAAATGTGATGATGGCATTCAGATCTAAGATACCTCCAGATTTCAGAAATGTTAACATTTGAATAGAATAGTACTTAGCATCTTAGAATAGTATTCAGGACAAGTTTTGTTTGGAGTTTTATAACTGATAAGAGAGAGCCTTCCTCCTACTTTTCCTTTCTCCTTCTCCTTCCCACACATTTTGTTATATACGTGCTTGTACAAAACCTGAGTCATAGGGAATCTTCAGTGAATTGCCTGAGGTTATATCAAAAGTTGGTAGCTAATTCACTGTAGAAGCCACCAGTTCTTATATCCCTGCCATTCTGTTGTAGGCGTTGACTGCCTGGACAACATCTTTGTGTTAAGTCAGTGATGCTGAATCAGAGGCTTTCAGGAAGCCTGTTTTCCTCCTCTGTCAGCATGCAAGATCCTACACTCTCTGCTTCTGGTCTTGCTTTCTAGATTTAACTAGATCATCCTATCTCTATACTCAAACCATATCAGTCCCTATAAAGTCCCTGATTCTTTCACCTACTCCTATATTGATGCCTTGTTTCTTTCACTTGGGATGACATTCTCTACTCCCCTGTCCATGTATTTGAATCCTAATCAATTTTGAAGGCTCAGCTTACATGTCTCATTATCTATTAAACCTTCCCTTTTCTCTCATCCTCAATTTAGATGTAATCATTTCTCCTCTCTCCATACTTTATATTGCATATTTCTATTCTAGCATGTACTATACCCTGCCTTATATTATGGCCAGTAGTTTGTATATATTTCTATCTTCTCTTAACTTTTATGCTTTGTGAGGTGAGGAACTCTGTTTATATTCCCGTGGGCCACAGCACCTAGCAGAGAGGAGCAAATGAGAATCCAGTGGATATTTGTTGAATTGAATTACACAATGGATTGGAAGGAGGCTCCAGTAGGTGTTAGCAGGAAAAGGATTTAATATGAATCTTGGTTTTATTTTGTTAGCACAGAATTATGCATGTCTTTTATATTGTACCTTTGTTGCAGAACAAAGCACTGCATAGATTGTTTTACTGTAGTCCAATGGGAATTCATTTTGTGATGGTTTCAGAATTACTCTTTTATTAAAGCATAACATTTGTCAAGACAACACTTCAGTTTATTGCATGTGCTAAGTCATTACTATTTACAGATGGTATAGAGTATCGATGTTCAGATTGAAAGGAAAAAAATACACACATAGAATCCCATCTGCCTTGCACAGGATTTAGGACTCAAACAAAACCTAATTTTATCTGTCCTGCACATCAGAAATAGGGAACTTTCAAAGAAATCATTGCTAAAAGTAAGCATCATTGTTGAGAATTTCAGGCTGTAAAAATAATGGAGTTTCTTTCAAAAGATTGTTTATAAACATTCTTGACATGGTTTGGGATGAAACCCATCCTGGAAGAAAATGGGAGGTTATGGAGTCATATCTAGTTAGTAATTTGCATTAGAGCTATTTGGGTATAACCTTCTGAGTACAGATTTTAGATGACCTATCTGAAGGTTAGGGAACTAGATAGATGACATGGTAAAAGCTTTGCTGAATCTCCTACTAGATTCTACTTTGCGTCTGAACAGTGCCTGGCACCTGGCATTTGTTCAGTATGAGTCTTTCAAATGAATAAGAGAAGTTTAAATGAATGGTATGTATGAATGGCATGAATGAATGAAGTATGAAAGGTAGCCTCCCTGAGCCTGTTAACTCATCTGCAAGATAAGTGTTTTAATATCAACATTGGAGGATTGTTGTTAGGACCAGAGAAACTGCATATAAAGTGCCTTGTGTAGTGCCTGGTTAATACTAGTTGCTCAGCAAATGGTAGCTATTGTTCATTTACTACACTTTCTCAGTCTGTTTTCATATTGGTGGTGGCAATGAGTTTATTGCCATGGAAGAGACTATCTTTCTGGCTGACATTTCCCTTTCTATTTTTATTTGTTTGTGCTCTGTTTTTACCTCTTACTTATTTTTAGGAAACCGTGTGAGAATAGAGGCAGTTCCTCTTTTAAGTAGTTTATTTGCTACGGCTCTGTAGTGCTTGGATGACATGGCACATGTGTGCAGCCTGGTTCAGAACTCATATTCTTCTATTGTATATGAATAGAAACCCCAGAGAGGTTGGATAAATGGACATGAGAGAGTGTCGCTGTGAAATAAAGCTCAAGTGTTGGAATTATTGCTGTTACACTCTGGGATCTGAAGTAAAAAATGTTTTCTATAAAATGGGAAAGCTTATAGATACCAATTTACTTAATTTTTAAACTATCATTAGCCCCATAAGAATAACTAATAAACTTAGTATAGTTTAAATTCCTGGAATGGTGATATGTACTCAAGTCATGAAGGCAAAGACTCTCAGAGAAATAGTTTTTTTTTTAAATTTTTAAATTTTTTATTATTTTTTTTAGACGGAGTCTTGCTCTGTCACCAGGCTGGAGTGCAGTGGCACGATCTCAGCTCACTGCAACCTCCGCCTCCCAGGTTTAAGCAATTCTCCTGCCCCAGCCTCCTGAGTAGCTGGGACTACAGGCACATGCCACATGCCCAGCTAATTTTTGTATTTTTAGGAGAGACAGGGTTTCACCATGTTGGCCAGGATGGTCTCCATCTCTTGACCTTGTGATCCGCCTGCCTTGGCCTCCCAAAGTGCTGGGATTACAGGCGTGAGCCACCGCATCCGGCCCGAAGTAGTTCTTAAAAGATCATTTGACCGGGCCTGGTGGTTCACGCCTGTAATCCCAACACTTTGGGAGGTCAAGGTGGGAGGATCACTTGAGCCCAGAGTTCGAGACCAGCCTGGACAACATAGGGAGACCCCCCCTCCGTCTCTACAAAAAATAGAAAAATTAGCTGGGCATAGTGGTGTGCGCCTGTAGTCCCAGTTACTTGGGAGGCTGAGGTTGGAGCATGGCTTAAGCCCAGGAGATGGGAGGTTGCAATGAGCCAAGATCCCACCACTGCACTCCAGCCTGGGCAACAGAGTGAGACCTTGTCTCAAAAAAAAAGCAAAAACAAAAAACAAAAACAAAAAAAAGCACATCTTTTTTTAGCAGAGGCTTCACTCTGACAGGGTAGGCTTAAAGAATTTTGACCCTCTATTTGTAACTACTGGTAATGTATCTTAAATTTCAAGTTTCTTGAACTGTTAGCAAAGAAAGTTTCCTTGTTAATAATTGCTTGTCAGGAAATTTTTATTTTATATTTGTGAACTTAATTTCTGTGTTGTCGCATAATGAGACAATAGGATGTTACATAGATTTTCTATAATCTTTCTGGAGAATTTAACAACATATCTCCACACACTGATTTCCATGCTGAAAATAATTTCACAAGGAAATATTTCATTACGGGGAAAAAAAACCACATTGCTTAATCCAATTTAATTTACTGAAGGAACAATATTCACTTAAGTCCCCAATCTCTTCCTTCTTATAGAGGACTCTTGGACATTGAAGATGAACTTTTACATATTCTTAAGGTAAAAAATATAAACAAATCCCAAAACAAATGAATATGACTCAGAATTCTATTAATTTGAAATTTGGAACATAAAAACTAAGTTCCTCCTGCCTCCCTTACTGACCCCTCCCAAACTCATGAGTATATAGATTTTTTTTGCTTTATTTTCCTAGAATCACTTACTGTTGCTGAGAATATACCATTAAATCTTATTCTAAAAGATAATCTATTCCAATCAACTGTATGCTTGATTTTCCTTTCTTATCTTTACCACAGAGCAGCTTGGCCTTTGTTTGAATGCTATTAATGATAGGAAAGGGATTGTCTATCTTCCATGAAAGTCATTTCATTTACCGATAGTTCTGACTTTAGAACAAAGTGCTTCTTCATATGGAGTCTTTATAGCTCTCTCTCTTGATTTCTGTTTGTCTTCTGTCTCTCTCTGAGGGGAAAAACCAACCAACCAACAACCAACCGACCAATAAACTGACTGACCAAACCTGATCAATAGGTTTGAGAAATACTGCATACATAGCCCATACCCAAGGAGTCACAACGTGTACATGTGTATTTACTAGGAAATATTGCAGTGTGTTTAACCCCTAATATTTCACAAACTTACTTGATTGTGAACTTTTACTTTTTTTCAGAATATCTGTCCAAACACAGCTTAGAACAGAATCTGGCATATAGTAGACACTCAATAAATACTTGTTTAAAAAGTGAATGAATGCAAAATAAATCTTTAAAAGCTTTAAAGCACATGCTGTATTGAGGTGATCCATGTTCTGCATTTTTACAAGTGACACAGCCAGACTAGAGCTACTGATTGGATGGGTATACCTTCCTTCTCTATGTGAGCCTTTCTAAATCAATTATTTATTTCCACACATTTTAGAACTTTAAAAATTCATATTTGGATTTCTAAGTTTGTATCCTCATTGGCACAACTACCTTTTAAATAATAAAATAAATATTAGTGATGTGTTTGCTTGACTCTTTTGCTTTTTGATCATATGTAGGAATGAATTAATTGGAAATGCTTTTTTTGACTTGATTTCAATTTGTATGTGATTGTGTTTGATTGTACAAGCACATGGATTTTCAGCAGAAGTCTTAAAATGAAGATTTGCTCCATTAGGGTGTTTGTAAGGGTGTTTGTCAGATTACCTGTTGAGTTACAGCCCTTTATTTGGCTTCTAAGTCAGCTCTTTTTTGGGCTTAGCAACGAGTCCAATGTAAGGAGAATGAATCCTTTTTATTTGTGAGTAGTTGAGTTTTCTACATAGGACAGCTTGACAACCTTCCTATCAAACGTAAATCCTAGTCAACAAGGAACATGCTGTAATGTGGACTTGATCCAGGTTTGGTGATCTAGGCTTTTTATTTCTCATGCTCTAAGTGAATGCATTTAAAAGGTCAGCAATAGGAACAGTATAAATTATTTGTTCTCACTTTTATATTTCAGGAAAAAGTCTGTGTGGAAATTCAAGAGAGCCAGCTACAAAGCTGGGTGTAACTCAGTGTCACAACTTTATCTAAAGTCAGTATTTTCTGTTTCTCTTTGTTCTCAGCAACAATCTTACCTCGTCCCTTGCAGCTGCTCAATTGATAACTGTGTGTCTTCTGTTGTCTTTCCTGTGTTATCTCCTTCCCCTTCAGTCTGTTTCCAACCCAGAACTTGATCATTTATTAAAGTGGTAATATTTTCTCTTGTAACCGTGATTTCATCCTTTTTCATTAGTGTGGAAATGTTATTTTATTGGCACAGTTGTGGGCTACATTTTATGATAGAAAACATCAGTCTGTTTTTACATCTATGGATTTTACATGTTGTTGGATCTCATAGAATGTAAGGTACCTTAAAAAGCATTTACTGACCGGGTGTGGTGGCTCATGCCTGTAATCCCAGCACTTTGGGAGGCCGAGGCGGGCAGATCACGAGGTCAGGAGATCGAGATCATCCTGGCTAACATGGTGAAACCTCGTCTCTACTAAAAACACAAAAAATTAGCCGGGCGTGGTGGCGGGCACCTGTAGTCCCAGCTACTCGGGAGGCTGAGGCAGGAGAATGGCGTCCACCCAGGAGGCAGAGCTTGCAGTGAGCCGAGATCGCGCCACTGCACTTCAGCCTGGGTGACAGAGCGAGACTCCGTCTCAAAACAAAAACAAAAACAAAACAAACAAACAAACAAAAAAACCAGCATTTACTGTATTGCCCTCATTTCTAAAGTGGGAGTAATGACCACAGCTAATATTGTACTGAATATGGAAAAATTGAAGGCCTTTCATCCAAGAACTGGAGTAAGACAAGGATGCCCACTTTTGCCACTTTTATTCAGCACAACACTGGAAGTCCTGGCCAGAGCAACTAGACAAGAGAAAGAAATAAAGCCATCCATACTGGAAAGAAAGAAGCCTTATTAGTTTTGTTTGTAGATGACATGATCTTGTACCCAGAAAAACCTAAAGACTCCATCAAAAAACTGTTAGAACTCTATGAGAACACTTGGATACAGTAAGGGGAACATCACACACGGGGGTCTGTTGTGGGGTGGGGGAAAGGGGGAGGGGGGAGGGATAGCATTAAGAGATATACTTAATGTAAATGACGAGTTAATAGGTGCAGCACACCAACGTGGCACATGTATACATATGTAACAAACCTGCACGTTGTGCACATGTACCCTAGAACTTAAAGTATAATAATAATAATAAAAAACTGTTAGAACTGATAAACAAATTCAGTAAAGGTGCAGAATACAAAATCAACGTCCAAAGTCAGTAGCATTTATATACACCAACAGCAAACAATCTGTAAAAGAAATCAAGAAAGCAATCTGATCATATTTACAATAGCTACAAAAATATAAAATACCTAGGAATCAATCTAACCAAAAAGTGAAAGATCTATATAAGGAAAACTATGAAATTTGATGAAAGAAATAGAAGAGGACACAAAAAATTGGAAAGATATTTCATGCTCATGGATTGGAAGAATTAATATTGTTAAAATGACAATACTACCCACAGAAATTTACAGATTTGATGCAATCTCTATCAAATTCCAGGGCATGCTTCAGATAAATAGTAAAAAATTCTAATAACGTATATAGAACCACAAAAGACCTGAAATGGCCAAAGCAGTCCTGACCAAAAAGAACAAAGCTGCAGGCATTATACTATGTAACTTCAAAACTTGCTACAAAGCTGTATTAACCATAACAGCATGATACTGGCATAAAACGGACACATAGACCAATGGAACAGAACAGAGAACCCAGATGTAAATCCATACATTTACAGCCAAGTCATATTCGACAAAAGTGATAAGAATCTACAATGGGGAAAGGAAATATTTTCAATAAATGATGCTGGAAAAACTGGATAACTGTATGTGGAAGAATGAAACTAGATCCCTATCTCTCACCATACACAAAAATCAAATCAAAATGGATTAAAGACTTAAATTGAAGACCTGAAACTATGAAACTACTAGATGAAAATGTTGGGGAAACTTTCCAGAACATTGGTCTGGGCAGAGTTTTTTGTGCAAAACCTCAAAAGCATAGGCAACCACAGCAAAAATAGACAAATGGGATCACATCAAGCTAAAAAGCTTCTGCATAGCAAAGGAAACAATCAACAAAGTGAGGAGACAATTCACAGAATGAAAGAAAATATTTGCAAACTATCCATTTGACAAGGGATTAATAGCCAGAAAATATAAGGAGCTCAAACAACTCAATAGCAAAGGACCCAAATAATTCAATTTATAAAATGGGCAAAAGATCTGAATAGACATTTCTCAAAAGAAGACATAAAAATGACCAACAGGTATATGAAAAAATGTTCAACATCACTAATCATCAGAAAAATGGAAATCAAAACTACAATGACATATCTCACCCCAGTTAAAATGGCTTGTATCAAAAAGACAGGCAATAAGAGTGCTGGTGAGGGTGTGGAGAAAGGGGAATTCTTGCACACTGTTGGTGGGAAAGTAAACTAGTACAGCCACTATGAAGAACAGTATGGAGGTTTTGCAAAAAACGAAAAATAGAACTACCATAGAATCCAACAATTCCACTCTGGGTATATATTCAAAAGAAAGAAAGTCAATATATTGAAGAGATATTTACACTCCCATGTTTATTGCAGCACTATTTACAATAGCCAAAATATGGACTCAACCTAAGTGCCATTCAACAGATGAATGGATAAAGAAAATATGGTATATGTACACCATGGAATGTTATTCATACATAAAACAGAATGAAATCCTCTTATTTGCAGCCAAATGAATGGAACTGGTGGCAATTATGTTAAGTGAAGTAAGCCAAACACAGAAACACAAATACTGCATGTTCTCACTAATATGTGAGAGCTAAAAAAATGGATCTCATGAAGATAGAGAGTAGATTGGTGGTTACCAGAGGCTGGGAAGGGTAGAGGGGAGGGGATGAAGGGGAAAAAAGAATGTAAATATATTTATTATCACTGAACTGTACACTTAAAGTGGTAAGTTTTATATGCATATTTTACCTCAATAAGAAATATAAAATAAAATGGAGGTAATGAGGTGAGGGGTGGGGAGTGACTTGTTGAAAATTACAGAGCAGCTAAGTGGTCAAGCCCACACTAGGCCCTGGTGCTCCCACTCCCAGCCCACAGACTTTTATTTTGTGTCCTGAGGCCTCTCTCATTACACGAGTGCTTAAATTGTAGAGTAAGTGGACATAGTTTCCATAGCTATGCAAGAATCTGAGTGGTATCAGAGGAATCAAGTTGTTCGTATTAATACTTCCAGATCTGCCACCTGACATAAAATGCATCCATTTGTCTTTGTACTTGTTCCTACTGATCAAAGCAAGGGAGAAATTTGGGTCTCCTATTATGTAGGAATATTTTTATGTCTGATGCTTTCTCATTTAAAAAATAGAACATGTTTTAACTATCGCCACTTTTGCAGGCTCCTGAGGGGAGAGAGTGTTCTTGTATTTTTTGCATTACCCTCATTCTCACCCTTCTTCCACGGCTCCATGCCTGAAAATGTCAATATGTGATACATGTTTGTAGCTGTTATAAAGACATTCTTCTATCTCATTAAACATCTAGCACGGAAACAATAACTGCGAGTGTAAATGTGCATGCCTTGGTCTGAAATATATCGAGTCTAAATATATAAAATTACAAGACTTTTTTTTTTCTTTTATTATTATTATTATTATTATTATTATACTTTAGGTTTTATGGTACATGTGCACAATGTGCAGGTAAGTTACGTATGTATACATGTGCCATGCTGGTGTGCTGCACCCACCAACTCGTCATCTAGCATTAGGTATATCTCCCAATGCTATCCCTCCCCCCTTCCCCCCACCCACAACAGTCCCCGAAGTGTGATGTTCCCCACCCTGTGTCCATGTGTTCTCATTGTTCAATTCCCACCTATGAGTGAGAATATGCGGTGTTTGGTTTTTTGTCCTTGCGATAGTTTACTGAGAGTGATGATTTCCAATTTCATCCATGTCCCTAAAATGTGGCACATATACACCATGGAATACTATGCATCAATACTGGCCATCAGAGAAATACAAGACATTTTTAAGAAATGACTTTATGTCTTGACAAATTAGATATTTGTAATGGCATGTGTCTGATGAAAATAAACGTCAATTAAAATTGCTTTATGTTTCAATTTATGTGTCGGGGGGTGTCTATAACAGATAACCTATTCCACTGTCTATTGTGGAGCCATTGAGAACTTGTCTTTTTTTTAATTCCCTTGAGGATTGTCCTTTATAAACCACATCCATGTAGTGTGATTTGAGGAGCACTGAGAAGGGTAATGCATCATCAGCCTGACACCACCAGAGACCAGGACTTTGAAGGCACTTTGTATCAGAGAGCAGGTGAAAAATATGGCTTCAGTAAGAGATGTGAAACCACAGGCATTAAAGCCGACAAGCCAAAATGGCCTAGTTTGATGACCCGTTTCCTTTTAAAAAGTTTTCCTTGTTCATGGACCAGAGGCAGGTAGTGTACTTTGATTTTTGACCCCTATAGAGTTCACTAGAGTTGAACATTGTAAGTTAACACTTAAGATCTGGGACAATCAAAGCACATTGAACAATGCATGGACATTGTTCCATCTGTAATGATAAAAAATGAGTTAATATGCTACTTTTTATTGAACACTTACCATTATGCCAGGTATTTCTCATTTAGTTTGCATGGTACCTTGTGAGGTAGATATCATTATGCCCAATTTATAGCTGAGGAAACTAAGGTTTAGAGACGCTGACTAACTTGCCCATGTTTGCATGGCCAGTAAATGCAACAAGCTGGATTTGAATCCACGTCTATCTAGACTAAGAAGCCTATATGGTTAACCACTTGTAAAATGGGATAACAGTACCTACCTTAGAGATTTTTTAAGGATTCAATAAGATTAAAAAATCCAGAAAGCACTTTGTAATTGCTAATAAAGCTTTGTAGAATGAAAGGCATTATCAGAAGTAGAAGACAATCTGCTACAGTGTCTCCCCATGACCATCTACCCTTCAAATAAATCCGAATGTCCTGGAGTTTGTGCCTTTGTCCTTGGCTTTCTGGTGAGTGAGAGTAGTTTATGTTTTGGGCATAGATTCTGAGAAGTAGGTCACTGGTTCTACTTATTCAGTGATATTTTCGAGTGTGATTTCTTTGCCATGTAGTTGAGAGGAGGAAAGGGATCGTCAGTGTCTGTGGACACAGACCTGTGGGGCTCCCAGAATAATTTTAGACACAGTGAGAAATCATGTGTCTAAAGTCATGTAAGGCTGTACCTTAACATGTATGTCATTTCTTCTATTTTCTTGTTTGTCATAGAAAACGATCTGCTCCTCCGTATAAAGGACATCAGTCATTTCTTAATGCAAGACATCGCCTTCTTGTCTGGTAAGCAAACTTTCTTATATATAGTCCAGATAGATATATGACTTGATTAGCAGTTAGTTTGGTACCTATTATATAAATAGCTCTCTCTATATATATAGAGCTATTATATATATTCATTTGAGAAGCACTATTTCAATAAACATTTATACATTGTGCACCTAGTTGCTAAACAAATGGACATTTAGAGAATAATTGGAGGTTTTAAGCATTTTAGATATATGAGTAAAACCGACCTTACCACTCTTATACATTTGACTTTCAGATGAGTCTTCAGAAATCTATGATAGTTGAAAGTCAAATATGTCTCCTAGGTGGTTGCAGGCTGGGTGGGAGGGGAGCAGCTGAGGTAGCTTCTTTGATTACTCAAATGTGTATTACAAATGCTTGCAAGTTGCACTAAATAATCAGCATGCACTAAGTATTTTTTTTTAGGATTTCATTTACACATTATAAAGAAAGTTGATTTTTCTCAAATATGTATATACACTTGTATATAATTTTTAGCAATTATGGTAAAATAAATTTAACATACAACTTATCATTTTAACCATTTTTAAGAGTACAGTTCAGCGGCATTAAGTATGTTTACATTTTTGTGCCACCATTGCCACCACCATCTCCAGAGTTTCAGGTCTTGCAAAATTGAAACTCTATATCCATTAAACAATTACTCCCCGTTTCATTCCTTCCTCTCTCTAGCCCCTGTCAACCAGAATTTTACTTTCTTTCTCTATGAATTTGACTATCCTAGGTACCTGATGTAAATGAATCATATTGTATATGTCTTTTTGTGACTGGCTTATTTCACTTAGCATAAGGTCTTCAAGTTTCATCGATGTTGTAGCATGTGTCAGAACTTCCTTTTTAAGGCTGAATAATATTCCATTTTGTGTATATTCCACACTTTGTTTATCTGTTCATCCATTGATAGATACTTTGGTTGCTTCTACCGTTTGGCTATTGTGAATAATGCCACTAAATAGCATTACACATTTTTAGAGACATAACTATGGTAAACCATCCTGCCCCTTTAGCTTCTGGTCAGACTTTGGGGAAACTTTTGCTTAAAAACAAGCAAATTACTTTCAGGTATTAGAGTAATTCGAATTATATCATTAAATATTATATTTATCATATTAAACAGATAAAGAAAACTTACTGGTATGTATTAATACATTGTTTTTATAAAGATGAGTGCTTCTTAGGTATTGAGAGTACAAGAAACTATCTTATTCCTTCTAAATAGTTTAATTAATTCTCTGAAAAATGACACCTACATGCTCAGTTTACTAAACAAGCTTTTACTTTATAAGTGATCCTAATTAGACACTTCAATCTGGCCTCTGCTTTTATTATCATTATTATTATTTTTAAAGACAACTTCTTGCTCTTTTGCCCAGGCTCCAGTGCAGTGGTATGATCATAGCTCAATGTAACCTTAAGCTCCTTGGTTCAAGTGATCCTTCCACCTCAGCCTCCTGAGTCACTGGAACTATAGGAATGTGCCACCACGCCTAGCTAATTTTTATATTTTTGTAGCAAAAGGGTTTTGCTATGTTGCCTAGGCTGATCTTGAACTCCTGGCCTCAAGCGATCCTCCCATCCTGGCTTCTCAAAGTGCTGTGATTACAGGCATGAGCCATCGCACCCAGCCTGGCCTCTGCTTTTAAATGATTATAATTACACCTAGATAAAGCTTAATTAAAAATGATTCTAATTAGTGGTAACTGTGAATTAATGATGACTTAATTAATATGGCTTTATGTTTTATTTTATAAGTGGCATAAATGTGTGAGTGTCAGTAAATTTAGCAGTATGTTACGTTCACTTTTAAGTTTTGGAGGTTTTACTTAAGATTATCTGTGTTTTCCAAACCGTGTTCTAAATAGAACCATCCTCAGGGCTTGCTGCACCCATCCAGACCCCTCTCTACACCTTTCCTTCCTTAACTGCATTTTGTATTTGTTTTATTTTTATTTTTTTAATTTTAATTTTAATTTTTTTATTTTATTTTATTTTTAAAAATTTTTGTATTTTTTATATTTTGAGACAGAGTCTCGCTCTTTCAAAAATGCTTCTACCTATAGCTTCCTTTGAAGAAAGGGTTCCCAATGGTAAAAAAAAATAATTAAAACTTCCTGATTTGGAATATAAATATCTCTTTTGATCTCTTCTCACAAGTTTACTCCTAGGACAGTACTTGTAGGTGTTCAGTGGTAATAATCATTTATAGATTAGTCAATGATAATTTACTCTTATAGGAGCCTTGCCACTTTTCCTTTGATAAGTATAGTTTGCCTAAGTGCTAGATGGTTCTGTCCTTAACTACAGTGCTCACCAGCTTGCTTGGCAAGTATGTAGTTATATTTAAGATAGTTATTACATTATATATTGCATATCATTTATATTACTAGTTCTATACCATACTCTATCTATAGAGGGCCTTTGTTTAAAGTTTCACTAAATCTCTTGGTTCAGAATTGTACAGTTTCTCCTTTGAGTTTCTTAAAAACTCTTCAGTGGATGCCATTATTCTCAATGATTATTTTCACTCTACTCTAATTCTAGAATATCATACAATGAAGATTAATAACCCTTTGATTTAATACTTTGGACTAGTTTGATTAAAAAATAATTTGGGAATGAATACTGTCTCTCAAGTTTCCCTTGGTAAATACTGAGGCAAATAATTAATTTGATCTTTTTCCATGTGCACTAGAGAAGAAAGTGTATTCTGCTTTTGTTGGATGGAGTGTTCTAGAAATGTCAATTAGGACATGTTGGTTGAGACTGTTGTTCAGGTATACAATATCCTTGCAAATTCTTTGTCTACTTGTTCTATCGATTATTGAGAGATGGGTGGTGAAATTTCTGACTAAAATTGTGAATTTGTCTATTTCTTCTTCCTGCTCTATCAATTTTTGCTTTGTGTATTTTGAAGCTCTGTTATTAGGTGCTTAAGCATTTAAGATTATGTCCCATTGATGAATTGACCACTTTATCATGATCAAATGATCATTTTAATATCTGGTAATATTTTTGACTCTGAAATCTACTTTGTCAAATATTAGACAGCTTTGTTTTGATTAGCACTGTCATGGTGTATCTTTTTCTATCCTTTGCTTTTAATAATTTGTACTTTTATATTTAAAACGTGTGTTTCTTGTGGGCAGCATATAATTCGGTCTTTCTTTTTATCCAGTTTGATGATCTTTGACTTTCAATTGCAGTGCCTAGATCATTGACATTTTATGTGATTATTCATATGGATGGATTTAAATCTACCATCTTACTATCATATAATAAGCAAAATACAAATAGTGAGATGGTAGATTTTTCCATTTGTCCCATGTGTTCTTTGTCTTCCTCCATTTCTGTCTTCTTTTGTGTTGAGTATTGTTATGATTCCATTTTATATCCTTTTCTTTTTCTTTTTTTGGGGGGGTGGGGAGACGGGGTCTTGCTCTGTTGCCCAGACTGGAGTGCAGTGGCGTGATCTTGCCTCACCACAACCTCTGCCTCCGAGGTTCAAGCGATTCTCCTGCCTCAGCCTCTGGAGTAGCTGGGATTACAGGCATGCGCCACCACACCCAGCTAATTTTTGTATTTTTGGTAGAGACAGGGTTTCAACATGTTGGCCAGGCTGGTCTTGTACTCCTGACCTCAAGTGATCCTCTGGCCTCGGCCTCCCAAAGCGCTGGGGTTACAGGCATGAGCCACTGTGCCTGGCCTATATCCTTTTCTATTGTCATATTTTTATTGCAGATTGAATTAAAAATATTTTTACATCTTTATTCACTTAAATTCAGCCAAATAAAAATTACAACTGAACTAAAAAAATTTCTATTAGTGAGCTAAATTAAAAGGCCACCTTGCAACTTTCCTCCTAAAATAATTCTTCAAATTCTATTTGGCCCTTAATATTTATTGAGCATTCCCTCTCTGTGTAGGTGCTAGCCTGGCTGCAGATGTGAACCTTAAACACATGTAAGGCTCATCTCTGCACTTAGGTGGCTTTCGTTTTCAATATTTCTCATCCTTCAGGCTGCATAGAGGGCTATTGGGCTGGGTGGAGAAACAGGGGGAGAAACCAAAACGAAAGCCCAGAGCCGGTGCAATCATTCCCTCACCAAGAACCCCTATGACAGTTACCACTATTCCTGGTTCCTATGGAAATGGGCTTAGGGCAGCCTCACCTATGAGCACTGGGATCCATGCTTTCCAGGGGTCAAGGTCACCCACTTGGTCAAGATACTGCTGGATGCAACTGCTCCAGGTTAATGGCTGCATGGGTCTGCGGGGAGCTTCCACAACCCTACACCTCTGCCTGGACCCCTACCCAGGCTGAACATTGAATTTTGACCCACAGATAATTTGTGATCTTTCTTTGCATTAATAAAATTCCTATGTCATTCCTGCCATCATTACTTTTGTTGTTTCTTCCATAAACACATTAGACCATCATCTATTTCCTATAGGGTGCTCTGTATCTTTTCCTGCTCACCATGACACTAAGAGATCGATTATATCAAATTTTCCACTTGCTGTCAAGCCATCATTCACTCATTTTGAATTTAGGCTCGTTGGTATAGAAACAGTTATTTCCCAACCCCTTGGTTGTCCAGATGGGGGAATCAGCTGTTTTCCACTGTATTTATTATATGCATTTCATGATATTTTCTTCTGACTATATTCATTCATTTTACTCTCTTTCGTTTTCTTTTTTTTATTGAGAAATTACTCTGCCACCTTTTAAACTTAAAGTGTCAGAAACTTGGGGCCATTTTGGTTTTATGTGGAGATCATCATCTTTGTAAAAAAGTTGTGTTGCCACAAAACAGTATTCAAATCTAAAATCCTCTTCCTTGCTGCGTTGTTATATACATTTTTAATTCAGTTGATTATTTTTCTATTATTGTAGGTGGCCGGGGAAAGGACAATGCTTGGATCATTACGTTTCCAGAAAACTGTAATTTTAGATGTATACCAGAGGAAGTAATAGCAAAAGTACTTACTTACCTGACATCTATTGCAAGGTATAGTATTACGTTTTTTCAATTCGCTTTATATCAGATATCCATCTGAATGTCATAACATGAAAATGGCTTAATATAGCTATTATTATCATGGTGAATAACCAACTGACTTAACTTCAGAGTAGATAAGAAGTACAACTTAGAAGGAGAAGCTGGCAGCTACTTAAATTGTTACAAAAATTATACTGAGAATCTATGAAAATAAAATTGGGGATCTAGGAGTATTTGTTCCCATGAAAAAGAACATAGCTTGAGAATGATGGTCATACATATATGCTTTAATTTGCTTAAAAGGAAATATTACCAGCCAAGAGTGAGTACAGACATTTTTCATTTCTTCTGAATATAACACAAGAAGACTGAATCTTAAGTAGATTCAATAGTGGTACTGGGAGATACTAGGAGGAATGTCTTGATATTAAAAATTATTTGGAACTAGAATGCTTTAAAATGGAAAGTTTAAAAAGGTTTCTTAGAGATTTTATGTGTGTTAAAGATAAAATTTTCAAAGGAAGAATTTTCTAGTTACTAACCCTGAAGAACAAGAGGACACAAATCTAGGATGATAAAATTCAAAGTCTCATGAACAAAAATCAAATCTCAGAAAATGAAACTTACAATGTACCTATTGAAGCTTGAAAGTGATCTTTTTAGGGCAAATAGAAGTTATATTTTCCATTAAACTGCATTTCCTCAGGAGCAGACTAGAGTTAGAAAAATAGATTTAGCAGTGTGATTTTGAATGAGTGAATGGATCATTGACTCATGATGGATTGCATGGAAAGTTAAATCTGATATCATGAAGGACAGTTATCTTTTGAGTTTTCCCACACCCAAGATTACAGTATTCCAAATCAATTTTAATGACCTATCTTCATTATACTATCACTTTCCTATTTAAAAGATTGACATTAATGCTGCAAAATAAATTTTAAATAGTGAGTAAGGGAATATGTATTCAGATTAGTTTTCTAAGATAGGACTTTGTGATAGCTTTCCAATTCCAAATCTGTCTTCAGTCAAGACATCAAATGTAGAGGAAATAATCAGAAATAGAACGAAGACATATATAACAAATTTGCATTATTATTAAGAAAAAGTTCTTATTTCTTCTTATCGTTCAGGCAAAATGGATCGGACTCCCGGTTTACCATTATTCTGGATCGAAGATTGGATACATGGTCTTCTCTCAAAATCTCTCTCCAAAAAATCTCGGTTAAGTATCTATTCATTATACAGTAACTTTTTATTTTTGTTTTATATTATACTTTCTGTTTTGGGAGGTATAGATTACTTTGGTATTGATGGAGACAGTAAAAGTTGATGGAATGTGAGGAGGGAAAGTAGAAGGAGAGGTTGTAGCAGAGACTGAGATAAATAACTCTACCCAAAATAAAACCTAGTAAGAATGAGTGAGTAGTTTGTGGCTCCAGTTATGAGTGAGAAGAGATTCATGGTTCTATGTGCCTTTCAGAACAAGCCAAGTTTTTATGGAAACTTTTTAAATTACTTATTTATTTATTTTAGTGGAAATAGCGGTGTTGCATACTCATTGTATGTGAAAAAGTATAAAGAAGAAAGTTTAAAACAATAGTAATCCAACCACCCCAAAATAAGCAGTTTTTTTTTTTACTGAATTTCATTTTTATTTATTTTTATTATTATTGTACTTTAGGTATATCTCCCAATGCTATCCCTCCCCACTCCCCCCACTCCACAACAGTCCCCAGAGTGTGATGTTCCCCTTCCTGTGTCCATGTGTTCTCATTGTTCACTTCCCACCTATGAGTGAGAATATGCGGTGTTTGGTTTTTTGTTCTTGCATTAGTTTACTGAGAATGATGATTTCCAGTTTCATCCATGTCCCTACAAAGGACATGAACTCATCATTTTTTATGGCTGCATAGTATTCCATGGTGTATATGTGCCACATTTTCTTAATCCAGTCTATCATTGTTGGACATTTGGCTTGGTTCCAAGTCTTTGCTATTGTGAATAATGCCGCAACAAACATACGTGTGCATGTGTCTTTATAGCAGCATGATTTATAGTCCTTTGGGTATATACCCAGTAATGGGATGGCTGGGTCAAATGGTATTTCTAGTTCTAGATCCCTGAGGAATCGCCACACTGATTTCCACAATGGTTGAACTAGTTTACAGTCCCACCAACAGTGTAAAAGCATTCCTATTTCTCCACATCCTCTCCAGCACCTGTTGTTTCCTGATTTTTTAATGATCACCATTCTAATGGGTGTGAGATGGTATCTCACTGTGGTTTTGATTTGCATTTCTCTGATGGCCAGTGATAGTGAGCATTTTTTCATGTGCTTTTTGGCTGCATAAATGTCTTCTTTTGAGAAGTGTCTGTTCATGTCCTTCACCCACTTTTTGATGGGGTTGTTTGTTTTTTTCTTGTAAATTTGTTTGAGTTCATTGTAGATTCTGGATATTAGCCCTTTGTCAGATGAGTAGGTTGCGAAAATTTTCTCCCATTTTGTAGGTTGCCTGTTCACTCTGATGGTAGTTTCTTTTGCTGTGCAGAAGCTCTTGAGTTTAATGAGATCCCATTTGTCAATTTAAAATAAGCAGTTTTAACATTTCAGTGTACAACTTTCTAGACTTGTTTTACCCTAGGATAGGGTAGGGAGATGAGTCACATATAAAATGATATATAACTTCCCTACTGGTATCTAGTCCCCAGCTTCCCAAGACCCAGAGAGAGAAACATTTTCTTTAATTAAAACAACGAGAGGTACAATTCTGCCCATGACTAAGATAATCTTTTACACTTTTAGACTCACAAGGATATCACAAAATTGTTTGACACTTCACTTTCATAGACGAGGAGGGAGATGAGGGACCCCCAGACTCCTTCTGAGCTGGCAAGATTGGGGCTCTCTGTGGAAGTGCCATGTGGCCAACTTCCTCTGTCAGACTAGAATAGCTGGGAATCAATATTGTTTTTTCTTTGAGATTCCAACATTGCCAGCCATCTGAAATTCTTACTTTGTCTCCTGACTGACTGAGGAGGTCACGCCCACCACAAGAACTTGATTTAGTTACAAAGGCAAAACAAAAATCTAGGTTGTTGGACTTCCAAGCCAATGTTCTAGCACCCGCAAGGTAAAATGAGTAAGATCATTATTCTTTTAATACTCAGTATGAATTATTCCTCATTTTGGACAAACAAGCAAAAAGTGTTTTCCTGTTTATTTAACAGAGGTGTTTAATCATTAGCAGTGGAGAGAAGAGTTAACCTTAGATATACTCAAATTACTAAAATAAAATAGAAAAAAACTTGACTTTCTATAGCATATTAGTGCTTTCTCAAAAGCATTCACATTTATTAAGTATTGTTGATTCTCTTCATTTCCTAATTAAGTACTGCAGGTAGGTATCACTATAATTGCCTTATAGATGATGAAATCACATTGATATGTGTACTTTGGAATGGTTATGTGGTGAATCCAAGCTCAAATAGCCAAGTAACCAAAAAAGCCAGAGCAAGAATTGAAATGTCAAGAATTCCAGTTGGTGATGGTTTCTATCATTTTCCAACTGGCTTACAAATAGACAAATAAATTCAATGTTATTTAGAATAAGGTAAAATTTCTTTTGAGAGATTAGATCTGTCCTCCATATAAAATTGAGCCTTATCAGTGGGGCTAAATAAAGTAAAAGCTATTTCCCTTGCTCTGGTCTTTTAGGATTGGTCCTTGGGCTTGCTGAGTAGACCTTGGTTTATGCTAATAATTGCTTCTCTTATACTAAATAGAGCACTTGTTGCATTAGAACATTTTTTATCACCCAGGTTTTTTTCTTTCGGCCAGCCCTGCACCCGCCTGATTAAATTAATTTTCATTTTGTGACTGGTTTGGCACCTGATGTTAGTTTTTTTGGTAGAGTTTTATTTTTATTATTCAAAATAGGTGGCTTGTAACAGAGGTTCTATTTTTCATAAAAGAGAAATATAAGATTAGGTCATGATCCTGTCATTTTGAAGTCAACAGAGGGTAATTACTTGTTTACTGGGGAGTGATACTCCTCTTTCTGTATTCCCAGGGCTGCTTTCTCAGTGGAGAATTATGACCTATGCTCAGTAAAGAACTTGGATCCCAGGGTCCCTGTATTTTCATAACTGCCAAATTGATCGTGCTGGGCAAGGGAGGGGTACAGATTCTGACCACATGTAACTGGCTATAGGTTGTTTTAGGTGTTTCTTTTTTAACATGTTAAATGTTTTTGCTTGTGGTATAGTTTCTATACTCATACTCAAGAGCACATTAATTACATCTCAACCATTAACAACTGTTGGTTACTGTTTGAAATAAAGGTAAATATTGAATGCAAGCTAATTTCAAGTGCAAAAGTTGGCATTCAGGAAGGATTTCTAGTGAAATCTACCATTGTGTAGCTAGGTATAGTTGCCTGTGGTGTATTATTTCAAACAAGTGTCTGCGAAATAATCATACAATTCAATTTGAATACCTTTATTTGTAGATTTCAAAACAAATAAAAGCATTTAGGTTGTATTTCATAATTAATGAGAGGAGACTTGATTTTAGTTATACATTTTGGGGAAAGGTTAATTTGGGAGAGAATTGTATCCGTCTTAGAAAGTTTGCATGTTCTATTCTCTCTAGATTATTACCAGGACAAAATTTTGCAAACTATAGCCTTTCACAAGGCTTAAACCCAGAATATAATAACAGAGAAAACAAAACAGAATTGAAATTTAAGTCACATACCAGGTTAGGACGAGAGTAAAAAGCATGAGTTAATACTACCTTCACAAAGATTCTTAGCATTCCACCTTAAAAATCAAACTGCGCAGAGGAGAAAGCCAGTCCCATCAAGCCTGCTCCTAGGAAGAGAGCTGGTTTTTTTTCCCTCCTCCTTCTACTCTTAGGACATGCCTGACCTTCTTGAGCAGTCCAGCACAAGCTAATCCACAAGGTTCAATCAGGCTAAGTAATTGGAGGAATGTGTTAACTCTGAATTGCAAGGAGCAGAAGGGAAGGATCTGTCAGCTGACTAATCAGGGATAGTGGTTTTTTTTTTTCTCCCCAGCATTGCTGCCACTGTGCTAATGGAAGCAGCTACGGCAGCTTTGTTTGATAGAGATTTTTGGCTGCCGTTTTTAAATACTACCCAAGAAGCAGCTCGTATTTCATCAATGTTGCATTGACAATTGGAAAAGAAGAGTGTAATTGTGTCTAGGCGAAATGGCAGAAGCAAATCCCCCGAGAGGCAAGATGAGGTTCAGAAGGAATGCGGTAAGGGCTCTGTCTGCACTCCTGGAAAGCCTATTCCCAAGTTCAAGTGCTGGGATGCTGCAGCATGGTGCTATAGCACAAACTGCCGAGTAGGGTTTTTAAGGACAGATGGAGAGAATGGAGACTTATATTTGCATGGATTGCATTGATGCGATTACTGTGATATTGACATAGGGTAATTTTCAGGCAATTGAGGGGTAGAATATAATTTCAAAATCTAAATGTCATCAAGTTTATGAATGAGCACCTGAGTCATGTTATTCGTTTAAGACTGTATGAACAATTTTGAATCATTGGACAGCATAGCTTTAAATCATGACTTACAACAATATCTAACAAAAGGATTCATCCTTTCTTTCAACATGATCAAGTAGAGTATATTGCCATGGATAGGTCTGGAGGTGATTCCATCATCACTTAAAAATGCAGCCTTTCCTGGGTGTTACCGTATAAGTGAAAAAATTTAAAATCTGTAATGATTTGAAATCCTTATGGTTTCAATTCTTTTCCGAACTGAAACTTCATAGGTACAAAATTGTCACCTGCTGACAACCTTTTTCTTTTAGGGAAAAAGACAGTAACTCACTTTTCAATATAGACTAGAATTTGGAAGTCTCTCCTCTCAAGTACATTTCATGCAGTCTTTTGCCTAAATTTTCCCTTCATTCTTTTATTCATATAGTAAATTCCCAGCAAATTTCTAATGGGATCTTTAGATGTATTTTGGAGAAATGTTGAAATAACACTAGCTAATTTAATAAAAAACCAATCATCAAAAAGGCTTTAAATGCCACTCTTTTTCTTTCAAAGATTAATATAGTGTTATTGATGTTATGGTTTAAAATATAAACTTGCTCACTAAAAATATCGAGATAACACACACACACACACAAATAAGAAGGTAAGGTAAAAATTGACCATAGGAAAAAAATGACAGTTTGAATTAAAATTATGATAAGGAAAGTAAGACTTTTATTATTGTTGAATGACAGTGAACATCAGTAGGTGTGTAAATGATTTGTTTTCTAATAAAGCTCTTAGCATAGACTGCTATTTTAAAAACTATAGTTGGTTTTATTTTGACAAGATTATATCTTTGGTTCTATACATGTTTTTATATTATGAGAATATAGATTCAGACTTTTAACAGACGATTTATGGTGCACAAGAAATGTTTGTGTATGTACTTTGCAGTATTGTAAGCAACTGATATTAGCACTTTTGTTATCAAAGGTAACCTAAGCTTTCAGAAAGTTCCTAATTATATATATATATATATTCTCAGTGCTGAACTTAGTTTTATGTCTATACACATGCATTAATATACACACAATAAATACAGCACAGGGGTACTCACTGAATAGACATATCTAGCACTGTGATATATACAATGTAAGTTACAAAGGTAAATATGGAATGGCTACTGGGCTGAAGGAACTCTCAATCTAGTAGAAAGGGTAAGACATGTTCGTAAATGACTATTTTGAAAAGAAATTCTGGCTGGTGGAGAAGGCCTTATACAGGAGATGGCATATGTTTGGGTGTTAAGTAAGAGCATATGTTGCTGTTACCTTTCCTTGATTCTTCCCTATGTTTTTTTTTCTCATAAATGAATTAAGTGATACGTAGGAACAGATATGAGTGGGATTAATTGGATTAATTCTGAAGCCTAGAACTATAGTAGAAGACACATATGTTTTGCTTATATGGATAGGACTTGGCCAGAGTAAAGAATTTGAACCTTAGCTAGTAAAAAAATGGTTTCACCTTGAAGGGTCTCGAATTGGGCTGATTCTGGAGGCTGTGGATAGGTAACATCTAAAAGGATGGTCCAATGCCACTTGAAGTCCAAAAAGTGTTTGAACTAGTTACTTGGTAGAAATTTCAATGACTGTAGCTGAGTGAGAGAGAGGGGAGGAGAATAGATATATATTTGACGAAAAGGGCAAACCACAAGGGAGGAGTATTGCTTTGGGCTATCCTCCTGAGGTCACTTGACAAGTTGCTTGGCAACTCATACTGTCTGTACTTTTTAAGGTGGGGATATGGGGGAAGAGTGTGGAAGTGGCTCATACTGTTGCAAACTATTCTCTATAGCTTGAGGTAATGAGATTTTTTTCCCAACATATTCTGCAGAAATGGTTCAGACCTTATGAAAGTCAAGTGCCTGTCAGCATCTCAACATTTGTCTGATAGTAAATTATAATACTTTCCTTTCTGTGGACTGTATATGCTAAATTGTTTCCAGCAACTTGTTTCAAATGTTATTTGTCCCATTTTGGAAACATCAAGGTCAAATCATCCCTGAATGGCAAACAGTAAATCTGAGTGTGCATTCAGTCTATGAGGTGTTAAGTGTCTAGAAAGAGTTTGCCCTTAGGATCCAGATAGGCCGTACTACCTCTGCTTACCAACTGTGCTTCAGTTTGCTCCTCTGTAAAAAGGGAATAATATCCAGTTTACTGCAATGTTTTGAAGGCTAAATAAGATAATATATATATAAGAAGTCTGACACATACATAATGGCTTTTAGTCAAGGGTCTCTCTTATTGTTATTGCCTTTCTTTACCCTAAAGATTAAAAAAGAAAAGCTATAGGAAAATAAATTATTTTTATAGTAAGTAACCAAACTTTTATGTTTTATAAGTTACTTTAAACATTCTAGAAATAATAACTAGAATAACTGAAAAGTGTGCATGGGGTGATGAATTGCCTCCCTTAGAGAGCACACACAAGAGTATTAAACAAGGTTAATTTCTAGACTTCGGTAGTGAAATGATGTATTTGGTTTACGCCTGCTCTTGTTGTTATTGTTGTTGTTACTGCTGTAAGATCATAGAACTAGGCAATCTGGAAGTACGTGTGAGTAAAAGGGAGTAAATCTGGGAGGCAAGGATGAGAGGGAGCTTATTTTGTGCTCGTTACCTTGAAGAGCCTGTAAGAGCTGCTGCTGAGGGCTAGGGTGGGACCACGTACAGTGATTGGACACATGACTCCGAGTCCTCTGTGATAGGCAGCTGGTTCACTCTTACTGAGATGTCTTTAAGCAGTCACATGCTGGAACTCCAGAAAGATGTCTCCGAGAAGCTAAAACCAATGCTGTTTCCTCTCTCGTGCAAACTATTTTTTTAAAAAAGCAAAAACACATTGAAATAAGACTAACCTTTGCCCAAATCCCTTTGCTTTTTTGACAAGTTCTCAAAAATGAACTATACTTTCAAAATCTCAGTTTTTATTTTGGGGAAAAAGAAATTGTGCTTTTTCATGTTTATATAACCATACAGATTAGAGGTTCTTAAAGCAGCATACCCAAGAATTTAGAAATATAATATTCCCAAACCAAAATGGGAAAGTTCACTGGTCTTGAACTATATTTGCTTTGATATGTGCATCTGATACCCTATGCTGTTTGATTGTTCATTTAAATACTAGCTTTAAAATGGATTATCTTGAGACTTTCAGTTGTTACAAATATTGGTATATAGAGAAAAAGTACTCTCTATATATACCTATATGTATATCCACATAGATACATACAAACTAATCTTAAATGTATATGGCTTGTCAGGTTAAAATTGCTCAAGAGTGTTCTGTCCTCTCTAGATTCTCATAGCCGGCAATCACAGATAAGGACGTGTCCATATTATTGATATTGATCGATGTTCAGATCTATGAAGGTTTTTGGTTCACAGGTTGCAAATTGTCAGTGCACAGATGCGTTTTGTTTAGAGTATGCAGCATTTTAACAAACTTTCAATTTGTTTTCCATCTTTAAACATCTGGGCTTTGCATGACAATCTGGATTTCTGTCTTCTCTTGAGAAACCAAAGAGTTGGCAATGCTGGGCCCACCTTGCCACATGACAACATGTAGCTGGAACTGATTTATGAGTGAACTGACTTATGAGTGCCCTCTGCTTTGAATGTTCTCCAGTTCACCATGGTCCCCACCACTTCCTGTTGCTCCTCATCATATAGGAGGAGTATGAATTGCTATTTTCCACCTAATTTAGACTGTTCATTAATTAAGCCTACTTCACATTTACATTATCTGCCTAACACATGGTAGGCATTCAACTTTGTCACCTTTGCTTTAGGTCTCAGGTTTAGATTCTCAACCAACCTGATTCTTGTGTCATCCCTGCTATAACTTCTCCAAATTCCTCTTGTTGACTGAGTCTAGTTATACAGGCAGGTGAACCGGGGTTTTAATTCTGCTACTTACGTGCTAGAAGGTCTTGAAAAATTGCCTGACCTCACAAAACCTCAATGTATTAGTTCCCTATTGCTGCTGTAACAGATTACTACAAACTTAGTGGCTTAAAACAGTGAAAATGTATCATTACGGTTCTGGAGGTCAGAAGTCCAAGATTACCCAATTGGGCTAAAAATCAAAGGTCAGCAGAGCTGTGTTCCTTCTGGAGTCTCTAGAGAAGAATCTGTTTCTTTGACTTTTCTAGCTTGCAGAGATTGTCCACATTCCTTGGTTTTATACCCCTGCATCACTTTGACCTCTGCCATCACATCTTCTTCTCTGACTCTCCTGCCTCCCTCTTTTCCTAATGATTACATCAGTTCCACCATGATAATCCCAGATAATCTCCCCATATCAAGATCCTTAATCACACTTATAAAGTCTCTTACCATATAAGATAACATATTACTAGGTTTCAGGGATTAGGATGTAGACATCTTTGAGGATAATGGCACTCAGTTTCTCCAGTTGTGAAATGAGGACAAAAATAGAACCTACTGCATGTAGATACTTAGCACAATGTCATAATAGTGCTCTTTATGGGCATAATTCTAGTAATACGCATTCAATAAATGACATTTCCACCCCTGTCCAACTATCCAATCTCCTTTCCCTACCTTAAAGCTTTGAGAGGTCCTGAATATATAAATATACATAAATATATGTATTTTTTTTTGCTAAAGAGAAGCTATAAAAAGTAGTCATAAATGTCATACTTTTAAAGTATGACAGTTTGGTAGGCACCTATTATGGTCTGGGTTAAGTAAATGGGAGTGGGTTTAAAAATTCAGGTATGTCTTATTCACATGTGGGCATGAGGGATAAAAACAATACACCTGGTCTGAACTATATGATTTAGTTTTCTAGAAAAATAACTGACAAATCAAATGAATTGTTTGAGTGCCACCTGATTGCTCTGATTGCTTAGCAGTTGTGTAGCTATTGCCTACAAGTTATTTAGTCTCCCAAATGGCTAACTAAAATTGGGAGTAACTATTGGGTTAACAGAATCCATGTGCTCTAGGAAGATATGCAAAAAAGATTATAAAATTGTACTATGAACTATAACAAAAAATATTGTAAATGTAATTATGTAGTCAATAAATGAAGTTTTCATCCTTTGATAGTACATTTTCTTTAAAAGCCCAAGTTTTCCTGGGCTTTTTGTGACAAGTGAATTACTAAATATTTTGAAGGAATTAAGGAATGAGAATGTATGCTAAGATAATCAGAAGGTTTTACTTAAGAATGAACTGACTAGCATATAGAATTATCCTTAGAAGCAATTTATATAGCTGTCAATGTTTGGGATAATCCACTTTATTAAATAGAGCAATAACAGGTTTAATAAACATCCAACATAAAATCCCTAGCTTATGAGCAGCTGAATACCCCTACCCCTGCTTAAAATCACTTCCCCACTCATCTTGCAGACAGTGATTTTCCTTCTCTCTCCTTTCTTTCTACTTTGTTCCCTGCTATGTGATCAGCTGTCTCTGGACCTGGCTGCTGGTACGGCCTTGCTCTCCTAGGAATGGCAGAGTAGAGAGCAGGGCCTTACCTCAGGCAGAGAGTTGCTACATAGCTCTCTCTATTCCCATGGTATCCTCCCATCCCCTCCTCCCTCACACGTAATTTTGGAAATGGGTGAGTATCCCTGGCTTGAAGTCAGCCCCAGGTTCTTGTATCCAGATAATTCTAGATACAAGAGAATATGAGATTAAGGGAAGTCAGAGAGAGAAAGATGAAACCAGATCAACTTAGAATCCATGAAAGAATAAAAGTAATTTTGCTTTAAATGTTGGCAAAAGTAGGGTGCTTTCAATTTCATTTAAAAGTGAAAAAATAAACAGGTTCAAGGCAGGTGAGTATAATAATATAATGGGAATTTACCCAGGTGAAGAAAAAGGAAAGGCTTAACTCCTAAAATTAAGGGAGTAAAAATAGAATCTGTGCTTTCCACTTAAAAATAGGCCAAAAGTTCCCACAAGTCCCTGTCAGATTCTTCCCTTAAGCAAGCCTTTATCCATATCCCTAAAGTTTTCTACCCAAACCTGCTTGTCCTGACGTCCAAGAATCCAAGGCAAAATTTTAAAACTATCTTATTAATATTTTAGAGTTTAAAAAGTGCCTTTTCATGTCCTTTGCCCACTTTTTAATGGGGTTGTTTGTTTTTCTCTTGTAAATTTGTTTAAGTTCCTTAAATACTGCATGTTCTCACTTATAAGTGGGAGCTAAATAAGAAGTTATGAACACAAAGAAGGAAACAACAGACACTGGGGTCTACTTCAGAGTGGAGGGTGGGAGGAGGGAGAGGAGCAGAAAAGATCACTATTGGGTACTGAGCTTAATACCTAGGTGAAGTAATAATATGTACAACAACCCCCACCGTGACACGTGTTTATCTATGTAACCTTTGCATGTACCCCCAAACCTAAAATAAAAAATTTAAAAGTGCCTTTATATTCGTTATTTCTTTTAATTCCTGTAATAACTGGAAAACATGTTTTTTTTTTTTTTTTTTGGCAGAGTCTCACCCTGTTGCCCAGGCTGGAGTGCAGTGGCACAATCTCAGATCACTGCAGCCTCCACCTCCTGGGTTCAAGTGATTCTCATGCTTCAGCCTCCCCAGTAGCGGGGACCACAGGCATGTGCCAACACACCTGGCTAATTTTTTGTATTTTTAGTAGAAACAGGTTTTCACCATGTTGGCCAGGCTGGTCTTGAACTCCTGGCCTCAAATAATCCTCCCACCTCAGCTTCCCAAAGTGCTGGGATTACAGGTGTGAGCCACCGTGCCCAGTTGGAAAATACACATTATACTTAACATAAAATAAAATATACATTATGTACATAATAGAAGGTAGGATATATATTACCATTGGAACTCTCTGTTTCTCTGTCTCTCTCTGTTTCTGTATACATGTTAACTTTATTCTTTTCAATGTTTCTCCAGCAGCAGGGCTCTTGGCAATTTGCTGCTTTTAAATGGCATCCTCAAAGTTTCCTTCATTCAGTATTCATTTGAAAATTCTAGGGCAGGACTTCTTTGGCCCCGCTTACATCAAATGTTCATGCTTATCTTTTTTCTTTTTCTTTTTTAAAAAGATGAGGTCTCACTCTGTCGCCCAGACTGGAGTGCAGTAGCACCATCATGGCTCACTGCAGGCTCAACTTCCTGGGCTCAAGTGATCCTCCCCCCTCAGCCTCCTAAGTAAACTGGAACCATAGGCGCATGCCACTATGACTGGATAATTTTTAAATTTTTTGTAGAGATGGGGTCTCACTATGTTGTCCAGGCTGTTCTGGAACTCCTGGCCTCAAGTGATCCTCCATCCTCGGTCTCCTAAACTGTTGGGATTACAGGCATGAATCACCATGTCTGGCCCTAATCATACTTCTAATCACTATTAATCATTGGGTGTTGGAAGGGCAGGGCCAGGTAGGAAAATAAGAGTTCTCATTTGGAACCAATGTGTAGAATAATAGAAGGGGAAGTAGTTTCTCAGATGAAGGGAGAGAGTAACAGTCATGGCCTCCTGGGGGAATTATGAGTTGGACAGCCATCCCAATTTATGTACATTGATAATCATTGTTTAATTTATTGATTTAATTTTATGCTCTTTTAATTTACTTATTTGTGCATATCACGCTCATTTCTCTTTCATTTACTCTAGTTCTCATTGCCACTTAACATTTTATGTTTTATCACCATCTCAAATTGAATTAGGAAAATCCCCAGTTTTGAGCATCATTTCCCAAAGAGTCTATGTTTTATACCCTGGTGGAAGTTACTTTTTTCTTTGATTTTAAAATAGACTTTATTTTTTAGAGCAGTTTTAAGTTCACAACAAAATTTAACAGGAAGTACAGAGAGTTCCCATAAACTCCTTGCCCCGCAGTATCTTATTCTTAGTTTATAGTTTTAATTACTAGTATTGTAATATGCCTGAAATATAATTGCAGTTGGAACATTTTTCATATATTTTGCTCTATTATGCTCTAATCTGCCATCTTGAGGCTGATGGCTCCTGATTCTGCACTTTTAGCCTAGACTTCTTTCCCTTCTTAGTTGTACAAACAGCTGTCCGAAGGACATCATCTGGATGTCCTGCTGACCTTTCCAACCTAACATGTATATGAATGGAGATCAGAATCTTGTTCCCCTTCTTAAAACCTGTTTCTCTTGTGTTTCCCATCTCAGTGAAGGTTGTACTATTCAACCAGTTACTCGAGCCCCAAATCTGGAGTTTGATCCTCCTAGTACCTCCTTTCTCAGCAAGTACATCAAGTAGTTATGTCTTGCTGACTGTGCCTCCTAAATTCTACTCTTATTCCTAGTATCATTACTTTAGTTCAGAAACTCATCATTCCTGGCTTGGATTACTGTACCAGCCTCCTAGCTCATCTGTCTGCTTCTACTCTTGTTCAAATCCAGTTCTTCCCAAAGCCAAAGTGATCTTTCTAAAATGCAAATTTGACCATGTTGTTCTGATGCTCAAAACCTTTTAGAGACTCCCCTTACCTCCAGGAAAAAAAACCCATGATCCTTTCTGATGTGGTTCTGGCCAATTTTCCCAACACCATCTCCCATTGTCCCCCAGCGTCATTTCATCTAGCTCTCTTGACTAGGGCCTTTTCAGGAGGTGGAGTAGTTTAGTGATTAAGAGCACAGACTTAGGGGCAAATCAAGGCTTTGCCAGCTGGGGGAAGGTATACTTAAACTCTCTGAGTCTCACTTTCTTTATTTGTAAAAGTGAGTAACCTAACTCCTTCGTAGAATTATTATGAAAAGAATTTATGATAATATTGGCAAAATGCTTTGCACAGAGTAAGCATTTAGTACGTGGTGATTTGTTATTAAAATTGGGCTATGTTACTCCATTCTCCACTGATTTTGCAATGTGTCCTCCTTCTTTGTCTTTTGAATTCTTTAGTGTAGCAATTATTTTTGACTGTATACTATGTGCCAGCAAGTTCTAGAAGCTGGGGAAACTTTGGTGAACTAGAACAACATTCTGATCCAGTTAACTCCTCGTTATGCTTCAAGATCTTTTTGACCTTCCTATGTCTCAGAGAGTTTGTGCTGTCATTTCCCCTTGTATATTATTCTAATTCCTTTGATTACTTATCAACTTAGTTAAAGAATTGCTGATTAGTAATGGACTCTGCAGTTGAACTGTTGGGTAGAGATTGTATTTTCTTAATTTGTGAACATTCAATGCCTAACAGAGCTTGATAATCATTCATTTAAATACATGAAGTAGACACATAGAAGATGTTCAGTAAATATTGATTGGATTAAAATAAAAATATAATCCCATAATAAAGTTTTCTTTCATTGTTTAGTGTAAATACACAGACAAAAACCCTTTGACTTTTAGGATTATCCTAGGAAACTGCCACCTAATTCTATTTGTTTTTATAGGAAATAAGTGCAATTTGAGTTCAAATAACTCTAAAATAAAGATTTAGAGTCTATTTCTTCGTAACGTGGGATCTACTTCTTTAGTGTGAGAAAATTCCATACCAGAAGTGTTGCAAGGATCTGACCTGAAGCCTTACATTATTTTTCTTTCTATTTGCATGTTTTTAGATTTTATCAATATCCATTTGTAAAGTGTTGGCCTTTTACTGGCTTTTATGAATTTAAAGTTTGTTTCTTTCAGTTACATATTTTCTGATATGTGCTCAGTTGAGTGTGTGTTGACAATTTTTTTTTCAATTTCTTTTGTTGTTTCTTTCTACAGGCTTCCTTCCCTGGGAACTTGCACTTGGTTTTGGTTTTACGTCCTACCAGCTTTCTTCAACGAACGTTCACAGACATTGGATTTCGATTTAGTCAGGAGGATTTTATGCTTAAATTACCAGTAAGAGTATATTATTTAAATGTTTTGTTCCTCTAATTCTCATGAAGACTTGTACCATGCTGCTTATATTTTACATGTGCCCATGTATCATTTAAAAGAAAAAAATTAAAATTTGTCTTTTAAAAGTATACATTTGAAATGCCCAAAAGTCTTTCACTTCTACCATTTAAAAAAGAAATCGATTCATCAATTTATAACAAAGCAATTACTTTTTCAAAAAATATATGTCATATATGTTATATATGTGTATATATGTATTTGTGCATGTGTGTATATGTATGTGTGTGTATGTGTATATAAGCAGGAAATTTTATTTTTAGTAAAATTGAGTGTATGTTTTATGTATTTGAACTCCCATGAACTTACATCCTGAGCTAGTCCAGAGTACCATGACTTTTTAAAAATATTTTTGTATGTTTTTAAGGTTAGGAATAGGGTGCTCATAAATTTTGATACTTTTGAAAAGGTCAGCCCCTCCTGATAAATTATAACTTACTACATAAAGTCCTTTTCTTTGTTGTGAGCATAGCATTCTTTTAGAAGCTGGACCATTAACAATGCAAACTTTTAGATGGAGGAAAATTAGGCGTTTTGGTTTCTGTGGAGATTGATTTAGCTTTACAGAAAATGTTTTGTAAATAAAAACTGTTATTATCTGAAGAAGGTAGTGCATACATGTATGGGGGCATGTACAGGAGAGAACTGTTAAAACCATTTATCAGAGGTAACTTTCTGCTAAATGTATGCCAAAGTTCATTTTACAGTTTAATGGAGGGATGGCATGAAGGGCAGTTAACAGTATCTTTTTTGCTTATTTATATAGGTTGTTATGCTGAGCTCAGTTAGTGATTTGCTGACATACATTGATGACAAGCAATTAACCCCTGAGTTAGGCGGCACCTTGCAGTACTGCCACAGTGAATGGATCATCTTCAGAAATGTATGTTGTCTTTGCCCTTACTGTAGAGCCTATAGTTCTTCATGTTAGCCTTTAAATCTAGTTCTAGAATTCTTTCCTATTTGAAAAAACAAAACAAAACAAAACAAAACAAAAAACCCCAGCTTTCTGGGCCCTCACTTTTCACATACATATAAATTCAACATCTTGGTTTTCTTCCATAGGCAATATCTAGAAATGATGAGCAGTCACTGAGGATGGCAATTGAAGGAGAATCCTAGGGAATAAGGAGATCGTACTCTGCCCATCCCCTCCTGTGGCTATGTAGTAACTTGAAGAAACGAAGGGTTTGGATTCAAATCCTGGTCCTGCTGATTTTCAGTTGTATGACCTTGGACAATATACATAACCTCTCTGAGTCTTAGTTTTCCTAACTGTAAAATGGGACTAATAATACCTACCTCATAGGGATCTTAAAAAGACTAAATGATATAGCAAAAGTAAAATGTTTTACACAGTGCCTAGCATATGGCAAACCGTCAATAAGTGTAAGTAGTATTATTAATCTCATTATTCTAGTGATGTTTCTGAGGCATTTAGATTTGTAGCAAAGAGTGTACTTCTGTTTTAGAAATGTACAAATAGGCAAGGGCCCTGCACCTCCCAAGTATGTCTGTGGTATATAAGTATCTTGACTTCTAATCCCAGAGATAGGGGAAACCTTCTGAAGAAATTAATGATGTCCCATTAAATTAGGATTTCATTTTCCTCATACTTGTTCTTCACTCAACATTTCATTCATTAATTCATTTAACAATGCATTCATTCAACAATTCATTCATTCACATGAAGATGTATTGCCAAAATTAGCAATGCCTAGCCTTTAATAACCTGTAATGCTATAAATAAACAAGCAAATATTTTGATATGCATGGTTAACAGATGGTCATATGGTCTCTACATTTTGCCCTTCTTTCTCAGAGTAATTGATTTTAGAAACAAAATAAACAACAAAACCTTACTTGCCATTTTATGGCAACAAAGGCTTTGGGGCCACCATTCCAAATATTCTATAGTACCTGAAATGAGTTGTTGTGACTAGTTTTTCCCCCATTTCCTTCAATTATCACCTTGTTTGGAATGCTAATGCTTATTCACAAATGATAATAAACAAATATAAAGTGACTTTACTGTTCTCATCTCTCTTCAGAAGTAAAGTTATTATAAGGCAATTTTGCCAGTTGAAGAGTTTATAGAATAAGGAAAACATTGTAATTTTCAAGAAAATAAAACAAACTACTCAATACATGGCATCTTTAAGAAATAGTTTTCATTAGTGTCCAAGAAATAAGTCAAGAAATTTGGATAAAAGATATTCAGGAAGACTGTTAATCTTCCTTCAGTTTCTTAGAGCTTTAGATGAAGAGTTGCAGTTGATTGCCAAGAGCAATGCCTTATTTCTCTAGCAGAGGAGAGTTCATAGTATATGTGTTTGCTGTTATACCCCCAATAAAAACAAATACATTTACTGATCCAGTTTTTGATATGTTCACAGAGTTACCATATAATTAATCACCGGCTCTTTGCAGGCGATAGAAAATTTTGCCCTCACAGTGAAAGAAATGGCTCAGATGTTACAGTCCTTTGGAACTGAACTGGCTGAGGCAGAACTACCAGATGATATTCCCTCAATAGAAGAAATTCTGGCAGTTCGTGCTGAAAGGTATCATCTGTTGAAGGTATGTCTGATAGAGTTGACAAACAAAAGATTTCCATGGTCTTTATCTAGAGAGGTGTTTATTATCTCCATTTTACACTGACTTTGCATAAGGGGAGATAAAAGACATTTATGTAATATATTTAAAAACTAAAAAAATTATACTTTATAAGAGAAGACTGTCCTGGATGTGTTAGACCTAAGAGTCCCCTCCGTAAATGGTGCATTAATTTGAGAAGTTATTTAAAAACATCTTATAAATGCTTCAGAAAAAGAAATATAGTCTTTTGTTTTACTATGTGCAGTCATGTACTGCATAAGGTTGTTTTGATCAATGACGAACCACATATATGACAGTAGTCCCATAAGATTATACCATATTTTTACTGTACCTTTTCTATGTTTAGATATGTTTAGATATGTTTAGATACACAAATGTATACCGTTGTGTTACAACTGTATACTGTGTGTACAGTATACAGTACAGTAACATGCTGTACAGGTTTGTAGCTTAGGAGCAATAGGCTATACCCTGTAGCCTAGGTGTCCAGTAGGCTATCCATCTAGGTTTGTGTAAATGCACTCTGTGATGTTCACAAAATGATGAAATCACCTAACAATGCATTTCTTAGAACATATCCCCAGCATTAAGTGATGCATGGCTGTATTTTTTATTTTTGATGAGGAGTCAGGAGGCCGAGTTTCTAGTCCCATCTCTGCTGTGAGCTAGCCTTGTGACCAAAGCTAACATTGCTCAATTGATTGTAAGTTCTCTTCTCTGCAGAATACTAGGTCTTGATGTTTCCTACAGGAGACCAGGGGTTGCAAATTGTTTGTGCTCTCCTACCCAGGTCTTTGTGGAGTGTTGTTTTGTGAAGGATTCTGAAGTGCAATTCAGATAATCAGCAAGTATTTTTTGGATCCACTTTCTTCAGAAAGTTTAAGAATAATCTGAACAAGCACTGGGCATTCATATAACTCGTCTCTTTCACCTGATAATAGACATACTGTGTGCATTAGAAGATTAAAGCTGTATATAGAGATATGTGTTTAAATTAAAAAGATAAACTGAATTTTTTTCCAACTTTTATTTTAGGTCCAGAGGGTACATGTGCAGGTTTGTTACGTGGATAAATTGTGGGATGCTGAGGTTTGGTGTATGAATGATCTTGTCACCCAGGTAGTGAGCACAGTACCAGATAGGTAGTTTTTCAACACTCTCCCTCCTCCCACCCTCCTTCCTCTAGTAGTCCCCACTGTCTATTGTTCCCATCTTTATGTCCATGTGTACCTAATGTTTAGCTCCCACTTGTGAGAACATGCAGTATTTGCTTTCCTGTTCTTGCATTAATTTGCTTAGGATAATGGCCTACAGCTGGATCCATGTTGCTGCAGAGGACATGATCTCGTTCTTTTTTATGACTGTATAGTATTCCATGGTGTATATGTACCACATTTTCTTTACACAGTCCACCATTGTTGGGCACCTAGGTTGATTCCATGTTTCTACTATTGTGAATAGTGCTGCAATGACATATGAGTGCATGTGTCTTTTGGTAGAACAATTTATTTTCCTTTGGGTATAAACCCAGTAATGGGAATGCTGGGTTGAATGGTATTCTGTTTTAAGCTCTTTGAGAAATCTCCAGACTGCTTTCCATAGTGACTGAACTAATTTACGTCCCCAACAAGTATGTGTCAGTGTTCCCTTTTCTCTGTAGCCTCGCCAGCGTCTGTTATTTTTTGTCTTTTTAATAATAGCCATTTTGACTGGTGTGAGATGGTATCTCATTGTGGTTTGATTTGCAAGAAACTGACTTTTTGAATCACAATCTAAAAACAAAGCTCTGTCCAAGGACAGAAAGCTCTGTTTTTCACAAACTGCATGTTGTCAGGCAATTTGCTTACCTTTTCTGAGTTGCAGTTTCTCTATCTTTACAGTGAGGTTGATGATGATGATGATGCATCATACCTGGTAGGATTGTTGTGAAGATGAAATGAGGCAAAGAAAGTGATCTATGTATAACAATGTTCGGTACATAGTTGGTACTTCATAAATATTGGCTTTTAATGTTGATATTATTACCCATATTGGTGATGGTGTCATGGAATCTGTCCTCAGAATAAATGTACACCAAAACTTTTGCTTACAATTTCAAGGGACTCTTGGACCACCTGAAAGAAATCTTAAATCACTCTTAGATGTCTGAGAAAGGTCTATATTGTTACACCACCCACTGAGGATAAGCCCTTCTGAATAGAGGCATATACTTCTTGATGAGTTAATTAAACCTAAATGTGAAGTAAAATAAGACTTAAGGCAGGGAGTGATTGGTAACAATTAAGGATTAGTAGCAAAGGCATTTAACTGTATCTGAATATGCATTAAGTATTATTTGCAATTGTATGCTTTCTACTGTGATGGTTTTTATTGTGCTACTACTGCTTTATTTGAGCTCATTAAAAGTGTTAGCAGAACAGTGCCAGGTGCAGTGGTACATATTTGTTGTCCCTGCTACGCGGGAGCCTGAGGCAGGAGAATTGCTTGAGCCCAGGAGTTTGTGTCCGGCCTGGGCAACACAGCAAGATCCCATCTCTAAAAAAGTAAATAAAAGTAAATAAAATATTAGCAGAATAGGATGGACTGGATTGGAACTTTCTACCAGTTAGAGAAGGAGGCTACAAATAGAGCACATGGTACTTCTGCCCATGATGATCTTATAAAAACATTAATTGCAACATTCATCTCTAAGGCAAGGGCTTCTTGGATCTTCACAGCTTTTAGATTTTGTGGCATTGAGATTTTGAAATTTTGTGAATTTTCAGAGAGCTATGAAAGCAAAGGCCATTCTAGAATTAACTGTTTCTATTCTTCATGCCATAGTTGTATGCTCCCTTCCCATCACATCATTCAGGTTAGATTACTAATTAGCTGATACTCCTTTTGTGTCTTTGGACAGAATGATATTACAGCTGTAACCAAAGAAGGAAAAATTCTGCTAACAAATCTGGAAGTGCCTGACACTGAAGGAGCTGTCAGTTCAAGACTAGAATGTCATCAGCAAATAAGTGGTGACTGGCAAACTATTAATAAGTGAGTACTCTCTTTTTGGTTTAGAGTTACTTATTTTATATTTTTGAAAGGCAATTATACATTTTTGCTGCAATATGTTAAGTGTTAAAGTATTCCTGGACCTCTGGAAATCTGAGAACTTATTTCTAGGTTGTCCTACAGAGATGATTTTGCTTGTAGAAGAGATTCTGTGGACATTGGTTTTCTCTATAGGTAGAACCAAGTGTCATGGGCTATGACTTTGCCTATAATTCTTAATGTCCAGACCATGCTTATTTACATACTTACAAAACAGATAGTTGCTTTTAGGAATTTATTGGAGTTTTCTTTCTTAAGGTTGCTGACTCAAGTACGTGATATGGAAACAGCTTTTGATGGATTTTGGGAAAAACATCAATTAAAAATGGAGCAGTATCTGCAACTATGGAAGTTTGAGCAGGATTTTCAACAGGTCAGTTAAAACATTTCTTTGTACACCTTTTTTCATTACACCAGAGGTTTTTACTCCTTAATCATGAGAAATCCTGTCTTGCAAGATGCCCATTTATACCTACAAAGAAAAAAACAGGACGCAAATGTAAATGAACCTTGGCTTAGACTGAAGAAAACCTCTACTAAAATTCTGAGACTTCTACTTTTTCAGCTTACTCATTTCCTTTGAAAAAGTATCAAACTGCCAATATGTATGACAGGGACAAAGTTACTCTTTACTTTGAGGTTTGTTATTCAAATTTATCTTAGATCTAAAGGTATTCAAGGTTATGAGGTAGCTTTCCAAGGGAATAATACCAACTTCCTTCTTGGTTTTTAAATCCCATGTACCTATGCTGACCATATTTAATATGACCTAACAAGCTTTTATTTCTGATCCAGGAGTTTATTCCTGTGAAAAGCCTGAGAGATGAAATTAAATAAGTTTAATAAATAATTAAAAACACATTCCAGTTGGACCTTCCCGGAAAATCCATCATATATGGTCAAGATGCATAGATTTAGTTTCTTTTCCTTTTGCGGTCTTGTTCAACCTTCTCACAGTCTCTCTCACAGTATATACTTCACCAGAGGATCCAAGGAAAACTCACTTGTTGCTCTTGCATGTGCCCAGCTTGTTTTCTGCCCATGAATGGCTTACTTGCTTTGTATTTCACTTGCTCATCAGAGTTAAGTTTGGGAGGAGCACTGTACTCTGGACACAGGGCTCATTTACCACTAGCGTTTTCTCTCCTTTGATTCAAACATCTTTTGAAATGTTCTGCATGAAACCTTCCCTAAAGAAAGAATAGGTCAGGTTGCTCTTGGTCCTTCTAGGTATTTGTGTTTCTCCCTCCTCTCCAACTGAATACATAGAAAATAGCACTTTTCCTGAACATACCCATTATGCTTATACTTACATATTAATTTGCATCCATACCAAATTCTTGTCCTGTAGTTATGTTCTGTTTCCCCAAGTCATTAATTCCTGTCTTTAATCAATATTGTTGTTTGTCTTAGATTATAATCTCACTGACATGGTGTATCTCATAGAGACATGTCGACAAGTTCTGTATGTCTAGAAACATGACTTTTTAAAAAAACAGGTAGAAACATAAAGTTACAGAAAAATTGCAAATATAAGAAAAATAAAAATACCCATATACCTTCTTCCCAGATTAACTTAATGATAAGATTTTACTCCATTTGCTTTATTATTTTTATTCCCTCCCTCATATATATACAGATAATATTTTTTTCTGATCTGACAAATAATATATTTTCTGACCCATTTGAGTGTAAGTTGCACACATGATGGCCCTTTCCCCCAAATACTTCCATTATTTCTAGTAATAGGGATATTCTGTTATATAACCATAGTACAGTTATCAGATTCAGTACATTTAACAATGCAATACTTTTATATTATCTACCATTGGTATTTCAATTTTGTCAGTTGACTCAGTCAAGTCTTTTATAGCATTTATTTTTCCTTCAGAATTGGATCCTATATAGGGTCCAGTCTTGCATTAAGTTGTCTTGTGTCTTAAGTGCCCTTGAATGTAGAACATTTCCACAGCCTTTCTTTGTCTTTTATGACTCTGACATTTTGAAGAATATAGTCCTTTTTTTTTTTTTTTGAGACAGTTCTGTCTCCCAGGCCGGAGTACAGTGACACAATCATAGCTACTGTAGCCTTAAACTCCTGGGCTTAAGCCATCCTCCCCCCTCAGCCTCCCAAGTAGCTGGGACTACAGGTATGCACCACCATGCCTGGCTAACTTTTTAATTTTTGTAGGGATGGGGTCTCACTGTGTTGCCCAGGCTGGTCTGCAACTCCTAGGCTCAAACAATCCTCCTGCCTCAGCCTCCCAAAGTGCTGGGATTCCAGGCATGAGCTATAAGGACTCATGCCCAGCCATAGTCCCTTTTTAAATACATTTTTCTTCATTTGGAGTTTGTTGGACATCTTCTCATGATTCTATTTAGTGTATATGACCAGCTAGAATACCACATTAGTGAAGTGTCCTTCTTAAGGAATCATATCTGCGGGTGAATGATGCCTACCTCCCTCTTATTGTTGATGTGGATTCTGATTACCTATTCAGGGTGTTGTTGAATTTCTCCACTGTAAAGCTATTTTACTCCCCTTCTAACTAGTAGGAAATGTGTGGGGAGAAAATTTAAGGTTATGCAAATATCCTGCTTCTCATCAAAATTTCCCCGTAAATTTAGCATCAACTGATGATGTTTGCCTGGACAAATCTTTGCTGTGATGGTTGCAAAATAATGATTATTTTCAACCCCCATGTCCAGTCCACATTTATCAGTCCACACTAGGCATTCTACTGAAGCAAGAGCCTTCCCTTCTCTCCATTTATTTCTTTATTTGATTCAAAGATTTTTTACTCATTGGTTTTTAAAACTTTCAACTTTTATTTTAGATTCAGGGCATACACATATACGTTTGTTACGTGGGTATACTGTGTGATGCTGAGATTTGAGGTGTGAATGATGCCGTTACTCAGGTAGTGAGCATAATATCCAATAGTTAGTTTTTAAGCCCTTGCATTCCTCCTTTTCCCCCTTTTAGTAGTCTCCAGCATTTATTGTTCTATCTTTATGTCTACGTGTAACCAATGCTTAACTTCCACTTATAAGTGACAACATACTGTGTTTGGTTTTCAGTTTCCGTGTTAGTTTGCTTAGGATAATGGCCTCCAGCTGCATCGTGTTGCTGCAAAAGACATGATTTTGTTTTTTTTATGGCTGCATAGTATTCCATGATGTATTTGTGCCACATTTTCTTTATCTGGTCCATCACTGATGGGCACCTGGGTTGATTCCAAGTCTTTGCTATTGTGAATAGTGCTGCAGTGAACATACAATTGCATTGTCTTTTTGATAGAATGATTTATTTTCCATTGGGTATATACTCAGTAATGGGATTGCTGGGTCAAATGGTAGTTCTGTCTTAAGTTCTTAAATATTCAGGATGCCTTCCACAGTGGCTGAACTAATTTACTTTCTCACCAACAGTATATCAGCGTTCCCTTCTCTCCATAGCCTCACTAGCATCTGTTCCTTTTTGTCTCTGTAATAATAGCCATTCTGACTGATGTGAGATGGTATCTCATTTGATTTGAATTTCTCTGATGATTAGTGATATTGAGCATTTTCTCATGTTTGTTGGCAATTTGTGTGTCTCCTTTTGAGAAGTATCTGTTCATGTCTCTGCTCACTTTTTAATGGAGTTATTAGTTTTTTGCTTGTTGAATTGTTTAAGTTCCTTACAGATTCTGGATATTAGATTTTTGTCAGATGCATAGTTTGTGAATATTTTCTCCCATTCTGTAGGTTCTCTGTTTACTCTGTTGATAGCTTCTTTGGTTATGCAGAAGCTCTTTAGTTTAATTAGGTCCCATGTATCAATTTTTGTATTTGTTGAAATTGCTTTTGAAATTTTAGTCATAAATTCTTTCCCAAGACCAATGTCCAGATTGGTGTTTCCTAGCTTTTCTCCCAAGATTCTTGTATATTGAGGTCTTGCATTTAGATCTTTAATCCATCCTTAGTTAATTGTTATATATGGTGAAAGGTAGGGGTCCAGTTTCACTCTTCTTTATATGATTAGCCAGCTATCTCAGCACCATTTGTTGAATAGGGAGTCCTTTCCTCTTGATTATTTTCGTTGATTTCGTAAAAGATCTGATGGTTGTAGGTGCGTGGCTTTATCTCTGGGTTCTCTATTCTGTTCCATTTGTCTAAGTGTCTTTTTGTACCAGGACTATGTTGCTTTGGTATAGTTTGATGTTGGGTAATATGTTATTTCTGGCTTTGTTCTTTTTGCTTATGATTGCTTTGGCTATTTGAGCTCTTTTGTGGTTCCACATGAATTTTAGAATAGTTTTTCTACTTCTGTGAAAAAGGCTGTTGGTAGTTTGATAGGAATAGCATTTAATCGGCAGATTGTTTTGGACAGTATGGCCATTTGAATGATAGTGATTCTTCAAATCTATGAGCATGGAATGTTTTTTCCATTTGTTTGTGTCATGTATGATTTATTTCAGCAGTGTTTGTAGGTCTCCTTATAGAGATTTTTCTCCTCCTTGGGCTACATGTATTACTAGGTATTTTATTCTTTTTGTGGTCATTGTAAATGAAATTGCATTCTTGATTTGGCTTTCAGCATGAACATTATTGGTGTATAGAAATGCTACTGATTTTTGTGCATTGATTTTGTATCGTAAAACTTTCCTGAAGTTGTTTATCAATTCTAGGAGCCTTTTGGTAGTCTTTAGTGTTTTCTAGGTATAGAATCATGTTGTCAGCAAAGAAAGATGGTTTGACTTCTTTTCTGATTCCTAGTTTTTTGATGGTTTATAATTTATTAGTGTTCTTGACTATTTTGGTGTTTCAAATTGCTGCTGTGTCCTTGTGACATGTTCCAACATTTAAATAAATCACTTTCTTACTTTCTGGCATAAAAATATATTCCAAGTTCATCTTGTACCTATTCTGCCTCAACCCTGGAATCAGTTATTTCCTTGAGGAGCCCTGGTTTCTTTTTCTGGGAAATGGTATTAAAGACGAAGGTCTGGGTGGGAGATATGCTTATTGCTTCCGGAGGGCTTTTGCTTTTAGAATAATTCACCAGAGAGCTGGGGAATGATGAAAAAAACACTTAAATGAAAATTCTCAGGTAAGATTTTGTTTTAGATATTTGCTATATATATATATATATTATATATATATATATATATACACGCACACACACACACACACAAATGTATATATACCTATACATACTTCACACGTATACATTTATGCAAATACATGTCCTCATATACAAACCTACACATGTACATGGTGATCTTTTATACATCATGAGTACACATTGATATCTATGAGGTTAAATTTTAACAGATTATAGCTATTTCTGTGAATAAAATAACCAAATATTCTTTATATGTGTAATTTCTCCATGTCGATATTTTTGTTTAAAAGCATTTTGTATAAAACTTGATCGTAAGGGAATAATTTTTATGTTTTTAAAACCTCTTTGTTTCCTATTTTTAGCTTGTGACTGAAGTTGAATTTCTATTAAACCAACAAGCAGAACTGGCTGATGTAACAGGGACTATAGCTCAAGTAAAACAAAAAATAAAAAAATTGGAAAACTTAGATGAAAATTCTCAGGTAAGATTGTGTTTTAGATGTTTGCTATATTGTACAGTATAATAGTCATGTTTTGGCGGGAGTGGGTAGTATAAACCCTTATTATTAATCTCTTTATTTTTATTTTTCCATAAGTTACTAGGGTATAGGTGGTATTTGGTTACATGAGTAAGTTCTTTAGTGGTGATTTGTGAGATTTTGGTGCACCCATCACCCGAGCAGTATACACTGTACCCTATTTGTAGTCTTTTATCCCTTGCCTTCCTCCCAACAACATTCTGTATATTAGGCACAATTATATTGGTCTATATTCTGTTTTGTTCAATGCAGGCCAGAGGTGACACTACAGATATATCATGTAGTTAGCTGTAAAAGGAGGTCACTGAGACAATGGCGTGAACTGTTTCAAGCCCACCAATAAGAACAAGGGCATAAATTATTTTGGAGAAGCTAGAAAAATGTGTATCAAGAATGATATATGGTGCTTGGAAATGACGGGAACATACAAGACCATAATTCCTTAAATGCCCACTTTAGGATATATGCAGTTTAACCAAATGGAGACTCACATAGACGTTTCTACTTATTCTTACTATCTGTGACCTTGAGTAAATTGATTTCTAATCCTCAGTGTCTTCATCTGTAAACTGGGGATAAAATGACCTACTTTGCAGAGCAATTGTGAATATTCATTTAGATGTATATAAAGCACCTGGCACAACACTGGGCTATATAGTAACCACTCAAAAGGGGCAGTTTTCATTATCCCTGCTAGTCTTAAAGTTTGGACTAATGGCTTTAATACTTAAAAAACTCTTAGCTTTTATGTGAGAGCAAGGCCATGCTTTTTATGTGAGAGCAAGGCCACGCTTTTTAAGATGAATTCTCAGCATACAAACAGATTTATGGGTGAACCATGAGTATGTGAAAACAAATACTGAAGAAGCAACAGTTATGATAGCTAGTTCTGGAATTATGCTTGTAGATCTGTGTGATCATGGGACAATTTACATATCCCTATGGTATAGTAGAAAGAGGAGGCAAACTGGTTTGGAAACTAAGGGAGACTTAATTTTTTTCCATTTAATAATTTTTCGTTTCTAATTGTGGTAAAAACACATAACATGAAATTTGCCATCTTAATCATTTTTAAGTGTTCAGTTCAGTAGTGATAAGTAAATTTGCATTGTTGTGCAACAGCTCCAGAACTTTTTCATCTTATAAAATTGAAACTGTATACCCATTAGACAACAGCTCTCCATTTTAAACCTGGTTTTCCCACTAGATAGAGAGGCCAGTCATTTCCTCATTCTGGGTTTCAGTTTTATTTATTTTATTTTGACAAACATTTCTTGAACCCCTACTATGTTCGAGTCTCTACACTGGGGGGAGTGAGTAGTTGACAGAGTGGAGGCAAGGCCACTAAAGGTCATTTTTTGACATAGAAACCCTGTGACTTCAGGTATGTGAAGTAGTCCAGGTACATGACAACTCTGATGAGATTTCTAAGGCTGAGATGATATGAAATACATTTGGCTGGTGTGTATACCTCATTTAATATAGGTGGTTCTATTCTAAATCCATACATATTAGGAGAAAAAATCTCATCCACATTCTGGGTGTGATGTGAAATTTTCAGTTTCTATAACCAGAAACGCATGAGCTTCTAATGACATCACTGCTGCAGCTAAGTATTATAACTGTGAGTTTTTTTTTTTTTTGCAGCCTTAAGTAGACATCAAATTGTATTTTTTGGCAATGTATCCTTCTTGCTCAAACATTTTGCTTCTTAATTATTTTCTTCTTTTTTACTCTATAGGAACAGAGGTCATGTATTCATTATTTTTTTTTCTTTGTTACAATCAGGAGCTATTATCAAAGGCCCAGTTTGTGATATTACATGGACACAAGCTTGCAGCAAATCACCATTATGCACTTGATTTAATCTGCCAGAGGTGCAATGAGCTACGTTACCTTTCTGATATTTTGGTTAATGAGATAAAAGCAAAACGGATACAACTCAGCAGGACCTTCAAAATGCATAAACTCCTACAGCAGGTAGTGTAATGGGAAATGATCCATTTCTGAAAAGGAACACACATTTTTTTCCAGGTCCTGCTAGCCTGAAGCACCTTGCCCTTCTGCTGCATGGAATACTTTTTATCTTCTCAGAGGTTATATGGTCAGGGACTGGTATAGCTTTGGAATTAAATTTGTAAGAAGTCTGAAGGACTGAGTTTGATTATGATTTTTTCATCCATCTACCAATGAACTATTCATGAAAGATCCAATACAGTTCAAATTTTGCCCTTTGTTCTAAATATTGAGATTGTGGAGTAATGGCTTCCTTTGTATTTTGGGTACATCTCTGAAGCCTCCACTGTTGATGGTTTGTACTTGGAACATTTTTAAAAGCCTGGGGGGCATTTTGCTAAAGCCTGAAACTCCTTTCACATTTCATAGCACAGAAATAAAATATTAAACAGTGACTGGAAAATATTCCTCCATGGCTTGTGGGTTTGACCCTTTTCACGATTAGGCAATGAATTGACAGGTCGCCATATGGACCTGGTGTTGGCAGTGGAATATAAAATAGGGGTATCACTTACAGACATTATATCTGAACATAAACATTTTAATCTTTACATCTCATTCTTTGGGAAGGAAACTTTATTCTTCTCCTTAGCCATCATTAAGCATTTGTATTACACTTTATATTTTTCTAAGAATTTCATATTTCAGTTACTGATTTTGGAAAAGTAACATGCAACTAAAGTGTTAGTGTTGAGAAAATGGTCGGACTCCTGCTGCAGAATAAATTAGTTGTTGTGAAATAAATGCAGTGTTTCCCAACCTTGGCTGTGTGTCAGCAATATCTGTGGAGCTCTGTAAAAGTATAAATGCCCAACTTATGGCCCAGAGCTACTGAATCAGAATTTCTGGGGGCAGAACCCAGATATCTTTATTTTCTTTTAACAGCTCTGAAATCATTTCTGACTCACAGAAGCCAGAGGCTGAGAACCACTCACTTATTGGAGAAATATGTTTTCTCTTTATTAATTCATGTTTTTTTTTCTTCTTGATTTTCTTACCAGGCTCGTCAATGCTGTGATGAAGGGGAATGTCTTCTAGCTAATCAGGAAATAGATAAGTTTCAGTCTAAAGAAGATGCTCAGAAAGCCCTCCAAGACATTGAAAATTTTCTTGAAATGGCTCTACCCTTTATAAATTATGAACCTGAAACACTGCAGTATGAATTTGATGTAATATTATCTCCTGAGCTTAAGGTAGAGACTTTTTTATTTTCGAATAAATATTTAAAGAAAATTATAATTGCAGTACTGTGGATAGGAGGAGTTTTACTACCTCACAGCTGACGTTAGGTCAAATTGCACTTACATTGTCCTCTTAGAGGTGATAGTAGTGCCACTGTCAAGCATCAAATAATTCAAAGGCATATGTTTGCTATATAATGAAGAATAATTTCCTTTTTGAGCTCCAAATCCATTATTTTAAAACTCTTTTATGTGCTAGGTGTTCTCACACATATTTTGTTGTGTATCACTGGAGAAACGCCCAAAGCTCTTCTGTAATAGAATGTTGGGTCCATGTCAAGAGCACTTTACCCCAAACATCTTTCCTTTGTGCTGCAGTGACCATCAGCAGATGCTCTGTGGATGATGTTGCTTTCCTACTCAGTTTGAGAATGAAAGCATAAAGATAGGATTTGGGTCTTCTTGGAGAAGGAGGAGCAGGCAGAAGTTGGTGTTAACAGGGTGGAGAGCTATAGGTTAGTTCAGTACTGCCCCCTTGGAAATGACATGAAGGATTTTCCACATTGTAGATAAGAGCATTTGTGATGCTATTTGCTGCTAAAATGTGTAGTTGACTCTAAGATTGGAGCAGTATCTAGATCCATGCTTAGCGGAATATCCTAGGGGATGCCCCAGGAAGTCGGAAATGTAGTCATGGCAATAGCCAAGTGATTCTCTGGAAACAACCAAGCTTAGCTCTAGCTGCCTCAAAGCATCTAGGAGAGGTACAAAGGTGCATTATCTATTGGTGGCTCTGAGGAGCCTGCTGCAACATAGAAGACTATAACAAGAGTGTCCTACAGGGTAAAATGTAACAAAATATTATACCGATGTTATTCATTTGATTGTTTTTATAACTTGGTGGCTTTCTTATGCTAAACAGGAAAGAGCAATATGCCTTCTTTCCCAGCCATTATCCGATTCAGCCAATGAACAAATGAAGGGCAAATCACTCTATGCAGTGACCAATTTCATGACTGCTTCTTGGTAATTTTTTCCCTCAGGTTGTTTTGGTTGAGATTTTGGTTTTATATCCATGTGAACATAATACATTAATCTGTCTTGTTATTTTTCTAAATGTCTTGTAGTTATATTTTAAACTCTAAATTATTTTTTTGACCATCTGAGTCTGAGAAATGTAATGGGGTTTGTAATGACCTCATTTCAGAAAATATTTCCTATAATTCTTATACAACTTGCAGGTTCAAATGAAGACTATACAACTCAAGCTTGAAAACATTCGAAGTATATTTGAGAACCAGCAGGCTGGTTTCAGGAACCTGGCAGATAAGCATGTGAGGCCAATCCAATTTGTGGTACCCACACCTGAAAATTTGGTCACATCTGGAGCACCATTTTTTTCATCTAAACAAGGTAAAATGTCTTACTTTCTCTGTCTCTTTTTTTCTTGTTATTGTTTATATTGTTACTCTTGATGTAAATACTGAGTTTATTCTTCAATGCTGATAGATGAAAATTTCACTTTAGCATCTTTGGTCATATTTATATTGTGCAAGGCAAGAGTCAGATTGAGGTTATTGTACAGTACTAAAACATAGTAGTAATATAGTACAGTACAAGGAATTGTGAACATCTCAGTACTGAGTACTCCAGCCTTGAAAATGAGTATGAAAATTTTACCAGCATCAAACTTGCATTTTTTTTCAGCAGGTGAAGGAAAGTATATGAAGCTAGTATACACGTGTGCATGCACACACACACACACACACACACACACACATATTTACTGCTACTCTAGATAAGCAATGATTTGGTTCCTTTTTATTTGTATAAATTTGGGAGTACAAGTACATACAGTTTTGTTACATGAATATATTGCATAGTGGTGAAATATGACTTGGTTCTTATAAGCTTCTAGTAAGTGAATGGCTTAGATAATAAAATGGATTGCCTTTTCTAAATAAATGCTGTTAAATAGAATAATTCTGTTGGTAATTTACTATTACAGAGTTCATTTTCTAGTTTTAATCTCCTAGTTTTATCCATGTAAGATCTATTTCCTTTCTAAGTTCTATGGAAATAATAATTATCCTTATAATGTGTTGAACTACTCTGGATATGGGTGGCTCAGGGGTTCCCTTGAGCTGCCTTTGGGGCTTCTTAGAGGAGAGTAATTTGGTCTTTAGGGCCCTAAGTAAGTAGAATGGGTGAAGATGGGAGTAAATTTGGTCTGTCTGATCTAAATAGAATCAGAAGCTTCATTAGTGTAGGAGAACTGCTTTGGAATTCAGAGAAGGCTTGAGCCAAGGAAAATGAGCATAAAAATAATAGCTTATATCTAGCATGGATCAGAATTTCAAAAGGTGATGAAAGCAGGTAACTAGGCTAAGATTATGAAAGTTACATGTTTAATACTTATGAAATATATAAATATATTTACAAATAAAACTATAAGCAATGTCTTAAATACAATATCAAAGATATAGCAAAGATACAAGGAATATTAAAACTACTGGAAAAAGAGTAAAGATAACAAAATAAAAAACAATAAGGGGATAAAACCCGATAGCTATGAGAATAAAACTGAAATAGGTTGATATTCTTGAGCAGAAGACAGATCTCAGTTAGATTTCTGGCTCCATGTGCTGGCTGTGTGTCCTTGAATGGTTCACTTAGCCTCTTTAGCCTCAATTTCCTTACCTGGACAATAAGGACGATAATACCTACTGACTCCAACAGGTTATTGTAAAGATAGGATGAAAAAAATTGAAGACTATAAAAAAATACTTGATAAACTGGACTAGTCCTTTCCTCTGGTTAAAGCTGCTTGCTTAATTGTCCTCTAAAATCTCAACTCCTCCTAGAGGTTCTTAAAGTGGTACACCTTGGGTTGAGGAACGGAGTTTTGAGGAGACTGTTACAGATCCATGCAAGTCATTAGTCACTCATTAGCATATTTTATTTTGTATTGTTTCATTTCTGATATTCTTATTTAATGGCGTTACAATTTCCTTCTGCAGTGGGAGTTGGATACTCTTTCTTTCAAGCATGTAAACTTTTTTCACAAGGTACCCATCTTTATTATATTACTTTTGCCAATACATTTTTCTGAGTTTGTGTACATGTGAAAAACCAGTTTGGCATCTAAAAACAGGAGCAGTTCATTCTTGCATTCTACCTGCAAGCAACTTTTTCCTGTTTTTCATAATAACCATCCATTATTCTCTTTGTATTATGCTTACGTTGGAAAATGACTATATAAAATGTAGATTATGCTTCTAAACTCAATGTCTTTCATAAAGTGACTCCCCAAAAAGAATAAAGAAAAACAATTGGCGATGCTAAAATGAATCAGGCTTTCTTTTGTTTAAGATACTTCATGATCCAACTTTTTGTTAGGCGTAGCTTGGATTTGCTTCAGTTCGAGACTGCCTAATGTATTTATGAGGCTGAAGGCAGCTTAATAAATAAGTGACATGGATGGATAAATGTTTTTATCTATTATACATCATGCTTTGTAAATTAAATCAAAACATTATTTATGCTACAAACCTTGTTCATTTTACCTAATTGCTCTGTGAGTAATAGGGATTATAACAATCCATTCCAAACAATTTCTTAAGACTTTTAATTGCTAAGCCCAATATATAAAATTTGGTCAACTCAAAACGTAAGTATTAATTTCTCATAAAAATGAGTCAAACTGTTTTTTTGTTCTTTGCTTTTATTTTAGTTTTTTTTTTCTTTTTGCATCAAATATAATTCTGCACCTAGCACAGGGCCTGACACTTAGCAAGATGTAATAAATATTTGTAGAATTAACATTGAATATAGAGTGTAGTTATTGAGAATGGGAGATATTGACAGCAAGGAATAAAATGTAAAATGTGACTTGAGCTCCTAAATCTGGATCTTTAGCCTAGACCTTTCTTCTAAGCTTTGGACCTCTGTTTATAATTTGCCTTTTTGAATTTCCCATAGGCAACTCAGACTCAACATACCTCAGATTAACTCATCTCTCCTGCAATCTTTCTACTCTTCATCTTGGTGAATGGCACTATGATTTCCCCAGTTGCCCCAGCCTGGGACCTTGATTCCTCCTCACTTATGCCCTACCTCTAATTGGTCAAAAATTCTATATCCTGTGGATTTGTGCCTACTAAGTATCTCTCTCGAATCCATTCACTTTTTTTTTTCATCCCCACTGCTATCCTTACTGCCACTTTCCTAATCCGAGCTAACACCATCCTGGCCTTGGCAACTGTGACAGTCTTTCTGTCTCTTCCACTTACCCTGCCCACTTTTTCTTCCCTTTCTTAGGTGTCTTACTTTGTGGACATTACACACGCTGTTCTCTCTCTAGAACACTATTTCCTTTCCTCTCCCTTTCCCACATGTTAGCTTCTACTCCTCCATCAGATTTCCTATTTCTAGGCCACTTCCTTCAGGTAAGCTTTTCCTCCCCAGATCTCCTCCTTCCCTGCACCCCTGTTTACTTAGGTGTTCATGCTGTGTGATAACAAGTACCCCCAAATTTCTTCTTGGCTTTAGTGGAATTGCCTGTTTTCTGTCTCTCTTGCTAAACTAAGCTCTGTAAGGGCAGAAACTGTGTGCAGTTCATCTTTGTATCCCCAAACACAGAGCTTAGCATATGGTGTAGGTGCTCAATCATTTTGCATGTATTTATATTGTTAAAAATGAATACATCTACCTTGCTTTGAAGAATAAGATGTGTTTCTCATAAGTTGTGCATATATTTATTTTGTATCTCTTAATGTATTTGCAAATAATTAATTGGCAAAACTAATAATTGCCTCTTAAGTTACCTTTAGAAATGAGTTTGGATCTCTGTAGAACAGGTTTCTTTGAAGTGGAGCATATTAGTATTCATTGAGAAATTAATTTTGTATAATTCCCACTAAGTTTAATATATATTTACATATATGATGATATAAACTTGAAGTTTAGATAGAAGATATATTTTAATAAGTGAAAGTGAAGTATGGAGTCTAGAGAACATAGCAGCCCTTCATTTTCCTGAGTGTGCCTGTCACTGGCTCCTGCTGAGAAGGGAAGGACAAAAGGTTTGTTCCTTTCGTGGAGAGAGGAGTCTTATGCAGCCTGTGTGAGTAATGGCCTTTTCAGCAGCCCTGAGAATTAGGATCTAAACAATCTAGTCTTTGGTTGGACCATGCCTTTGGCTTTGTAGGAACATCTGGATTCTTCGCTTAGTAATACAGTGGCTCACCCTTTTTAAACTAAACATTTAAAAAATAAAGATGAAAGCTTTGAATTTTGATGACACGTTTAACATTTTATCATGCTTTGGAAATGTTTATATGGTGGTTAGAAACATTCTGAGAGTAGATTATATGAATTTGAATACCACCTCTCCTTCTTGGACAAGATATTAACCTTAGTTCCTTATCTAGAAGATAGGGATAGAAGTTGTTACCTACCTCTTAGGATGATTTTGAGTATTAAAAAAGAGATATATGCATAGCTCTTAGAACAGTGCTCAATATGTAGAAAGTGCCAAATAAGTGTAGACACTCTAATTAGTAGATTAAACTTAGATTTTTTTCAAAATTCTTTTTGATTGAGTTAATCAATGAGCTACAATTTGATTAAATGTTTTTGTGTCAGAATGAATACTAAATCTGCAAATAATTATGAGCACTAACACCTACCTCAATGCTTGGCAAGTAAGTGAATGTTTGATGAATGAGAGAATGGGTGAATACATAGCAAAATCATGCTCAATAAGAAGCTGAAATCATGTGAGTAAGTCCAACCAAACATTATCTTCTGTAGTGTGATTTTAAAATACTAATATAACCATATTGGAATATTAACTCAAGTTATTTAATAAATATATATGTATTTCTATTAAAAGTGCTGACTTTAATTCTGGTTTGAAATTCTTCTTTCACATTTCTCTACCAGGGAAGAAGACTTGGAGACAAAATCAGAGCAACTTAAAAGTAAATATCATTAATTAATTCAAAATTGACTTTATTGCTTTAGTTGCAGAGTTGGTATGAGCCTTAAACCATATTTTTCATTCACTGGACAAATATTGTGTCTTTGAAAGACTATTTAAAAGAAAAAAAGCTGCTGCTGCATTGTGTTTCACTGCATTACTGGCATATCCCCAGATATGCCGGTTTCTCAGTATGAGCTGTTGCTCAAGTCCTGGCTCAAGGTTAGAATCATTTCTGTAGAACATCTTGTATATGTTCCAGCTTCTTTTTATCACCACCCACCATCACTTCAATAATCGTGAATAAGCGTTGCACCTTTGTGCAGAATAAACTTTCTTTCATGAGCATTCCAGTTCTACAAGTATGAAGCACACAGGACAGGTTCTAATGGACCATGCAGAGGCTAACTCTTAGCTCTAAAAAGATATCCATTCTTTTTTGTTGTTGTTTTTAAATTTTTTTAGAGACAGGGTCTCACTATGTTGCCAAGGCTGGAGTGCAGTGGCCATTCACAGGGGTGACCATAGCTCACTGCTTCCTCTAATTCCTGGGCTCATGCCACCCTTCCACTTCAGCCTCCTGAGTAGCTGGGACTGCAGGTGTGCATCACTGTGCCCAATCTACTTACTTATTGTTAGATACAAGATTCTGTTCTTCTCAGTTTTCCATGATAATCTGATATCTGTAAAGAAGTAGACTCATCATAGCTACAACATCCCACATTTTCTTTCCTCTCTTTTTTTTTTTTTTTTTGAGACAGGGTCTCGCTCTGTTGCCTAGGCTGGACTACAGTGGTGCGATCATAGCTCACTGCAGCCTCAAACTCCTGGGCTCAAGAAATCCTACCACCCCAGGCTCCTGAGTATCTTAGACTACAGGCATGGGCCATTATGCCAGGCTAATATTTTTAACACTTTTTTTGATAGACAGGGTCTTGCTATGTTGCCAAGGCTGATCTTAAACTCCTGGCCTCAGGTGATCCTCCTGCCTTGGTCTCCCAAAGTGTTGGGATTACAGGCATGAGCCACTGCTCCCAGTCCCCAAGACCCCACATTTTCTTCGTGTGTTTTTTGTGGTAAATAAAGATGAGAACATATTTTTAAGGGGCAATATAGCATAGTGGTACAAATTGTGAAACTAGACTTCCTGGCTTATAATCCCAGTTCCATCACTTACTGGCCATATAAACTTGGGTAAGTTCTCTGGAACTCAGTTTCCATATATAAAATGAGCATAAAAATAGAATACTGTCATCATGGAGTTAAAGATAAAATAATCTAATATTTGTGAAGCACTTTGAACATGTGTGGCATATGATAATGCTCTAAGTTTTAATATAATTAATAGCGCCTAGTGAATGGTCTATACTGATATACGAGGCCTGGTTATTATTTTGTACAGCCACAACCTCTGGTTTCAAGAAAGAAACAGGGTGAATGCCAAATTCTGTAGTATTACATGTTGTAAAATCTCTCTGAGCCTCAGTTTTCCCATATTTAAAATGAGGAAAAGAATGCCATTGCTTGCTAAATGCTGTTTGGATTAAATATAATATGTGTTAAGCACCTAGGACTGTGGATGCCTAATATATAGAAAGTCGTAATACATGTTTGTTTCTTTCATTTGTAATAAGTAGGTCACATTTTGGGGAAATATTTAGCTGATAGATACTGTACTTCATTTTGGGTTCTAGTTGTCACAAAGAAATGTTACATGTACTTGGAGGTCAGGCTTTTGGCAAGCTCAGCTGTCCAATACAGCTGAGATTGGATACCAGGAATACACTTCAAATGCTTCTTAAAAGAAATAATCATCACAAATCTTTTGCAGTTGACTCGGTAGGCCAGTCCAAGTCCTTTAGAGTCTGTAAAATAAGGCAATTTTATTAGAATTAGGGAGGCAACTTATAGCGACTAACATGTGGCAGGGAGTAGAGACAGAGATGTACAGGTTACAGTTATTTCAAGAAAGAATAGAGTTCTGCAGGTATCCCTGCAGCACATCATTAGATTTTATCATATTCAAGCTTATGATGATGCCATCGAATCATTAAGAAAAGGATCTTCTAGCTTGCCCCAGATCTTAGAAAAAAAAAGGAAAAGGATCAGTTATGTCGTGTGTCTTTGATTAAATAATTCAAGGATGCATGTAATATTTTCTAGAAAGGTTTCCATCAAAAATCACTATGGTTAAAAAGATGTTTGGTTCTTCAATGAATACCCTTTAGTTATCTAGAAAATTAACTTTTTATGAATCAACCTTATTTTCCAAGAATGCCAAATAAATAAAGAGTTAATACATAAAATAAGTTCTAATTAGTATCTTAAATCTGTTTTCTTAGGCAACTTAAATCACTTTTTACTAGTACGTATCAAAGTTATTTTGAAAAAAATCATAGTTTTATTTTTCAGTTTATCTTCAGAGTTAGGACCTAGAATAAACTTAATTTGAGCTGGATCACCTTGAAGAAGAATTATACCTACAGAGGTGCTAATTTAACTTTTATTTTCTGTATTTCAGATTGAAGTGGTGCATGATTGTCAGGAGAAGAGAAGTTCTGGTCAATCCTCCAGTTTGGACAATGGCAATAGCTTGGATGTTTTAAAGAAGTATCCTTTATTTATTAATATAAACTCACATACACATCTAACTGTGGGAGTCTGGTTCAGTGTTCAAGGCCAATGTGATTAGAAATTTGAATTCACAGAATGGGGTTTTACTGGGTGTGATTAAAAGAGCACTAGTTTAGGTGTCAGAAGTCCAGGATTTAGGCCTGGCCAACCTATGGCCTGTTTATGTGATTCGAAGAAAATTAACTAAACTTTTTCAGAATGTTGGTATCTTCTTTTTTTTCCCCCAGACTGAAATAAAATGGAGGTTTTTATCATTCTTAAAAAAAGCTTTATTATTATTTTTCATTGACACATAATCATTGTACATATTTATGGAATACAGTGTGAGATTTTGATACATGTGTACAATGTATAATGATCAAATCATGGTAATTAGCTTATCTATTAATTATTCAGCTTTGTTGACATATAATTGACAAAATTATGTATATTTAAAGTGTACAATGTGATGCTTTGATATGTGTATATATTGTGAAATGATTACCATATCAAGTTAGTTAACACATCTATCACCTCACATAGTTACCATTTTTTTTGTGGTGAGAACAGTTAAGATCTATTCTCAGCAAATTTCGGTATACAAAATGAATAGAGTGGTACATCAAAAATTACAAAGGATTATACAGATTGATACGATGTTATTTTATAGATGTTAATTGTTTTGTTCACTGTTATAATGGTATATTAATATTCTAGACATAAGAATATTCATCTTTTTAATTTTATATTACAGTTGTAATTAGCAAGCATTTTGCAGCAAGTTGTATGTATACATATGTATGTATGAGATACATATATATACACACACATATATATACTGTAAGACTCTCAAATGTTAAATGCTTTAATATGCAAAAAGAAAAGAAAAAAAGGCCAAATGTATAAGTTAAATCAAATGGGTTACTTATACTGGGGACTAGGGAAATGAGTTTTAAATATGATGTCAATTGGAAATCACATTGAAAGGAAAATATACTTTATTTTCCAGAGACAGTAAACAAAATTATTACAGAAACAGGTGGGGTGTGGTTATTCATGCTTGCAATCCCAGCATGTTGGGAGGCCCAGGTGGGCGGATCACTTGAGGTCAGGAGTTCGAGACCAGCCTGACAAACATGGTGAAACCCGTCTCTACCAAAAAATACAAAAATTAGCCAGGTGTAGTGGTGAGCGCCTATAATCCCAGCTACTAGGGAGGCTAAGGAAGGAGAATCTCTTGAACCCGGGAGGTGGAGGTTGCAGTGAGCCAAGATTACCCCACTGCACTCAAGCCTGGGTGACAGAGTGAGATTCCGTCTCAAAAAATATATATATATACATTACGGAAATATAAATATGACCTACACTTGGGGAGACCAGGGTAAAAAAATCTACTGCCTTCTTTAGAAAATTTCAGAACATTACTGGGAAAAGGGAAAAATAGTGCCTAAAATGCTAATACTTATTTTTTAGGGAAAAAAAGCGTATTAAAGTTCATAAACTGTGCTACCCCAAAACAATAAAAACCTCAGACATTTAGGAATAGTTATTGTGAGTCTTTAGTAAATTTATTCCTAATCTCAGTGAGTTAGAAATAAAGTTCTTTAAAGCTAATAGTAACCCTTGAGCATATATATATATGTATGTATATGTATATATGAAAGAAAGCAGTATATATATATATGTTATATATAAAATGAATATAAATATAATGAATAAAAAACCACCCATAAGACTATATATATAGTTTTTATTCTAGGAACCATAAAAGTAGTTTCATATTTTGATGCTAAAACAAAAACCATTGATAATTCCTATGCATTAGCTATTTTTACCTTCTCATGATGATAATACTTGAAACATTGCAATATAGATCTCAGTAATAAAATAACTGATAAATATGGTCTTTTCATTTTAGCCACGTACTAAATGAACTGATACAGACCGAGAGAGTTTATGTTCGAGAACTGTATACTGTTTTGTTGGTAAGCGACTCAAATTGTATTTGCCCTATCTTTTCCCAAATGATACCTTGCTACATTCATTAGAAAGTGTTTAGGGGCAATCTTCTACTTCCGTCTTCTTCCTTGGTTGTCATATGGCAGCAGTGGGCATTTCTTTTATTGTTTGATGCAGCATGTTGGTTAAACGTGCACATTCAGGCTCTCCCTCAGTAATGGGAATGATTGATTCAGAATTTATTACAGAAGAGAAAATGTACTCTTAGGGATACAGCCAATTGTTGCAATTATTCCCAGGGTGCTATTTAGAGATTGTGATGTAAAAAACTGAGAATGGGATAAAATATTCTTTTGACAAAAATGTCATGATATTAATTTGGTCTGAAAAAACCTAAACACGTATTGCCAATTTAAGGAGAAGCTGATGACCTGTAATCTATGTTTTTATCTTGGTTTCTATCTTGTTTCCTACACTACAAGCTACTCTGAAGGCCAAAGAGCTATTACTTTATTCTGCCTATTTGACTGGAAAATTTGACTTCCTTTCCTTGTCCTGCCTTCTAAAAAAAAAAAAAAAAAGGTCATGGATAACTTTGGGAAGTAGGAGATTTGAATTGAATTAAAATTGAAATAAAATTCAAAAAACTTCACCATCAAATCCCTTAATATTCTGCTGTACCTACACCATTAGTAGCCCAACCAAATGTGCATGTAATTATTTTAAAATGCATGAATGTATTTATTTTGGGTAGGGTTATAGAGCGGAGATGGATAATCCAGAGATGTTTGATCTTATGCCACCTCTCCTGAGAAATAAAAAGGACATTCTCTTTGGAAACATGGCAGAAATATATGAATTCCATAACAAGTATGTAATTGCTGAATTGAATATTTATTTTTTATAAAACTATTTAAAGTGCTCTCTTTACGAGTTTATTATATTTCACATAAAATCATGTAATTTTTTTTCTCTGAAATTTTCACAGCATTTTCTTGAGCAGCCTGGAAAATTGTGCTCATGCTCCAGAAAGAGTGGGACCTTGTTTCCTGGAAAGGGTTAGTTAAATTATTTTTTAAAATATATAAATATGCACCACCAAAATAGCAACTCACTTATAAGAACAGATTTGGAGACAAGATAGGTACTTTATGTCTTTATGTTTTTGGAGAAGATACATTACTCCAGCAAGTATTTAATACCAAACCAAGTTTTGCTGCAGAAATGGATGCACTGGGATATCCAGAGCATAAAAATACCCATTCCGTTCTGTGGTATCAAATGCTTCAGTGGCTCAGCTCTTGAACACTGACTCCTGGGTAATCCTAGTAATCCAGGGACCATCCTGGCTATGAAGATGTAAGAGTTGGGATCATCATAACAAAACCATCTGGGGCTTGGTTAATTTTTTTTTTTTGCCTAAAAAACACCTTATTATTTGTCTTATTAAAATACATGTAAAGTTTTAGAATTGGATCTAGTCTGACTTTCAGCCATCAAGGCATCTATCACAGGAACTTCACAGAAACAGAGAGCTGTCAGTTCTTTTCATTCAACAAAGGCATTTAGGGAGGCCCATTCCTCTGTGTCCCGAGTATGGTTAATACAATTGACTTCCCAGGTTAGTGATCATACTCTCCTCTATTAGTTTTCTTTTAGAATATTTTTTGTGTATGCTTCTCTGCTTATGTAGTTTCTCTTCTTCCTGAAAGATCAGTTTTGTCTTGATTTAAGAGTTAATTCAATAGAGGTGATTGTTGAAAGCTTCAAAATAGATGTCTTATCCCAGAAAGTGTTTACGAAATGAGAAGAGAATAAGGATAAGAAAGAACTGTGTGTCAACCTTGCTCAACGTGTTCTAACTTTATTTTTTTATTTTTTAATTTTTTTTTTGAGACAGTCTCACTCTGTCACCCAGGCTGGAGTTCAGTGGTGCGATCTCGGCTCACTGCAACCTCCACGTCCTGGGTTCACACCATTCTCCTGCCTCAGCCTCCCGAGTAGCTGGGACTACAGGCGCCCACCACCACGCCTGGCTAATTTTTTGTATTTTTAGTAGAGATGGGATTTCACCGTGTTAGCGAGGATGGTCTCGATCTCCTGACCTCGTGATCTGCCCACCTCAGCCTCCCAAAGTGCTGGGATTACAGGCATGAGCCACCGTGCCCGGCTAAGATGTTCTAACTTTAAACATATTTAAATTATGACCAAATTCTTTCCCAACCTCCTCAAGCAATAGCAGTTTATCCTTCCTTTAGACTCCATAGTATATAATGTCTATCCTACTCATTGGAGATTTTATGTTTACTGTGCTTGTGCACCTTTACATGTATACGTGAATTTTCTCCCAAACTTAATGGAAAGCCCTTAGATCGAGAGTCCATATCCTATATATTGTTGTATCTCTCATTAGGTTAGCGGCATTCTTAGCAACCAGTTGTGGTTTAATAAATGTTTATTGATGAATTGTTTATTTATTCAACAACCATTTACTGGTCACCTACTATGCACCAAGCATTGTGCCAGATAATGTGGATACCAAGCCCAAATCTATTTAGGTATAAAAACAGGGAAATTATTAATTGTGTAGAAGATGAGTTGCATTAGATTTGAAATATGCAAATGGTCCTGGGAAAATCCAGAAGAGGGGCGTCTTACATAGAATGGGGGTATAAACAATGGTTGTATAGAAGAGATAACTCATGAGATAAATGTTAAATAATGAGTAGGAGGTAGCCCAATCATGAGGGTCAGAGAAAGAGGATACCAGGGAAAGAGAATTACGTAAGTGCCTAAATGGATTATGCTACAATGATAAAGTCCCAGTGATGAACCTAGGACTGTAAGCTCTAACTTGGAAGTCAGCTACAAGTTCATTCACTAGGGAATCAAGAGACTAATAACAGAATATATTTCTTGGCACCCTATTAGTTCATCGTTATGCAAAAAGTAGGTTTTTATAGTTCAGACAGAGAAGGCTCCATCTAAGCCTCAAGCTTGGCAAGTGGAAGTTCTGATATTACTTAGATAATTATGTGTCCTCCCACCAGATGCAATGGGCATGCTGTTCTTGGAATATAAAAAAGGCTTTTGACCAGCTGCTAGTACAGTAGGCCCTTTAGGCCACATTTCCTAGGATGCTTGGTTACACTCTTGTTTAGCCTTTCTTGATGGCAAAAGTCATATTCACAAATTAGTAATACATTTGAATTTGTTTTTTATCACAGAAGGATGATTTTCAGATGTATGCAAAATATTGTCAGAATAAGCCCAGATCAGAAACAATTTGGAGGAAGTATTCAGAATGCGCATTTTTCCAGGTACGGTAATTATTCAAGTATTGGATATACTCTTTCTGGAAGATATTGGGGTATTTCTTAATTATAAATTTATTTTCTACTTTAAGTACGTTACATGTGCATATACGTATATGGGTTAAAGAGCAAATCCACCCTCCCCCCCAACACACACAAACACATTTATAACTTCCCAGAGGCAAACACTTTCAACACTTTTAGCTACGTCCTTTGGTATTTACCTCCATAGCTCCAAATGACATGCTTATCTTTATCCTTTATACTATGGAAGATGAAGATTTAGCTCTCTTTCACACACCCCCACCCACCCAACTACCACATATACAAATATACTTCTTTTCGTTCAAAATCTCCACTATAGTCATATCGTAATTTTGGTTAGATTGATATACAGTGTTAAATTAAGACTACGTAATTTCTTTGCTCAGATGAATCATGTGGTATAATAGGGTTGCTTTTCCTTCCCTTGTGTTTGTCTTGCAATGGTCTTTTTACTCAGTTTTCTAGATACTTATTGTTATTCTACCCCAACCTCTCCCAGATGTGGGAGTTACAAAAATCTCTTCTTATTACATTTAAACACATTCTATTTTCTCTGAATTTCATATTATTAAAGAAATATCTCCTGGGGTTTTCTGTCTTGCTTGTCTAGACTCACTAGGCCTGTTGCACAGCTGTCATTTGGGGGTCTTGGTGAACATAATTTTTGGAATTCTCCTCAGCTGTCTATTGCATAGGCTCTCCTCCTTCCTAGGTGCCATGTCTTTATTTTTCTTGTTTACCTCCCTTGTTTGGTGGAACACATCCTCCAGTAGTTTTCCTGAGAAAGTGTACACAGTACATAAAAGTTTTTGAGAGTGTATGTGTCTGCAAGTATCTTTATTCTACCCTAAGACTTCATTGCTAGTTTGGCTGTGTATAGAATTCTAGGTAAGAAATAATTATACTCAGAATTTTGAAGGTATTGCTTTATTGTCTTCTAGCTTCCAGTGTTACTATTCAGAAATCTGATGCCATTTTAATTTTTGTTCCTTTTTAGGTGACTTAGTTTCTGTCCTCTGAAAGCTTATGGAAACTTATTTTATTTTCAGTGTTCAAGTGTTGGTACTATTTTTATCCATTATGCTAGTATTAGGGTGATAACTTTGAATTTGGAACCTCCTGTCCAAATTTACTTGGAGTTTTTCTTTGATTTCCTCCACCCAGTTGTCTCGATTTTCTCTTTTTGGAATTTCTGTTGTACAGATATTGAATATCCTGGACTGGTCCTCTAATTATCTTATCTTTTCTATTTTCCATTCTTTGTCTTATTACTCTACTTTCTAGTCCTTCTATTGAGGTTTCCACTTCTGCCATTGTGTTTTTAATTTTGAAGAGCCCTCATCCTTTTTCTGCTTTTTCAATGTTTCTTTTAATAGAATTCTATTTTCATTTTATGAATTCAGTATCTTCATTCATCTATACAAAGATGATAATAGATTTTTCTTTTAAAAATGGCTTTCTTCTCCCTGCACAGCTTCTGTTGTCTTCGTGTTGCTTTTTTTCTTCTATTTCTCTTTGTTTGGTTCCTATTACCCATCTTTGATGCTCTCCTCAAATGTCTGGTGATACTTGTCTGTCCACTTACATTAGGAGTAAACACTAAAAAGCTCATTGGAAGTTTCCAGGGCATATGTGGGTTTATTGACCATGATCCTCATTGTTGAGTTATTTGTCTCAAGCTATTTGCTTGAAGGGATTCCCAAATACCTGTATCTTTAGAGCATTTATATTAGGCTGGTCAGATTCCTTGAACTGCTACCTTGTGTATAATGATCTGGATGCTAGTGTTGTGGTAGCCAAGTTGGGAGAAAAGGCTGAGGGTCACTTGTTTGAGATATAACATGGAGAGTACTTGAATATTTTTCAATATGGTACTCTGCCCTAAGTTGAACCTTGTATCCTTTAGTCCATAGACCCTGTGTTTTACTCTTTCTAGATAAACATCCATTTTTCTGCCAAAGGAAGGGAAGAGAAGGCACCCAGCTGTGCAAAGTGGTATGGTTATCTGAGAGCCTTATTGCTTTTGTTTAGATTTTCATGCCATTTATTTTCTTTTTGTAACAGCTTTATTGAGATATAACTAAAATGCCATCAGTTCACCCTTTTAAAGTATACAATTCAGTGGTTTTACTATATTCACAAGGTTGTACAACCATGTTTTTATCACTAAAAAGAAACCAGTACCTTTTAGCAGTTACCCTCCCTTTTTTCCCCAATCTAAGCAGCCCTAGGCAATCACTAATCTACTTGCTGTCTTCAATAGATTTGCCTATTCTGGACATTTCATATAAATGGAATCATACAATATGTGGTCTTTTGTGTTTGACTTGTTTCTTTCATTTAGCATAATATTTCAGTGGTTCGTCCATGTTGTAGCATGTATTAGTTTTTTATTCCTATTTATGGTTGAATAATATTCCATTATATGGATGTATAGCATTTTATTTATCCATTCATTAATTGATGCACATTTGGCTTGTTTCTACCTTTTGATTATTATGAACAATGCTGCTGAGAATGCTTTTGTATAAGTTTTTCTGTAGACATGTGTTTTCATTCCTCTTGGCTATATACCTGGGAGTGAAAGTGCTGGATCATGTGGTAACTCTACATTTAACTTTTTGAGAAACTGCTGGACTCTTTTCCAAAGTTACTGCACCATTTTACATTTCTAACAGCAGTGTATGAGGGTATTAATTGCTCCATATCCTCACCAACACTTGTTATTATCTAATTACTTCTTGAAAAGACTTTCAACAGGCATCCTTTCTTGAACCTCACCTTTACCTCCCACTTTCAGAGGTACTTGGTGTCTATAATCCCTGAGACTTTGTGGAGGGCAGGGAGGAGATGTTTATAACATAAATTGAGTTGTTCCTTGGCTTTTTCCTCCACCAACTTGACATCTACTTTTGTCCAGTGTGCTCAGTTGTTGACCACTTATAAGTTTGGTTTCCAGTTTCCAAATTTTGCGGAAGTTTTCCCCTTGCTCACCTTCTTCATAACTTTGTGATTTTTGCCTAGTAAAATAACTTTTCCATCATTTTAGTTGATTGTCATGAGTGAGGAGATCTAAATGCATGTATCAAGTTGGTGCAAAAGTTACTGCGGTTTTTGCCACTGAAAGTAATGGCAAAAACCGCAATCACTTTTGCACCAACCTAATAGCAGTCCTCCATCTTTAACTCTCATTTGAATTAGATTGTATGTTGGATTTTACCCATATTCAGAGGAGAGCCATGGTTCTTATTCAGGCGTATTTTTCCCCAATCCCTTTGTGTCCTGTACTTTCTCTGTGCACATTTTATCCTAAATATCTGCATCTTGCCCTAACTATGGGACCCTACAGTGTTCCCAGAACCCAACGTCATGACCCTTATATTTATAGTGGCAATGGGCCAATTACTGAAGTATAGCACCAGTTGATGAGGGCTTTTTCTTGTTATATTAAAAATTTTGTTCTCATATCCAGTCTGATTTGTATTCAGCACAACCAATTTCTTTTCTGAGCCTTGGCTTGTAGAGCTTGGTCTTTTGTGAATTTTCTTGAATATATTAAAGAATGTTTTAATCATGTTAATCTATAGTCATTCCCTGCTTTCACACCTTTTAAGCATTCTACATCAATATGAATTTATATTTCAAAACTTTTAAATCTTTGAAATGTTGAAATTGTTTACCTCTCCAATCCTGAAATAGTGTTTATGGTAGTTTTTCAGATATATTGTGTCTTATAATTTCTGTACTATAACAGTGATTTTTCCAATAAATATTCTTTGAGATGTAAGAAACATTGGGGCATTAGGTTTAATCAATGAACACTTGGCATTTTCACAGGTACATGTCTTAATTTAATTTTATTGATATTTATCTTTTAATGACAGGAATGTCAAAGGAAGTTAAAACACAGACTTAGACTGGATTCCTATTTACTCAAACCAGTGCAACGAATCACTAAATATCAGTTACTGTTGAAGGTAATTATATGAAGCATTTGTTTGTTTCTTTACTTTTTGAGTCAGATATGGCAGAGCCATTAAAAAGGATATAGTTTACTAGGAAGCACTAGAAATAGGTAGGCTCAATGACTGGAAAGGCTGGATTTGGCAGATTTTGCAGTGTGCTCCATCAATTCACTGTGGCTACAAATGCCATAGGCATAGATATCAGGCTCAGAATATCTGGGGTCTTAGCTATTTAATTTTTCATACAAGTTGTGTTGATTTCCGCACAATGTTTTACTGAAGAACTTTAAATATTTGTAAGAAGAACTAAACAAAGCAAATATTTCTTATAGTTTTGAGGCTGCATTTCATAGGGGCCTTCCTAGTGAAAAATGCAAATGGCACTCCCCTAGTATAATGCGAAAGGATTGCTAGAATCTTGTGTTAAGTCCATGGAATACTATGCAGCCATAAAAAATGATGAGTTCATGTCCTTTGTAGGGACATGGATGAAATTGGAAATCATCATTCTCAGTAAACTATCGCAAGAACAAAAAACCAAACACCGCATATTCTCACTCATAGGTGGGAATTGAACAATGAGATCACATGGACACAGGAAGGGGAACATCACACTTCGGGGACTGTTGTGGGGTGGGGAGAGGGGGGAGGGATAGCATTGGGAGATATACCTAATGCTAGATGACGTGTTGGTGGGTGCAGCGCACCAGCATGGCACATGTATACATACGTAACTTACCTGCACGTTGCGCACATGTACCGTAGAGCCTAAAGTATAATAATAATAATAATAATAAGAAGAAGAAGAAGAAGAAGAAAAAAAAAGGCAGGATTTCCTTGTATTTTTGGGGGCTGAATAATATTCCATTGTTTGTTTATATTGCACTTTCTGTATCCATTCATCTGTCGATGGGTATTTGGGTTGTTTCCATATTTCGGCTATTGTGAATGATGCTGCAATGAACATAGGGTAGGGAACACATTTAAACCATAGCCCCTTCCAGCTCTTAACCTATAGGATCCATAGCTCGTCTCCAACAGGAAAATCATGCATTGATATCCACCTGCATTACACATAATCTAGTACATTAATGGAAAAACTTATGCCGCGAGTCCTCTAGAATCTTAGATTTTCATATTCAAAATTCACGCTTTTGCAGTCAAATCTTCTTCTGTCAAATAGTAAAGAGGCTCAAGAGCCCATTTTGAACCTCAAACTTGAGAACTGGTTTCTTATTTGTTTTCTCTGCTGTAATATTCCTTCCAGAGGAAATTGATACCTCTAGTCCAGTTTGAATGGTGAGAGTATACCAGAGATTAAAAGGAACCGGAATTTTTTCAAATGGTTAATATATTAAAATGTTGTACCCTAAAAAAAAAAAAAAGAATCTTGTGTTAAGTATAAATACAATACGGCTTGTTTTAAAGTGAATTTTCATAATATTCTGTGCTATATGCATTATGAGTGCATCATGGCTAAAACAAATTACTGTATGTAGAGGACAAAAGAACCCTACGTGTAATGGCTTTAAAAATTGATCTCTGATGTGTCTTAATAGCTATTATACTTCAACTCCAGAAGCATTAAATGTCCTTTGTTTTATACTATTCAGTCACTATTCTACTTCCTCTATTTTGACAGCCATTAAAAATATTACTGCAGCAAAGAGCATGTAAAAGGAATTACTCCAAAATGTGACATTATATTTGGATTCCAGCTTGAAAGCATGTTAGCCAAAAACTTATTCATTTCAACCAGATATTAATATCTGCCTAATATTAATTCCTGATTTCTAATTACAGGAGCTATTAAAATATAGCAAAGACTGTGAAGGATCTGCTCTGTTAAAGAAGGCACTCGATGCAATGCTGGATTTACTGAAGTCAGTTAATGATTCTATGCATCAGATTGCAATAAATGGCTATATTGTAAGCACATTTTAATAATTGTTGGAATTTTAGAGGGTCAGCATCTCAACATCCCTTTTCCCTTCCGGGAACCAATTGAGAAATAACATATAAGAATCAGATACATGGAGATCAAAATGTTGATGTTACTACTGATAATGCTAAGTGGAGAATTGGCTTCAGATCAGCAGCCAAATGGATTTATGGGATCCCCCTTGTCCCCAACAGTCTTCCCCCAATCCCAGACCTGGGAGATCCTGCTTAAGGAATGTTTGAGTCAGCTAAGAAGACGTATTGTTCCATAATTGCTGCTTGCCCCTATAGATAGGAATAGATAGGAAAGAAAAGAATCAAATCTTTAGCACTTGTGTAGCCTTTTAACAGGTTAGCTCCACCCAGTGGGAAAACTTGAACTGGTATATATCATGCACCAATCAGGATTGAAGAAGAGATGGGGAGACTTACCCTAGCTGAAATACCTCCAGATGATATGAAGCCAGAGAAAAGGAAGTTTCTCTTGTCCCCCACCCCCACAGTAATTTTGTACTTATGTGCTGCATGCCATGTTTTAACATACAAAGTTAAGTTTTTAAAAAACATAAATTATTCTTCAGGGTTTTAGTAGCTCAAGCTAAACCCTAACATGTTGATGTCAGAGAGCTGAATGTAGCTTTGCTTTCTACTAATGGGTTTTGATTTTCCATTCTAGGGAAACTTAAATGAACTGGGCAAGATGATAGTGCAAGGTGGATTCAGTGTTTGGATAGGACACAAGAAAGGTGCTACAAAAATGAAGGATTTGGCTAGATTCAAACCAATGCAGCGACACCTTTTCTTGTATGAAAAAGCCATTGTTTTTTGCAAAAGGCGTGTTGAAAGTGGAGAAGGCTCTGATAGATACCCATCATACAGTTTTAAACACTGTTGGAAAGTAAGACAATTTGTATCGGGTAATGTAGTATTGTTTTTTTTGTGTGTGTGTCTCCCAGTTTGTACATTTTTTTTTGTTTCAAATGAGTAGGTTTTATACTTTCGCTACACATCTTTGTATTTTTTTAAAAAAATCTTAAGTCTTATGTAGAAGTCAGATGAATCATAACTTCTCTGCTTGAAGTGAAGGTGAGGGAATTCAGAGCTTTGATTCTTCCCTTTCTTCTCACTACAATTCTAGGTATTCCCCAAGGGGGCTCCCTAGCATCCTGAAGAGCACAGTTTGAAATTATAAGGAGTGTCCCAGCCTCCTCATAAGCACTCTCTTTCGAGTGACACTGGGTGGAGTTCTTGGTCTTGTTAGAAAGGAGCCTTATGCTACAGGAGAGACAGGGAGGAAAGAGTTTCCTCCTTTTCCTCAATGCAATTTAAAAATGGATAACTTTTGTGTTTAGCATGTCCCCACCTTCCTTTCTGTGTTACTCCTCCATTCCCTAGCTCCACCCTTCCTGGGTGTTCAAAGCTACCTATAGCTGAATCCTTTCCATATCTGTCCTGTTCCATCTTTCAGAATTACTTTATTCTCTCCTATAAACAAAATCCGCATTTTGTCCTAATATTAGTTTGTTATTAAAATGAGAACAGTATTGTTTGGGGAAGTTATTGACAACCCAATGATACTTACAGCTGGTTTCTCCAATAGAGAAGAAGAACTTCCAATTCACATGAGACCCGTAATTGACAAATTTGAATTTTTTTACATCTAATGCATTTCATCTTTTGAATTTTAAATTCTAAAACCAATATAACATTTGTCACAGAAAATTTCAAAAACAGAGAAAACGATTGTCCTTAATTCCCCAACCACTATCACATTAGTTACTTTTCATGAGCATGTTCTTTCATAGTTCTCATCACCAGTATATTTGACAATTGATGAAATTTTCAGTAGCAGTTATAAAGAGGACAGGCAATATGTTTTGAGATAGGCATGAGGTATTTGTATTAGGAGACTACCTATAAGCAGGCCTTGCTTTTGATTCTTCCCATAGGATCAGCAGCCCCTAGTTGTTCCCAACAAGGTTCCTGCCCAGGGTCGGGTCAAAAAGAAGTAGTTCTTCCTATCGTGTATTTTCCCTGCTTCACTCTGAACCCACAGCAGCTTCTTTAAAACTCTTGTTTTCATCACAAAGGGCCAGTTGCTCCTTTGATTTTAGCAGTCCACCTCTAAGCCCCCAAATCTCAAAGGGCCTTCTAAGTAATTAATAAACATTGATTGAGAACCATGAATTTGTAATCTATGTCAGAGAGGGTTCAAATCTCTTGCTGTCTGTATACCTATTCCTTGGAAAGGTACTTTACCTTCATAGGCATATTTGACCCAAATCCATTTGATGTACATTTTATCGTGAGGTGACCTAATTTCTACCTAATATAGTATTTCTATTTCATATTAATTTTCTATTTTACCTGTAATTTGTTACAATGATGGAAATGCCAACAAAATGTTTCTTGAGTACATTAAAGTAAGGGGGATATTAGGTGATTAAGTCATGAAAACTGAAACTGCAATAGGTACCATGGAAACAGAGAAGGTGGGATAGATTCAAGAAACATTTCAATAGAAGGTAGACAGATGGGCTTGATGACTTACTAGCTACAAAAATTAAATAATACCTGACATTGAAGGGAGAAAATCTTTCTGATTCTTCTTTGGTTCCCCAGTAATGCCGAGTATCCTTAATAAAATATATTAGCCAGTGATGCCTACAAGGCTTTAGACCAGGATCCCTTGGAAAATGGTGATACCACTAAAAATTAGGATATTTCTTAGGGTTCACTATGCTCACTTCTGCTTGCCTGCTTATCATGAGATTCCAGCATTGAGCAATTGCTTGCATTGCTAGTCAGTGTGTTATTTAACAATTTGGGTTATTAGTTTCAAAGTCTTACTCTTGGCAGAGAGGATCATTGCAGATATTCTACTGCTGAACCTTCTCTCTCACTTTTTTTTTTAACTTTTATTTTAGATTCAGGGGATACATCTGCAGGTTTGTTACCTGGCTGTATTGCATGATGTTGAGGTTTGGGGTACAAATATCCCATCACCCAGGTACTGAGCATTGTCCCCAAGAGTTAGTTTTCCAACCCTTGTCCCTCTCCCTCCATCCCTCCTCTGGTAGTCCCCAGTGTCTGTTGTTGCCTTTGTCTATGTCTCTTACTTTAAATGAACTCTTGTTTTGACTGCACCATACAAAGCTGGAATCCCATGGCCTGACCATGTACTTTCTAATTATTTATATGTTATGTTTTAAGTTGGCCGCTTATATGCAAGGAAAGGCCCTATCTAAAGTCAAAGTTGACCAGATGGGGAGATTTGAGTCCTTCAGATTCCTTAGTTCATGTGTTTATTATCATTGATTTTTAAAAATTTAACAAACTGCACATAGTCCTTACTATGTGCAACACATAATGGTTAGATTTCCAGGGCAACTCAGAAAAGTTCACTTAATCGATAATGATATACTATATGTTTGCAATAAAACAAAACAAAACAATTGCAATTTAAATAGGGGAAAGAGTAGAAAGCAAACTCATATTTTAAAAAGCTCATTATAGGATCTAAGCATTTACTCCACGCTATGTAGTCCTTATATCAACCCTATGAAATAGATGTTCTTTCCATTTTATAGTTGAGGAAACCGAAGTTTAGAAAAGTTAAGCAACTTGCACCAAGACACATAGCTAGTGAATGGTAGAGATGTATTCCAATCCAGACCTCTCTAACTTCAAAGCCTGTGGGCCTTCCAGCTTATCATGTTATTAAGACAAAACCATGTAATGAAACAAAATTAATTTTTAAAAATATTGAATATGACACTACTATTCATTTTAAATTGTGATATTCGAGCAGAAGTAGGTTAGTTGGAATGATGGAGTGAGAATATAAAGATAGTTTGGGACATTGTGAAAATAACTTCTTACTACGTTCAGGGTGGATGTTACAGGTTCTTTCATTAATATGTTATGTTAAATTACATTTCTAAGCATAAGTGCTTTTCTTCTCCTTGGTATGGCGATCTCCCTAGCACTATCTTTAATGCTTATCAGCTCTAATAAGGGCCATTTGGGGGGCTCATAACTAGAACAGAGAGTGAGATACTCCTTTAGATAATTAGGTTAAGAATTGAAAGAAAAGAGGAAGGCAGAAAGGAACTAAAAGAATGTTTGTGCAAAGGAGTGAGATTGCCCAAAATGCAATTAGCCAAGCTATTAGCAGAAAACGATGAAAGAAAATGGAAGAGTTTATGACTTGCACAATCACGTTGAGGAAAAGAAAAAACTGTGGTAAGGAAGAGATATTGTGTACAGAAGTTTCACTGGGTACAAAAAGACAACAATGTCCCATTACATATTATTTGTTTTTTTTTAAGAAAGGCCAAGGGATTGGTGGAAAATAGAGAGATCGTTGTGTACCTGGCTGGTTCTCTCCTGTCCCATAAATTAGATGTTTATAACTTGTAGGGCTTCTATCAAAATAAATTATAATTTATAAGATTAAATGATCTGTCAAATGATTATTCTAAATAACCATTTAAATTAATTTTCAGTGGCATTTCTGTATTGATGTTTAATTACTTCTGTGTTTGACCCAATGTTTTGTTTTAATAGTGTACTATTAATTTATAACATAATTAGATCTTAGATGGGCTACTTGGATGTTCAGATTTATAACATTTGTGTCAACCACTGAAATGAAGCGTGCAATCTGAACTGTAAAGTGCATAGTTCAATGAAAACATTTAAATACTCTCATCTATGATTGTAATTATCATTTCATATTCATTTAACATAACATGTATTTTTCTGCCCAAGAGAAATTCTGCTTCATTTAGAATATGATAGGGTAGATTTAATGTAATTTCATATTCAAAATAAAATGCTCATGAAAATTTTGACTTATTTATTGTAGATGGATGAAGTTGGAATCACTGAATATGTAAAAGGTGATAACCGCAAGTTTGAAATCTGGTATGGTGAAAAGGAAGAAGTTTATATTGTCCAGGTTGGTCATTTAAAAATTCTTCTAGAAACCCAAACCTGCACTGAAATACAAAAGCCCAAATTTATAAACAAAAGTAATTTTGGTCGCATTTGAAAATTTCCACTCCTTTCATGTAGGTCAGTTAAATATTATTTGAATATTCTTTGTGATGTATTTAAATGTTTTCTAGTAGTTACATTGAGATATGCCTGTGGTGTTCTCTAGGGCTTCAAGTTTTCACAACTACATAGGAGACTTATCAACTAGAGCTGACAGCTTGGCAGGTACTTCTCTGTCCCCATCAAATTTCCAAGTTATGGAATTATAATAGTTCTGAGTTCCTCTTATGCTAAGCATTCTAGGGGTACCTGATTATGAGACATGGGGATGTGACAGTTCAGACTTGCTTTCTGCTTCTAAAGAACATGGTTAAAGCCCTGGCCAGTTGTATAGGGTCCAACATGTTTCAGGGAAGGGAAGAGGAATCAGAACATTTCAAGAGGATGTTGTCATTGCAATAAATATTTGTATCTGGACTTGTCAATGTGCTGTTATCTGTTAAAAATGGTCAGTGTTTTTTGTTTGTTGTAATTCTTTACTAGGTGACTACAATCTATAAAAATATGTTTTCTTGGCTTGCTTAAGATATAATATTTGGTATCATTTAACAAACATCTTGTAAGTGATGGGAGGATATTTAAGGAGGCTTTCATGTTACCATCAGTCACCAAGGTTATTCTGCAATAGATGGCCTTTTCAGAAATAGTAGAGTTTGTTTTATTTTACTAAAATTAAACATCAAAATATTATATTTTAAAAAGAATCCTCCTGTAAAGACAAAATAAGTGAAATTATATTTCACAGTTTCATCCAAGCATTATTATACCATTATTTAAGGGCAATTTCAAAATGGATTTTTTTTTTTTTTGAGACAGTGTCTCACCCTGTTGCTCGGGCTGGTGTGCAGTGGTGTGATCTCAGCTCACTTCAACCTCTGCCTCCCAGGCTCAAGCGATTCTCCCACCTCACCATCTCAAGTAGCTGGGACTACAGGCACATGCCACCACACCTGGCTAATTATTATTATTATTATTATTATTATTATTATCATTATTTGTAGAGATGGGGTTTCCCTAACGTTCCCCAGGCTGGTCTCAAACTTCTGGGCTCAAGAGATCTGCCCACCTTGGCCTCCCAAAGTCCTGGGATTACAGCAAAAATGGTTCTGACTGTATTATTTCATCTAATACATCTAATAATTCGCAAATAGCGAATTATTTGCTTCATAAAAATTTTAACAATCAAACAGTTAAGATTTGAGTATGGTGTTATAGGGAGTAGATCATATTTTATGTATACAATTACATTTGTTTTATTATAGTACATCCTTTTTAAAAGGAAATGTGTACCACCTCCCTCCCGCTTGTTTTTTAATCTTTAGGCTTCTAATGTAGATGTGAAGATGACGTGGCTAAAAGAAATAAGAAATATTTTGTTGAAGCAGCAGGAACTTTTGACAGGTAAATTCAAGCATGCATTCTTCAGAACCAGAAGTATAGTAACAGCTTATTGACTCAGATTTTTAAATTATTTTTCCAGAGAATGGGGCTGATATTTACTTTATGCTATTACAATGAGAAGATTTGTTAATTTAATTAGTAGGAGATTGAGATTCAGAGGGTTGTTTAAACTATTTTGAAGAATGAACTTTACACTAGAAAATGAACCCTTCTGCTTAAGAAGCAGTTGAGAAGCAACACAGTGAACTGATTGTGGTAATTCCCAGTCCTTTCCATGAGGTGACTCTGCTTAATATCTCGAGTAATCATTGCTCTATAATGATGGAATGGGAGCCAGTTCTACTTCTAAACTTGAACTTCTTGAATAAAATATTATATGGTTCAGACCTTTCCAAATTCAAACTTGAGACTGGCCTTCCCTCTGATTATTTCAAGTCTGTGAAGGTTAAGTCTAATGGCAGGGATGCGTGTGTGTGTGTGTGTGTGTGTGTGAAAGTCATTGGCCTTCAAGGAAGAAGTGTGACTTCTGAATGATAATATGCTTTGTTTTATTTCTCAGTTAAAAAAAGAAAGCAACAGGATCAATTAACAGAACGGGATAAGATTCAGATTTCTTTTCAGCAGAATGATGAGTAAGTGATCATTCTTTAAGAAATATCACTCCTGCAATCTTTTGTTTTCTGTATGTAACATGAAACAATGTAATTAAAGTATCTCAGACAAGAACCATCCACCAATTTAGCAATAACTCATCAAATTCCATAAACATATCATTTTCTCAGGTCCAGCCTTATACTGGAGGCTGATAGTTCTTAATAGTTATCCCTTGGTTTGATTTCTAAACATGATTGAAAATGCTTTATTTTTAATATATCATTGGAAGAATTACATGTAGGCTGACAGGAAAGGAGGCTGTGCTCATAAGCTTTTTTTTTTTTCAAAGTATTTTTGGTCACCTTTGATCTGATTGGAAAAATAGGGTTGTAAGAATATGGGAATAGAGCAAATGAAGAACTGGCTCACAGTTTTACAGTCCCTTGATGGGGACCTCTTGCTGGTGATTTGGCCTCTCTCTACATAGAGAGAAGCTATGGATCCTGGGAGGGAACTGAGGCTGGACACAACCAGGAGTCATTAAGGAAGCTGGCAGTCCTGTGTGACAGCACACTGGTATGGGTTTAGAGATGTAGTCATTGTATTCTGCCTCTAGAAATTCCAAAAGGTGGAGTTCTCGCTGAACATTTGCATATATGCAGAAAGAATTCTCTCATTGATTCTGAAGGCCTGGCACAGAGATTCACCACGCAGCATCTGCATGCTGTGGTGATCATTGAATGACTTATCAGAAATACTGTTTTTTCCTTCGCTGCATGTCATCTTTCTGAGGTAGCTAAAATCAGATGAAACATATGGTGGTTCACGTGGAGATTTAGGAGAACCATTTAAAAGTTACAGAGAAAGTCTTTATCTTTCAGAGTTCAAAAAACTCAATCTTTTATCGTACATTATAGGAGTAACATCTTTAGGTTTTATGCAGTAATTGACTTAATAGTAGCTGGTACATACTCAACAATATGAATCAGTTGAAGGTTTCATCTTCATTCATATACAACAACTTACCTAATTCATTTATGTTATAAGTCCACAGAGCAACGGGGATTGTATACAATACACCTACTTTGGGTCTAGAAGGGAGTAGTTTTTCTCCTTACATAATAGAGAACCTGCTGGCTTGGATCTGAGATTTAAGCTTTTGTATATTATAACCTATTGCCACACAGATTTAAATAGGGAGTATTGGCTGTTTGGATGGATTCTCAGCATGTTCTGAACACTTGGTATCAATGGAAGAAATACCACTTTAAATTTCTTTTTACTTTTAGACTGTACAAAAGCTCACTTAGTTTTATACATCACTATTTCAGAAAGCAACAGGGAGCTTTTATAAGTACTGAGGAAACTGAATTGGAACACACCAGCACTATGGTGGAGGTCTGTGAGGCAATTGCGTCAGTTCAGGCAGAAGCAAATACAGGTATGTGTCATGGTCATCTTAAGACGAGATTCATGGGTGTGCAAATTTTTACCTTGTATTATTAATTTGGAAATCTACCCACTTGGTATTTTTGTATAAACAAAATACAGTTAACCCATTTTTATAAGGCTCTCATGTCTTGCATATGCAGGACACTCTGATGGGCACTAGACAGTATTGGTTGTCAAAGTGTGGTCCCTGGACCAGTAGCATCAACATCACCTGGGAACTTTTACAGAAGACAAATTCTCTTGCTCTATTCAGACCTTCTGGATCAGAAACTCTGGGAACAAGGCCTAGCCACTTGAGTTTTAACAGGCTCTCTCTGTGATTCTGATGCATGGTCAAGTTTGGGAACCCCTGCTATAAAGGATATAGTGATGAATAAAACATATATACTGGCTTCAAGGAATGTGCATTTCACTTACCCTTGGTTTAATGAATAGAGAAGAGTCATTAACAGCTGGAATATTTATTCTTCCTCTGTGAATGGTTTTACTTGAAGTGATTTTAAATACTTTATTTAATTCAACAAATATTGACATAGCATGATCTGCATTCCAGGAGTTATGCAAAGTGCTAGGCATATAGTATAATTAGGATACACTCAGCTGCCATCCTCATGAACCTAGGAGACTAGAAAGATAGTTAAACAAGCAATTAAAAGTAAATTTGGTGAGTGTTACAGCAGGCAAGTACAAAGTGCTGTAGAAGCATACATGAGGATCACCTAAACAACTCTAGGATCAACAGCATAGACTTCTTTGGAGAAATGCCTAACAGAGTGCCTGATACTCAACACTTTAATATGATGATCCTTAATATGGAAGAGTTCTCTACTGGTTGAGGAGAAAAAGGTAATGATAGCCTTGTTGAGTTTACAGTTATCCGATTAAAGGTCACTTCCCTCAGGTCATCTATGCTGTGGCCCCCAAAGAAGTAAGGAGAGAACATAGTACTAATGCCTTCATTTGACAGGTGAGGAAACCAAGTTAGAAAAAGGTGACAATGACTTTTCCAAGGTTGCATGAATAGTTTAGTGTGGCCAGGATGAGATCTGTTAATTTGCTGCTTACATTAGGTTGGTTAATCCATTTTTTAAAATTGAACTTTTTAAAGCATTACAGCTAGTTTTACTTCTCACCTTGTGGTAAATTAGCACCATCAAGTAACTGCCACATTCCACACTTTTCTTATAGTTTGGACTGAGGCATCACAATCTGCAGAAATCTCTGAAGAACCTGAGGAATGGTCAAGCAACTATTTCTACCCTACTTATGATGAAAATGAAGAAGAAAATAGGCCCCTCATGGTTAGTAATAATATATTAAATTAAAATTATTGAGGCAGTTTTACTGACGAAATACAGATGGAACACATAGGGGCAATCTTTTGTCAGCATCCTTGAGGCCATTAGGAGTATGCCATTGCCAAAATAGTTGAAATAAATCTTATTATGAACATCAGGAAGCACTTCCATCTTTAAGTAGAACCTGTTTGACCTATACATAGAGCTTCTACTGATGTTAATGAAATAAATAGTCAATCTTTCCAAATCTCTAAAATCCCAGTTTTATCTTTAGTAGAGCTTCACCACTGTGTTTTCCATCCAGGCATGTGAAATAAAATCAGAAAACAAAGGGGCTTCAAATATACTTTAAAAACCAGTTTGGATTCCAGATTAGAAAATAAAGGAAATAAGCATTATACATTAAAAACTATTTAATAACATCTGGGGGATATATTTTAGTGTGTTCTCAAAAATGCACTAATGACATAAAATCTCAGCATATTAGAGCAGGGGAGCACCCTGTAAAATTAAAGGAGGTTGCTTTAAGGTCAAAGTGTTTGTAGAAGGAATAGTTTGCAAGTTGGTAGGATACTAGTGGGCTATTAAAGAGGAGGTAGGACTGTTTGGGAGTAAATCCCTACTTTTCTAAAGTCACCAGCTTGGAGGGTAGGAGTGATGCTTGGAGGTAGAGTGCTCCTTGGTGCCCTTCAGAGGAATCAATTACATTTGGCAGTTCTACTGTTAGTATAAGAGGGTAAACCTCGTCTCTACTAAAAATACAAAATTAGGCGGTTGTGGTGGCGCATGCCTATAATCCCAGCTATTCAGGAGGCTGAGGCAGGAGAATCACTTGAACCCAGGAGGTGCAGGTTGCAGTGAGCTGAGATCGTGCCATTGCACTCCAGCCTGGGCAACAAGAGTGAAACTCTGTCTCAAAAAAAAAAAAAAAAAAAAAAAAAAGGAGGATAATGGCATGGATAATCACAAAGCTGTACAGCATTGACTCTGAAATGCAGTCTTTAAAAAAGTAGATATTGTTTCTCCTAATACTATGATGACCATAATACATATTTGTGTGATAGTTTACCATTTCCCAAATGATTTCTCAATTAATATTCACAGTATTAGTATGAAAAAGAGCGGGCTTTATTACCTTCAATTTACAGAGGAGGAAACTGAGACTTAGATCTGGTAAGATATTTGTCCAGAGTTAATTGTCTATAGCTGCAGTTCCCAAACTTTTTAATGAAAGAAGCTTTTACATCCTTAAAAATTGAAAACCCCAAAGAACTCTTGTTTATGTAGGTTATATCTTTAAAAAAAAACTTTCAACTTTTATTTTAGATTCAGGAGGTACATGTGTAAGGTTTTGTTACATGGGAATACCGCATGACGCTGAGATTTGGAGTATGAATGGTCCTGTCACCCAGGTAGTGAGCATAGTACCCAACATGTAGTTTTTCAGCCCTTCTGCCAACCCTCTTTCCTCCCTCTAGTAGTCCCCCGTGTTCATTGTGCCCATCTTTGTGTCCACATGTACCCAATGCTTAGCTCCCACTTATAAGTAAGAACATGTGGTATTTGGTTTTCTGTTCCTGTGTTAATTTGCTTAGGATAATGGTTTCCAGCTGCATCCACCTTGCTGCAAAGGACATGATTGTATTTGTTTTTATGGCTGCAGAGTATTCCATGGTATATAGGTTACATCTATTGATATTTACCATGTGATAAAACAAAGAAATACAAAATTTTGAATGTAATAATTGTTTAAAAATATTAATAAACCCATTGTCAGTTTATATAAATAAGATTTTTATTAAAAAGTTACATTTTTCAAAATAAAAATCAGTGAGAAGACTGATTTAAATAAATACTTAAATACTTACAAAAGAAACACTTTTGTAAATCACTTTAACTTCTGGCTCAGTAAAAGGTGAATTCTCATATCCGCTTTTGCATTCAATTTGTTGTGCTACCATACACCAAGTATCCTCTAGATAACTCCACTGTGTACTTGTGAGAGGATGAGAGTGAAAAAGTCAAATAGTGTCTTAATGTAGGTTGACCTTGCAGACCCCTTGAAAGGGTCTCAGGAACTCACAACAGTCTGTCTCCCACACTTTGGGAATCTCAGGCTTAGACTAATAATAAAAAGAAGTTTAATTTCTTTAATTAATGTTAGCTGGGGATGGAATGGATAGGAGTAGTTGTTAAATGTGAGCAAAAAGTCAGAGGAAGCCAGTTTGTGTTTAACCGTTTGCTGTAGATGATCTATGAAGGCATTGTAAAGAACTCAGTTTTAAGTAGGCATTCTTTTTTCTAGCTATGGTATCAGAAGATAAAGTAAATATGCAAAATTGAAGAATGCTTTAATCACAGAGGATGGGAATATAGAAAAGCCTGTTAGTTTCTCTCTCTTTGTCCAATAATTCTCTGAGATGTGCTACTAAGGAAAACATATAAAAGAGCAACACAATGTATTCCATACACCCTTCTTCCCTGCCGAAAAAAGGAGCTGGAATGACCTGCTCTTTTGGCTTCACTTGGTCAAGTTGTAAACTGAGCAATAATGGGTGCTGCTTCCCTTGTAGAGACCCGTGTCGGAGATGGCTCTCCTATATTGATGAAGCTACTATGTCAAATGGCAAGTAGCTCTTTCCTGCCTGCTTCTCAGCCCATTTGGAAAAATACTGCGCAAAAGACATTCAGCTCAAATGATGCAGATGTTGTTTTCAGGTTAATGGACACGCAAATAAACCACAGCACATACTTCTTTTCTTTCATTTAATAAAGCTTTTAATTATGGTACGCTGTCTTTTTAAAATCATGTATTTAATGTGTCAGATATTGTGCTTGAAAGATTCTCATCTCAGAATACTTTTGGACTTGAAAATTATTTCTTCTCTACTTTGTAACCAAATGCAATCGGTGTGCCTTGGATTATTTAGTTTATTAATGAATTAAGTTAAAATTACGGCTGCAAAATGGCTAAGGTCAAGTAAAGCACAACATTATGATTTAATATGCTTTTGTTGAAACCACAGCTTTTGTGCCCATTATTTTAACCTGTGTGAAACAATACAAAGCCCAGAAATTCTTTTTGGGGCATGAGTAAATTTTGTTCAGGGCTACTGTCTGTGTGTGCCCAGATAAAATTTTCAGGAGAGTAGTTTACAAAAGCTGTATTTAAAAATTAATATTTTCACACTTTTTTTCTGGATTTCTGCTTATAATTAATGTAACTTAAATTAGTTGTGCTCTGCTATTTTCTGTATATTTCATGTTGTAATTCTTTTTTTCAAATAAAAATTAATTCTTCAGGTTAAATAAACTTGTTTTGCCTTATTTTATTCCCCATCACATACTGCTTCATGTCTGTCTGTTCCTGCAAAGCTGCTGCAGCTACCACATTTACCGGTGAAGAAAAGAGTTAATTCTTCATGTTGCAGAGCAGGCAGTTATGCAAGTGGTTTTGCAATCAAGTTTGTAATATAATTTTTTAAAACAACTTTACAGTCTCCAGGCAAATATAGAGCCTTAGCAGACTGCAGGAAGAGAGGCTCAGAAGACCTCCTGATTAGAAATGGAGATGTCATTCAGCTTCTCCATGGGAAGGCTGAGGGTCAATGGTAGGTGTGTTTGCAAAGCCTGTGATGATCTCCAGCTGGGGCACATAGATAGCTAATCAAATGTTCTGCATTATCTGTATCTTTGTTATACAGTCTCCAAAAGCAGAAATATCACAGCAATGGCTTTCATTTTCATTGCTTCAGCACTGCCTATAAAGCTCACTGAAAGGAACATTAACCTTTGGTGAGTGAAAAATGCTTTGAAAGAATGACATGCTATGAGTCTGCATGTTCTTTTGTAGTTTACCTTTGGCTCAGATGTTTTAGCTGATACGTCTGGCTTTGTAATGGCTACAGGTCACATTCCATCTGGTCATTTAAGTCATTCATTAGTCACATATTTAATGAATGCCTACTGTGTGCCCGAGACCACACTTTACTGCTTTACAACATAGCTACACTTCTGTTTATCAGTTCAAATATTGACTTTCTCATTCTACCCTTATGCCTTTAACTTTATATAGTACTGATTGTGAAGATGGCTCTGCCAAATATACTGTTTAGGTAGGAGAGAACCCAAAGCAGGAAGAAAATATTGTTTGGATTGAATGAAACTTCCATAATTCTTTTGGAAATTTTAAATGTAAGAGTTCTGTCTTCATTGGGTCATTAACTTGAACTGAAATGCTACATTGGCTGTGTACTCTAACCCTTTAGGTGGAAGAGTGTACACAGAGAGTTAAAAGTTAATGATGGATCATTAAAGTAATAATTTTTTCTAATAACCAAAGTCCTTTGTAGATTACTCAAAGGACTCAAGCACAGTGTCATGAAGGTTTTTCAACACATGCAATAGCTTTGTGAAAGTTTGAGCTGCAACATAATGTATTTGTTTTAATTCACTTAGTATTACCATTGTTGGCTACTCATTCATTTATTATTTAGGTTGGTGAAAAACCTAAACAGGAGAAAAGAAGGCCTGATTCTAGGAAACAGTTTACATATTTTAATTGGTGACCGTAGGTTTCGGAATGCCAAAGTTACAGGTATAATATGAATAAACTGTACACAATTTGAAGACTAAAAATGTTAAAGCTTCACCAAAGAGGACATTGGCATAGAGTAATGACCTCTCTGCAGTTAGAAATAAAGCAGCAAACACATTATGTTAGCTAGGATTTATTTTTTTTCTTTAATAGTTTTAAATTTATGAATGAAAATTTTAAAGGCACATTAGACTTTTCCCTATAAAGTTGATAGTCTTGAAAGAGATTTAAGATACTATGGTGTTTTGTAAGATACCCTTCAGAATTAAATACTGAGGATATGCTTTTAAGTTACCTGCCTTACTGTCCAAGAATACTTTACTAGTGTGTAGTTCTATACTGTCCTAGGAGCATGTTATTTCTTTATGGTAGGTCTCTGCTACACACACACAGACACACATCCACAAACACACTTGTGTCTATACCCAAGACTTATGTGTGAAGGTAGTATGAAGCATTGGGAGCTAATCTGATGTTCATTTCTATTAACTTAACCCATAGTATGTAACATTTCTGTATATAAACCCGTTTTCTTGTAGTTTTTTCCTCTAAGTGACACTTAGCTGTCTGTTAAAAGGTAGCATAGAAAAGGAAAATCAATTAATTGTTAAATAAGATGATTCTTGCATGCACACACTTCCTCTGAAATCCTAGTTTTGTTCTTTTGTTTGTTTGAATTCCAGGTAATGGTACACTGTTTAAACACACTAGGTGTAACTTATTTGGTTCCAAATTTTATTTATAACATAAAATGAAATCTAGGGATAATGAGGCTTAATAGAAATGCTGGGTCACATGGGAACTGCTCAAATGGAGTCACTTCTCATTTGTTTGTTTGAGAACTCTAATATGGGTCATCTTTCAAAGGCTTTTTGCACTAATTGTTAAATTATTTAGATAATTATTGAATTACTTAATTAGTAATCTGAAATCTAGTATACAGACAACCTGAACTATTTGACAGTTATTAAAAATCTACACCCAACAACTGCAGAATGCATCATTATTTTCAAGTATACATGGAACATTCACCAAGATAGGCTACCTTCTGTGTCATAAAACAAGTCTTCATAAATTTCAAAAGATTGGAATCATATAGTCTCAGGATGTAATCTTAGAAATCAGTAAATCCAAAGTATTTTGATATTAAAGAATACACATCTATACAGTACATGAGACAAAGAAAGTACAAGGGAAATTAGAACTATTTCAAATTGGATGAAAATGAAAACTCAAAATTTCAAAAAATTTGTGGATGCAGCTAAAGAGGGAGGCAAATGTATGGCTTTAAATACCTGTATTAGATACTTGAAAATCAATGTAATTCATCATATTAACATAATGAGGAAGAAAATTATATAATCATTTCAATAGATACAAGAAAGCCATCGATAGAACTTCATACTCATTTCTGACAAAAACTATCAGCAAACAAGGAATAAAGGGAGTTTCTTCAATATAATAAAGCACATTATGAAAACCCACAGTTAGCATCATACTTAATGGTGAAATATTGGAAGCTTTCTCCCTAAGATTGGAAACAAGCCAAGGATATTCACTGACCATTTTTATTTAACATTATACTGGAAGTCCTAGTCAGCTCCGTAACACAAGGAAAACATTAAAGAACTAAAAGATTAAAAAAGAAGACGCACCGTCATGATTAGCAGATCGTGTATATGTACAAAACCATAAGGAATTTACATACAAGTCCCTACTAGAACTAATAAGTGAATTTTACAAGGCCACAATGTGCAGTCTTTACAAAAATAAATTATAATTCTATATCCTAGCAACAAAGAATTTAAAAATAAAATTTCAAAAGAACATTTATATAAGCAACATAAGATATAGAATAAATAGAAATAAATCTAATAACAGATCACAAGGCTTCTATACTGAAAACTACAGATCATTGCTGAGATATATTTAAGATGACCTAATAAACGGAGAGCTATACCATGTGCATGATTTGGGAATCTCAATTTTGTTAAGAAACCCATTATCCCCAAATTGTCCTATAGATTCAATGAAATCAAAATCAAAATCTCAGCAACTCCTTTTGAAAATTTATAAGACAAGTTTATTCTGAAAAATATGTAAAAAGGCAAAGGATCTAGTACAGAAGAATCGTAAAAATTGGGAGGACTTAAGCACCTGATTTCAATACCCCTTATAAACTACAGTAATCAATACAATATGGCGTTAGTGTAAGTATAGAAAAATAATGATTTCATAAATAGTCCCACATATAAATAATCATTTTTAATCAAGGGGTCAAGTCATTTGAATGGGGAAAGGAAGGTTGTTTTGTTTGTTTTTATTATTATTATTATTATTATTATTATTATACTTTAGGTTTCAGGGTACATGTGCGCAATGTGCAGGTTAGTTACATATGTATACATGTGCCATGCTGGTGCACTGCACCCACTAACTCGTCATCTAGCATTAGGTATATCTCCCAATGCTATCCCTCCCCACTCCCCCCACCCCACAACAGTCCCCAGAGTGTGATGTTCCCCTTCCTGTGTCCATGTGTTCTCATTGTTCAATTCCCACCTATGAGTGAGAACATGCAGTGTTTGGTTTTTTGTTCTTGCATTAGTTTACTGAGAATGATGATTTCCAATTTCATCCATGTCCCTACAAAGGACATGAACTCATCATTTTTTATGGCTGCGTAGTACTCCATGGTGTATATGTGCCGCATTTTCTTAATCCAGTCTATCATTGTGGAACATTTGGGTTGGTTCCAAGTCTTTGCTATTGTGAATAATGCCACAATAAACATACGTGTGCATGTGTCCTTATAGCAGCAAGATTTATAGTCCTTTGGGTATATACCCAGTAATGGGATGGCTGGGTCAAATGGTATTTCTAGTTCTAGATCCCTCAGGAATCGCCACACTGACTTCCACAAGGGTTGAACTAGTTTACAGTCCCACCAACAGTGTAAAAGTGTTCCTATTTCTCCACATCTTCTCCAGCACCTGTTGTTTCCTGACTTTTTAATGATTGCCATTCTAACTGGTGTGAGATGGTATCTCATTGTGGTTTTGATTTGCATTTCTCTAATGGCCAGTGATGGTGAGCATTTTTTCATGTGTTTTTTGGCTGCATAAATGTCTTCTTTTGAGAAGTGTCTGTTCATGTCCTTCGCCCACTTTTTGATGGGGTTGTTTGTTTTTTTCTTGTAAATTTGTTGGAGTTCATTGTAGATTCTGGATATTAGCCCTTTGTCAGATGAGTAGGTTGCGAAAATTTTCTCCCATTTTATAGGTTGCCTGTTCACTCTGATGGTAGTTTCTTTTGCTGTGCAGAAGCTCTTGAGTTTAATTAGATCCCATTTGTCAATTTTGGCTTTTGTTGCCATTGCTTTTGGTGTTTTAGACATGAAGTCCTTGCCCATGCCTATGTCCTGAATGGTAATGCCTAGGTTTTCTTCTAGGCTTTTTATGGTTTTAGGTCTAACGTTTAAGTCTTTAATCCATCTTGAATTAATTTTTGTATAAGGTGTAAGGAAGGGATCCAGTTTCAGCTTTCTACATATGGCTAGCCAGTTTTCTCAGCACCATTTATTAAATAGGGAATCTTTTCCCCATTGCTTGTTTTTCTTAGGTTTGTCAAAGATCAGATAGTTGTAGATATGCGGCGTTATTTCTGAGGGCTCTGTTCTGTTCCATTGATCTGTATCTCTGTTTTGGTACCAGTACCATGCTGTTTTGGTTACTGTAGCCTTGTAGTATAGTTTGAAGTCAGGTAGTGTGATGCCTCCAGCTTTGTTCTTTTGGCTTAGGATTGACTTGGCGATGCAGGCTCTTTTTTGGTTCCATATGAACTTTAAAGTAGTTTTTTCCAATTCTGTGAAGAAAGTCATTGGTAGCTTCATGGGGATGGCATTGAATCTGTAAATTACCTTGGGCAGTATGGCCATTTTCACAATACTGATTCTTCCTACCCATGAGCATGGAATGTTCTTCCATTTGTTTGTATCCTCTTTTATTTCCTTGAGCAGTGGTTTGTAGTTCTCCTTGAAGAGGTCCTTCACATCCCTTGTAAGTTGGATTCCTAGGTATTTTATTCTCTTTGAAGCAATTGTGAATGGGAGTTCACTCATGATTTGGCTCTCTGTTATTGGTGTATAAGAATGCTTGTGATTTTTGTACATTGATTTTGTATCCTGAGACTTTGCTGAAGTTGCTTATCAGCTTAAGGAGATTTTGGGCTGAGACAATGGGGTTTTCTAGATATACAATCATGTCATCTGCAAACAGGAACAATTTGACTTCTTCTTTTCCTAATTGAATACCCATTATTTCCTTCTCCTGCCTAATTGCCGTGGCCAGAACTTCCAACACTATGTTGAATAGGAGTGGTGAGAGAGGGCATCCCTGTCTTGTGCCAGTTTTCAAAGGGAATGCTTCCAGTTTTGCCCATTTAGTATGATATTGGCTGTGGGTTTGTCATAGATAGCTCTTATTATTTTGAGATACGTCCCATCAATACCTAATTTATTGAGAGTTTTTAGCATGAAGGGTTGTTGAATTTTGTCAAAGGCCTTTTCTGCATCTATTGAGATAATCATGTGGTTTTTGTCTTTGGTTCTGTTTATATGCTGGATTACATTTATTGATTTGCGCATATTGAACCAGCCTTGTATCCCAGGGATGAAGCCCACTTGATCATGGTGGATAAGTTTTTTGATGTGCTGCTGGATTCAGTTTGCCAGGATTTTATTGAGGATTTTTGCATCAATGTTCATTAAAGATATTGGTCTAAAATTCTCTTTTTTGGTTGTGTCTCTGCCCAACTTTCGTATCAGGATGATGCTGGCCTCATAAAAAGAGTTAGGGAGGATTCCCTCTTTTTCTATTGATTGGAATAGTTTCAGAAGGAATGGTACCAGTTCCTCCTTGTACCTCTGGTAGAATTTGGCTGTGAATCCATCTGGTCCTGGACTCTTTTTGGTTGGTAAGCTATTGATTATTGCCACAATTTCAGCTCCTGTTGTTGGTCTATTCAGAGATTCAACTTCTTCCTGGTTTAGTCTTGGGAGAATGTATGTGTCGAGGAATTTATCCATTTCTTCTAGATTTTCTAGTTTATTTGCGTAGAGGTGTTTGTAGTATTCTCTGATGGTAGTTTGTATTTCTGTGGGATCGGTGGTGATATCCCCTTTATCATTTTTTATTGCATCTATTTGATTCTTCTCTCTTTTTTTCTTTATTAGTCTTGCTAGCGGTCTATCAATTTTGTTGATCTGGGAAAGGAAGGTTGTTTTAACAAATGATGCTTGGCAACTGGGTATCCATATAGAAAAAGAAGTGAACCTCCATCTCTATATCTTACTTCATACACAAAAATTATTTTGAGTTGGATCACAGATCTAAACCTAAAAGCTAAAATAATAAATCTCCTAAAAACAAACAGGACGATGTTGTCATGACTTTGAATAGTTAACAATTTCTTATACAAGACAAAATCTATGAGGACGCAAAGGCATAAGAATGATACAATGGACTTTAGGGACTTCGGGGGAAGTGTGGGAGGGGGGCAAGGGATAAAATACTACAAATAAGGTGCAGTGTATACTGCTCGGGTGATAGATGCACCAAAATCTCACAAATCACCACTAAAGGATTTACTCATGTAACCAAATACCACCTTTACCCCAATAACCTATGAAAAAAAGACAAAAAGCGGTAGCCATAAAAGAAGAGTATCAGATAAATACAAAGAAACATTACACATGCTGAATTGAGCAGTTTACAACTTAAAAAAAAATATACATGTTAGAAAAGGATAAAATCTAAGACAGTAACATTTTGAACACTTTCAAAAGCCAAATAGTTGTAATTAATCAAAATTAACTGATTGCATTGAAGAGTTGTTAAGTTTGAAAATAAATACAGCCAGCTTTCTGCCAACTATTTCATGCTTATTTAAATGGTCAATGAAGAGAGAGAGAGAGGCAGAGACACAGAAAGAGAGAACAGAAATAAGAAACATGGGTCACTTAAAATATGTGCTCAAAGAACTGTTTGAATCAAGACATATAAATCAGTGTTTTAAATACATTGTTTTTTATGAAGCAATTTAAAAAACCCAATAAAGCCATAAAATAATACTGTAATGTATATACTAGAAAAAAGTTACTTCTTGTGCTCAGATCTCCAAGATTCAAAAGTGAAAACACAAAGTGTACTCATCTAACTTCCACATAAACATTTGTACTCAACATTAAGAAGACCCAGAGTATATTGTCCATCACTTATCATCATCATTTTAAGTAGAGCCAGATCTCCTCACATTTAATTCAGGACAAAGTTAATTACATTAATTTTCAGCTAATTGTAATGCAGGACACATAAAATTATATATTTGATTAGTTTTAATTTGAAATTATTCTATTACTGTTAACTAATCCCAGTAAATTTACGGCTTATTAGCACCCTTTGAAAAGTATATGGAAAAACAACAATTTCAGTCTACTTTGGGTCTGTGCTTATTTTTCAGGCAGTGAAGGGCTTACCTATACCTTTATCAATGTAACACATTTTATTTGGGGGGAAACTCACATTATTCCTTTCTAGCCACTTTATTTCTACTGTGGGTGCACTTTTTCAATATTCTTTTTTTGCAGTGCTATTGGGAGGTTGAAATGTAATGTATTGCTATATCATCAGCATTTTAAGCATTTATTATTGTGTGGCATGATACTAGATAAGAGGACAAGGTCCCATTGACCTGTGTTCTCTAGAAGCCCCTGACTTAAGATTATTATTAAAATATATTACTTTCAAATGACATGCATTTATGACTTAGGTTGAAATGACAAATTAATACTTCACGGTAGATTTTGGTTGAATGCTACAATATCAAGTGAGTCTTGATTGAGATCTATCCTCTCATTACATTGCACAGAGTGAAATAGTATATTGTGGCTTATAAAAATACATTGTGATGTGTGTCCATCAGTGGATTAGGAAATTATAACTGACTATGCAACTATCAACAGCATTAGGTTTAAAAAATATGTTAGAGAGTTTCATATACAATCTGGCAAATAGAATGTAAAGAGCTCTCTGATATTATGCATTTAACATGTTTCCTATTATCTTCATGCATATGGCATAATTAGTACAATATTTATAAAAATTGATTGTAGAAGAAGAGAATCTTATATATTTTGTTTTGCTTTCAGTGAAGCTATCTCTTTTATAAAATAGATTCCTTTAATAATTATGAAACTGAAGAACTTTCATATTAAAATTAATAACCAGAAGACATCACCTTGAGTTTGTGATGGACCTTGTGAATCCTCACACTTAGCCTTAGAAGTTACAGCACAGATAATATTTTGGCTTTAAAAGTCATTTGAGTGTTAACATCATTCTTAATTATTTTGGAGATGCAGTTCTGAGTAACACAAGGAAACCAAGTTCCCCTTGAATTCAAGGAGATTGAACAGACTTTCTAAAAATAATATTTTCTTTGAGGGTGCGAACTATATTATATTTCCTAAAAGTGTTACAGGTAAACAGTACCATAGTCAGGTTATCCTACACTGCCCATGACATCTACAGAAATTTCCTCAGTATGGAGTTGAACTTCGTCATTCGCAGCTTCTCAGTCTTGCAAGAAGCATCTTTGCATCTTCCATTACCCCCACACACAAGTGCGGTGCTATTTTGTTGCCAATTAAAGTTTTTTACAACATCTGTTTAGATTTCACCTGAAAATCTGAAATCAATTCTTTTGAACTTTTACAGATAAAAAGTTTTACTTGTATTTTTTGGGTAACTTTTCGGTAACAAAACTTCAAAGAGAGAAGAGAGAGAATCAGAGATTTTAAACTCCTGTGTTAATTGATAGTCTATTATTTAATTATGTGCTATCTATGTGATTATAATACCCCAAAGAGATATGTTCTGAAGGATCTCTTTTGCATGCTGACTGACCTTTAGGGTTGTCAGAGCTATCTTATAGTTTTAAGATGATCCAAAGCTAAAAATCCTGTTGTTTTGATATGTTAAACTTTAAATTTTATGCATTGAAGTTTAGGTACACATCACAGCTTTAAGTTAAATATTCATATCTGCACCACAGATGTTTCTTAATAAAGCTCTGCTTTTCAATGTCTTTCATTACTTTTCAATTTTCTAGACAAATTTATTCTAGAAAAGATTTTCTGAAGATGTATTTCTTCTTAGTTTTTTAAAAATAATACATATATAGATTTCTCTTTTTTAAATATATAAACACTGTGATCACTTCTTTTGAAGCAAATGGCCTGTTGTTGCATGCAATGTTGAATTTATGTTTGGAGTATTTTATATTATGGACTTCTGAAAACAATGGTTTGAAACTTCTGCTTTTTGAATCATGAATTGTGAGTTGGACTTTCAAGTTGCATATTAGGTGCATGTTTTTCTGTGATTGGTTAATAAAAAACAATAAACACAATAGCTATATAACGTGTAATTTGTCTTTCAAATAGTTTTATGTATTGTATCAAGATCATAGATTATGCCAGTGGTATCATCTGATGGAACAATCTGTATGGCAAACCAATTGTATTTTATCTAAAGGTACTTGCAAATTATAAATCTTCTAATGTCCAGTTGCTGGAATTCCTAACGGTAGATTTATAAGTTACTCATTAAAGTGTCCATATGCTTGATATTTCACTTAATTCTTCTGCAAAAACAACAGAGTGAAATCAAAATACATTTATTTTGTGTGCTAATACTGTGATTAGAAGACAGAATTAGGGAAATGAAATTCTTGAGTAATGATGTCCCTCTGCACAAAGTGTTTTAATTTCATGGTAGTAAACTAGAGATTTTAATCATTTAAAACAATGCTGAGTTCTGTTATAGTCATTTAATATTTTAATAACTGTACATGAATGCTGTATTTGTATATGTTTACAAATGTAACTGTACTGTCTTAATTTTATTAGACTATAAATGTGTATTACTCTAAAATATAGCAGCAATTTCCCTTTAAGGTCTTCAAAAGTTTAATTACATTGTAAATGTACTTACAATGTAAATGCATTTGTGTATATTCCACATTGAAAATATTCAACCTTAAATTCACTCATATACTTTCTTCAGTTTGGTATAACGTCAATTATACATTGAAAATAACTTTCCTCTCATTTATCAGTGATACTCTCCTAAAGGCACCATAAATATTTTTAGATTAATGTTTACCTTCAGCCTTGCTTCATGATTCTCTCTTTGAGAGAGAGAGGAGAGAAAGAGGGAGATCTGACCAGAGCTAGAGTACAATGTTTTGCTCAAAAAGTTGCTTTACTCAAATCTATAAGATAGCAATAAAAGCAGTTTCAAAGGTTAGATAGCCATGTTTATGAGTGCATGCTTCCATACCCTGAAAAAGTCTGCTTCCATATACTGAAGCTCAAGGAATCCTGGAAAGCACCTAGATACCTGCAGTTGTTTTCTGATCTATAACTTGCTTCTGCAAAGGACTCTTTAGTTGGAATTGCCAGACCTAATGATCTCTTTCACAGCCCATTTGGGAGCTAGTACATGTGCCTTAATATAGAGTGGGGAGAGAAGCCTATAACCTTGGTTTGACTGAATCTTTCATTAAAAGAAAAGAACACTGAGATTGTTTTAGATGTCTTAATAAGCATCCCATCACAGGATAACTACCTCTTTTGCCTTTAAATTTGTTTTGAGGTCTTTTGAGAAAACACTTGTATTAGGCCGTTCTTGCATTGCTATAGAGAAATACGTGAGACTGGGTAATTTATAAGAAATGAGGTTTAGTTGGCTCACGGTTCTGCAGGCTGTAGAGGAAGCATAGTGGCATATGCTTCTGCGGAGGTCTCTGGAAGCTTGCAATCATGGCAGAGGGCCAAGCGGGAGCTTGCACATCACACAGCAAAAGCAGGAGCAGGAGAGCGATGGGGGATGGGCCTCACACTTTTAAATGGCCAGATCTTGTGAGAACTCACCCACTATCGTGGGGACACTACCAAAAGGATGGTGCTAAACCATTCACAAGAAATTCGTCCCCATGATCCAATCACCTCCCACCAGGCCCCACCTCCAACATTGGGAATTACATTTCAACATGAGATTTGGGCAGGAACAACATCCAAATTATATCAGCACTATCAGTGAATTAGCTAATCAAATTAAATTCATCTCCAAAGAACTCCCTGAAAAATAAAATGTGTATTCAAGTTTTATTCCTGTGTTGTTTGAGGAGTAAAATGCTATTGGTGATATTTCCAAAATTACACATGAGTCTCACAATATAAAATACATGGTTGTTCCATTGTGGAAGACACTGTGGTGATTCCTCAAGGATCTAGAACCAGAAATACATTTGACCCAGCAATCGCATTACTGGGTATATACCTAAAGGAATTTAATCATTCTACCATAAAGACACATGCACACGTACGTTTATTGCAGCACTATTCACAATAGCAAAGACTTGGAACCAACCCAAATGCCCATCAATGATAGACTGGATAAAGAAAATGTGGCACATATACACCATGTAATACTATGCAGCCATATAAAAGGATGAGTTTATGTCCTTTGCAGGTACATGAATGAAGCTGGAAACCATCATTCTCATGAAACTAACACAGGAACAGAAAACCAAACACAACATGTTCTCACTCATAAGTGGGAGTTGAACAATGAGAACACATGAACACAGGGAGGGGAACATCACACACCAGGGCCTGTCGGGGGGTGGGGGATTAAGGGAGGGATAGCATCAGGAGAAATACCTAATGTAGATGACGGGTTGATGGGTGCAGCAAACCACCATGGCACGTGTATACCTATGTAACAAACCTGCACGTTCTGCCCATGTATCCCAGAACTTAAAGTATAATAATAAAAAAAAAAATCTAAAAAAATACATGGTTGTTATAAAAGCCACCCTGACATCAAAGCGATTACATTCTCTTAAGAGAAAAATTTCATAATACATTGTGGAAAGTGTAGGAGAGCAGAAGAAATACTTAACTTGAAGAGAAATTAGGTCAGTGATTTTGTTTTGGGTTTGGTCAGAAATCAACCTGGTTTCACTCAACAGACTTTCACTGAGGAAAATGCTGATTATTTAGTAAGTATTAGAACACAGGAGCCTTCTTCCTGCAGGGCAGCAGACTCTATGGTGTTTAACGAGTCAAGTCTCAGGCAATAAAATATCAAAACAAGTCATTTTTATTACATTTCAGTACACTTCCTCACATTGATTTCGACTGGTCAGTTTGCAAGGGGTTTTATGGGAAAAAAAGGGAAGAAACCAGTGTTATGGACAAAAACTAAACTCTTTATACTGTTCAAAGGGCCATTAGTAAAAGTGACAACCAGATTTTTAAAAAATTACTTTTTACTTCCAAATGCATTTTTAAAAATTTCATGACATAGTTAAGTATTAAATTGTCCTTTGCATTTGGTGAGGGCTTAGTTGCCACTATACATTGATCACCTTATTTTTTGCATGGATGAATAAGCACATTAAATTCTGAGGAGGTATTTTAAGCATGTGTCCATCAAATAGGACTCATAATGTGTACTGAGAACAGCCAATGAAGTTGAACTTTGTGAAGATTAAGTTCCTTAAGAGAAATGAAACTTTCCTTAAACCCACCTGAAACAAAATGTAAACCATTTCAAAGATAAATTTCATCTAAAAATTTGTCAGACTCACTAACTGGATTATTTCCAAAATAAGCGCCAAACACAACCTTTCTGGAGAACAAATGAAAAAATTATGGCCGGGTATGATGGCTTACACCTGTAATCCCAGCACTTTGAGAGGTCAAGGCAGGAGGATTGCTTAAGCTTGAGAGTTCAAGGAGTTCAAGACCAGCCCTGGCAACATAGTGAGACCCCAGCTCTTCAAAAAAAAAAAAAAAAAAAAAAAAATTAACCAGGCATGGTAGCACATGCCTGTAGTCTCAGCTACTTGGGAGGCCGAAGCAGAGGATTGCTTGAACCCAGGAGATCGAGGCTGCCATGAACTATGATCATGCCACTGAACTCCAGCCTGGGTGACAGAGTGAGACACTGTCTCAAAAAAAAAAAAGTACATTTAAAAAATTATAATGAAGCAGAAGTGGAGAAGAGAAAGTCAGAAAAATTTAAAGCATGAGAAGGACTTGGGCTGAGTTATCTTAGTTGATAGTTTATAGCACAGTTTGATAGTGAATGCACTCTTTTACATGGGAAGTTATAAGAAACCAAATGATAACATGTTGAGTAATTAAGTGAGCCATAACTTTACAACCATAATAAAAATGACTTAAAAGAGAAATATCGTAATGGACATTTTGTAATCTCATATTAGAGGCTAAAATAATTTCTTTACTGACTCCAAGAAGCACATAGGGCTGTAGTCATACATTTACAAATAGTTTCAAATTACCTGGATTCAATGCAAAAGTAGGCATTCTATGTATGAATATTATTAGCTCAAAAATCTGCCCATATTTCTAAAAATACCAAGTGTCGGGAAGGACATGAAGCAAGAACTTGTACATGCTACTACTGGGAGCATACACTGATAACACTTTGGTGAGCTATCTGCTAATACCAAGTACAGTTGAAGTGAATGCTCCATGGCTTAGCATTTTTACTCCTAAGGATGTACCCCACATGAAGGCTCACACATGTGCCAGAATGTTTATAGCAGCAATGTTTAGAAGAGTAAAACATTTGGAGACAACATGAATTACCATGAACAGAAGGTTACATAACTAGTTTATTGAATATCATACAATAAAACTGATATAGAAACTAAAATAAATGACCTAGAGCTACCCATATCACCATAAATGAATCTCACAGGAAAAAAAAAAGCAGGATAGAAACAATATGATAGCATTTGTATAACGTTTTAAAATATGTAAAACAAAATATATATTTTAATGGATAGTTTAGGGTTAAAGTATATGAACATGCTAGATAATGATGAACACCAAATTAAGAAAGATAGCTACCTCTGAAGAGAGAGAGAGAGAGAGAAATAAAAGATGAGAAATGGATGGGTGTTGGTACTTGGGAGTTCAAGACATTATTCTGAATACATTTTTAAATGTCAAAATCATTTTACACTGTATAACATTCTGCTCACTTTAGTTCAGTACTGGAAAAGTGGAATAAAATGTCGCGCCCCCTGATTGAAATGTAGTGAAACTGCATCACACTTACCTTCCATACATCCCTGTGGAAATTTTTTTTTTTTTTAGTTTTAGTGTTCTTACATGCTTACCAAAAATAGCAGTCAAGAACTCTTTTCCACAGTTTTTATAAGCATATTACAAATTACTACGAACTGACATACTGGCACAGCAGAAAAATACCATAAAATAAACCTTGGTGGATTACAATGTGTGAATGTGTTGTAGGAGAAATATTTGCACTTAAGAAATGTTACATTTTATTTTACAACATAAAGTATCTGTTACCATCTGTGAACATCTTTAAAGGCCTGGTTTTCTCAATATTTCTACTTCACGAACATTTTGCTTCCTTAAACAACCTTTATATTTTAATTTACAATGTGAATTTAGTGCTCAGTCATAGCAATAATTGAGTAGCTGTACTGCAAAAATGACGAGTTGTTAGTCAAACAATTTTATTGTGTCCAGTTGTATGTTGGCAAATGGTAAGCAACTGAGTCTCTTTAAAAGACACACCAAAACCCTATTTGTACCACTTGTTGATTTCTATGGTGTAAAGATTCCTACCATGGCAGATTTCAAGCTACCAACATGAGAACACAGAACTGGAAGTTAGGAAGTGATGTGCAAAATTGGTGTTAAAAAAATGGCTGGCGCAGTGGCTCATGCCTGTAATCTCAGCACTTTGAGAGGCTGAGGCAGGCAGATCACCTGAGGTCAGGAGTTTGAGACCAGCCTGGCCAACATGGTAAAACCCTGTGTCTACTAAAAACACAAAAATTAGCTGGATGTGGTAGCAGGCGCCTGTAATACCAGCTACTCAGGAGGCTGAGGCAGGAGAATCGCTTGAACCTGGGTGGTGGAGGTTGCAGTGAGCCAAGATTGGGCCACTGGACTCAAGCCCGGGCAACAGAGTGAGACTCCATTTCAAAAAAAAAAGCGGGGGGAGGGGGGAAGCCACTGGACACCCGACTTGGACCGCTCAAGCCCTTTAAGTTCCTACATAAGCAAACTGAAGCCCAATGTAAACAGTAAAAGGAGACTAGAGACTTTATCAATCAGAAATCAGCAACTCACTTCTAACTAGGATATTTCCACTCTAACCAATCAAATATATTTTGTCTTCCTTCTCTGTCAGTCCATTAAAAACTCACTGCTCAGGCTGCTGCAGCAGAGCTCTCTGAACCTCCCGATTCTGACTGCTACACAATTCATGAATCATTCTTTGCTCAAATAAACTCTGTTGAATCTTTTTCTTTGTTTTCTTTTTTATTTTTAATTTTTGTGGGTAAATAGTAGGTGTATATATTTATGGAATATATGAGATATTTTGGTACAAGCATGCAATGCGTAATAATCACATCATGGAAGATGGGGTCTCCATCACCTTAAGCATTTATGCTTTGCATTACAAACAATCCAATGATACTCTTTTAGTTATTACAAATGTACAATTAAATTATTATTGACTATAGTCACCCTGTTGTGCTATCAGACACTAGGTCTTATTCTTTCTTTCTATTTTTTTGTATTCATTAGCCATCCTCACTTACCCTCCAACCCCCCACTACGCTTTCCAGCCTCTGGTAACTATCCTTCTAGGCTCTATGTCCATGAATTCAGTTATTTTGATCTTTAGATCTCACACATAAGTTAGAACATGTGATGTTTATCTTTCTGTGCTTCATTTATTTCACTTAATATAATGACCTCCAGTTGAATTTATTTTGTCTAAAGTTTTTCTTTTAACACTGTTTTTTGAGAATTAGTTTGTATATGCCAGTTCCAGCATACCATTCATTGCACCTTAGGAAACAGATACAGCGCTAGGTACATAGAAAGTGTACAGTAAAATTCTTTATTAGAGTGTACTAAGGCTTCTGAATTATAACAATCCCACTATTAGGTAATGTGCACCTGTCCTTTTAGCATATCTGTTACTTAAATCTAGATTTTCTGAACTAAGGAAGTGGAGATTCTAATCTTAAGCATGTTCATCTAGAACTAGAAACAGAGTGTATGGAAGAGAACATGGACAACTAAAATATGGGAGGCATATTGAGAGAAACGAAATCCCTGTGGCCAAGAACAGCAGTTTTGTTCAGATATTAAACTTTATCACAAGGTTATTTGATTGGGTAATAGCTATAGGGAGAAAGAGATTGAAATGAAAGCTAAGAGCTGAATCTATAAAAATAAGGTACAAAAACAAAATAGCTACCTAAATGAGGACAGAAAGCACAGACAAGAGGGGTAGATACAGCTTATGGAGAAGACAAACACAAAACAGGAGATAAAAAGGCCAGGGTTATAACCACAGTTTCCTAGGCTGATCTTTTCTGCATTTCCTAGAAATTAATGATAACACTTCCTTATAGCCTAGGAAGAAAGCGAATGCAGGAGGCCTTTTTTTTTTTTTTGTATTTTTCTGTCTCCCTTCCTTTCCCTTCCTCCCTTCCTCCCTCCCTCCTTATCTCCCTCCTTCCCTTCCTTCCTCCCTCCCTCCCTTCCTTTCTTTTTCTTTTTCTTTTTCTGAGACAAGGTCTCACTTTGCCACCCAGGCTAGAGTGCAGTGGTGCAACCATGGCTCTCTGCTGCCTCAACCTCCCAGATTCAAGCGATCCTCCCACCTCAGCCTCCTGAGTAGCTGGGACTACAGGCATGAGCCACCATGCCTGGCTAATTTTTGTATTTTTTGTAGAGACAGGGTTTTGCCACGTTGCCCAGGCTGCTCTTGAACTTCTGAGCTCAAGCAATTCACCTGCCTCAACCTCCCTGTCTCCCTTTCTATGATATATTCCCTTATGTGTTCAAGATAAATATCTTATTCCTGCCTTAGATGACAGGGAGTTTTGCACAGAGTTGTGGTTAGTAATGGCTTTTTTCGTTCCTTTTCATTCATACATTGCTACATTCTTAATTTGTCTTCTTACATTTAGAGCTGGGTTTGAATCTTATGAAAATGCATATTTATTTTTGTAATATAGTCCGAGGAAAATAGGCTTTTATATGTAGATATTCATGAAAGCACGTAATGTGTAAATCATGGGAACTCTTTATCTTTATGAGGTCAGCACTTAAGCCTCTTTGTGATTGTTGATCTAGAGAAGCTAGATACTGTAGCATTTCTAAAGGTTTAAGAGTGATGGTATCAGGGAGATTTACTATGGTGGTAAATTTTTATAAATTAGTATCTCATATTTAGCATTACAATGAAACAACTGTTTGAATGAAAGTCTTTGGAATCATTAGTGTCCTTCCTTCCTTCCTTCCTTCCTTCCTTCTCTCTCTCTTCCTTTCTTTCTTCCTTTCTTGCTCTGTCACCCAGATGTGAGTGCAATGGCACGATCTTGGCTCACTGCAACTTCTGCCTCCTGGGTTCAAGCGATTCGCGTGCCTCAGCCTCCCAAGTAGCTGGGATTATAAGCGTGTGCCACCACACTCGGCTAATTTTTGTATTTTTAGTAAAGATGGGTTTCACCATGTTGGCCAGACTAATCTTGAACTCCTGACCTCAAGTGATCTGCCCGCCTCGGCCTCCCAAAGTGTTGGGATTACAGGCGTGAGCCATCGTGCCTGGCCTGGAATATCCGTTTCTATTTCCAGCTTTCTCTTAACCAAGAGAATAGAAGGATAGCTCTCCTATTAGAGTGGAATGACCTGGCCAGGAGTTTGAAATAGTTCTGTGAAGGCATGGAGAAAATGTCTCTGCCTTCTTCCAGACAGAAGTCTTTGCCTCTTTGTCTACATATGCAAGAAAAGATCTGCCTGCTCTTCTTCCCTTTTGATACCTGTATTAGAAGTTGAGATTAACTCAGAAATCTCAAGGCAGTCCATAGCCCCAAAGACAGGATGAAAAAGATTTGCCTCGAAACTACTATAGGAAAAAATGAGTAGAGTGATTTGTGGGCCTGGATTGATTGAAAAGAGCAGGGGTCCCACAGTCCTTCGCCTGCTGTGATTCTTTCAGTAGTTTCCACAGTTTACAGAACATGTTGGTTTTTATGGCTTTAACCCTGAGATTTTTTAGATGGCGTAAGCCTCAGATTCAAAAAGAGCTCTGATTCCTGATTGCTTTACTCAGACGGGCCTTTCAGCATCTGTAGTCTGTTTCCCAATCATCCGCAGGTGCAATGCATTGTTAGAATCTCAGCTTCGGTGGGCCTTTGAAGCCTGCCTTCAACCCTCAAACAACAGCTTCTGGAGTAACCTGCTGTCTCCGTGTGTCGCACGTCTTCCCTGGCACAGTTGCAGTGAATAAAGTTGAATTGTTGCTGGAATAACTGTGTGCCAGATGACACTGTTGAATGTGCTATAGTAGTCAAATGTCACATCTGGAAGGCCCAGTGCCCACAGCTGGGCTAAACGCCAGACACCAGCACCACATGTTTATCCTACGTGTATTTACTGAGAACCTGCTATAAGACAGGGGTTGAATCTCCAGTTTGTTATCTGACTGCCACTCTGCTTTCCAAGCTACTTTATTGGTCTCCTTGATTTTGTCACCTTTTGGTCAATTAGAGAATTGTTAGTAAGAATTCCAGGCAGTTTTCAGTCCCAGGGTTGTTGAGAGGATTGCCACCAATGCAGAATGCCCCAGCTGCCCTAAAAATATAGACAGTAGAGTTAATGTACTCCAGTTGAAAGCATTATTCTTTCAAAGTGCAGGGTGGGAGACTTGAGCTCTAGTCCTGGCTGTCATTGTGTTATCTTGGGCCTGGCCTTATGTTGCCCTCAATCTCCTCATCTGCTAAATAAGTGGAGTGGATTGGATGGTGTTTAAGGGCCCTTGCAGCTCTGACATTCTTGGATTAGACTGTAAGCATTCAGAACTTGTTTAGCAATTATAATTAGGCAATTTTGTAAACTGGTCTGTTTTGGTTCAGGTAAGTAAGGAAGAACACCTTTTCTTTTTCCCTTGGCAGAGAAAATTGGACAGTACTTCATTCCTGTCAGTATAAAACAAATAATATTCAAAAGAACTAAAAACAATCATACTTAAACAGCAAGTTAAAATGACTGCATTATATTAGCACACTTTCCTTCACTTGGCAAGAGTTCTATTTTAATCTGTCACGTCCAATATGATGGCAGCATGTTTTAGTCTATTTAGGCAAAGTAGCTACAGTGATTTTGAAAGCACTAATGATTCTTATATGGCAACTGCAAATGCCCTAGGTAGAATCCAGCCAAGGCTGGCTCTGAAGACATTGGCTCTTAGTGAGCTTAAAGGTCCCACATGTTTAGTGGTGGCAACATGCCACAGGTGGCTCATGATGAGTTCAATCATTTTTGAGCCCATGGCAAAAAGAACTGTGGCTCAGAGATTTATGGGTCCAAGAGCTCCTTTCTCTGCCACAGAGAAGACCAATCACAGGAGTCCTGAGGCCAGTTTCCCATTGGTGCCTTTGTAAGGGGTGGGCTCTATGGAAACAAGGCCAGAGTGTCTTACTTTTACCAATTTTGAAGTGCTGAGGCTACAGACCTTTGGTCATTCAAATTTGAAGTAACATGTTTAATGCATGAATTAGCATCCTCCTTAAATCTGAGGCAGACAATTATAGTGTCTCTTCTCTTTTCCCTTCCTTTAGTCAACAAAAGCAGAACCAATTTCCTTTCATTTGTTCATAAAACCTAAACCCCAGGCATTATTCTTATTTAAGTATGGCCTTCTTTCATGATACTCAACGCAAGACTAATTGCTACTCTGGGATAAACATGGATTCTGATTCAGCTAACAATTATTGAGCAACTACTGTCTAGCAGTGTAGTAGGCACTCACAAAGCAATTTATATACATTATACATTATATATATATAAAATCTCAATTACAATTTAATGAACACTGTTGGTATTTGGCACACAGCAATTACTCCTTGAATATTTGTCGAATGAAGGAATAAAAATAAAAACATGAAATCACAGACTAACAAAATTGCAAGGGATTTTGGAGAGCATCCTGTCAAACACTCTCATTATACAAGTGGAGAAATCAAATTCCCAAATGGAGAGTGACTTATTGAAGGCCATTCTCACAGCTAGTTAGACCCAATTCTGCCTCAGGTGGATTCAGACCACTGTCCTCTCTGGGACACAGCTCACACTGCCTTATATGAAAACTGGATAACAGAGCACCAAATCTCTGCTGTGTTATATTGCATTTGAAAACATTTTTCAGAGTGTTTTGTTGAATGTAGTGTTTGGGATACCTCTCCATGAATGATTTAACAAGAAACTCCTCAAGAAATGTATTTATTTATTTATTTTCTTTCTGAGACAGAGTCTCACTCTGTCACCCAGGATGGGGAGTGCACTGGTGCGATCTTGGCTCACTGCAACCTCCCGCGTCCCCTGCTCCCCAGGCTCAAGTGATTCTCCTGCCTCAGCCTCCCCAGTAGCTGGGATTATAGGTGCATGTTACCACGCCCAGCTAATTGTTCTATTTTTAGTAGAGACAGGGTTTCACCATGTTGGCCAGGTTGGCCTGAAACTCCTGACCTCAGGTGATCCGCCCACCTTGGCCTCCCGAAGTGCTGGGATTATAGGCGTGAGCCACTGGGCCCAGCCAAGAAATTTAAAAATATGTTTATTTATACTTATATGCGAAGACAAAAATATATTGACTAAAAGAACTAAAGGAATTAGCAAGAGTGAGGCCTGGCTGGGGGTGAGGTGGGGGCAGGGGAAGGCAGCAGCTTGGCGGGGTCAGAGTGATTTTGTGAGTAGTCCCACGCATCATCAAATACAGGGTGACTGATTCACATCAATGGAATCCACAAAAAGCCAACGTATGAACCACAACACCAGTTTATTAATTCACAAAAGGAAACATATGTCGGTTGGTCAGCAACTCTCTAGAAGATTCAAGATAGAAGGATTAACTATAATCAAAATGTTCCATGGTGAACACGAAACCAGAAAAGGACAACTTAGTTGGCTGATTGGAATGACTTATGTCTTTGAGCCTGCTGCACCCTTCTCCACTTCAGGGGTATACTAGTTAAAGGAGACATGATACTTATGTCCTCTGGTCTAGGCAACTTCAACTTCTTGCTTGGCTCTGAACACTGCTGAAGACACACTGTTGAATTCTTCCTCAAAGTCTCTACTAGCTGTAGATTGCAAACGAACTGTTCTCTTCTTTCTGTTAGCATTATTATTATTATTTTTAGAAAGAGTACAATATGTCTGGGTCAATGTCAGCTTTTTTAGTTACAATGACATGCCAATCTTGCCTTCGTGGAATCATGCCTAGTCAGACCTCCATAACCATACAAGCTCTTAGAATGGCTTATTGCTTCCATTATATGTGTGTATGTGTGTGTGTACACAGACACACATATACACACACACTATATATTATATTATATATTATATATTTTATATATCTATTATATATATAAAATAACTTAACTCTCTGAAACAAACTTTTCCCCCAAACTTTTCAGGCACCTTACTTCATCCCTATGTTCTGAAAAGCAAGTCTCCACTATGAAAGCAAGTCCGGGTTTGATAGACATGTATAACTGTGTACAGAAGTATAACAGAATGATGCTCCCCATCTCTCCTTTAATGACCGTGGAGGGTAAAAGGGAGAGAGGGAGTAAGAAAGAGAAAAACTGATTTGGGGATTGGGATTTGGAAAAGGTAAAAGATTCGAGAATAGGGTAGAGGAAAAGGAGTAGTGTTTTTGATGAGTTTTAGCCTCTCAGCTACTCCTGTGTTCTTTCTTCATGAGTGTGGTACTGGCCTTGTGGTAGAGTAGACCAAAGATCCTGTACTGTATACAGAACTAATAAACATTGATGTTTTGGTTGGAGAAGCAAAGAAGATCGGGAAGATGGAATGCTGCTAAGGAGGGAAAATTGGGTGAGTTAGTTGCCATAGTGGAGAACCATAGTATCTGATGGACAGAGTGGAGAATTTAACTTCACAATTTTGTCAAGGGCTGGGCCCTTAGAAATGGCTGTGATTTCCTACCACATTATATTCCTCTAGTGGTTCCATTTTCTAATCAATTTTCTCAGGTAAAATATGAAATTCTCCCCTGTAAAGAGAAAAAGCAATGATCATAGAATGTATATATTCAAATCTAGCAAAAGATGGGAAAGTGATTAGTTAGTGAGAGGCTCTGTTAATTTTCAATTCCAATGAATTAACCTTGGAAATCCATCTTTCATTAAGTGAGCTTTGTTTTTTCCTTAATCCAGTTGACGTACCGGGATACCTTGGTATATATTCCATATTTGCCTTTCATTGCACACTCTTCACCCCAGCTAATAATTCCAGTTAAGAAACTGGTCCCTTCCACTTCAGTAACGTGGGGTCCCCCACTATCTCCTTGACATGAATCTCTACCTCCTTCATGGAAGCCAGCACAGAACATGTTGTTATAGATGGTGAATTTTGTAGATCGAAGACATGTGGCTCGGTCAACAAGTGGAACTCTAAGGTACTGAAGAATTGAAGCTGATCTCCCTTTGTTGAAGACTCTTCCCCAGCCACTCACAAAGCCAGATCCAAATTTGAGGAAGATGTTCGTGTATTCCTTGTCAGCAATGCAAATAGGTGTAACGTAGCTGTTTAGCACTAAGGGTTCGTCCAGTTCCAGAAGGGCAATGTCATGGTTGTACTTATTAATAGCTGCATTGTAGTTGTGGTGAGGAATAATTCGAATCACATTTCGCTTTTGCTCTGTATGTTCTGTCTCCTCAATATTATGTTCACCTATTAAAAATAAATTTCATTTTAAGTCACAAACAGTATTTCACATACACAGATTTTCTAAGTGTCTACTTGGGATCACTGACCTAATTGGCAATGTTAAAGATCTCATTCTTATATTGTGATAATTTTGGTTAAATGTAATGAGAGCCAATGCATATTTTTCAGACCCAAAAGCCATTCAGGACTATCATAGAGATGGTTCTGTTCACTCATGCTATTATAAGCCTTTCATTGGTGATAATGAATCCACTAGTCATGAATTATCCTAGATTTTCCAAATTTCAAGTATCCTCACCCCTTTTTTGAGCACAAATTCATTTGGCCATTAATTCAAATGTTTGTTTTCTAAAGACCTGCTACAGGTTGTGCCAAGCACCAGAGATAAAAGGATCGGTGACATGACACTGATTTTTGGGAAGGCTTTCTGGTATGGAAATGGCTACATCAAGAACTAATTGTACCTCACTGAAATGAGTGATAATATGGGTACATCAAAAGAACTACGGATGCTTGGAGGATGGTGAAACGTGGGTTCTGAAATTATGACCCTTCTACCTTTAGCCCAGTTTATTCAACAACAATTTTATTAGACCTTAGTAAAATATGGTGTACCAACCACATTAAAGAGCTAGTGGTGCGGCAGATTATTATTCTTTCTGTTTATTTACCTGCGACAACTGTAATTTTATCACCAGTTTCAATACAGTGGGCAGCAGTTACAATCCATTTTTCATTAACGATAGAGCCTCCACAGAATGCATCACGTCTACCATTCAAAACGACCTGTGAAAACAAAATTAAGGCTCTTACTGCATAATATATTTGATCTAGAAAAAAATAAATATGTGTGCTGGTTACAGGAATAGGCAAAATATTGGCTTCCAGGTGGTGGCAGAAATGGAATGTTTCTGGAAATGCGAGCTTTGCAGATGAATTAGTGTTTTTGGTGCATAAACAAAAAAGCCATTTATGTAACTGCATTGAAAGCAACACACAATGAGAGACAGGGAAGCTTAAGCTAAGGCAAATCTGAGGAATGGCTTCTTTTGGTGATTTGAGGTCCTTGGATTTTTTCCCCATGAGTCAGTTTCTCTGATGGCAAAATTTGATTCATGGGGATACAGCAGATACATTAGGAAACACACTGACTTGACTTCTTGAGATTAATAGTTATTAGGGTGTTCCCTGTACCTCCATGATGAAATTTTTTTGCTACATGTTACTCAGAGAAAAACTACTGATTTTTCTAGGAGGTCTTTTCAAACCCTTTCCAAACTGGAATATTATGAAACAAGACCTAAGGCCTCCATAAGGGCTGTGCTTATAGCCATCCAGGCAGTGAGGAATAGCAGGGCTCATTCATTCTTTCCACTCTCTCTTAACCATATTCTACTCCCCTCTGGCTGGATAGTAAGCTGCCTTTGTCCTAAAATATCAACTTAGCTGTGCTTGAATTTTGGGCAAAGTGGACAAAGGAGTGACGCATCGAGCCTGGGTATTATTAGATAAGAGGCAAGTCCATTATTTCAACTGGATATTCATTGCATAATTACAGTCGACAATGAATATTTTCTCCATCTCAATGCCTAGATCGACTTGGAGGATTTCAGTTCCAGTTGTAAGCAAGTGCCTGGATCCACCTTTACAGGAAGAAAGCTGGGAAGTGTGAACACTAGAGGGCACACTCAACATTTGGTAAATTCTTTTCAGGCGCTGCCTAGTTCTGAACGACTGCCCTTGTATTAAAGTGCACACAGTCTTAGGCATAAACCCATTCATAAACAAGGGAAAGGACGTGGTCCATCATTTTAAGTGGATATCAGATGGTCCTTGGGGCATGTTCTTTTTGTCCTGAATTTAATTTACTGAACACCTACTATGTCCTAGACACTGAAGCACTAGCCTCCTACCTGGAGACCTACAGAGCTGACTCATTAAAGGGCTCTGACTTCCTTTTTCATACTCTGGCTCTCCCTCTCTTATCTTTTTTTTTTTTTTTTTTTTGACAGAGTCTTGCTCTGGCTGGAGAGCAATGGTGAGATCTTGGCTCACTGCAACCTCTGCCTCCCAGGTTCAAGCAATTCTCCTGGGACTACAGGCGCATGCCACCACACCCAGTTAATTTTTGTATTTTTAGTAGAGATGGGGTTTCACCATGTTGTCCAGGATGGTCTCGATCTCTCGACCTCGTGATCTGCCCGCCTTGGCCTCCCAAAGTGCTGGGATTACAGGCATGAGCCACTGCGCCCGGCCATTTCCCTCTTTTTCTAGCTGTTGCTTTTTATTCTGAAATGTTGTAAAAATACAGAAAAAACTACATAATATAATAAACACCAGTGTGCATACAATCCAGACTTAAAAATTTTCCTAAATTTTTGAACATTTATTGAGTGTTTACTTTGGGCTAATCATTGTGGTGTTTTATAGACATTTAATACAACATAATATCCTTATGACATGATATTAATATATTTATTTATAGATGCATGAACTAAAGTTCAGAGGTAAACATTAACTCCCCTGAGATCAGTTGGTAAAGCTAGGAAGCAAACTCAAGTCTGCCCGGCTCCAGAATTTGTGCTCGTAAGCACCCAAATTTGGTCCAGGCATGGTCTGTGGACCAATTGCAGTAGAATCATCTGGGGATCCTTATAAAATGCAGATCTGGGGGCTAATCCAAGCTTAATTTATCAGAATATTTGGTGGGTGGGACTGGGTAAAATGAAGCTCTCCAGAATATTCTTTACATAATTAAGTTTGAGACCTGTTATATATCTACTGAATCAGAATTTCCAAGACTTGATAATCTTTATGTTTTAAAAGTCCTCACTCCGGGCAGGAATGGCTACATACTTTGTGGGGCTCAGTGAGAAATAAAAATGTGGGGCCCCTTGTTCAAAAGCTAGGAAGAAAAGTGCCATGGAAGATACTAAAATACAAAACTTTTTGCTTTCCTCTGTAGTCTCTTTTGCAACCCATCATGTTACATTTTTAAAATTTGCCATTTAATAGTTTGCTCCCTCTAGCATGGGGATATTTGCTGGGGCAGTGCAGGCCCTCAAAGGTGCCCAGGAAGTGCACCCTACAATTTAACACCCACATGTCCTTAGGATCCCCTGCCTGCCAGCCACAAGACGCTGGGCCCCAGCAGAGGATGATGTGTCAATCTTCCCTTGTCACTGGCCTACTGTGGCAATCAAGGTGGAGAGGTGATTCCCAAGGGACTGCAACTTTCATGCCAGGATGTGTTCCATGCCTGAAATGGAGGTGGACAAGGGGTGTGCCCCCATCATTCACCCTCCAAATGTGCTGTGGCACATTCTTGGTCCAGAGATGCCACATGGCCAAGCCCCCTTCCAAGACAGCATAGGGCACGTGCACCTGACCAACCTTAACTCTCCCTGCTCCTATGCCCATGTCCCCACTGGGAGAGGGGAGTGGCAATGGTAGCTAGGTAGGGATGAGGAGGGAGAGTATGTCCGGGCACCATGGGGTGGCAGTGGTCATTGGGCAGGTGTTTGGAGGGAGAGCCAGGGCTGGCTAAGGCACCAGGTGGTAGGGGAGTGGGAGGTCTAGAAACCACCCCGGAAGGTGGTGAGAAGTGAAGTGGGGCTGCAGGGATTCAAGTCCCTAGGTAGCACATGCTCTGGCTGTCTCATCAGACTTCAGTTACAAAACAAAAATGCAAAGCAGTAAACCCCAGATGCATGATCTGTCTCAGTGCAAAGCCCTGTGTAAGTACGCCGGTCATAAGACCATGTGTCTGGCTGTAACTCCAATTGATTTTCAGCATCAATAAAACTTGGCCAACACTGTTATATAGTGGTATTGATAGTTACAACTGAACATATTTGTTTAAGCAATTGGAATTAAGAATTCACATGCAATGATAGCACGGTGCTTCTCCTCTGGTTAGTGTATTAGGGGTGAAACTGGACATCTCTCAGCCCAGTAGGCTAGTTAGGCCAGGGTGAATGACATCCACAGCCCCTGGGCAGAGAGATTATGATGTAGCTAGTCTGACTCCTGACAAAGACTTGCTTCCTGGAGCTTCTACTACTTTCTGGTGGATGGCTAAGAAATATGGTTGTGTTCTTTTAAGCCTGAAGAGCATTATTTTTGCCAACCCCTGACCAAACAACCTTGCCAAGGAAAAGGCCTAAAATATATTTGCATTTAAAGATATTACAAACTACTTGGTTTTGGAATGTTTGGCCATTCAGGATCATAGCTATCAAAATATTAGCTATTTGGGGTATGAGATGTCTGCTCGGTCAAGGACAAGTTCTTAAAAGACATCATTTTGGGGAATAATGGGAAAATGGGAAGGCATATGCTCTGAGTAAGGCATCTGAGTTATAATCTGTCAGACATTTTTGTTAGTCATAGTCTAAAGGGAGCCTGTTTTCCCTCTTTCAGACTCACACGTACACACACACCAATCACACACATGCTTCTACAAAATATACATTCACATCTGAATTTGTGCTCTTCATTGATGATGCCAGCCCAGAACAACAGCTCTTACCCTTTTGTTTTCTTCCTGACCTTTAACTCCAACATAACCGTTCCCTGTGATTTCAGTAAAACCATTTTTCTCCCTACTTACCCACCCAAGCTTTACAATAAAGAGTGTTTGCTCTCACTCATATACAAAGCAAATTCATTTTTTTGTGATGTACAGCTTGCTATGCCCACAGATGTGGTTTGCCTAGTCCTTTGCTCTAGGTCATTTGGCTGGGAACAGACGGGATGCTCACTTTGGTTTTTAATGGTTAACTTGTCATTGAAATGCATTTCATCAAATAATCTTAGAGGATAATTGTTTAAATGTCTGTCCAGACTAGCTTCGTTGAGCCAGGTGAGATTACACATGCCACGTTCTTATTTCTCTTAATTGAATTTTTATCATCTAAGATAGGAATAATAGAGGGCTTTTTCAAGTGAAGATATTACTATAGTCTTAAGACCTTAGTGTAACATCCTGGCCCCTAAGGAAAAACAAGTTCTGGTTCATACATATAATAACTTTGCATGTTATCTGCCACTGAGATGTGTCCTAATTGAACAGAAAGGATTGAATCTCTGTAGCTAGCTGTACAGGGCAAGAGCTGTACAGGGTACCTTTAAGGATAGCTTCAGGCCAAAGCTGAGGGAAGTGGAGACTGGGGAAAATGCTAAGACATTTTAAAGATTTTTTTTTAGGTCAAAAATAGAATAAGAAATAGACCGTTTCCCTGGACATTTTCTGTAGGTTAATACGGTTAACTATCGGTAAATGCATATGCTACAACTTAATATAAGCATAAGGAAAGCTTAATCACTTGGCTTCCATTGTATTCTTTTTTTTAATCTAATAGAATGATCTTCAAATTGTTAAATGTAGAATAAATATGCCCCACACCGAACTGAAGCCTATGGTAAAACAGAAAATGGAAAAACCAGGTGCTTCACATAAAGGGCCAAATAGTTCTTTGGAAATGTGGGAGGAATTTTTGGGGCCAGTTTGCGCATGCCTAGAATTGTCAGCTGGCAGGGTCATGGGCATGGGATCCAAACCAAATTAAAGCTTTAGAAAGCCAAAATACGGTGTTGCCTCTTTAAATCTCTCGCTTTTGAGCTGTTGATGAAAGCTATCTAGTAATACAGGCGTTGCAGTTTCCCTTTTTTAACTAATATTCAAAGGTTTTCATTTCTTCCCTACGTAGCGGTATGCAATTCAAGACTTGTTTTAGTTTACTACACCTCTAGACATACACTTAGTCTGAGAAAAACTCATTTCTGTTCCTGTGTAGTGCATTTAACCCTCTAGCTTCCTCTTTCTACTCCTGAAGTATTTCTTCAGAGACCCTGCTTCCTTTCCCGAGTTCTCAAGGAGCTCTGAGCCCGTCGCTGGGCATCTGGAGGGAAACTGAAGTACCCCCTTCCATTGGCCTCACGCCGTTCCTGTCGGGAACCTTCTAACCTTGCGCGACTTTAGAAGCTGGCCTGGCCCGCCAGTGCCTTTGGCTTTAGGAGGTAGCAAAGAGGATGGGGCCGGCAGCGCCGTTCCGGAACCATAGGGGGCTCCTGGGAAGCTACCATCGCGAACAAGGCGCGGCTGCGTTGGCCCTTGGCTCCAGCCTGGCAAACTGAGATGAAAGCCCTGGAATAAGGTAAGAAATGAGCGCGACCGCAGACGGAACACGTGCTAGGTGAACATGGCTCTGTAGGGTCTCAAAGCTGGACAGGAACCCAGTCGTCCCTTAGCCTGCTCTGATCTCTCGCCAGGTGAACAAATGCCCTCTCCCTGAATGGGGCTATCCAGCCGCTGCTGTCCCCAGTGACAGAACAGCTCTTTAAGTCAACAATTCCGACAAACATTTGTTCAATCAACATTTGCTCCCAATGCTGCCCAACCTGCGTAACCAACCCTGTGGTTGTTGGTTGGAAAGGGCTTTCTTAATGGAGGTCAGAATCGTCTTGCCTGCTTGCAACTTTCACCCTTAAGTCCACAAAGAAGTTGTCTTCCCCTTTCCCTTGTGGCTCTTGCAAACAGCTCACCTACACCTTTTCTTTAACAGGCTAAACATTTCTAGTTTGTTCAATCTGTTCATTACTCCGGATGAAAGTGAACTCTCTATGTTCTTCTTTGTGAGATTTCTTCACCAAGTGATCACTTTATTTCCCACCCTGGCTAATTTGAAAGATAAAAGAAACAACTCTGAAGAGAGAGGTTCTTATGAAGCATCAGCATTTTGAAACACTCTTTTCTAGGTGACATTGCTAAATAGTACTTCATATTTCAAAGCTAGATATATAATGTTTTCACCACTGAAGCCCCAGCTGTTGCTTGCTTTCTCTTGATGCCTTAGTCACAGCAGGTTTGCTGCAGTCTGATCTGCAATCAAATCTAGTATTTCCTCCCTGCAGATTAACCATGACATGGTGGAGCTGGCCCATCCACAAATGAGGACAGATTCTGGTTACTTTCATTTCCTGTTTCATTTTGTCTAAAAATGACTTTTATACACTCAATTTATCTCATATGTTTGAAAACCAGTAACCATTCATAAGGAACTGGATGGAGGTGGTGTGGAGGAAACAATGCAGAAGTATGACAGGGTCTTTCACAACTATTCTGGAAAGTAGCTCAGCTTCTTGCCTTTGGAAAAGAATAAAAGTTAGTGCTTTGAATCTGTACACGTCAGTAATCTTAGTTCATGTGGATGAAATAGGGAGTGAACATATGTGCACGTGTATGTGTGCACATGCATGTATGAGTGATCTTGAACATTCCAAATGATCTTAGCTAGGCTTGACAGCAAAAAGACAACAGGTACAATAACTGTAAGTGTGCAGTGAGAAGGTCATGAAGTGATTTGAAATGATGTGTATCATTCATATCTTCTCCCTCCCAGAACAACCACAACCACCATCTCATAGTCTTTTCTGCTTGAAAAGAAAATAAGGTGTCTGCTTGAGTTACTAAACTTTCTTTCAGGAAACATCTGCATTGTTAACGCATTGGCAAACATCTGGTTTAAAGTGGGTGGGTGAGAAACAGAAATTATGTGACTAAATTGAGCCTTTATACCCTGTTCCCCTTTTTAGTTCTGATTTAAATGTATTTGCCATTTCATTTCTGGAATGACAAGGAGACAATGCTAAACTCACAAAGCAGACATCCTTTTTTTTTTTTTTTTTAAATCTTGGACTTTCTGTTTTTTTTTTTTTTTTTTTTTTTTGAGACGGAGTCTCGCTCTGTCGCCCAGGCTGGAGTGCAGTGGCGTGGTCTCGGCTCACTGCCAGCTCCACCTCCTGGGTTCACGCCATTCTCCTGCCTCAGCCTCCCGGGTGGCTGGGACTACAGGCGCCCGCCACCATGCCTGGCTAATTTTTTGTATTTTTAGAAGAGACGGGGTTTCACTGTGTTAGCCAGGATGGTTTCGATCTCCTGAATCTTGGACTTTTAAAAACAGAAGTTATCTTCTTAGCTAATATATTCTCCTGGGTTCTTGGATCCCCTACTCTAAGCACTGTTCTATGTCCCACAAACCCAAGGAAGATAATTGTCATAAAGTAGGATCTTTTGTTGTAACCATGTTATCCATGGAAAGTGAATAATGAATGAAAATACATAATGAATGAAAATACATGAGAACACAAAATGACAAAATTAGAGAGAATAGATATATGGATATTAAATACATTGAAGGCATAATAACAGTGCTTGCACTCAAGAGGGATTGTTCCAGGAAAGGTTCATAAAGAAGGTCAATATTACAGGGTTGTGAAGAATAGTAAAGATATGGATGAGTGAAGGAAGGGGTTATGGTGGGTAAGGGAAGCAGCCCTCATAGGGTGCAATTAAGTAGAAACAGAGGAGGTAAAAAGGAACATACAGTGTCCCATTTATGGGTTATAAGATCAGGTCCAGCAAATATTGTCTTTTTAAAAAGCAAAGGTAAAAGAAAGGGAAAACCTTGATTGTGATATTCTGCCACTCTTTGATACCATTCTCCACAATGCTTGTGCAATTATACCTACCACCCCATCCCCAGGTATATGTGTAATACTTTATATCCATTATGTTGAAAAATGGCAGGCATTCTCAAGAATCCTGGATAGATACACAGCTAGTCCCAGAAAATTCCAGTGCTGTTAAAACTGAGGACATCTACCTGATTCTGGCTTAAATTGTCACCAGTTTGATAATTGCAAAGTCTTTAAAGTTATCTGTCTCTAATGGCAGAGATTCGAACCTCAGTAGAGAAATCCATGAAATTACTACCAAATCACGACTGTGGTAACTAGGGAGTTTTAAGTTAGACTAAACTATTATAAGTGCTATCCAATAGAAATTTCTGCAGTAGTAGAGTGTTCTATCTCCACTTGCATTCTCCAATACAGTAGTTAGTAGCCACATGTGGTTGTTATGCACTTAAAATTTGGCAGGTGCAATTGAGGAATTGAATTTTTAATTTCACTTAATTGTAGTTAATTTAAATTTAAATAGCCACATGTGGCTAGTGGTTACCTATTGGACAGCACAACTTTATATAAGGACCATCCTGGCTTCCTGCCTGGGGAGGGGGGCCAAAGAGGTGGGTTATTCCTTCTCACAGATGGAATCTCTTAGGCTTCAGCTGTAGGCTAAGTTACAACCCAGATTTTGCTACAAATGTAGCTCTTGGTTGTTAAATGAAAAATGTGCATAGGTAATTCTACATATGTAGGTTGTTTGCAGACTACGCTTGGAGAAATGTCTGCAGAGCACCCGGGAAGGACTAGGTACAACAAGTCCATTATTTGGTGTTTTGAACCCCGGCTTCTGTAACAAGTTCATTTCCTTTGGGCCAGTGTTTTTCTTTTTCTGTTTTTTGAGATAGGGTCTTATTCTGTCACTCAGGCTGAAGTGCAGTGGTGTGATCACAATTCACTGCAGCCTTGATTTTCCAGGCTCAGGTGATTCTCCCACCTCAGCCTCCTGAATAGCTGGGAGCACAGGTGGGAGCCATCACACCTAGCTAATTTTTGTATTTTTTTAATAGAGGTGGGGTTTCGCCATGTTGCCCAGGCTGGTCTCAAACTCCTGGGCTTAAGCGATCCTCCCATCTCAGTCTCCCAAAGTGCTGGGATTACTAGCATGAGCCACTGCACCTGGCCTAGTTTTCAAACTACAATGTGCATCAAAATCACCTGCAGTGCTTGTTTGCACACAGATTGCTGGGCCCCACCCCCTAGATATTCTGATTTGGTAGGTCTAGTGTAGAGCAGGAGAATTTGCATTTCTACGTTTCCAGGTGATTCTGATGCTACCACGAGAACTATAGCTGTAGATCAAAACTCTCTCTCATGCCCTGTTTCTTGGAACCTAGTTCTTGCCTTAATCCTTCCTCTTTGAGTCCCTTTCTTTATCCCCTTTTAAATAATCCGATTTTTCTTGGCCTAAAGACTTTCCAACTCTCAGCAGTTTTTGCAAGGGCTGAAGCTGAAGTAGTGACCTGAACCTGAGTACCTGTGACCTTTCTTCCAGACCTTCATGTTGTTGACCAGTTGCCTGTCTGGAATCTTGCTATGCTATTTCCTTAATGCCAAATTCTTGACCTGTATAGTAGCTGGTTTTGGGCCTCTCTTTCACCAGCTGCTCATCTCTGGAGGCTTTCTCACATTGGTTAGTGCTGAAACTTGCCTAAATACTTCTCACATCCCAATAGGTCTGTCTAGTAAAATAGCCTCAGTCTCCCACTTGGCCTGTGTCTTGCCAGCTGAGCTCCAGTTTTGACACACCATCAGTATAAAGTACCTGCCAAGGGAATTGACCTGGTTTGGCATCTTCTCCACCAACAACCCGAGTGAAGTCATTAAATGATTGGGTGCTTTGAGTGATGTTATCCAAAATGGTTTCAGCTTCAGTAGAATTTACATAGTCCACATCAGGAAAAACAGTCTCAGCACGGGTGAGCTTAGAAGTTTGTGAAACAGAAACTCTTCCACATGGAAATGGCACTAGAAAAATAGAAGAAAAATTAGTAACCTGATATTTCTCATTGGCAAATGGAACATGTATTACAAAAATTGAGATTGAGGCCCATCCTTGTCACTTCTGAGAAGCAGGCCCATCAGTATTTAAAAAAATCTAATCAGTGAGTAGAGTCTCAAGCTAAAATGTTGATTGCATTATTTTCATGGACAGTTTTCAAATCCTTCATGAAAAGAACATTTGGCTCCAGAATTCATCATCTTTACGGAAATAGAATAGGTGTTCCAGAATCAAATTTGGTAAGACTTTTATAGAGTCTAATGACTTTGTGTTTAGTTTCTTTACTAAAAAGTCTTATTCCCATTTGCCATCCCTGAGTGGAAGTCTGATGATTGATGCTTTGTAACTTTAACTTTCCAATTTGGTAAATGGGACTTCTGCTGCTGATGATTAAGAAGGTTTCTTTTGCAGACTAAAAGGCCTTCTAGATTCCAAGGTGCATTTTACATATTTTCTGGGGAGAGATGATTGTGATTCAATTATTTGGGTTTCAAATATTAGCCAAAGAGATTGCTAATATAATTATCACAGCCATATTCACCAGGACCTGCCCACCATTTTTCCTTGTATTGGTTTATTTTCTGAAGAAAAATAATGTATTGATACACTGGGGACTACCAGAATGGGAATCTGTAGTCAAACAAAGTCACTTCACATTTCATTTTCATTTATCACTTTCCTTCAAGCCACATTCCTTGTAACAGATATTTCTATAGCAACCAGCTGTGACAAAGTATCATGAAGACAGCAAGTGGTTGAGAAAACAGGAAATTAGTTCAAAATACTTATGTATAAATGTACATAATCAACAATGGCTACAGAAAAGGACCTTTATCATTGAAAAGGCAGAAAAGCTTATTTTAAGTTTGGCCTACTTATTCTGCTAAAGCTAAGGCTATATTCAAATATAACACTTAATAGTTGGAGGTGGTTCTCAATTCTGTTTCTCTTTTATAGCATAGAAGAACTTGTAAGGGTTTAGCTACTATGCCATCTGTCTATACTGGAAGTTAGGTTTTTAAGGTTAAAATACACAGACACATACCCACACACATATTCATGCTCCTCTCAAGGTAGACTAGCTTTGAGACAGGGTATGTGAAGAACCAGGCAGAAGGACAAGTGGGCAGGCCCTGAAGCCTTAGAGATTCTTCATTTTAGTTGCAGGATATATATTCCTGGCTTCTGGTTTGTTGGGAACAGGCCTCCAAATCTGGCCATAAACTGGCCCCAAAACTGGCCATAAATAAATCTCTGCAGCACTGTGACATGCTCGTGATGGCCTTGATACCCACACTGGAAGGTTGTGGGTTTACCAGAATGAGGGCAAGGAACACCTGGCCCACCCAGGGCGGAAAACCGCTTAAAGGTGTTCTTAAACCACAAACAATAGCATAAGCAATTTGTGCCTTAAGGACATGTTCCTACTGCAGATAACTAGCCAGGCCCATCCCTTTATTTCCCATAAGGAATATTTTTAGTAAATCTTATGACTGGCTTGCTGTCAATAAATATGTGGGTAAATCTCTGTTCGGGGCTCTCAGCTCTGAAGGCTGTGAGACCCCTGATATCCCACTCCATACTCTATATTTCTGTGTGTGTGTCTTTAATTCCTCTAGTGCCGCAGGATTAGGGTCTCCCTGACCAAGCTGGTCTCAGCACTGGTTCTTTCTTTAATTTCTTCTGCCTGGTATAGTGCTGAGATAGGTACTGAAACCAGTTACAGAGAAATGGTACACAATTTAATGTACCAATTAATAAGATATCAGGCTTTAGAAATGCAAAAGAAATTATATCTAGTTTACTTCAAAAAAGCCCTTCATTTATCAAATATAATTGACCCTGCAGAGCCTAAATTTTTCAAAAAATAAAAGTGTCTACTGCTTTCATCTTTAGATAAGAGCCATACGAACATGGAGTGGAGATGTTCTGAATACATTAATCAGCTGTTAAAATGGTGGCATGGTTGGTATGACTGGGAACCATTGTTTTGTTCACAGCCATATAGATTGTGCTGATCAACCTAGCAGAACTTAAAACAGTTCATTGTCGGAATCATTCTGACACCAAGTGTGTAAACTCAGCTTAAGACTCAACAATAAAAAATAACTTTCTCAGAGTAAACTAGCCAGCCCAGATAGAATCATGCTTCAAACTTACCGTCCATGTACTAGAAGCCTATCACTCAATTATTTGTGTATATTTTATGATATAGTATTACTACATTGACTTGACTTGATGAATTACAAATACATATGCAGAAATCACACAAATTAATTGCTTTGTGATATAAATGTTAGAGAAAAAAATTGGACAAATTGGACACAGAAAAGAATTCAGGTTGTAGATGATTACATAGTTTATATTTAAAAGGTGATGCAATCTAGAAAATTAATTGGTCTAATTCAAGCTACTGATATTTTCTATGATTTCGAAAGGAAGTAGATTCAAGTAGGAATTAAAATTATGTAGGTTTGTTAAAATGCTGAAGTTTCAGATACAGATTTTCTTTAAAAAATCTTATTCGGATTATGACCTGCTGGTTCACAGGACTTCTGGTTTTCTGCAAGTCGATATCCCTCAGTACAGGAGCAAACCACCTTGTTATCAGCACTATTTTTACAAAACTGCTTGCATCTGCCATTCTTAATGTTACATGTTACATCTAAAAGAAGCAAAATAGACAGTAACAGCATCATTTAACATGCATTTCTAAAAAGTACATGGAACTACTGACTTATGTATGGGTCAGATATACATTGGGGTCATTCATGTTGCCCCCAATATACGTTGGGGAGAGAAATTTTGGAGCCTTGAAATAAAAGTGGAAAGAAAGGTAAAATAAACTTCTCAATAAGGCATAAAAATGATGGTAGCACTATAACTGATTGGTTTAAAACTAAATGTTTGGATATTCTACTTTCACTAAATTATGAACTACAGGTTTAAAAAACCCTATTTATTAATGTATAACATATATTCAAAAAATACACAAAATTTTAGTGTAAATTTTCACAAAGTAAATGAGCCTATTTAAACACTAAACTGACCAATACATAGCACATTATCAATACCCCAGAAGATGCCCCCTCCCAATCATTCCACCCTTTTTCCTTTTTATAGGTTACCATTACCTGGACTTCTAACACAGTAAATAGTTCTTGCCAGTTCTTGAATTATAAACAGAAGTTGACAATATGTACTCATCTGTGTCTTTCATTTAACATTTTGCCTGTGAGATTAATCCATGTTGTTTTGTACAGCAGTAGTTCATTTACATTGCTGTGTAGTATTCCATTGTATTACTATTACAGCTTTTATTTATTCATTCTACTGTTAATGGATATTTGGTTTGTTTCCAGTTTTTGGCTCTTATGTATAATAGCGTAATGAACATTCTTGTATATATCTTTTCGTGACATAAACATGCCTTTTTACTGGCTTATAATTATGAGTGTAATTACTGGATCACATGTTCAGATCTAGTAGATACTGCCAAGCAATTTTCTAAAATGATTGTACGAACTTAAATTCCCACCATCACTGTATGGGGTTCAGTTATTAGGTATCTGTATTGCAGATATCTTGTCTCACTCTGTGACTTGTCTTTTCAGTCGAAGTAGTGTCTTTTGCTGAACAGGAGTTCTTAGTTTTAATATAGTCCAGTTTATCAATCTTTTCCTTTATGGTGATCACTTTTTGTATTTTAAGAAATTTTTGCTTTCTGCAAGTTATGAATATAAAATGTTATTGTTTCATACTTCATGCCATATGAATATCTAATTGACCTATCACTTTTTATTGAAAACACCAACAATTTCCTTCTCTACTGCACTGACACCTCTATCATAAATCAAGCCTCTATATATGTACAGGTGTGCTTCTGAGCACTCTATTGTGTTTCACTGATCTATTTGTCTATCCTTGTGTCAGTACCACACTGTCTTAATAAATGTAACTCGATAATAAGTCTTGACATCTGGTAGTGTAAGTAGTACAAGTTTATTCTTCCTCAAAACTGTCTTGGCTATTCTTGGCTCTTTGCATTTCCATATGCATTTTATAATTAGCTTATGAATCCTGCTGGACCTCCCCCCACGAAAAAAAGCCTGCTGGGCACTTTGGTATTGCATTGAATCCATTAGTAAATATTTCATATATTTACTATATTGTATCCTTTAATTGATAAACATTGCCTATTCATTCATTTATTTATGTTTTCCTTAATTTTTCTCAATAACGTCTCATAATTTTTTATGTAGAGTTCTTGCACATCTTTCTCACATTTATTACTAAGCGTCTAATTTTTAATGCTGTTATAAAAATCATTTTTGAATTATTGCTGGCATATAGACATGCAATTGATATTTGTATGTTGACTCTGTATCCAGTAATCTTTCTATACTTATTTATTTATTTTAATTGTTTAGATGCTTTGGGTTTTCTATATGTACCATCATTTTTTCTGAAAGTTACAGTTTTACTTATTTTTTTTAGTGAACACAAAAAGCAACAGCAATTCCATAATCTCATGTAGATACTGCCTTTCTGCATTGAAGTGTAATTTCTATTGGTTAGTTATTCTGGAAATTGCTTGGCTTCCAGAGCTAGGCTGTTTAACAGTTTACCTATAAAAGTACAGTCTGGAAGTCTTTAGAAATTACAGTGTTAGGGTAAAATTCAGGGGGAGGAGCCAAGATGGCCGAATAGGAACAGCTCCACAGCTCCAGTCTACAGCTCCCAGCGCGAGCGACGCAGAAGACAGGTGATTTCTGCATTTCCATCTGAGGTACCGTGTTCATCTCACTAGGGAGTGCCAGACAGTGGGCGCAGGTCAGTGGGTGAGTGCACCGTGCGCCAGCCGAAGCAGGGGCGAGGCATTGCCTCACTCGGGAAGCGCAAGGGGTCAGGGAGTTCCCTTTCCAGGGGTGCCACTCCCACTCAAATACTGTGCTTTTCCGACGGGCTTAGGAAACGGTGCCCCAGGAGAGTATAGCCCGCACCTGGCTCAGAGGGTCCTACGCTTACGGAGTCTCGCTGATTGCTAGCACAGCAGTCTGAGATCAAACAGCAAGTCGGCAGCCAGGCTGGGGGAGGGGCGCCCGCCATTGCCCAGGCTAGCTTAGGTAAACAAAGCAGCCTGGAAGCTTGAACTGGGTGGAGCCCACCACAGCTCAAGGAGGCCTGCCTGCCTCTGTAGGCTCCACCTCTGGGGGCAGGGCACAGACAAACAAAAAGACAGCAGTAACCTCTGCAGACTTAAATGTCCCTGTCTGACAGCTTTGAGGAGAGCAGTGGTTCTCCCAGCACGCAACTGGAGATCTGAGAACGGGCTGACTGCCTCCTCAAGTGGGTCCCTGACCCCTGACCCCCGAGCAGCCTAACTGGGAGGCACCCCCCAGCAGGGGCAGACTGACACCTCACACGGCCGGCCAGGTACTCCAACAGACCTGCAGCTGAGGGTCCTGTCTGTTAGAAGGAAAACTAACAGAAAGGACACCCACACCAAAAACCCATCTGTACATCACCATCATCAAAGACCAAAAGTAGATAAAACCACAAAGATGGGGAAAAAACAGAGCAGAAAAACTGGAAACGCTAAAAAGCAGAGTACCTCTCCTCCTCCAAAAGAACGCAGTTCCTCACCAGCAACGGAACAAAGCTGGACGGAGAATGACTTTGACGAGCTGAGAGAAGAAGGCTTCAGACGATCAAATTACTCCGAGCTACGGGAGGATATTCAAACCAAAGGCAAAGAAGTTGAAAACTTTGAAAAAAATTGAGAAGAATGTATAACTAGAATAACCAATACAGAGAAGTGCTTAAAGGAGCTGATGGAGCTGAAAACCAAGGCTCGAGAACTACGTGAAGAATGCAGAAGCCTCAGGAGCCGATGCGATCAAATGGAAGAAAGGGTATCAGCCCTGGAAGATGAAATGAATGAAATGAAGCGAGAAGGGAAGTTTAGAGAAAAAAGAATAAAAAGAAACGAGCAAAGCCTCCAAGAAATGTGGGACTATGTGAAAAGACCAAATTTACGTCTGATTGGTGTACGTAGAATGGAACCAAGTTGGAAAACACTCTGCAGGATATTATCCAGGAGAACTTCCCCAATCTAGCAAGGCAGGCCAACATTCAGATTCAGGAAATACAGAGAACGCCACAAAGATACTCCTCGAGAAGAGCAACTCCAAGACACATAATTGTCAGATTCACCAAAGTTGAAATGAAGGAAAAAATGTTAAGGGCAGCAAGAGAGAAAGGTCGGGTTACCATCAAAGGGAAGCCCAACAGACTAACAGCGGATCTCTCGGCAGAAACCCTACAAGCCAGAAGAGAGTGGGGGCCAATATTCAACATTCTTAAAGAAAAGAATTTTCAACCCAGAATTTCATATCCTGCCAAACTAAGCTTCATAAGTGAAGGAGAAATAAAATACTTTACAGACAAGCAAATGCTGAGAGATTTTGTCACCACCAGGCCTGCCCTAAAAGAGCTCCTGAAGGAAGCGCTAAACATGGAAAGGCACAACCGGTACCAGCCACTGCAAAATCATACCGAAATGTAAAGACCATCGAGACTAGGAAGAGACTGCATCAACTAACGAGCAAAATAACCAGCTAACATCATAATGACAGGATCAGATTCACACATAACAATATTAACTTTAAATGTAAATGGACTAAATGCTCCAATTAAAAGACACAGACTGGCAAATTGGATAAAGACTCAAGACCCATCAGTGTGCTGTATTCAGAAAACCCATCTCACGTGCAGAGACACACATAGGCTCAAAATAAAAGGATGGAGGAAGATCTACCAAGCAAATGGAAAACAAAAAAAGGCAGGGGTTGCAATCCTAGTCTCTGATAAAACAGACTTTAAACCAACAAAGATCAAAAGAGACAAAGAAGGCCATTACATAATGGTAAAGGGATTAATTCAACAAGAAGAGCTAACTATCCTAAATATATATGCACCCAATACAGGAGCACCCAGATTCATAAAGCAAGTCCTGAGTGACCTACAAAGAGACTTAGACTCCCACACATTAATAATGGGAGACTTTAACACCCCACTGTCAACATTAGACAGATCAACGAGACAGAAAGTCAACAAGGATACCAAGGAATTGAACTCAGCTCTGCACCAAGCAGACCTAATAGACATCTACAGAACTTTCCACCCCAAATCAACAGAATATACGTTTTTTTCAGCACCACACCACACCTATTCCAAAATTGACCATATACTTGGAAATAAAGCTCTCCTCAATAAATGTAAAAGAACAGAAATTATAACAAACTATCTCTCAGATCACAGTGCAATCAAGCTAGAACTCAGGATTAAGAATCTCACTCAAAACCGCTCAACTACATGGAAACTGAACAACCTGCTCCTGAATGACTACTGGGTACATAACGAAATGAAGGCAGAAATAAAGATGTTCTTTGAAACCAACGAGAACCAAGACACAACATACCAGAATCTCTGGGATGCATTCAAAGCAGTGTGTAGAGGGAAATTTATAGCACTAAATGCCCACAAGAGAAAGCAGGAAAGATCCAAAATTGACACCCTAATATCACAATTAAAAGAACTAGAAAAGCAAGAGCAAACACATTCAAAAGCTAGCAGAAGGCAAGAAATAACTAAAATCAGAGCAGAACTGAAGGAAATAGAGACACAAAAAACCCTTCAAAAAATAAATGAATCCAGGAGCTGGTTTTTTGAAAGGATCAACAAAATTGATAGACCGCTAGCAAGATTAATAAAGAGAAAAAGAGAGAAGAATCAAATAGATGCAATAAAAAATGTTAAAGGGGATATCACCACCAATCCCACAGAAATACAAACTACCATCAGAGAATATTACAAACACCTCTATGCAAATAAACTAGAAAATCTAGAAGAAATGGATAAATTCCTCAACACATACACCCTCCCAAGACTAAACCAGGAAGAAGTTGAATCTCTGAATAGACCAATAACAGGAGCTGAAATTGTGGCAATAATCAATAGCTTACCAACCAATAAAAGTCCAGGACCAGATGGGTTCACAGCCGAATTCTACCAGAGGTACAAGGAGGAGCTGGTACCATTCCTTCTGAAACTATTCCAATCAATAGAAAAAGAGGGAATCCTCCCTAACTCATTTTATGAGGCCAGCATCATCCTGATACCAAAGCCGGGCAGAGACACAACCAAAAAAGAGAATTTTAGACCAATATCCTTGATGAACATTGATGCAAAAATCCTCAATAAAATACTGGCAAACAGAATCCAGCAGCACGTCAAAAAGCTTATCCACCATGATCAAGTGGGCTTCATTCCTGGGATGCAAGGCTGGTTCAATATACGCAAATCAATAAATGTAATCCAGCATATAAACAGAACCAAAGACAAAAACCACATGATTATCTCAATAGATGCAGAAAAGGCCTTTGACAAAATTCAACAACCCTTCATGCTAAAAACTCTCAATAAATTAGGTATTGATGGGATGTATCTCAAAATAATAAGAGCTATTTATGACAAACCCACAGCCAATATCATACTGAATGGGCAAAAACTGGAAGCATTCCCTTTGAAAACTGGCACAAGACAGGGATGCCCTCTCTCACCACTTCTATTCAAGATGGTGTTGGAAGTTCTGGCCAGGGCAATTAGGCAAGAGAAGGAAATCAAGGGTATTCAATTAGGAAAAGAGGAAGTCAAATTGTCCCTGTTTGCAGATGACATGATAGTATATCTAGAAAACCCCATTGTCTCAGCCCAAAATCTCCTTAAGCTGATAAGCAACTTCAGCAAAGTCTCAGGATACAAAATCAATGTACAAAAATCACAAGCATTCTTATACATCAATAACAGACAAACAGAGAGCCAAATCATGAGTGAACTCCCATTCACAATTGCTTCAAAGAGAATAAAATACCTAGGAATCCAACTTACAAGGGATGTGAAGGACCTCTTCAAGGAGAACTACAAACCACTGCTCAAGGAAATAAAAGAGGATACAAACAAATGGAAGAACATTCCATGCTCATGGGTAGGAAGAATCAATATCATGAAAATGGCCATCCTTCCCAAGGTAATTTACAGATTCAATGCCATCCCCGTCAAGTTACCAATGACTTTCTTCAGAGAATTGGAAAAAACTACTTTAAAGTTCATATGGAACCAAAAAAGAGCCCACATCGCCAAGTCAATCCTAAGCCAAAAGAACAAAGCTGGAGGCATCACACTACCTGACTTCAAACTATACTACAAGGCTACAGTAACCAAAACAGCATGGTACTGGTACCAAAACAGAGATATAGATCAATGGAACAGAACAGAGCCCTCAGAAATAATGCCACATATCTACAACTATCTGATCTTTGACAAACCTGAGAAAAATAAGCAATGGGGAAAGGATTCCCTATTTAATAAATTGTGCTGGGAAAACTGGCTAGCCATATGCAGAAAGCTGAAACTGGATCCCTTCCTTACACCTTATACAAAAATCAATTCAAGATGGATTAAAGACTTAAATGTTAGACCTAAAACCATAAAAACCCTAGAAGAAAACCTAGGCATTACCATTCAGGACATAGGCATGGGGAAGGACTTCATGTCGAAAACACCAAAAGCAATGGCAACAAAAGCCAAAATTGACAAATGGGATCTAATTAAACTAAAGAGCTTCTGCACAGCAAAGGAAACTACCATCAGAGTGAACAGGCAACCTACAAAATGGGAGAAAATTTTCACAACCTACTCATCTGACAAAGGGCTGATATCCAGAATCTACAATGAACTCCAACAAATTTACAAGAAAAAAACAAACAACCCCATCAAAAAGTGGGTGAAGGACATGAACAGACACTTCTCAAAAGAAGACATTTATGCAGCCAAAAAACACATGAAAAAATGCTCACCATCACTGGCCATCAGAGAAATGCAAATCAAAACCACAATGAGATACCATCTCACACCAGTTAGAATGGCAATCATTAAAAAGTCAGGAAACAACAGGTGCTGGAGAGGATGTGGAGAAATAGGAACACTTTTACACTGTTGGTGGGACTGTAAACTAGTTCAACCCTTGTGGAAGTCAGTGTGGCGATTCCTCAGGGATCTAGAACTAGAAATACCATTTGACCCAGACATCCCATTACTGGGTATATACCCAAAGGACTATAAATCATGCTGCTATAAAGACACATGCACACATATGTTTATTGCAGCATTATTCACAATAGCAAAGACTTGGAACCAACCCAAATGTCCAACAATGATAGACTGGATTAAGAAAATGTGGCACATATACACCATGGAATACTATGCAGCCATAAAAAATGTTGAGTTCATGTCCTTTGTAGGGACATGGATGAAATTGGAAATCATCATTCTCAGTAAACTATCGCAAGAACAAAAAACCAAACACCGCATATTCTCACTCATAGGTGGGAATTGAACAATGAGAACACATGGACACAGGAAGGGGAACATCACACTTCAGGGACTGTTGTGGGGTGGGGGGAGCAGGGAGGGATAGCATTGGGAGATGTACCTAATGCTAGATGACGAGTTGGTGGGTGCAGCGCACCAGCATGGCACATGTATACATATGTAACTTACCTGCACGTTGCGCACATGTACCATAGAGCCTAAAGTATAATAATAATAATAATAATAATAATAATAAAAAGAAAAAAAAAATTGTAAAATTCAACATTTTATGCCATTCCTTGAGACTAGACTTCACTATACAGTCTACCTAAGTCATCTGCCTTATTGGTCATTTTCAGGACCCATAATGCCACCTACCTAATGAGAACATTCATTGAAAATACTTTGTGACCTTTTGTTTAAGTATCATATTAGATAATCTCCTTACAATAATTAATACCCAGAGCCTATAAAATAAAAGATTGGCCAATCAGAATATAAAAAAATTAATTCTATATGACAAAACACTATAAAAATTAAAATTAGGAGACAAAAGGAAAATGCTGTTTGTACAAAATATGTCCTAGAAAAGACTACATTTCATAATATATTGATTGGAATATTTGCTAATCAATAAAGGTGAAAAAACCCCAGAAAAAAATGCAGAGGGATATTAACAGGCAATTTACAAGAGAGAAAGTTCAAATGGCTTATTAAATATATAGAAAAAAGTTTTCAATTTACTAAGTAGTAAAGAAAAGTAAACTAATACAACAGGGAAATGCCATTTTTTCCTCAAACAGGTAAGGAAAGTGTTGTCAAAGCATGGAGAAACTCAGTCTCATACCAAGTTGATGAGACAGAATAGTGCCAAACAACATCGATCTGTCAAAATTTTAAAGACACATCAGTCTTCCATCACTGATCCAGCAACTCTGTCTCTAGAAATTTTGTGCACAAATATACCAAAGTATTTTATAGGGTTTATTGCAGTTTATTTGTAATCACAAAAATCTAGAGAAAAAAAGTAAGAACTATCAGTAGGGATCTGGCTAAGTAAATTACTATATATCCATTTAATGGAATACTATGCTGTCATTAATAAGAATTAGGCCAACCTAAATAAGCCAATATTGTAAATTGTCAAATATAGATTAAGTGCAAAAATAAAATCAAAGTTATCAATAAAAAAAAAAGAAATTACAGTGTTAGAATAGCAGACATGGAATCAATCTAAATGCCCATCAATGACAGACTGGATAAAGAAAATGTGGTTCGTATATACCATGGAATATTATGCAGCCATAGAAAAGAACGAGATTATGTCTTTTGTGGGAATATGAATGGAGCTGGAGGCTATCATCCTTAGCAAACTAGCGTAAGAACAAAAATCAAATACTGCATGTTCTCACTGGTAAGTGGGAGCTAAGTGATAAGAACTTATAAACACAAAGACGGAAACAACAGATACTGGGGTCTACTTGAGGGGGGAGGGGGGAGGGTGGGATGAGGCAGAGGAGCAGAAAAGATCACTATTTGGTACTGAGCTTGATGTCTGCATCATGTAATAATATGTACAACAAACCCCTGTGACACATGTTTATCTATGTAACAAACCTTCACATGTACCCCTAAACCTAAAATAAAACATTTAAAAAAAAAAGAAATCATAGTGCTAGGAAGTCCATTAGAGCCAAAAAGCAACTTGAAGCTGGCTGAGGTGGTTACATATCAAACATAAGAGAATGAAATAGGGTCCTGTAAGGTAACTGAAGACCAAAGACCAATATGTCATTAGTGCTAAGCATTCCAGTGGCCCACATTTTCTTTACTCTCCTATGCAATTCCCCTTATTAATAAAAAAACTCTTGTCTTTTGAAATGACTTTCCTCTTGGATTCTATTTTGTCTGACATTAAGATTGCTTTGCTAGTTTCTTTTTGTTAGTTTTTACCTGATAGTTCTTTTCACATCCCTTCATTTTAGCCTCCCAGTGTAATTTTATTTTACGTATCACTTTTGTTAACAGTATACAATTAAATTTTTAACTCCAAGCTGAAAGTTGTCATTATTAATAGATTAGTTTAACCCCAATTCACAATAATTGTGTTTCCTGATATATTTGGTTTATTCCTGCCATCTTGTTTTGTGTTTTCTAATTACTGTGCTTTCCCTTTGTTTCTCCTATGCAATACCAATAACAAGAAGTAGCATGTTTCAGGACTTGTTAGCTTAGACCTGCTGAATTAAGAAAAACAGGCTCTGCTCTTGAGCCTATTTCTGTTTCTAGAGCAGCACAGGAACATAAACAATGTAAGACACCTTTCCCCTTATGTACATGTTTGACAACAGTAAAACTTTCAATAGAAATCCTCAGTGGTCAGTGCAATCATAACATGGAAAGTTTGAAAATGAGTGACTGTATTAGATACCTCCTATGCACCACCTTCATTCTTCTCAGCTTCACCTGTGTCTTTTTCCAGCATGGTGGTGATTAGCTCTGGGCGGATGTCAACCAGCCTCCTATGGGTGTATCCTTGAATTGCCTTGGCTCATAGCTGCACTATGTGTCTTTTGCCTTGAAGCTTCCCTGTTAATGCTGAGGCATGGATGCCATATGACCCTCTGGGTACCCAAGCATATCCAACTAGGAAATGTGAGGGAGTTAATTCCCCATAAGTCGAACTTCTAACCAGTGAGAGACAGATACTGACAAATTCTTTCACCTCTTCTTCCCACTCAGGTGGACTAACCTGAGGCCAATTTGACTTATTGGAGACAGTCCCAAGAAGTTAAGCAATCAGTTGCTGTTAGAAACGAGTAGTTTGATAACTCATCCTCTTATTGGCTTTCTTTTCCTTTCTGCCTCACTCTTCAGTGCCTTTTTCTTGCCCCCTGGGATTACACATGTTAATAAATAAGCTTGTGACTTTTTTCTGGGGGAACACAGGCTAACAGAGTGACTGTATGGTTTTGGAGAATATGAATTTTTGAGTGACGAATCTAAACTTTTAAACTCTATTTTACATATGCTAGCATAGCCAAATGTAATAATTAGCTCTTAGTCCTTACTGATACTTCAGGAAATAAAGGGAGGCAAATCAACTGTTGCCAGGCGGACAAAGGAACCAGCTTGAGCTTTAACCTTTGCTACCAATAATGCACTAAGGCCATGATCCAAAAAGATGGCACTTGGTCCTATTAATTAATTAATTAATTTAAAGGCCTTTCTCCTCACTAACAGTGGTAATATCCCTGGATCTTTTTTTGTTACTAGCTATCATTTTGTTGCTACGAAGCAATGCTAAAGTGTTCAGCCAAATCAAACATTACCTGTAGAAAGTGTTCCGTCAATATGAGATTGTGATAAGTTACGAAAGGTGCAGCTTGGTTTGTCCAGGGCATGCACAATGGGAATGAATAAACTCTGTGTTTTCTCAATTGTGATTCTGTGTCATTGGCTAAGAAGTAACCAAACCTCTGTATCATTCTCCACATTTGTCATTGCCCTTTAGGGCCCAGTATGTTGTTGCTGCTGCTGTTGATCTTTGGCTTGTGGTGCGCAGGAGGTGGGAAATATTGCTTCCTAATCAGCAATCTTTTGCCCTCAGCTAAAAGGCTGAAGATTCCAGAAATAAAATGATGGCACAAGGAATTCCAGGGGAGAGTTCCATAGAGCAGAGCTAAGGAACAGTTAGAATGGGACTCATTTATCAACTACTGAGCATTTATATGTTAGGTACTGTGGTGGATATCGGCTCTCTCTTGTCCTGAAGGGGGTCTCAGTGCCTAGAATATCTGTTGAAGAACATCTCAAAGCATCTGTTTCTCTCCCTCCATGTTAACACAAACACTTTCTAATTCCCTTCATGCCTACTACAAATGTTAGCATGTTCTGCTTTATTTTATTCTGCCTTTATATTTCCTGATATATCCACTTGTGTGACAACCAAAGCTTGGACAAAAGATGTTTTATTTAACAAGTTTACCACAAAATATGCTGTGCTTCAGCTAAACTCAACTTATTTCCTTTTTTTACTCCTCAGAAATATGTAGTAAATAAGACAGTAGTGTCTGTGACATGCTGGAAAAATTGAAAAAGGTGTTTATATGCTTGTGATTTTATTTCTTTCCATTCTACTTTACTGTGGGAAAATGCCTCTGTTACTCTTTAGAAGAGACAGGAATGACCAAATTCTAACAGACCTTCATTTATCTGAGAGATATTTGGATTTGATGTACAGCTAGGGACATCATACAGAGGTCTTTATTCTAACCAAAGGGACCCAATAGCCAATTAATATTCTTTAACTAGAATGCATGCCCTGAATGTTTACACCTCTCTCTCACAGTGAAGGGCCTGATGAACAAGGGAAAAAGATAACAAAAAACTCTTATTGATGAAAATCTCCTTTCTTTTTTTCAAGACCTTATAAGACAAAAGACTTGGGGCCGAGATGCCCCATAAACTGTGCTATCTAGTGGCTGTTGAAATTAGTCTTTAATTTGAAGCAACAAACTTAAATGGTAATTTGTTTATGCTTTTGCTGTAGCTTTCCTCTATTGTCTGAGATAAAGAGCAATTTGTGGGAATTCTCATTTTGTTTGTGAGCTAACTGGGCTGAAAATATTTTTCTAAACCTTGATCAGATTGGTGGGTCAGATCAATATACCGTAGAGGCCAGGAGTGGTGGTGGCTGCAGTACAACTGCACAGCCCTGACCAAACCAAAATGTGGGAACATGAGAGTATCCAAGTTGTGTCAGTTGTAGACTTAGCATTTTTGCTGTGTGGAACATAGCCACACATGTAGTAAACTCTGTTGTAGAAGTTTTGTGCTTATATTTACATTCCTCAGGGCTATTCCCTTCCTCCTTTTAAAGCATCTTATTTTTAAACTAGGTAAAGATATTTATGTTTTCAATTATAGTTTACAACAATGTGCCCTTCGGTTGTAACTGAGACTAATTGAGTTACTCATTCCCTCAGCTCCAACGGCTATATTATTTAAGCTGATAATGAGTAACTACTCCAAGGATTTCTAGAGGTTTCCATAATAGCAAGATCAATTTTATCCAGGTAATTCTGAATTTCAAATTATAACCTTTCAGATGAAAGTAGCACTTCAGAGATATTGAATCAATTAACACACTCTCAAGAAAGGTAACCCAGGCATTAGTTTGTCCCCACAATGGAAACCTAAGGGAATGGGCGTCCAAGTCAGGTGTGCAAGTTCATTCACTCTTTTCTTTCTTTTCAAATGTCTTTGCCCTGTCACCTTTTCCTTTTTTTACCTTCTAAGAAATTTTCGAGCCTAAAGGAAGACGGTCAATGAATTTCTTTTTAGCAGTGAAAGGATTTCTGAACAACATTACAGGTGACTTTTTTCCTTTCTCAACAGGACAAGTGCAGCTGCTACATTTCATTTCATTTCATGCCTTTTTCATTTGTCAGGTGGATTGCTATAATGCCTTAATAGAGTCCTGCTAATTTTCTACTCTTTATCCTTAGTCATGTAGCCTGTGGTGTTAAATTCTTCCTTAGGATTGCATCTCTATTTTTCTGGAGTGTCAGAGTAGAAAGTGAATTCCTCATTAGCACTGTGTGCATTTCTCAATCACAGTACCAGTAATATTGCATCTGGAGGTAATAAACAAGTAGGTAAAGGACACTGGGGTTTACTGCTCCAATTACTGAAACCTTGGAAAAAGAAATAATCTAGGCTTTGAGAAGAAAAGGTACACAAGGATCCTAAGTTTGCTATGTAACATTTTTGATGTAATCAATATAGTCAAATTCAGGAATGAGCTTTGAATTTTGTCAACAAATTTAGCATATGAAGTGGTTTGTACATGTGGAGAATTCCCATTATATGGGATAATTGGCCAGTCATACTCCAGTTCTGTACTTAATTGACTTTCACTACCTATGTTGATAGCAATTTAGTCATGATTTCAATTTTCTGGGTTCAGTTTTCTCCGAGTTTTGAATATAGTAGTTAGAAGCATGGGTTTTGGTCACACTGAAATTTAAGTCCTGTCTAAACCATTTATGCCTCTGTAATTTTTGGCTGTTGGAGTTGCAGTTTTCTCATCTGCATAGAATGGACATAATGATAGTACTAACCACATATGGTTGTATTAAAGATTAATAAGTGAGTGGAACATCATTATTACTTAATATTAGTTACCAAATATTGTTATTGATTTTAATGTAGCTTCTTGAACTCATATCCTGAAAACTATAACTACAAATGAAATGTTTATAAGCGTCAAAAGTAAGTTTTTAAGAAAAATTACAATACACCAATATTGCATTTTCCAGTTTCAACTTGTTTCAGAGGGAAACTTTGAACCATGAGTATTCAAAAAATAGTTACTTACCTAATTCACAGTTCTTTCCTTCAAATCCAAATGGACACCAACATTCATAGGAATTAATGTCATCCTTGCAACTGCCGCCATTTAAACATGGGTTGGACTCACACTGATCTCCATCTTTGAGATAGGTTAAGAAATTGAATTGGCACATAAACTGCTTAGAATGCCCAGTCCTCCCCTGTAGATACTCATTGGGATGGGAGTCTGATTTTAGGGTTGGAGCAAAACTGCTGACCTGGAAGCCAGCTGCCTATAGGCATATGATGCTCCTGTCTTCCTGAGTTTCTAAAAGCCACCCAAACAAAGATCCTTAGGCTGACACCGTCCTAGAAAAGTGCCCTGAGGAAGGCATGTACATAGTTTATGCAATCCAAGGGAAGAGGGAGAAGGACGTTTTTGTGTAGAAATGTACTCTATCAGCACAGGGTGAGAAGGATTTTCAATCCTTCCTTATAGAATGATGGCAGAGTTAATTCCAAGTCAAATTTAATTGCTTCAACAAATATTATCTCTATGTCACACAAGGCTCTATTGCAGGTCTTGTAGAGCAAACTGAGCTAGATAATATATGGCGTTTCCACTTTAGGAACTGACGGCCTAGGCAGGGAGCAAATGAATCTGCTTTCTTGTATTGTCACTTAACTTTGATGTATCATATGCAGTAATGGTTCAAGACAATAGAAAACATGTCAGAAGCATCTGTTACTATGTTTTACAAATTCGGTTTCAAATGGTCTAGGTAATGTGAGAGACAGCATTCGATATATCATACAGAATTTAAAAAGATTCTACAGTGTGCTTTATTTATGTATGCATTGGTTATGTTTCCATTCTGCCTTTCTTGAAGTTTCTGCATTTACCGTGTACTTGAAAGCCTTTGAAGACACTGATGGTAAGAAAACAGGAGGAAGGAATAGGTGAAAGGAGAAAAGTCAGAATGAGAAGGGAATCTTTAAGTCTGGTTTCTTAGTGCTCTGCCTTAATCCATACTTCTAAAGGAGCTTTGGGAGAGAAGGATGAATAGAACCAGAAGGGAGATGGTAGGCACTTTGAACTAGAAAAATACCCCTGAAGAAAAAAATGGGAGCTTGATCTGTAAGACTCAATATATGAGAAACAAAGGAGTAAGAGATAAAGATAACAATAAGAATCAAAGAATGAGGGAAAAGGGGGAAACTGAGAAATTTCTAATTATCAGTCATATTTTAAAGCAAATCTCCTTGACATCTGGTATGTAGATTCCTGCCTGTTCTCCCTCTTCTCTGTCAGAAGCGTGTATCCAGGTTCCGTTGACTAAGAGACTAATATCCCTTTATCATAAATAGTCCCTCCCTGGAAAATTTGCTTATTTAAAAATTAGACCTTGTCCCCTCTGCTCCTAGATCTGATATGCTTTTGCACAGATACTCTAATTTGTTCCAATTCTATGAAAACAAAATCTGTTATCTCTGGTTTATTATTATTGATGTTCAGAACTGGTCTAGAAATGAGCTGCATTTGCCCTTTATATTATAGACCAACAAATGTGAATTATTCAGGACGTTTTACTGAAAGGGTCTGGGCTTTCAGCCAGCTACACAGGAACTCATTTGCTGAGACATGTCGTTAAAACGAGTGTCATTTTATCCCACATTTGGTTCTTCTTTGGTTTCTTGGCTGTGTGTACTTTGGGTTCAGGCAAAGCCATAGACAGTTGGGGTCAAATACAACAAGAGACAAGACCTTACCAAGTGAGAGATTCCTGTTTAAGACTACCAGGTTCCTGTTTAATGAATAACTGCATTTAGATTTGAAGGCCATGAGGTGTAATAGTGAAAGCAAGGGGTTGAGCAGCAGAGAATTTGGCTTCTCTTCTGGGCTTCATGACTCCCTAACTGGGAGACCTTTGGCAGTTCTTTTAACTTCCCTAAGCTTCAGTTTACTCTCCTGTAAAATGGAGTTAATATTGCTTTGGTCACAAGGATGATGTGAGGGTTAAATGTGATAGGCCTTTTGTAAACTGGAAAGTCTTGACCGATGCTAGTAATGTGGTTGGACAATCATTCTTCTTCAACCAGGCTCTTTATGTGATGAGTTGATGGTACAGAATAGCACAGCAGTGAGAAGCTTGGGTTTTTACTATGTGCAAGAAGAAACATAGGCTAATTTTGTAGTGGTTAGGAATCTCATCTGCAAGTGAAAAGAGGCAGGGAGTTTGTTTCTTTTTTGTTCTTGTTTTTGTTGTTTTATTTTTTGGTTGACGAAGCAGTAGTAACAGAGTAATGCCCTCCATATTTTCCAGATAGCTATACCTGTGGTATAGCAAACAGTGTACCTATGTGACCCAAAAGGCAAGGGCCCAACTTTAAAATATGATCCTGGGGGTGGGGAGTGAGCAATGAAGGGATTGTAGGAGTTTAATAGTCGGGAATTTTTTGGTGGGGAAAATAGGCATGGATTTACTTTTAGAAATAAATCATGTGATTCAAAGTTCTCAATTCTGCAGGAATGGAGATTACAAAGACCTATTTGGACTAACTTTAGGGGGCACCTCAGTAGAAGTTGGTATGGTAGTATTCATTTCTAAGATCAAGGAAAGGTAGATAAAACAATATAACAGAGTCAACTCTTTTTCTCTCATGATTTAAAAACAAAAGTGGAGGAGTTATGAGTTATGACAGTAAAAGAGTGCCCAGTAGTGTCTCCAGAACATAAACTGTAGAAAATAGAATTGGATTTCCAACTGATGGAAGTTGGTGAATTTGTTGTCTGGATTAATTTCTTTTTATTTATGCAGATAGTCTTAGGTAAGTCAATCTTTGAAACTTACCCTCCCTCAAAATCCTACTGCTGAATTTTAAGTTATTGTAGCTTTAAAGTTAGTTGTCATTAAAGTTTTGAGTTTTCCTTCTTTTGGTCAATTCATTTGATAAATATTTACTGAATACCTCTTTTCCAGATACTGTTCTAGGTGCTAGGAATATATCAGTAAACAAAACAATTGAATATCCCTGCCAACATGAAACTTGCATTTTAGTGGAGTAGGAAAAAATAAATGATAAATAGTATGAGTAAGAAATTATATGATACATTAGATGGTGAAAAGCTCTGTTAAAAAGTAGAGTGGGGTTCTGTACAGGTGTCTAGAGTGGTAAGGCTACTGGGGCAGGTTGAAATATTAATAGATGGTGAAGGTAGGCCTCATTAAGATGGTAACATTTGGGCAAAGACCTGAAGGAGGTGAGGGAGCCAGCCCACAGGAAGTTGGGAACAGCCAAATAAGAGAAACAGCCAGATAAATCCTCTAAAGTGGGAGCATTCCTAGAGTGTGCAAGAAGTGACAGGAAGGCCAGGGTGGCTGGAGCCCAGTGTGCGAGGAGAGAAGTAGCAGAGGAGGCAAGAAGGGTAATGGGGAGGGTGGGGAAGAATAATCATGGAAGGGCTTGTGGGCCATGATAATGAGGAGGACTTTGAAGCTATAAACATTTAAGTCAGTCAGCATTCTCTGATTTTACTGAGGAATGCAAACTTTCATTAGGTCCTAAGACACAATCATTTCAGTTTCTTCCTTCCACCTTCCTGGGGTGGATCAATGTTCTTTGTGAAGCCCTAGGGAGGATTAAACTTATTTACCAGCAATAGTTCCCACACTGGCATAACCCTGTAGTATATCACCATTCAATATGGGTTAGAGGGTTGGACTGATCTTTCTGAGTCCTTTTGACAAAGTTTAATATATTATCTATTTATGCAGAGAAAAAACCCACATAATTCTCAAATGTTTCATATATTAGCTAGAGGATGAAATGAATTGCTTACCAACATACTGCTTCCAAAATTCAGTCTATAAAGAATAAAAGAAGACAAATTAATGGTAATATTTAAAGTGTTTTGGTATTGATTTTATAATGTTATCTTTTTATAACATTTTAAATGTTATCTTTTATAACATTTAAAATACATAAATATATATGGATGCTTTAAAATTTTAAAGAGAAGTGTCTTTTTAAAGATTTTCTATTCTATGCTCTGCATCTGAAGGGTATTATATGGAAATACTCACTGTTCTTTCAGTGTTTTCAAAAACTTCTCGTGCTTCTTCAAAACTACACTTTTCTTCCATACATTCTCTCTCAAGGTTCCCTTGAACAAACTCTTCCAATTTACCTGAATTATACCTCTTTGGCCGATTCAGAATTTTGTTGGCATTTTCATGATCAAGAAACACTGAAATGTAAAAGAATAATTCTTTAGTTTTAGCAAAAAAGAAAACATCATGAAAATTTTACATCTCTTAAGAAAGTCTTTGTTTTTAATCCAAATAATCCGAAAGCCAATTTCTCTTTAGGGCATGGAGACAAAATCTGTGATGTTCCCACAGTATTGTATATACATGGAGATTTAGGAATTAAAATTCAATTTTACTTTTAGTCAGGAGAGTTCTAGTAATAAAAGGTCAGATTTCTAATCATATTTGAATTTACTTTGGATGAAAAAGAAAGTTCTCAAATGAGCAGTTAACTTCACACTTTGTCATCACTTGAAAATAGCTCATTGTGGATCCTTGCAAGGTGATCCATCACCCTGGCTGGGCTGTTTTCAGAATATGGTTGCCCAAATGACTTTGAACAAATGTCTCCTGAAGAACAGAAGCCTATTTATGGTCCAGCTGCAAATGTGACCCCAGTGTCTGTCACTAGATGTTAAAGAAAAATCACTGCATTAATTTAAAAAAGCAATTTCAGATCAACAGCACCTTTGGTTGGCAAGTGTTATAGGAATTGCAGTGATTTAAGCATCTCTCTAGAGTTCAGGATATGGTTTTTTTAAGCTACATCTACCTAGTCTGTAGAGACACTCCTGAACTCTGGAGGATTGATGTCTCTATCTGAATTATCTTTTTCCTTCCTTCCCTCCTTCATCTCCTCTCCTCTCTCTCTCTCTCTCTCTCTGTGTGTATATATATATATATATACACACACATATATATACACATATATGTATATACATATATACACACACACATATATATACACATATCTGTATATACATATATATATACACACACATATATATCATATCATGTATATATATGAGATAATAATTTGTTGCACAATGACATTGTGGTCAATGATGGACCACATTATACGACAGTGGTCCCATAAGGTTATAATACTGTATTTTCACTGTACCTTTTATATGTTTAGATACACAAATACTACTGTTACCATTGCCTACAGTGTTCAGTACAGTCACGTGCTGTACAGGTTTGCAGCCCAGGAGCCTAGGAGCAATAAGCCACATCAATACAATCTGAGTATGTAGTAAGCTATACCATTTAGGTTTAGGTAAGTACACTCTATTATGTTCGCACAACGATGAAATTGCTTAATGACACATTTCTCAGAATATATCCCCATTGTTAAGGAATGCATGGCTGTATACACACACATGTGTTTGTGTGTTTTCATGTATATACATATATGTGTATGTATGTATAAAATTAATAACAGGGACTCAAGAAGTTGCCTGGAGTTCTTCCTTTCTTCAAGGGTCTACCAATATATCTGATACCATCTCAAGAGGACCAAGGGCTTATAAGATGAACTTTCTGGGGTATTTGGGACTACTTCCTGATTAACTCCAAAAAGGAAGAGGAAGGAAAGTAAAAAGGAAAGGAAAGGAACGGAGATGAACTAAACTTTCTTCCCTTATTTTCATTGCAGCTGTTCACTTTATGGAGTGTTCTAGTCCCTTGACATCCCTGCTTTTCCCTTGCTCTGCAAGTTCTTTTTGGGCTCACTTTTTTTCTTTGAATTTAGCCTAGACTTTTTCTCTTCAACTCTTTTTTTTTTTTTTTTTTTGACAGAGTCTTGCTCTGTCGCCCAGGCTGGAGTGCAGTGGTGTGATCTCAGCTCACTGCAACCTCCATTTCATAGGTTCAAGCTATTCTCCTGCCTCAGCCTCCCAAGTAGCTGGGATTACAGACGCCCACCACCATGCCCAACTAATTTTTGTATTTTTAGTAAAGCCGGGGTTTCACCATTTCACCTTGTTGGCCAGGCTGGTGTCGAACTCCTGACCTCAAGTGATCTGCCTGCCTGGGCCTCTCAAAGTGCTGGGATTATAGGTGTGAGCCACCATGCCAGGCCTCTCTTCAACTCTTCATTTGCCAAATTTCCCAATTTCCTTCACTCCTTTGCAATGCTGTGCCTACCCTGCAATCCTAGCCCCTAAATCAGAGCAGCCATCTGCCTTCATCCTTCTCTTCCCAGACAGCCAAGGACTGTGAAGGAAAAAATCACCAAAATGCAGATGGATGCCACCACATATTGATGCCTCACAGCCTCCACCCACCTGTCTGCTCAGCAACTCATTTACTTGGCCCTGGACACTCCTAAATAGCATCCATACCTGCATGCATTTACAGTCGTTCCTCAGTATCCATGGAAAATTGGTGGCAAGACCCCCTGCAAATATCAAGATCTGTGGATGCTCAAGTCTCCGATACAAAAATGGCTTACTATTTGCATATAACCTAAACACATCCTCCTTTATACTTTAAATCATCTCTAGGTTTCTCTTAATAGCTAATACAATGTAAATGCTATGTAAATAGTTGTTATGCTGTATTGTTTAGGGAATAATGAAAGATAAAAAAGTCTGTACATGTTCAGTAGAGATGCAACCATCCATTTTTTTCTTGAATATTTTTGATCTGCAGTTAGTTGAATCTGTGGCTATGGAACTCACAGGGAGAGCTGACTGTACAGTGTGGTTGAGTGAAAAAACAGACTTTAGAATCAGATCAGACAGAAATAGGTTTGAATCAAGTATCTGCCTCCTCTAGACCTGTGACCTTGGACAAGTCACATAAGCTCTGAACCTTAACTTTGTCAAATGTAAAATAGGTTTAACAGTAGTATAATAAGAATATCTACCTCACAGGTGTTGACAGGATCAGTGAAACAATAAGCTGGTTATCTCTTTTTCTCCCTACTCCTTTCATGTTGGCCCTACCTTCTTCTGTTTTAAATGTTTCAATTCTCTTTAGCTCTTTAATAACTTTTGCGTAGCTCTTTTCCTTCCTTAATCACATTTATATAATGAAATGACTATTGTCATGATCAGGAATGACCTAAAGAATAATTTTGAGTTTATGTATTTACTGGCTGCTCTAAATAATTTCTCATTGTTGATCTCTCCTTTTTTAGGAAACTCTTTTTATAATAATCACTCTATTCTGATTCCCCTCTTTGCTCTAACTCCTGTTGTCCATCCAGCACTTGAATTGATTAACTCCTGTTCCTCTCCATGGCCCTTAAATGTCCAGGGTTCTCCCAGGCTCCAGCCTCAGCTTTTTCCTTTTTCACTTTATATATACTTACCAGGGCTGGGACAAGAGTGAACCAAACAAGGCATGTAGGGCACAATATTTAAGAGGTCCTCACTTCTCGGGGCGTATAAGTATATTTATGCCCTACAGGCCTTGCTTACCACAGTCTAGTCCGGCCCTGACCCTATCAACAAAATTTACTGAGCATACAACCACTACTGCCAGGCACTGTACTAGGCATCACAATATCCATGCTCACTCTCTAGATGCCCACACACGTGGCTGTAGCTACTGTTTACAGAACAATGAGTTCCAAATACTCATCTATAGTCAGATATGTCTCCTGAATTTCAGATTATCTTTCCAACTCCCTAACTGTATATCATAATGTAGCCAGTAATAGCTGATGTATATGTAATGCTTCTGCTGCGTTGGACACTGTGCTCAGTAACTTTGCATCCATTGTCTCACTTCATCCTCACAAAAGTCTCACGAGATAGGCACTGTCATCTTATTTTTGTAAATGAGGAAAACAGATTCATAGAGGCTAAGGGCTTTGCCCAAGGTAACATACTAAAACATCAGGCCCAGGATTCAGACTCTGGCAGTCAGACTAAAGAGCCAGTTCTCTTAGACTTTATGCTGTGGCCCATAATGACATCAAACACAAAGTCCCCAAGACTCTAGCCATTTCCCCTTCCATACCCAGATGGTTAAGTCATACCACTTCTACTTCCTTAACATCATTTGAACTCCTCTCTTTTTTTTGTACTGCTACTGTTCAGGTTCTAGCCTTTATGTCTCCCGTAGATAATTGCAATAGTCTCAAGATTGCTCTCTCCTAGTCTTGGTATGGCCCCCTCCCCCACTATCATCTCATTAGAGTGTTGCCAGACTGGGCATCCTAAATCAGCCATCAGTGGTACTCCTTATGTTTATACTTTGATACCTCCATATTGCATTTTATTGTCCAATCTCCTTAGGTTAATGACTTCATTATCTGATGACCAGCTCTGCCTAGTTTACCTGCCTCACTTGTCATAGTCCATATGGAACCACACAAAACTCCTGAAATACCTCACGTTCTTGCAAATCTGAGTCTTTGCACATGAGTGATCCTCTTTGCATAAAACGCCCTTATATCAGACATTTAAAGAGAGAGAACGCCTACTCATTCTTTTAAGACCCAGATGAAAATATTATCTCTCTATCAATTGTTTCCCCATTTAATGTGTTCCTTTCTCTATGATCCCTTAGTACCTGGTGCACATTTTATCACATTATATTGAAACCTGTCACCTGGCCTCATGGTGCTTTAGATCAAAGAGGGAGTCTGGTTTATCCCCATACCCCTAGTACCCTGACACAGTACCTGGCACCGTAGTTGTAACTCAGTAATGTTTGAATGAATGAAGGACATCTTTGATGCATACACTTTACAAAACTAAACTGGTTTTACAGAACTGTTTTAATTTCAAAATTCCAAACTGTTGCAATAATACCTAAAGGCAGCAGCCATGAAAATGCAACATCTCAGCAAATCACTCACAGAAACTCCTTTTAGAAGCCAATGAGAGTTTAATAGCAGAAAAGAGTGCCGCATTAATACTGTCCATCCTTAGAAAAATTCCCCTGGCCCCTTCCTCAAGGGCTTATTATCTCTGGCTACAATGGCTGCAGAATCACATTGCCTTTCTCCTTAGTATTATCTGGGGATCATATATTTAACTTCCCTTCAGGTTTATCGCTAGTCATTATTTCCCAGGCTCCAAAAGCCTGGTTCATCTTTATTCTTATCTATCCTTTTCCCAGCATCTGAAGTCTTCAAGGGGGCAGAAGCCCTCTTACAACCTTCATCATCTCACCACTTATATAGAAGAAAAGGTTTGGATCCTTTGTCCTCCCAGATGTCACACTAATGAGATATGTCTAATGGCCTTGCTTTATGTCCTGCTTTGTGAGTTTTCCAACAAATTTTCTTTATCCCTTGACTTTACTCACTTTGCTAGTTTAACCTCTGTATTTTTTTTTATCATTATTTCAGCATTTCAGTCTGATTTCACAGCTGACATCATGTCTGGAGTGGGAACCACAGGGCCAGTCAGCTTTCTGGGGGTGCTTAGGGTTGGCACCCCTGATCCTGGTACTGTCAGCTACTAGATTTGATTCTAGAAGGTTGACAAGTAAGTGTGATAAACGCTTCCTGTGAGAACATGCTGTTTGTCCAAATGGGATAATTTCTTCCCTGTATGTCTTCCTCTGGGGAATATATAAAGTCAGTGTAGTTGTGAAAAAACAAAGTGATATATGTTGCATTAGCTAACTTCCTACTCTTTATGTCAATTCTTAAGCTTGCTTTTGTCCCCTAGGGAACTCAACTGAGTATTGTGTTTCTCCAAATATTAACTCCAAGATGTCTGGCATAGAGACAAAGTGATTTTTTCCTAATCCATGAAAAGCTTTGGTGATAACTAACAGCTTGCTAATGAAAAGTTAATCTTTATGTTTTAACTAAAACTTTAAATTGAAGATTTATAATTTAAAAAATTAGAGACATACCTCATTACATACTTCTAAAACCTTGAAATGTCATATATCTTAAAATCAGACTTTTTGTGTAAATAAGACCATTGTTTGTGCTTTTGTTTCCCATTTTGATTTCAAAGTGGTAAGTCCAAACAAAAATAATGTGGTTAATTTTTTTTCACTATATTCTGCTATTTCTTTGTTTTCCCACTTTTAATTTTTTTAAACTAAGGAGATGAATGTTTTCTAACAGGAATTACATGGCCAAATCATAAATTGAACAGTGTTTATTAAACATAAATGCATCATAAGCATTGTCGATCTATTTAGTTTTAAAAATGAAGAAGAAGAAAACCTAGCTAACAAAGAACCAGTACTTACCAACTGCATGCTGGCTGTTAGACTCTTCAATATTGCTGTCAAATCATGTAATCAAAATTTAGCGAAGAAGACAGAATCAGATATTTCTATATCTAAAAGGCAAGCATACTCAATGTATTTTAAAAAAGGAAACAAACCTGTACATTCAGCACTGAGTAGATATCCTAAAAGGCAGATGGTGATGAGGCCTGGTGATTCTGCCATGATCATGTTCACGCGCTGCATAACCTTTGCTAGCAGATTGTGAAAGTGGTAAGGTCGATTAGTTGTACCAAAGTACAAGCTGAGCTGTATTTACTTCTGGGAAATAATGTCCATCTCCCTCAATGGGTCTTTGGACTATTTCCAATGGCCTCTTTGGACAAGTGAAGAGAATGGGCAGTGTCATTATTAAATTTCACCTCTGATTTCACGGGCTTCTGCCACTGTGGCTGATTTGAGTCTGAAACAGGAAGTGACACATCTTCAGAATGGAGATAGGCACAGTGGCTACATTTACTGTGGCAGCACAATTCATCAGTGGGACCCATCGTGTCTTTGTCAGAGAGCACCGATGTTTGCCAAAATGGCTGTACCACTTTACATTTCCATCAGCAATGTATGAGTGGTCCAGTTAGTTGATTTGATTTTTTTTTTTTTTACTGTCAGATTCTTAAGGTTGTTTATATATTCTAGATATGAGTCTTTTCATAGATACGTGGATTAAATATATTATCTCCAGCCTGTAGCTTGTCTTTTGTCCTCTTAATTAGGTCCTTCACAGAGTAGAATTTTTTGGTTTTGATGTAGTCCAGTTTATTTGTTTTTGTTTTATGGATCACATTTAGAACTCTTCCACTAACACTAGATCCTGATGATTTTTTTCCTATTTTTTTTCTAAATGTTTTACAGTTTGAAGTTTTAGATTTATGCCCGTGCTCCATTTTGAGTTAATATTTGTGTAAAGTATGATGTTTAGGTCAAACTTCATTTCTTTTTTTTTTTTTCATAGGTATGTCCAATTTATCCAGCACAATTTGTTAAAACAAAAAACAAAAATACCACCCTATCCTTCCTCCATTGAATGGCTTCTGAAATTTTTTCGTAAGTCAGTTAACCATATTGTTTTGGGTCTACTTCCGGTTTCTCTATCTATTTTTTGCGCCATTGATGTATTCATCCGTCTGCCAATATAACATTGTCATAATTACTGTAGCTATGTAGTAAGACTTTATATTAGGTAGAGTGATTCCTCCAACTTCATTCTTCTTTTGGTGAGATATTTTTAACTGTTCTAAGGGCTTGTATAAATTTTAGAATGATCTTTTTTTATTATTATACTTTGAGTTTTAGGGTACATGTGCACAACGTGCAGGTTTGTTACACATGTATACATGTGCCATGTTGGTGTGCTATACCCATTAACTCGTCATTTAGAATTAGGTATATCTCCTAATGCTATCCCTCCCCTCTCCCCCCACCCCACAACAGACCCCGGTGTATGATGTTCCCCTTCCTGTGTCCATGTGTTCTCATTGTTCAATTCCCACCTAAGAGTGAGAACATGCAGTGTTTGGTTTTTTGTCCTTGCGATAGTTTGCTAAGAATGATGGTTTCCAGCTTCATCCATGTCCCTAGAAAGGACATGGACTCATCTTTTTTATGGCTGCATAGTATTCCATGGTGTATACGTGCCACATTTTCTTAATCCAGTCTATCATTGTTGGACATTTGGCTTGGTTCCAAGTCTTTGCTATTGTGAATAGTGCCTCAATAAACATAAGTGTGCATGTGTCTTTATAGCAGCATGATTTATAATCCTTTGGGTATATACCCAATAATGAGATGGCTGGGTCAGATGGTATTTCTAGTTCTAGATCCCTGAGGAACCGCCACACTGACTTCCACAATGGTTGAACTAGTTTACAGTCCCACCAACAGTGTAAAAGTGCTCCTATTTCTCCACATCCTCTCCAGCACCTGTTGTTTCCTGACTTTTTGATGATCGCCACTCTAACTGGTGTGCGATGGTATCTCATTGTAGTTTTGATTTGCATTTCTCTGATGGCCAGTGATGATGAGCATTTTTTCATGTGTCTGTTGGATGCATGAATGTCTTCTTTTGAGAAGTGTCTGTTCATGTCCTTCGCCCACTTTTTGATGGGGTTGTTTGTTTTCTTCTGTAAATTTGTTTGAGTTCATTGTAGATTCTGGATATTAGCCCTTTGTCAGATGAGTAGATTGCAAAAATTTTCTCCCATTCTGTAGGTTGCCTGTTCACTCTGATGGTAGTTTCTTTTGCTGTGCAGAAGCTCTTTAGTTTAATTAGATCCCATTTGTCAATTTTGGCTTTTGTTGCCATTGCTTTTGGTGTTTTTGACATGAAGTCCTTGCTCATGCCTATGTCCTGAATGGTATTGCCTAGGTTTTCTTCTAGGCTTTTTATGGTTTTAGGTCTAACATTTAAGTGTTTAATCCATCTTGAATTAATTTTTGTATAAGGTGTATAAGGTGTAAGGAAGGGATCCAGTTTCAGCTTTCTACACATGGCTAGCCAGTTTTCCCAGCACCGTTTATTAAATAGGGAATCCTTTCCCCATTTCTTGTTTTTGTCAGGTTTGTCAAAGATCAGATACTTGTAGATATGTGGCATTATTTCTGAGGGCTCTGTTCTGTTCCATTGGTCTATATCTCTGTTTTTGTACCAGTACCATGCTGTTTTGGTTACTGTAGCCTTGTAGTATAGCTTGAAGTCAGGTAGCATGATGCCTCCAGCTTTGTTCTTTTGGCTTAGGATTGTCTTGGCAACTCAGGCTCTTTTTTGGTTCCATATGAACTTTAAAGTAGCTTTTTCCAATTTTGTGAAGAAAGTCATTGGTAGCTTGATGGGGACGGCATTGAATCTACAAATTACCTTGGGCAGTATGGCCATTTTCACAATATTGATTCTTCCTACCCATGAGCATAGAATGTTCTTCCATTTGTTTGTATTATCTTTTATTTCATTGAGCAGTGGTTTGTAGTTCTCCTTGAAGAGGTCCTTCACATCCCTTGTAAGTTGGATTCCTAGGTATTTTATTCTCTTTGAAGCAATTGTGAATGGGAGTTCACTCATGATTTGGCTCTCTGTTTGTCTGCTATTGGTGTATAAGACTGCTTGTGATTTTTGCACATTGATTTTGTATCCTGAGACTTTGCTGAAGTTGCTTATCAGCTTAAGGAGATTTTGGGCTGAGACGATGGGGTTTTCTAAATATACAGTCATGTCATCTGCAAACAGGGACAATTTGACTTCCTCTTTCCTAATTGAATACCCTTTATTTCCTTCTCCTGCCTGATTGCCCTGGCCAGAACTTCCAACACTATGTTGAATAGGAGTGGTGAGAGAGGGCATCCCTGTCTTGTGCCAGTTTTCAAAGGAAATGCTTCCAGTTTTTGCCCATTCAGTATGATATTGGCTGTGGGTTTGTCATAGATAGCTCTTATGATTTTGAGATATGTCCCATCAATACCTAATTTATTGAGAGTTTTTAGCATGAAGGGTTGTTGAATTTTGTCAAAGGCCTTTTCTGCATCTATTGAGATAATCATGTGGTTTTTGTCTTTGGTTCTGTTTATATGCTGGATTATGTTTATTGATTTGGGTATGTTGAACCAGCCTTGCATCCCAGGGATCAAGCCCACTTGATCATGGTGGATAAGCTTTTTGATGTGCTGCTGGATTTGGTTTGCCAGTATTTTATTGAAGATTTTTGCATTGATGTTCATCAGGGATATTGGTCTAAAATTCTCTTTTTTTGTTGTGTCTCTGCCAGGCTTTGGTATCAGGATGATGCTGGCCTCATAAAATGAGTTAGGGAGGATTCCTTCTTTTTCTATTGATTGGAATACTTTCAGAAGGAATGATACCATCTCCTCCTTGTACATCTGGTAGAATTCGGCTGTGAATCCATCTGGTCCTGGACTTTTTTTGGTTGGTAAGCTATTAATTATTGCCTCAATTTCAGATCCTGTTATTGGTCTATTCAGAGATTCAACTTCTTCCTGGTTTAGTCTTGGGAGGGTGTATGTATCAAGGAATTTATCCATTTCTTCCAGATTTTCTAGTTTATTTGCATAGAGGTGTTTATAGTATTCTCTGATGGTAGTTTGTATTTCCATGGGATCGGTGGTGATATCCCCTTTGTCATTTTTTATTGCATCTATTTGATTCTGCTCTCTTTTCTTCTTTATTAGTCTTGCTAGCGGTCTATCAATTTTATTGATCTTTTCAAAAAACCAGCTCCTGGATTCATTGATTTTTTGAAGGGTTTTTTGTGTTTCTATTTCCTTCAGTTCTGCTGTGATCTTAGTTATTTCTTGCCTTCTGCTAGCTTTTGAATATGTTTGCCCTTGCTTCTCTAGTTCTTTTAATTGTGATGTTAGGGTGTCAATTTTAGATCTTTCCTGCTTTCTCTTGTGGGCATTTAGTGCTATAAATTTTCCTCTACACACTGCTTTGAATGTGTCCCAGAGATTCTGGTATGTTGTGTCTTTGTTCTCATTGGTTTCAAAGAACATCTTTATTTCTGCCTTCATTTAGTTATGTACCCAGTAGTCATTCAGGAGCAGGTTGTTCAGTTTCCATGTAGTTGAGCAGTTTTGAGTGAGTTTCTTAATCCTGAGTTCTAGTTTGATTGCACTGTGGTCTGAGAGACAGTTTATTATAATTTCTGTTCTGTTACATTTGCTGAGGAGTGCTTTACTTCCAACTATGTGGTCAGTTTTGGAATAGGTGTGGTGTGGTGCTGAGAAGAATGTATATTCTGTTGATTTGGGGTGGAGAGTTCTGTAGATGTCTATTAGGTCTGCTTGGTGCAGAGCTGAGTTCAATTCCTGGATATCCTTGTTAACTTTCTGTCTCGTTGATCTGTCTAATGTTGACAGTATGGTGTTAAAGTCTCCCATCATTATTGTGTGGGAGTCTAAGTCTCTTCGTAGATCTCTAAGGACTTGCTTTGTGAATCTGGGTGCTCCTGTATTGGGTGCATATATATTTAGGATAGTTAGTTCTTCTTGTTGAATTGATCCCTTTACCACTATGTAATGACCTTCTTTGTCTCTTTTGATCTTTGTTGGTTTAAAGTCTGTTTTATCAGAGACTAGGATTGCAACCCCTGCCTTTTTGTGTTTTCCATTTGCTTGGTAGATCTTCCTCCATCCCTTTATTTTGAGCCTATGTGTGTCTCTGCACATGAGATGAGTTTCCTGAATACAGCACACTGATGGGTCTTGACTCTTTATCCAATTTGCTGGTCTGTGTCTTTTAATTGGCACATTCAGCCCATTTACATTTAAGGTTAATATTGTTATGTGTGAATTTGATCCTGTCATTACAATGTTAGCTGGTTATTTTGCTCGTTAGTTGATGCAGTTTCTTCCCAGCCTCGATGGTCTTTACAATTTGGCATGTTTTTGCAGTGGCTGGTACTGGTTGTTCCTTTCTATGTTTAGTGCTTCCTTCAGGAGCTCTTTTAGGATAGGCCTGGTTGTGACAAAATCTCTCAGCATTTGCTTGTCTGTAAAGTATTTTATTTCTTCTTCACTTATGAAGCTTAGTTTGGCTGGATATGAAATTCTGGGTTGAAAATTCTTTTCTTTAAGAATGTTGAATATTGGCCCCCACTCTCTTCTGGCTTGTAGAGTTTCTGCCGAGAGATCCGCTGTTAGTCTGATGGGCATCCCTTTGTGGGTAACCTGACCTTTCTCTCTGGCTGCCCTTAACATTTTTTCTTTCATTTCAACTTTGGTGAATCTGACAATTATGTGTCTTGGAGTTGCTCTTCTCGAGGAGTGTCTTTGTGGCGTTCTCTGTATTTCCTAAATTTGAATGTTGGCCTGCCTTGCTAGATTGGGGAAGTTCTCCTGTATAATATCCTGCAGAGTGTTTTCCATCTTGTTTCCATTCTCCCTGTCACTTTCAGGTACACCAATCAGATGTAGATTTGGTCTTTTCACATAGTCCCATATTTCTTGGAGGCTTTGTTTGTTTCTTTTTATTCTTCTTTCTCTAAACTTCTCTTCTTGCTTCATTTCATTCACTTGGTCTTCCATCACTGGTACCCTTTCTTCCAGTTGATCAAATCGACTAGTGAGGCTTGTGCATTCGTCACGTAGTTCTCATGCCATGGTTTTCAGCTCCATCAGGTCTTTTAAGGACTTCTCTGCATTGGTTATTCTAGTTAGCCATTTGCCTAATTTTTTTTCAAGGTTTTTAACTTCTTTGCCATGGGTTCGAACTTCCTCCTTTAGCTCAGAGTAGTTTGATCATCTGAAGCCTTCTCTCAACTCGTCAAAGTCATTCTCCATCCAGCTTTGTTCCATTGCTGGTGAGGAGCTGCATTCCTTTGGAGGAGGAGAGGCGCTCTGCTTTTTAGAGTTTCCAGTTTTTCTGCTCTGTTTTTTCCCCATCTTTGTGGTTTTATGTACCTTTGGTCTTTGATGATGGTGATGTACAGATGGGGTTTTGGTGTGGATGTCCTTTCTGTTTGTTAGTTTTCCTTCTAACAGTCAGGACCCTCAGCTGCATGTCTGTTGGAGTTTGCTGGAGGTCCACTCCAGACCCTGTTTGCCTGGGTATCAGCAGTGGAGACTGCAGAACAGTGGATATTGGTGAACAGCAAATGTTGCTGCCTGATCATTCCTCTGGAAGTTTTGTCTCAGAAGAGTACCAGCCGTGTGAGGTGTCAGTCTGCTCCTACTGGGGGGTGCCTCCCAGTTAGGCTACTTGGAGGTCAGGGACCCACTTGAGGAGGCAGTCTGTCTGTTCTCAGATCTCAAGCTGCATGCTGGGAGAACCACTACTCTCTTCAAAGCTGTCAGACAGGGACATTTAAGTCTGCAGAGGTTTCTGCTGCCTTTTGTTTGGCTATGCCCTGCCCTCAGAGGTGGAGTCTACAGAGGCAGGCAGGCCTCCTTGATCTGGGTTCCACCCAGATCGAGCTTCCCGCCTGCTTTGTTTACCTACTCAAGCCTCAGCAATGGTGGGCGCCCCTCCCCCAGCCTCACTGCTGTCTTGCAGTTTGATCTCAGACTGCTGTGCTAGCAATGAGCGAGGCTCCATGGGCATAGGACCCTCTGAGCCAGGCGCAGGATATAATTTCCTGGTGTGCCATTTGCTAAGACCATTGGAAAAGTGCAGTATTAGGGTGGGAGTGACCTGATTTTCCAGGTGCCGTCTGTCACCCCTTTCTTTCACTAGGAAAGGGAATTCCCTTACTCCTTGCACTTCCCGGGTGAGGTGATGCCTCTCCCTGCTTCGGCTCACACTCGGTGTGCTGCACCCACTGTCCTGCACCCACTATCTGACACTCACCAGTGAGATGTACCCAGTACCTCAGTTGGAAATGCAGAAATCACCCATCTTCTGCGTCACTCACACTGGGAGCTGTAGACTGTAGCTGTTCCTATTCAGCCATCTCGGCTCCACCCCCTCCAGGGTGTACTTTAAATCCATTGTTTCTTTGTTGACTTTCTGTCTTGATGACCTGTCTAGTGCTCTCAGTGGAGTATTGAAGTATCTCACTGTTATTGTGTTGCTATTTATCTCATTTCTTAGGTCTAGTAGTAATTGTTTTATAAATTTGAGAGCTCCAGTGTTAGGTGCATATATATTTAGAATTGTGATATATATATATATTATTATTATTATTATTTTTTTGAGATGGAGTCTCACACTGTCACCCAGGCTGGAGTGCAGTGGCACGATCTTGGCTCACTGCCAGCTCCGCCTCCCAGGTTCACGCCATTCTTCTGCCTCAGCCTCCCAAGTAGCTGGGACTACAGGTGCCCACCACCATGCCCAGCTAATTTTTCGTATTTTTAGTAGAGATGGGGTTTCACCATGTTAGCCAGGTTGGTCTCCATCTGCTGACCTCATGATCTGCCTGCCTCAGCCTCCCAAAGTGTTGGGATTGCAAGCGTGAGCCACTGCGCCTGGCCTAGAATTGCGATATTTTCATGTTGGATAAAGTCTTTTATCATTATATAATGCCTCTGTTTTTCTTTTTTAATTGCTGTTCCTTTAAAGTTTGTTTTGTCTAATATAAGAATGCTACTCCTTCTCGTTTCTGGTGTCCATTTGCCTGGAATGTCTTTTGTCACCCCTTTACCTTAAGTTTATGTGAGTCCTTATGTGTTAGGTGAGTCTCTTGAAGGCAGAATATATGTGGTTGGTGAATTCTCATCCATTCTGCAATTCTGTATCTTTTAAGTGGAGCATTTAGGCCATTTACATTCAATGCTTGTATTGAGATATGAGGTACTATTCTATTCATTGTGCTATTTGTTGCCTGTGTACCTTGTTTTTTTTCTGTATTTTTGCTTTGTAGGTCCTGTAAGATTTATGCTTTAAAGAGGTTCTGTTTTTTGTGTGTTTTCAGGATTTGTTTCAAGATCGAGAGCTCCTTTTAGCAGTCTTGTAGTGCTGACTTCGTAGTGGCAAATTCTCTCAGCATTTGTTTGTCTGAAATAGACTAAATCTTTCCTTCATTAATGAAGCTTAGTTTTGCTGGATACAAAACTCTTCACTGATAATTGTTTTGTTTAAGGAGGCTAAAGATAGGGCCATAATCCCTTCTAGCTTGTAGGGTTTCTGCTGAGAAATCTTCTGTTAACCTGATAGATTTTCCTTTATAGGTTACCTGGTTCTTTTGCCTCACAGGTCTTAATATTCTTTCCTTCATCTTGACGTTAGATAACATGATGACAATGTGCCTAGGCAATGACCTTTTGGCAATGAATTTCCCAGGTGTTTTTTGAGCTTCTTGTATTTGGATGTCTAGGTCTCTAGCAAGGCCAGGGAAGTTTCTCTTTGATTATTCTCCCAAATATGTTTTCTAAACTTTAGACTTATTTTCTTTAGGAATACCAATTATTCTTAGGTTTGGTTGTTTAACATAATCCCAAACTTCTTGGAGGCTTTGTTCAGTTTTTTTTGGTCTTTTTTCTTTGTCTTTGTTGGATTAAGTTAATTTGAAAATCTTGTCTTTGAACTCTGAAGTTCTTTCTTCTGCTTGTTCAATTCTGTTGCTGAGATTTTATAGTACATTTTGCATTTTTCTAAGTGTGTTCTTTATTTCCTGAAGTTGTGATTGTTTTTTATTTATGCTATCTATTTCACTGAAGATTTCTCCCCTCATACCTTGTATCATTTTTTAATTTCCTTAAATTGTTTGTGCCTTTTTCTCATTTCTCTGATGCCTTCTTCATTAGCTTAATAATCAACATTCTGAATTCTTTTTCAGGTAAATCAGGGATTTCTTCTTGGTTTGGATCCATTGTTGGTGAGCTAGTGTGATTATTTGGGGTTGTTAAGGAACCTCATTTTGTCATATTTCCAGAATTGTTTTTCTGGTTTCTTCTCATTTGGGTAGGCTATGTCAGTGGGAAGATCTGGGGCTCAAGGCTGCTGTTCAGATTCTTTTGTCCCATGGAGTGTTCCCTTGATGTAGTACACTCCCCCTTTTGCCTGGGATGTGGCTTCCTGATAGCTGAACTGTAGCGATTGTTATTTCTCTTTTAGATCTAGCTACCCAGCAGGGCTACCAGGCTTTGGGCTGGGTCTGGGGATTGTCTGCACAGAGTCCTTTGATGTGAATTGTCTTCAGGTCTCTCAGCCGTGGATACCAGCACCTGCTCTGGTGGAGGAGGCAGGACAGTGAAATGGTCACTATGAGGGTCCTTAGTTTTGGCTGTTTAATGCTGTCTCCCAAGGTCCTGCAGGAGCAATCCACTTCTTCACAGCAAAAGGAAACTATCAACAGAGTAAACAGACAATCTACAGAATGGGAGAAAATATTCACAGACTATGCATTCAAGTAAGGTTATCCAGAATCTATAAGAAACTTAAACAACTCAACAAGCAAAAACCAAATAACCCTATTAAAAAGTGGGCAAAAGGCATGGACAGACACTTCTCAAAAGAAGACATATTAGCAGCTGACAAACATATGAAAAAATGCTCAACATCATTAATCATCAAAGAAATACAAATCAAACCCACAGTGAGATACCATCTCACACCAGTCAGAGTGACCATTATTAAAAAGTCAAAAACCAACACATACTGGCGAGGCTACAGAGAAAAGGAGACACTTATATACTGTTGGTGGGAATGTAAGTTGGTTCAGCCACTGTGGAAAGCAGTGTGGAGATTTCTCAAGGAACTCAGAACTACCATTTGACCCAGCAATCCTGATACTGGATATATATCCAAAAGAAATAAATCTTTCTACCAAAAAGACACATGCACTTGCATGTTCATTGCAGCATTATTTACAGTAGCAAAGATATGAAATCAACCTAAGTGTCTATCAACAATGGATCGAATAAAGAAAATGTAGTACATATACACCATGGAATACTACACAGCCATAAAAAGAATGAAATCATGTTCTTTGCAACAACATGGATATAGCTGAAGGCCATTATTCTAAGTGAACTAATGCAGAAAAAGAAAACCAAATACCGCATGTTCTCACTTATAAGGGGGAGCTAAACATTGGGTACTCATGGACAAAGATGGCAATAATAGGTAATGAGAACTACTAGAGGGTGAGTAAGGGGGTAAGGGTTGAAAAACCACCTGTTGGGTACTATGCTCACTACCTGGGTGGTGGGATCATTTGCATTCCAAACCTCAGTATCACATAATATACCCATGTAACAAACCTGCATATGTACCCCCTGAATCTGAAATAAAAGTTGAAATTGTAAAAAAATTGAAAATGATTCCAAAATACCATCAAATATCCAATCAGTGTTCATTTGGTTCTGATTTACCGATTGTCCTATAACTCTCCATTTTCATGGTATGTTTTGCCAATGTCCTTCACAAGTAATTAATGAGGTATTTAAAAATACAATGAGCATTAAAAAAAATTTTAGGTTCGGGGGTACATGTGCAGGTTTGTTACACTGGTATATTATGTAATGCTGGGGTTTGGGCTTCTATTGAGCTCATCACCCAATTAGTGAACATAGTACTCAATAGTTTTTCAACACTTTTCTCCCTCCCTTCTGTCATTCTAATGTGAGCATTAACTGCTCTAAATTTCTTTCTCAGTATTGCTTTAGCTTCATTTCACAAAATTGACATGTCCTATTCTCATTTTTATTCAGTTCAATGTTTTCTTTAATTTCCTTTGAGGCTTCCTTTTGAACCCATGGCTTATTTAAAAGTTAGTTGTTTAAGTTTCATGTGTTTAGATATTTTCATTTCATCTTTCCGATATTGATTTCTAGTTTGATTCCATTATTGTCAGAGAACACACTATAATTTCAGTTCTTTTCATTATGTTGAAGTTTCTTTTATGGCCTAGGATATGGTCTGTATTTGTGAATCTTATGTGGCTCTTGAAAAAAAAGTGTATTCTGCTGTTGGGGGGCGGGTGGGGGAGCATTGTATATATACCGATTCTCTCCTGTAGGTTGATTGTGTTATTCATATCTTCTGTATTGCTAATATTATATCTAGTATTTCTATCAGTTGCTGACAGGGCAGTGTTGAAATTCCCACCTATAATTTTGGATTTGCCTATTTATTCTTTCAGTGCTGTCAGATTTAGCTTCATGTATTTTGAAATGCTGTTATTTAGTGTGTACCCATTTAGGGTCATTATAATTCCCTGGTAGATTGATCCTTTTATGTTTGTTATGTCCCTCTTTGTTTTTAGTAATTTTCTTTGCTCTTATGTTGACTTTATTTGATATTAATATAGCTACTTCTGTGTTTTGCTTGTTTTACTATTAATGATTGCATAATGTATATTTTTCTATTTCTATCCTTTTGCTTTCATCCCACTTATGTTCATTTAAAATTATTTATTTATTTATTTATTTTGGAGGTAGAGAATTGCTTTTTTGCCCAGGCTGGTCTCAAAATCCTGGGCTCAAGTGACCACTCTGCTTCAGCCTCCTGAGTAGCTGGAACTGTAGACATGTGCCACCCATATGGCTGAGTCATATTTTTTTAATGTCTCTGTCAATTTCTGTCTTTTGATTGGTGCATTTAGACAATTTATATTTATACCTCTGCTCATTCCATCTTCCTATCCAATGCTCCAAGATTTTTTCTTTTATTATTTGCCTCTTTTTGAAGAATTTTTAAAGCCACTCATTAAAGATAAGTCTGTTGGCAACAAATTATTTTCATTATTCTTTGTCTGAAAATGTTTCATTTCCCTTTCACTCCTAAAGATTGGTTTCACTGAACATATAATTTGTGGTTGATAGTTTCTTCTTTCTTCTTCAGCACTTGAAAAATGTGCCACATCCCTCAGACCTCCATGATTTCAGATCAGAAATTGATACTCATTCAAATTCAAATAGGTAATGTGTCATTTTCCACTGAGTGCTTTCAAGATTTTTTTTTGACTTTTCAGAAGCATACTTATCATGTGTTTTGGTATGCATTTATTTGTGTTTATACTACTTGGGGTTTATTAAACTTTTTGAGTCTTTAAGTTTGTGTCTTTTGCCAAAACTGAAAAATTTCAGCATAATTTCTTTGCCCCTAGTTTCTTTTTCTTCTCCCTCTGGGACACTGATGATATAAATGTTGCATCTATTTTATTGTCTTACAGGTTCTTTAGTCTCTTTCATTTTTATTAGTCTTTATTATCTTTTTCTCTGTTCTTAAGTGTTGGGACCAGCCTCAACACCACCCGTAGGGTACCCAAAGTCCGGTGGCGATGAAGGAATGAGAAGAGACAGGTTAAGAGTACATAAAGAGTGGGGGCCAGGGGGCCAATTGTAAAATGGAGGCTGCAAAAGGCTCAGAGCTCTGGTCTCCACATTATTTATTCAGTACAATTACTTAGATTTAAGAAGCAGATGTTCAGGGCAAGACAGTGAAAGGGAGGCAGTGTGTCATATGCGTAATTTATAGCAGTGGTGGTTTAAGTGAATCTTCTTTGTGTTCAAACAGTATATCTTTAACTTATCAGAGAGTAGCTGGTGGGAGCGGGCTTGCCTAGGAGCCTGCATATTTGTCCACATTCCAATGCTTTAAAGGAGTGTCTTTCTCCTTGAACACAGTGTTTACAGATAAGAGAGCAGGTCTCACTCTGACCATGGAAACATGATGGCAATTAGGAGGCTTTCCTCCTCAGAGGCCTCTTGTGGCTTTCCACAACTTATTGTCCCATATTTTTATGGCCAGTTTATACAGGCACCCCAAAAGCCTTTCCCCCAACACTTAAGTAGATTTGTCCTGAACTCTCTTTAAGTTCATTGATTGTATCCTTGCTTAGCTACACTATAATATTGAGCCCATGCAGAGATTTTTCCAAATTTGGCTATTGTTTTTACAGTTTTATAATTTCCATTTTCTTCTTTTAAAAAAACAACTTCTACATTTTGCTGAGGTTTCCAGTTTTTTAATTTTTGAGGTAATTTGTAATTGATTATTGAAACATTTTTATGATGGTTGCTTTAATATCCTTGCAGATCATTTGGACATCTGATATTTCAAAGTTGACTCTCCTTTACTATCTCTGTTTATTACAATTGTGATTTTCCTGCATCTTGATATGAAAGGCGGTTTTTATGTGTATTCTGGACATTTTGTAAAGTATGTTAGCAGACTCTGGATCCTATTTAGCAGGCAGTAACCCTTTTTAGGGTTAACACACAGGTCCTGGCCTAATTTTCTGGGCCATAATTCCACGTTAGTTGATGTTATGATATAGAGAATATCTATGTGGGCCGACACAATCAGGTGTGTTCTTTAGATGCAGAGAGCTCTCTACAGCTGATAGCAGAAGGAGAAGTCGGAGACACGCAAAGTACCTGAAGGATTTGGTAAAGCATATGTGACTTTGAAGATGGAGGGGGCCATGTGAAAGGACTGAAGATTGGTCTTTGGGAGCTCAGAGCTACCCCTGGCTAACAGCTAGCCGGAAATTTAATTCTGCCAACAATCTTAATGAGCCTAAAAGTGGATTATTTTCTAGGGCCTCCAGGCAGGAGCCCAGTAGGCTTACATCTTGACTTCAACCTTGTGAGATCTTAAGCTAAGCTCTCACTTGAGCCAGCTTATACTTCTAACTTACAGAACACAGCAATAGAAAACTATTACTCCATCATTAGTGTTTAAGTTGTGCTAAGCTTAGCTTTCTCTCTGAAATGTTTTTGAATTGTCCATGCCTCTGAGAGGGCCAACACATACCACTTTTAGAACATTAATCAAGTTTATAAAAGCTTTATAGTTTTAGCATTTATGTTTTAGACTATCATATATCTTTAATAATTTTTGTATATGAAATGAGGTAATAGTTGAAGTTTTTAATTTTATATGGATTTGGAATTTTCCCAGAATTATTAATTGATAAGTCTTTCTTTTGATCCTAGTATTACCTTGCCACTTTTCTCAAAAATCAATTGGCTCTGTACATGTGGATTTCTTTCTGAACTCTCCACTCTGTTTAGCTGGCATATATTTTAATTTATAAGAATGGGATGGTATTATATATCTCATTGTTTTTCTTAAGTTTTAAAATCAGTGCCATAATTTTAAGATACATTTTTATTGCCTTAGACATATCCAGTCTAGTGCTCCTAACTGCTGCCTGGTGTGCATTTACCACATTTTTTTCCTAACTACTTTCCTAGTAAATGACATCCAGGTTGCCTAAATCACCTTGTTTCCACAAATAATGCCTTCTTATCAGTACCCTTATGGAGTGGTGTGATAACTTACTTGGGATTTATGTACAGGAACATAATACCATGATGTTGGGGTATTCATATCTCTGATTTGTCTAGACACCGCCAATTTGTCTCCAGATTGGCTGCACAAATCTACACTCCCACCAGTAGTGCATATAGATTTCTGTACTGTAATTCTTGTCAATTATTTGCATTATCCTCCTTTATAAGTTTTGCTAGTTTAACATAAGTAAAATGCAATCTGTTTTAAATGATATCCCCTTATTGCATTTTAGAATACATCTTGATAGGCCTTTCAGAATTTTGGGTTTCTCTTTTTGTAAATTGTCAGCTCACAGGCTTTGCCTAATTTTCTACCAGGGCTGTTAATTTGAAGGCTTTTCTTGAGTTTTCCAGATGTTAATTCATTGTCAGTTTTAGACATTACAAATAATGTTTCCTAATCTGTCACATGTCAATTAACTTTGTCTGTGTTTTTCTTATACTTTGTTGAATAGAAGCTCTCAATTGGAATTTATTAAATTCATTAGTTTTTGCTTTTATAGTCTGTGTCTTTAAAGTTTTATTTAAGAAGTACTTCACTGCTTCTAGGTCATAAAGATATTCTCTTAAATTTTTATACTAACTTTATAGTTTTATCTTTCACATCTAAATGTATAATTTAATGTGAAATTTGTCTATAATTTGATAACAGGGTTGATGAGAGTGTAGGAAAATGAGCACTCTCATATACTGTTGGTTGGAGTATAAAGTTCTGGAGATCATTGAGGCCATACCAAAAACTTCAAAAATGTACTCCTTTTGACATAAAAATCAAGGCAATAATTATAAAAGTACAAAAAATATCTTGGAGGATATTTATTGCAGTCATTATAATAGCAAAATATTTCCAAACAACCCAAATATCCAACAATAAGAATCATTCAAATAAATTATGGTAACAAACAATAGAATATAAATCCATTAACATACTATGGTTTGCCAGAATAGCCAAAACAATACTTAAGAAGAAGGAAGTTGGAGGACTTATGTTTTCTGACATCAAAACTTATAGCAATGCTAGTGTAATCAAGAGAGTATAGTACTGGCATAAGGCTAGACATGTAGATTATATTAGTTTCCTGTTGCTGTGGTAACAAAGCACCACAAATTTGGTGGCTTAAAATAACAAATTTATTATTTTCTTCTTCTGGAGGTCAGAAGTTCAAAATCAATTTCAGTGGACTAAAGTCAAGGTGTTGCCAGGGCTAGTTTCTTCTGAAAGAACAGAGTAGACATTCCATTTCCTCACATTTTTTGGTTTCTAGAGACTGCCACTATTTCCAACTCATGGCCCCTTCCTTGCATTACTCCAAACTCTTACTTCTATCATTAAATCTCCTACTGAGTATGATCTTATTGCCTCTCTGTTATAGGAATTCTTATAATTTCATTGGGCCTATTGGATAATTATGGAATATCTCCCCATCTTAAGATTCTTACCCACATTTGCAAAGTCTCTTTTGCCATACAAGGTAACATATTCATAATTTCTGGGAACTTGGAAGTAGACATAATTGAGGGGCCAATATTCAGCCTATCATATGGATCAATGTAACAAAATGGAGTCTATAAATAAACTCACATTTATGGTCATTGATTTTGACAATGGTATCAAGATAATTCAAAGGGGGAAAATAATAGCCTTCAGTACTGGGACAATCAGATATCTACATGCAAAAGAATGAAGTTGAATCCCTAACTCATACTATATGCAAAATGGTTTACTAGGATGACTATAATCAACAAGATGAAAAATATTAGGCAAGGATGTGGAGAAAGTGGAACCCTTCTACACTGCTCTTGGCAAAGTAAAATGGTATAGTTACTATGGAAAACATTTTGATGATTCATTAAAATGTTAAACACAGAGTTACCTTGTGACCCAGGAATTACACTCTTAGGTATATACTCAGAAGAAATGAAAACATATCTACACAGGGCTGGACGTGGTGGCTCACACCTGTAATCCCAGCACATTGGGAGGCCGAGGCAGGCAGATCATCAGGTCAGGAGATTGAGACCATGGTGAAACCCCGTCTCTACTAAAAATACAAAAAATTAGCTGGGCGCTGTGGCAGACGCCTGTAGTCCCAGCTACTTGGGAGGCTGAGGCAGGAGAATGGCGTGAACCCGGGAGGCAGAGCTTGCAGTGAGCCAAGATTGCGCCGCTGCACTCCAGCCTGGGCGACAAAGCAAGACTCCGTCGCAAAAAAAAAAAAAAAAAAGAAAAAAAAGAAAACATGTCTACACAAAAACTTGTACATGAATGTTCATAACAGCATTATTGCTAATAGCCAAAAAGTGTTAACAATTCGAGTGCCTGTCAACAAATGCATAGATAAGCAGAATTTGATATATCCATACAATGGAATATTATTCAGCCATAAACAGGAATGAAGGATTTATACGTGCTACAACATGAATGAACCTTGACAACATTATGCTAACTCACAGAAGCCAGTCACAAGAGGCTCATATTGTATGATCCCATTCATGTGAAGTGTCAGAAGAGGCAAATCTATAGAGACAAAATAGTGGACTAGTGGTTATTGAGGGCTTTGTGGGAAGGTTGGGGGAAATGAGGAGTTACTGCTAATGGGTATAGAGTTTCTTTTGGTGGTGATCAAAATATTTAAAATATTGTAGTAATGTTTCCACAGTTTTGTGAATGTGCTAAAAATCATTAAATTGTACACTTTAAATTGGTGAATAGCATGGCATGTGAATTGTGGTTTCAATCAATGTATACAAATAAGTGAACTAGACCTGAAAAATAATATGGTTTACAACGATTCTAAACTGGAACATCTGCTTTATTTTCAAGGAAGCTTAAAATATGCAATTTAAATTGGATTTAAATTGCAATAATAGGAAAGAATATTTGATATGAAAAGATGCTCAAAATTGCTAAGTGAGGGAAAAAAATCAGCATGTTAGTGTAATTATATTCACCGTGTGTGTGTGTGTGTGTGTGTATGTGTTAATTTTAATACATACATGTACACTTATAGTAAGTTACCCCAAAATTTTCAGTGTTTTTTTCCTCTGAGGCTGGGTTACAGGTTTTTAGCATTTCTTTTTTTCTTGTTTATAATTTATTTTTTTTTGTAGTGAGTATTTAACTTTTAAAAATTAAGAATAAAACAGCTAGAGCTAATGTACTCAGATATAGTAGTGGCACTGAGGAAGTAGAAAAGTTCACTAAACCTCTGTTTCCCCCTCAACGTATCTCCTTTGGTTCAGGGCAGGGGAGAGGGAAGACAAACCTTGCATCAATTGATATGAAAGAACCAGCCTGCTCCTTTTCAATGGAAGAATGGGGGATAATGCGCACAACGCTTCTGTTTATTTTGAGGTAAAATCTCAGAACAGTAGGCGTATCCACGATCAAATATAAGTACCCAAAACACCTATACACCTAAAGCTGAATGTAAATGCATTTAAAAATGCCTGTCGTACGTCTAATTGGATTCCCTGCATCTTTGTTAGTTTGTGTGAATAAAATTGATAGGTTATTTGGTATTTGTTGTAAGTTGTTTCACTTATATATGTTTGGTGTCCCTGAGCAGCTTATAAGTTTTTTGAGGTCATGTGATCTAGGCTTTAATTCCAGTTCTTGCTCTCTTGAAGCCCAGTAATGATGCTTTGCACACAGCAAGGACACAGCCAAAGTAGATGAAATGGTTGTATTGGCAGAAACCAGAAGAGATTTTAATAATCAACTAGTCCTGCTATCTATTTGTATCTGGAGAGATTTTCTGTATTCTACTCTCAAACCAAAGATTTATTTTTTGGTAGGTGGTCCATACCATTTAATTGGCTTATAGTTAACAAATGGACTATTTTTTTTTTGGAGAAAAGAAGGTACTTTTATTAAGAATTTTACATAAACCATAAGATGTATTTTATATTACTTTGTGAGACTTCTTCCTGTCTTAATTCTTTTTGAGAGAATTCATTTCATTTTCATTTGGTTTATTTTCTTTTTGTTACAAAGATGATCTATAGAAAATATAGAAGTATAAGAAAATTAAACATACTAACTGATAATCACTTAATGATTTAGTATCTGATTGTTTAGTCTTTGTTATATTTACTGTAGACAAATATGTCTACAGTTGTAAATTTATTTTATTTTATTTTTTATTATATTTTAAGTTTTAGGGTACATGTGCACAACGTGCAGGTTTGTTACATATGTATACATGTGCCATGTTGGTGTGCTGTACCCATTAACTCGTCATTTACATTAGGTATATCTCCTAATGCTATCCCTCCCCTCTCCCCCCACCCCACAACAGGCCCTGATGTGTGATATTCCCCTTCCTGTGTCCATGTGTTCTCATTGCTCAATTCCCACTTATGAGTGAGAACATGCGGTGTTTGGTTTTTTGTCCTTGCGATAGTTTGCTGAGAATGATGGTTTCCAGCTTCATCCATGTCCCTACAAAGGACATGAACTCATCCTTTTTTATGGCTGCATAGTATTCCATGGTGTATATGTGCCACATTTTCTTAATCCAGTCTATCATTGTTGGACATTTGGCTTGGTTCCAAGTCTTTGCTATTGTGAATAGTGCCTCAATAAACATACGTGTGCATGTGTCTTTATAGCAGCATGATTTATAATCCTTTGGGTATATACCCAGTAATGGGATGGCTGGGTCAAATGGTATTTCTAGTTCTAGATCCCTCAAGAATTGCCACACTGTCTTCCACAATGGTTGAAGTAGTTTACAGTCCCACCAACCGTGTAAAAGTGTTCCTATTTCTCCACATCCTCTCCAACACCTGTTGTTTCCTGACTTTTTAATGATTGCCATTCTAACTGGTGTGAGATGCTATCTCATTGTGGTTTTGATTTGCATTTCTCTGATGGCCAGTGATGATGAGCATTTTTTCATGTGTCTGTTGGATGCATAAATGTCGTCTTTTGAGAAGTGTCTGTTCATATCCTTTGCCCACTTGTTGATGGGATTGTTTGTTTTTTTCTTGTAAATTTGTTTGAGTTCTTTGTAGATTCTAGATATTAGCCCTTTGTAAGATGAGTAGATTGCAAAAATTTTCTCCCATTCTGTAGGTTGCCTATTCACTCTGATGGTAGTTTCTTTTGCTGTGCAGAAGCTCTTTAGTTTAATTAGATCCCATTTGTCAATTTTGGCTTTTGTTGCCATTGCTTTTGGTGTTTTTGACATGAAGTCCTTGCCCATGCCTATGTCCTGAATGGTATTGCCTAGGTTTTCTTCTAGGCTTTTTATGGTTTTAGGTCTAACATTTAAGTTTTTAATCCATCTTGAATTAATTTTTGTATAAGGTGTAAGGAAGGGATCCAGTTTCAGCTTTCTACATATGGCTAGCCAGTTTTCTCAGCACCACTTATTAAATAGGGAATCCTTTCCCCATTGCTTGTTTTTGTCAGGTTTGTCAAAGATCAGATAGTTGTAGATGTGTGGCATTATTTCTGAGGGCTCTGTTCTGTTCCATTGGTCTATATCTCTGTTTTGGCACACATTTTAGAACAAATCTGTCTTGTATTGGGTACTTCTTTCTTTTCTTTTTCTTTCTTTTTTTTTTTTTTTTTTTTTGAGATGGAGTCTTAACTCTGTCTCCTAGGCTGGAGTGCAGTGGTATGATCTCAGCTCACTGCAACATCTGCCTCCCAGGTTAAAGTGCTTCTCCCACCTCAGCCTCCTGAGTAGCTGGGATTATAGGTGCATGCCACCACATCCACCTAATTTTTGTAGTTTTAGTAGAGACAGGGTTTTGCTATGTTGGCCAGGCTGGTCTCAAACTCTTGACCTGAAGTGATCCACCTGCTTTGGCCTCCCAAAATGCTGGGATTACAGGCATGAGCCACAGTGCCTGGCCATATTGGGTACTTATTTCTGTACAACAAATTATCACAAACATAGTGGCTTAAAACAACACACATTTATTACTTCACAGTTTTTGTGATCAGTAATATAGGCATGGCTTAACTGGGTCCTCTGCTTAGGGTCTTATAAGGCTACACTCATGGTACCAGTCAGGGTGTATAATAATTTGAATACTCAAATGAAGAAGAATCTCCTTCCAAGCTCAATTAGGTGGTTGACAGAATTCATTCTCTTGGGGTTAAGACTACAGCAGGCCCTAGGTTTGTGTTGACTGTTGGCTGGAGGCTGTCTTCAGTTCCAAGAGGCTGCCCACAGTTTTTAGAAATCATCTATAGTTCCTTACCATGTGGACTTCCCCAATATGGTCACTTAACTTTATCGAACCAGCAAGGAGTCTGTAAAAACAGACTGCTAACCAAATGAAGTGGTATACAATGTAACCTGATCACCAGAGTAAGATCACTTTTGCCATATGTGTGAGTCAGAAGCAAGTCACAGGTCCTACCCACATTCAGAGGGAAGGCATTATATAAGAGTGTGGATACCAGAAAGAGGGCATCATGGAGGCGATCTTAGGATTTATTTTATAAATTACACTTGTGATTTATTTTAAAATGTGTACCAGGAAATTATGTTGTTTTATATTAGACATTTTATGATTATTTTATATTTTTTAAATGACTGACATGAGTATTTGATTCACTACAGCTAGACTCACTGCTAAATGACATGATTCTGTTCTTCACTGGTAGTCTAAAGGAGCTCCATTTTAGTGAGTTGTCAAGGAACATTTTCAAGGACCTCCTGATGCTAAAATCCAAAACTCAGTTGTGGGCACCATATTTAGGGAGGATCACCCAAATGTTGTCATCCATCCATTCCTACAAAAATTCTAAAACCTCTCTCTAAATTAAGCCAGACCTTTGGAGAGCTGCTTACCTAAATCCTGTAACTCTGGCTCGCTGTAGAAGCTGGACTGTGCTTTGGCTCGAAGCCAATGGCCTATAGGAGGGATCATAGAGGAAATAGCCCTATGAACTATGTTGTTGTAGATAATGTAATGTGATGTCTTGTCTTGGTACCCATGAATACCCACGCTTCTCTTGTTTGGCTTATTTCCTATAGGCGTTGTAAATCATGTAACTGCTTTTCCTTCTTCACACTGGCCAAACTTGTAGCTCACCAATTAGCCAATGTTTTGGACTTCCAGTAGACATTTTGAGTACTAACCTTTCTCCTGTCCCTGTTTTAACCTTTCTACCATTATTTTCACCTTCCCCTGATTTCCTGACTTATTGTTTTTTCTTTTACAATTTTAAAAAATTTGTATAAATTTATGGGGTACAAGAGTAATTTTGTTACATAGATACATTGCATAGTGGTGTAGTCAGGGCTTTTATCGTATCCATCACCCAAATAATGCACATTGTACCCATTAGGTAATTTCTCATCATCACTTCCCTTCCTGCTCTGAACCCATTAGATGGAGTCTCCATTGTCTCTCATTCCACACTGTATGTTCATGTGTACACATTATTTACAGTAAGCTACCTTACACTTTTTTTTGGTAACAAGGAGGAGTATAAATAACTTGTTTGATTGCTACAAAAGTCTCAAAGTGTACACTGTAATTGTGCCCATAGCCTCCAACACATGTTTCCTAAATGGAAAGGTGGGTGTTGTGCCATTCAGCTGAATCTGATGAAAATACTGGTGTGCTCGGTAGCAACTCAGAAAGATGTTTCCTTTGTTGCAGTCACTTGCCTTGGCTAATGGGAATGCCAATCCAAATAGCTAGGTACTGATAAAGAAGACTTACGGAGGGAACATTAATTTAGGGCAATAGTGGAGATTGATCTTAAAAGAAACTAGCACTGGGATAATGCAAGAAGTGGGGTGAAAAAAAGAGAGAGGTGAAACGGAAAAAGTTCCCTTGACCCTCTCGCAGGGTGGTTGACAGGGGGAGTGGCTTGCTTCTTTAGTGCTCCGCTACTCAAGCCTTTAGGGGAAGCATGCAGACAGGCAGGTTGTGGGACTCTGACCCCACGGCAATGTCTAGGGGTGAATGTTCACAGCTCCTGAAGCCCCAGTGGGCGTGTGTTACAGTATGCTCTTTCAGTTTTGCCGTTTGTAGGTAGCTTGTGTTTATCAGCTCAACTGGACCCTCTGCCTTATCACAATGACAGAGGACTTTCTGTATACCGGGTTCTTGCCTTGGTGTACTGGAAAAATTGGATCACACGTGGGCTTGGAGAATGAGTGCAAGGTTTTATTGAATGGTGGACGCTCTCCTCCTACCGCCCCAGCCGGTTGGTGGCCTGCTGTTGTCTGCTGGTGTGTTCTTCTGCCGGTGTGTTCCTCTCAATGTCCATCTGCTTGTGTCTCTGCCCGCTAGGGTCTCAGGATTTCTATAGGCACAGGATAGGGGCGTGGCGGGCCAGGGTGGCCTTGGGAAATGCAACATTTGGGCACAAAGACAGAAATGCCTGTCCTCACCTAGGCCCATGGGCACAGGCCCAGGGGTGGAGCCCTAGCAAGGACCCCACCTTTCTTTTCCCAGCATTTCCCTGCCACCTTCCCGTACCAGAGGGACCCTAGAAGAAAGGTTTGTTCCATGAAAATCCCATTTGCCTTCAAGTTCAGGCTTTTGGCAGGGATGATTGTTGGGTTGCTGATCCCTCTTACTCACACCTGTCAATGCAGGGCTGTATACAAGGCTGTGGTAGAACAGGTTTAGGAAGCTGCTGGCAGTGACAGTGTGTGGGCCGAAGTCTTCTGTGGAGCCAGGTCAATTTAAGAAGAGTTTATTCTGTGTTACCAGCATGGGCTAGGTGGGGAGATGATAGAACCATTTGAGCAGGAGGAAGCCAAAGTAATATGTCTGGATGGACTAGAATATCTGTCCAGCTAAGGGAGTGATTTAGAGTTGAAATGGTTGAGGGTCAGTGGATGAAAGAAATCAGAGTGAGGAAAAAGGTACAGAGTGAGTGAGGGTGGGAAGTTGTGAGCACTGAGCACGTGGCATTTTGTAGTAGGGGCAGCTTGTGAAAGTTCTGCACAGAGTGGAGCCCTATCTCTTGCTGGTAAGAGGGCAGTTAGAGTGTTTCTGGGAATTGACAATTGATGTGTGTTACCATTAAGATGGGGTTTGCTGCTAGATTGATTTCTGACTCTGCTTGCCTGACATCCATATTGTTTATATTTGGTCAAAATGGAGCCTCTAAAATGGCTTATTCAAATGTCACAATATGCTTTCTTTCAGTAAACATGACCCCAGTGAAGAACTATCGAAGCAGCTGTCAAGTAAATAAAACTGAGAAATAACACTACATTCAAATAAAAATAGCACTGTTTTTAGGAGTAATATTGGAAAAAGCTAAGATAAAAATATCCTTTCAGCTTTCTTCCAAGATGGCTTGATTTTTCAGTTTATTTCTTTACTATATTTCTTCCTATGAATTTTGGTGTAATGTTTAGATTTAAAGCATGATAAGGTAACATATAAACTCATTCATTTGCCCTTTTTGTACTAAATTATAGGGAGAGAAGGAAGTAGTCTAACATTGAACACTTGTTATGTGCCAGGAACTTTATACTATCCCCTTAAATTCTCACAACAGTCTATGAAATAAGAAGTGTATTTTTGCTACAGATGGGGAAATTGATACTCTGTTTACTGAAATAGGTTCTATGGCTTGTCCAAAGTCACCCAGCTACTAAGTAGGGGAGCCACACTTCAAACCCAGATCTTTCTGATTGCAAAACCCTTGTGGTTAGCTACTATGTTGGCACTTACCACATAGAGGGGTTGTCAGGATTAAGCGAAATTAAGTAAAACAGTGCATGTAAGGTACTTAACAGAGCAGTATATAGAAAGAGATCAATAAAGGTTAACTGCTATCACTGTCACCACCACCACCACCAATATCCTGCCTTTCAAGTAGCAGAGGTTGACTGGAATAGAGGATGTGTGATTAACTGACAGCAGAGTCTGGGAATAATCAAAATATTTCTGGTCAGCAGAGCTTCTTTGGTCATCTGCCAGAGCCTATTCTCAAGTTATTTGCGTCCTTACTGTCTTCATCCTTATAAGATTGTAAAGTTGGTATTTTTACTCTTCCCACATTGTAGATGAACTGATTAAGCCTCAAAGACATGAGGTAACTTGCTCAAAGTAACAACTAGGAAATGGCAGAACTGTGATCCAGGTTTGTCTGAGTCCGAAACCCATGCTTTTAAAACTCCAGCCTCCTTCCTTTCTGTAATTGTATGACCAGATTACTGAGGTTCTTTTGTGCCTCACCCATATGTTGCACCATAGATATAATATCCCCCATACACTAAACTATCATTTATGTGAATCCATCCATAGTTCCCGCTACAGAGAGTTTTGATTTGTGACTGAAAATTTCCAAGGATTATAATAACTTTTTTTCTAACTGCTTTGTTCATTTTTAAATAAAGTAACACAATCAACTGGCAGGAATTTGGGAGTATTAAATGCTCTGATTAAATCTTTGTCAACTACCAGTCTGATCTCTGTGGCTGCAATATGGGATAAAAGGACGGTTCAGAATTTAATGTGGACACAGCTCTCAAAAGCACTCTCAGGGTTAAAAAGGCTACTTCAAAATATGGTCTTGGAAATTTCCACATTGAAGTTTCATGATCAAGGTAATTCAGAGTCTTGAATAGCGAGGCCTGTGAAGAGGAAGCAGTTATAATTGGAGAAGCAGTTACAATCAACTCATAAAGAGTTTTTGAATAAAAAGGGTTGGTAACTGTAGTTACTTTAATTCACCAAAGCCTGTGGAATGAGAATGGTGGTTAAATGCACAAAGAATACTGAAATAAATAAAGTATCTTGTATTTTGGAGGTTGAGAAGAAAATGGTATTGGAACAACTGAGCTATTAGGAAGAAATGGTGTTAGACTTATCCTCCCAGATTTGGCTCAGCCATCCACAAAATAAATAAACCCTCATGCTGCAATATACCTGGGAAATAATTATGGCTGTCAAATGGCCTCCTGGTTAGCAAGACAAGCCAGTATACTCAGAAGATGAAAGCCCAAAGAACCAGCCTGTGCAGGGCTGGGCAAGAGAAGCTCATGCCAAGAATGATGTCTAGGGGATTTGCTGGCAGAATTTAATCTCATCCCTTCTACTTTTCTCTGGGACTTGGCTAGCTTGGGGACAGAAAGACTTCAGCATTCTCTCCGTTGATATTCTCTAAAACATTCTGCATTTCTCCAAGAGAAGCAGGCACAAGAAGTGATGGAGGGGTGTCTTAGAAATGATTGACCTGATTTTTAGAGATGAGTTTATATTATAGGAGCAAAACAGTAGGTCGTAGAATTGTTCCATTCCCATACATCAAACTCTGCAGGGAGACCATATTATTTTCCTCTGTGCAATAAACTACTGAACATTCTCTCTGTTCAGGGAAAGCTCTGTCAGTCTCTGCCTTCTCCAGGATCCAACCTGTGTACTTACCCCAACCAGTTCTGAGGCAGAGAGGATATTACGACGTCTCATTCCTACCATCAGGGAAGGCTTGGATCTCCTTTTATTCCCAGGGCCTATATTCATTATGGCTGAGGTGAACTGCCCCAATTAGGCCATATGATTAGAATTTTGCCTTATTTTCTTCCACCTGCCCATCAATTTTCCTCTAAACCCTCTTCTACCAGTCTACAGCCTCCTTTACCCATACTTTCCTTAAAGCCTGGAGCCAGCTCTCATAATCTCATCTGCTCATAGTTTTCAATTCTGAAATGCTAATGAGAGCATATATATATACACACATATATATACACATACATATATACACATATATACATATATGTATATATACATATATACACATATACACATATATGTATATATACATATATACACATATACACATATATACACATATATACATATATACGTATATACACATATATACACATATATACATATATACGTATATACACATATATACACATATATACATATATACGTATATACACATATATACACATATATACATATATACGTATATACACATATATACACATATATACATATATACGTATATACACATATATACACATATATACATATATACGTATATACACATATATACACATATATACATATATACGTATATACACATATATACACATATATGTATATATACGTATATACACATATATACACATATATGTATATATACGTATATACACGTATATACGTATATACATATATATATATGATATTTTATGACTAGAATGTTAGGAGCTGTTTCTCACATGTAAAGTCATGCATCAGGGCATCAGGAAGACATCTGCTGACCAATAGTCTGCCCAGCAGCTGGTTGATATTTATGAGACATAGTGGAGTTTCAGTTTTTGGATTAAGGTATGGTTCTGCGACTTAGTGCATAGAAACTCAAAGATTACGGATTTGATTACACTCAAAGTTTGAAGAGGCAGCATGTAGTCATGAACAGAGCATGGGCTTTAGAATTAGACAATCTGGGTTCAAATCTTAGCTCAGCCACTTAGCGGTGACGTGACCTCGGGCAAATTGATCAGTCTCTTTGAATCTTTGTTTTATCCTATTAACACTACCCTCACACTATTTTTAGTGGTTGTACTAGCAAATTTTATATATATATATATAGTTGCATTTTCTAGTTGCTAGTTGGATATATATGTATATATATCTCTCCCTAAACTTTACCAGTTTGTTTAGAATGAATATTGTATCATTTCATGGAAAATGTAAGAACTTTTAAATCCTATAGGTCCCTTTAACCCCCACTGTCACCTTTTATGTTATAATTAGCATATGTATTACATCTACCTACATTGAAAACCACACAAGAAAATGCTATGCTTTTTCTTCAAACAATAATGTTTGTTTTAAAGAATTTAAGAACTAAATCATTTTAAATTATTTTCATTGAAAATTCAAAGCCTCTCTCTGTTATTATTTCCCTTTAGTCTAAAGAATACCATAATGTGTTTTCTTAGTTTTTCTTTTTCTGAAAATGCATTTCACTGTCATTCCTGAAGGATATTTTTATTAGACATAGAATTCTGGATGAACTTTTTTTCTTTCATCACTTTAGGTATGCGATTCCATTATCTTATATTTTTATATTTTCTAATGAGAAAGCCATAGTCATCTTGCTTCATTGTCATCAGATAAATGTAAATTAAAATCACAAAGCAGGCCCTCTAGCTCCTGTTATAGTGGTGTAACTCCCCAATAGATCAACTCTCCCACTGGTAACTCTTCACTCTGGGCAAAATACAAAGATAACTATTTGAGGATACTGAGGAGAAAGTACAGATGGGCAAACTGTGAAGGAGAACTGAAACTTGAAATAATGGACATGGGCATTTTGTGCTATTTTTGTTTTTTGTGGCTTTGATCCAAGAGCAGGCATCAGTTGTTCAGCGAGGCAGGACAGTAAAGGCAGCTAAAACTCAAGTAGAAATGGTGCTGCCTTCCTGGCTAGGAGAATTAGGGAAAGAAACCCAGGTAAGCATGTCTGGAGAGTGAAGGATAATTCCCAGAGGGTAGAGAGCTGTAGAAGGAGATCTCCTAATCCTGTGTGTAAACATCGTGAAAGTCTCAGGCTGACCCCTGAACCACATTGTTACAAAACAGACTCAAAGGAGAATAGCAAAGACTTAACGACTTGAACTTATACTTAAACTAACATGACCCATTGGTGATAGTTGTTTTGTGTGTACTGTACAATTTTCATTCAGTTGAGTTTTTTTTCCTAGTTATCTTTCTGTTGTTAATTCCTATTTTAATTCTATTTTGGTTAAACAAACATTCTGAATGATTTCAATATTTTAAAATGTGTTGAGGTTTTCTTCATATAATTGATTTTGATAAATACTCTATGTGACATGAAAAATGTGGATTCTGGCTTGTTTGTATGCAGTGCTCCATAAATGGATATTACATCAAATTTGTTAATTGCGCTCTTCAGAAATTTTATATGTATACTGATTTTTTTGTCTGCCTGTTCTATCAGCTATTAAGATAAGTGTGTTAATATTCCTTTATGATTGGAGAGTTGTCAATTTCTGTTTTTAGTTTTGTTGGTTTTTTGCTTTATATACTTTGAGGCCATATTATTCTGTGTATATAGTTTTAGGATAATAATATCTTCTTGTTGAAGATAATGACTTCTTTATCATTTTGAGGATACTGAAAGGTTTTTACCACTTATTATAAAATGTTGTTCTATTATCTATAATAATGCTTATTGCCTTAAAATTTACTTTGCCTGATATCAGTATAGTTATGACAGGCTTCTTTTGGTTAATGTTTGAATTACTTAATTTTTTTATCCTTTTACTTTAGACTTTTCCGTGCCCTTATATATTTTTTAAAAAATTAACTCTTATAAGAATAATAAAGTTAACTATATTTTTATTTTATTTTTATTTTTTGTTGTTTGAGATAGAGTCTTGCACTGTCACCAAGGCTGGAGTTCAGTGGCTTGATCTCAGCCAATTGCAACCTCCGCCTTCTGGGTTCAAGTGATTCTCATGCCTTGGCCTCCCAAGTAGCTGGGATTACAGGCGTGCACCACCACATCTGGCTAATTTTTGTATTTTTAGTAGAGACAGGTTTCACCATGTTGGCCAGGTGGTCTCGAACTCCCAACCTCAGGTGATTTGCCCACCTGTCTCCCAAAGTGCTAGGATTAGAGGTGTGAGCCACCATGCTCAGCCAAGATATAATTTCCATACTTTTAAGTGTACAATTCAATAGTTTTTGGCCTATTCTCAAAGTTGTAACCACTATCTAATTTTAGAAGATTTTCATTATCCCCCAAAGATACCCATTATTCTCATCCAATTTCCCCCTCATCCCAAGACCCCAGAAAATATTAATTTACTTTCTGTCACTAGAGATTTGCCTATTCTGGATATTTCACATAAATAGAATTATACAAATGTGGTCTTTTGTGTTTAGCTTGTTTAATTAGCATAATGTTTGTAAGGTTCATCCATCTTGTAGTATATATCAGTCCTTCATTTTTTTATGTTGAAAACCATCCCATGTATGGCTGTAACATATGTGGCTTATCCATTCATTAACTGATGGACATTTGGGTTATTTCCACTTTTTGGTCATTATGAATAATACTATCATGAACACTTATGTAAAGATTTCATGTCAACATATGTTTTCAATGTCTTTGAGTATATATCTAGGAGTAGGACTGCTGGGGTTATATGTTAAATTTATATTTAATACCTTGAGGAACTGCCAAGCTATTTGGCTCTTATTTCTATTCCATTGAGGTGTATGTCTATCCTTATGTCACTCACAATGTCTTAATTACTGTAGCTTTGTAATAAATTTTGAAATTTGAAAGAATGAGTCTTCTTTTTTTGAGATTGTTTTGGTTGTTCTGAGTCTCTTGCATTTCTGTATAAATTTTATGATTAGTTTGTCAATTTCTGCACAAAATCCAGGTGGGAATTTGAAAGGTATTGCATTGAATTTGTAGATCAATATGGGGAGTATCACCATCTCAACAATAGTAATTTTTCAAACCCATAAATATAAGATGTCTTTCCATTTATTTAGGTCTTCTTTAATAATTTCTTTCAACAATATTTTGTAGTTTTCAATATATAAATATTACATTCCTTTAAAAAATTTCTAAGTGCTTTATTCTTTTTCATGCTATTGTAAATGGAATTTTCTTAATTTCATTTTTATAATGTGCATTAGTAATGTATAGAAATACTAGGGATTGTTGTATATTGATCTTATACTCTAGAACTTTGCTGGACTCTCTTATTAGTTCTAACAGATTTTTGAGGAGATTTCTTGTGATTTCCTCTATATGTATAAGATTGTGTCATCTCTGAAGGGAGACAGTTTTATTTCTTCCTCTACAACTTGATGAATTTTATTTCATTTTCTTGTGTAATTGCCCTGCTAGAATCTCCAGGACAATGTTGAGTAAAAGTGATGAGAGTGGACATCCTTATCTACCTTCTGATGTTAGGGAGAAAACATTATTTTTTTTTTCACTAATGAGTAAGATGTTGGCTGTAGGTTTTTCATAGATTGCTATTTTTCAGGTTGAGAAAATTTCCTTGTATTCCTACTGTGTTGAGTGTTTTCATCATGAATGAGTGTTGGATTGTGTCAAATGCTTTTTCTGCATCTATTGAGATGATCATGTGATTTTTGTCCTTTATTATATTTATATGGTGTATTACATTGATTGATTTTCATATGCCAAATCAGCTAGAATTCCTAAGATAGATTCCCTATGGCTATGGTACATAGTTCTTTTTATGTGTTGCTGAATTTGTTTTAGTGATATTTCATTGAGAATTTTGGCATCTATATTCATAAAATATGTTGGTCTGTCATCTTATTTTTTGTGATACCTGTGTCTTGTTTTGGTATCATTGTACATAGTTGTGTTTTGGTTTTGGTTGTTTTTTGTCTGGTTTTGTAATCTTGGTCTTTTATTTGGAGTAATTAGTTCTTTTACATATATTGTAATTACTGATATAGCTGAGTTTATATGTACCACATTGTCTTTCATTTCCTTCTTGGCTCATCTGTTTTATATTTCTTCTGTCATCTTTTCTTACTGTCCTTTGGATAAATTACAAAATATATTGTTCTGTTCTGTGTTTTCTTCTAATAATTTGTTCGTTATACATATTTGTGCTATACATTTAGAGGCTACTCTAGAGATTATAGCACGCGTTTGTGAATTATTTCACTGTACTGAAAATTATTATTTAGCCATATCTCCATAACTAATATAAAACCTTAGAACCTCAAAACTCCATTTACCTTCATCTTGCTTTTTTGTTATTGTTGTCATTGAATATGAATTCTACATGATAGTATTTTTATTACTTTGTGAAGTTAATATTTATTGATATTAACCCACATATTAGTTCATTCCTCTATTCTTCATTCCTTCCTGCCTTTCCATTTTCCTGTCTGGTATCTTTTTTTTCTGTCTCAGGGATTCCTTTTATATTTTTTGTGGTGCAGGGCTTGGAATGGTTGTCTACTCTATGGAAATTTAATTCATCTAGTCCTAATTGTTATCAAAGCTCTCTCAGGCATCTAAATACCATCTTTATAATTTATTCATATTTAAGTAATTACTACAGCAGAAGTGTCTATTTACTGTGACTTATTACATTCTACTTGGAAGCAGAAGTAGTATGATAATTTTTAAATAGCTGCCTCTCCCACTCAATTTTAAGCTACATGAATGTGGGAACATTTTCTGCTTTGCTTATTTTGGGTTGTCTAACATTTAATAAGTTATTTATGAATAAATGAATGAATGAATAAGTGACACAGTATCTATAAGTCCTTTTCATTTGGTAGGTACTCAATAAAATAAATATTACCTAACCTTTTAAATATTTGATCTCTGTTAATTACATGTCACATTAGGGTGGGGACTAAAATTTGCATGTATTACCAATCATTTTTGCCTGCCTCTGAATACAGGGATCAAGAGAAAGTATCAGGGAAGGCTACAGAGTTGGGAGGTTGAGGCACAACTGACTGAACTATTTACATAGGTTTACTGAAGCTCTGTCTTGTAACTAACAGCACAAAGCTTAGGCTCTTCATTTTATGGTTTTGTGGTTTGAGCTGGCATCAGTGGATGACTTGTGAAGTAACCACACTCATTTCAGCTGTAGAAATGTGTTAAGTTGTACTTAATCCATTTATGAATTAAAACTGGAGAGTATGATAATAATCACTCAGTAGCCTCCACATGCAAGAATCTTCAAATTAGCAAAGGAGACCAGGAAAAAATGATGTACAATTATACAGCATAATGTGACTATGTGGATAAAAGGGAAGAGAGAGGACACTGTTCTACCCAAGTTAGATGATAAAGTTTTTGACATATTAGAAAGTAGTGTTATATAGGTAGCTGGTTTTCAATATGTATCTCAGGGTCTTGTAAAAGTAGTTGCTGTAACCCTGCATTCTAGAATCAAGAGACATATTGGGTAGAATATAGCCAATTACAAGTCAGCCAGCCACTCTGGTTATCGATTGCTATGACATAAATTGAGGGTAAAAGATTTATGTTTGGCCATTTTTCAAAAAAGATCTTCTAAGAGAAATTATTATCCTCAATACTGTGACATTTTTAAAAGAGAAACATCATATATTGTCTCCAAAGATAACACATCATAGCAGATGAAACATAAAAGGAATTTTTTATTGATTCAACACAATAATGTTCTTTTGCTTTTTAAAACATTTTATTTTCTATGGGGGCCAAATGTTTTGACATTTTAACAATTCTGTTTGTTCACCCAGCTTGGGAAATAAGTAGAAGCAAGTTCCCCCTACTTCCCCAGTAGTTTGGCTTATACATGGACAGCATTTTATCATTGACAGAGCCCATTCCCATTGTTTTTGTATTTGAGTTTCACAGCAATCCATTGAGAGAGGCAGGGAAGAGAGCTACTATCAGTCTTACAGGTATAGAAACCAAGACTCTGAATTCTAGCCAGTGCTTTTGTTATTATCCAGCTTTGCCATCTTAGAAGCTGAGTTGATGTTTGGGCTAGCATTTATTCAGTCATCTCAAACCCCCACATTTCAATTTTAGTATATTAGAAAGAAAATGAATAAATAAAATTTTCAACTCTTGCTGGTTCAAAAGACCTATTTTCTCAAATATTTAATTAGACTTGTGTGTAGTAACCTACCTTGAACTCTGCTTTCATCTGAGAAATCCTATCATGGTAAAATATGTCTTGGAAAAAAATATCAATAGGTAAAAATTAAAAATGCAAGTTAAGTTGAAGTTCCCGACTTAAAAAAGATTATAGCAAAGATAGCTTTCTCACTCAAGTGAAGGAAATGAGTGGTGAGAAAGTCCAGGCTTTATAGTAGAAAGGACAAATATGATCATTAATTCATTAGTAAACCACATTTCCCTCTTATAGGACCTATCTTTTTCCTGAAGAAACTCGTCTGTTTTTCTATTGATGATGAAGTATCAGATAAAAAATAATTATACTTAGTAATTTTGTTTATATCTATAATTGATTATAGCCATTTTATGCAACAAAATAAAAAGTTTTTAGTTAGAGGCTAGATGAATCTGCCTTTTTTGGATGGCTAATTGAGTTGTCAATAATACTTTGTCATAAACTTTGCAAGTTACTGTTTAAAGCATTCAGGCCTACAGAATTGACCTTGGCTGCCTTGGTGGTGCCCCAGGGGCTGGGATTACCTCTGCTCAGCCCCTCCACCCTCATTTCTGCTTCTATTGCTTAATTGCTAACTGGTTTAAGTTCTTTCTCTCACTCTGTGTCATATATATATATTTTATATATATATATATATAATGTATATAATTGAATATATATCTCAAATAATTGAATAATTGGCTGGAATGAATATTTAATTGAATACATAACTACTTTAATAGATTTTCCTTAGTTTTATTCTGAATTGACTAGCTGCCTTGGGATTTTAATTCATTTATTGTAATGATGTTTATTGAGCACTCACTATGTGCTAGGTATATTGTAGGGGCTAGGGATAGAGCAGAGAACAATACAGGCATAAATCCCTGACCTTGTAGACTGTACATTCAAGTATCAGGGGAGACAGAATTAAACAATAAATGCAACACGTAGTGTGTTGGTGATAAGTGCTATTGAGTAAAATAAAGGATGGTAGTAGGACAAGTAATACACATGTGGTATAGCATGTGGTGTAGCATTTTGAATTGGGTGGCAATGGAAGGACTCACTGGGAAGGTACCATTTGAGCGAAGACCTGAAGGAGTTGAATGAATGATGCATGCAGCTATCTGGGGGGAGATCATTCGGGAGAGGCAGAATAGCAATTGCAAAGACCCTGATATGGGCCTACATGTAGCCAGGTTGGTGAAATGCCAGGTACCTGGAGCTGAGTGAGACAGGCAGAGTGTGGTAGGAGACAACCTCAGAGAGCACATGGAAATCCAGATCATGGGGGTCCTTGTAGGCCAGTACAAGGAGTAGAGTTTATATTCTGGGAGAGATGGGGAGCCAGTAGAAGGATTTGTATAGAGATGTCATATGATCTGAGATGTGTTAAGGGGATCACTCTGGCTGCTGTTTTGAAAACAGACTGAAGGAGGCAAGGGCCGAGGCTGATCAGTGAGGAGGCTGTTTGCAACAATCTAGGGGAGAGATGATGGTGGTTAAACCAGGGTGGCAACAATGGAGGGAGTGAAAAATGACCGGGTTCTAGATATATTCTGAAAGTATTGTCAAGAGAATTTTCTTACAGATGGGGTGTGGAGTGTGAGAGAAAGAGAGGAGTTAGGATCATCTTAAGGATTTGACCTGAACAACTGAAAGGATGAGATTATCATTAACTTAGATGAGGAAGATTGAGGAGGAGCAGGTTTTGGGGGTAAAGTCAGGGTTTTGGTTTTGGATATGTTAAATTTGAGGCACCTATTGATATCCAAAAGGAGATATTGAGGAGGCAGTTTGATGCATATATCTGGGCCTCAAAAGATCACATCCCCCTTCCCACACACACACAAACATTTAGAAGTTGTGTCTATATAGATGGAAATTAAAGCAATGACACAGATGAGATCACCAAAGGAGTGAGCATAGAGAAGAGAAAATGTCCAAAAACAAGGCCCTGGTGCCCTCTAACACTTAAAGTTCAAGGAGATAAGGAAGAGCTAGCAGAGGTCACTTAAAAGAGAGACCAGTGAGGTAATTGAAGAACCCTTAAGTGTGTGCCTGGCGGTGAGAGTAAATGAGAACAACTTTTGTTTCTTAAGAGTCTATTCACTCTATGAGGCTTTGCCCCATCCCTGGGTTGGCGGGATCTCAGAGTAGACTGTATGTCAGGAGATTCCTCACTTATTTTTAAAATTTGGTGAGAGATAATCCCCTCACAATTTTGTTGACTACAACATGGAAAAGAGATATTGGGCAGTGACAGTATGTCAAAGCAAATATTGTAATGGAAACACTTTTTGTTCTAGCCAAGACAATGTGTTATAATTAAGACATTGGTACATTCCATCATCATGACCCGCCAATTGAGTTCTTTGCTGATTTTGAGGGGGGAGGAGCAGGGTGTGGTAGGATAAAGATGGAAAGGTTAGCATGAAGCAAGAAAGAAGAAACATTGGAACATATAACATCGTTTATTCTGACATTCAACAAGTCACACAAAAGAGGACACTTGGGTTTTTCCCCACCATTAAATGTCATGTCAGCAGTGAGAATTTGGAGGCTGATTCCGTATCTCTGCTAGTTTGAAGAGCCACCCTTGATGTACAAATCTCTTCTGAAGCAGAAGTTTAAGGCCATGTGTATTGTGAATTGAAGATTTAGCCCAATTTTTGGTTCTTTGCTCTTTGACTTTCACCGTCTATGAAGTGACCTGCCAGTATCTGTCATTTGTAAGAATCAATTTAGAAAATAGGTGAGATAGTGCAAATTCTGAGTGTAGCTTCAAGTCCCAGATGAGTTTCCTAAAGCACAATGGCACTGCAACATCCTTGCTGATACCTAGGAACAGCACTAATTAATTTTCAGTGCCTTTCCCCATCTGATAATTTTGGCCACAAAGGTTCATTTCTAAAAGATGGCCTGGAGCAGATTTAAGCATAGAATCCTTTAATTGGCATGAGTGAGCAACAGTTGGACTTTCTGAATTGAGTTATTCTGTGGTTAACCAGAGCACATAGAGACAACATTAATTGCCTCATAGCTCCCAAATGGAGATGAAGGGAGGGAAGAAAGAAAGAAAGCAAAGCCATGAATGGTCTGATTGAATTAGTAGTCCATGGGAATTGTTTCTGGACTTTGTTTCTTCATGTAAACTCTGCTTTGAAAACAAAATATTTGAGTTATGAACAGGTAGTATAACAGTTGGACTACATAATAACATTTATAATTTGATATAAAATTTCAAAAACCATTTTCTATGAATAATGCCTTAAAGAGAAAGGGCTTAATGGTTGAACCTGTCAGGGTTTTTGAAGTTTTCATTTTATTTTTGGGATGCGGTTTATGAAATCTAGGCCTTTATTGCTTTATATACTAAAATATTCTCTTGGTTGTGTTATACACATTCACACACACACACACACACACAAGATACACACACAAAGGGTGCTGGTTTATGAGAGCTTTTCATTTCAAAAGAGAACTGTCAAATTTGTGAAAGAATAAAGTGTGTAGAGTGAGTGCTCACTTATAAGATATCACATTTTATATAGAATGAGGCATGCTTTTAGGTAAGCTATATATAAGCTATTTCCGTAAGTGTATACTATGCGTATGAGTCCAAGAGAAATTGTGATGGGAGAGAGAAATACTGATGATGCTATCATGCTTGTATTTTGTGTTGTGCTATATTCTTGAGCCTACTGTTGTTCATGGTTAGAAGTCAAGCTGGGCACTCAATGGAGTTTAGGGTCATATTCTGTATCCTTGCACTAATTTGATAAAAGCTCCTGAGGAAAGCATTTCAACTTTCTCTAATGGGCTCTTTTAATTTGCCAAAATGAACATGATGTGATAGCAGGAGGTATGCTATATGAGCTCCCCAGATCAGCAGCACCAGGGCCAACTCCAAAAAGCACTGCCAGAATCACTGGAGCTCTGGTGGCTAATAGGGTCATCATATCCAAAATGTCCATTTCCAAAAGTGTCTATTTCACATCTGTCTGTAGGACTTGCCTCTTGCCTAGAAGCTCCAGATTTTGACAACTGGGTTGAAATATTGAAACTCTAGGCAATAAGGCATGCTTTTTATTCAAACTGTTCATTCTATGATAAGGTTTTTAGGTCCACACTTAAATGTTGCTTACCCTAGCAGGAAATGAGGATGAGGGATTTTGTAGTTGTTTTCTGAGTGTCCCATTATTGGAGTGTGAACAGCTGCAAATGGACGGCTCCTCTCTGTCACATGTCTTGGCCCAGGCATATGCTTTGTTGACACCCTTGTTCAGTGCTTTCTCTCTGTCTGTGCCTGCAGGCCTTTGCCTCAGGCATGCTCAACCTCAGCCGCACAGAGCAATGAGCTATGGTCTGGTTTAAGTAGTGACAAGACCTGATTGTTCTGTGTGACATTGTCTCCTTTTCTTTATATGTGTGTGTTCATTTGTTCAATTGCTTGTCTTCTGTGTTGTGCTATATTCTTGAGCCCACTGACATTTTTCTCGAAATAACTATGAGAAAGATCCTGTAATACTTTGTATCAAGTGGTAAACAGTACCTGAGAATTTTAAAGCTGCAAATGAAGCTGTTATAAAGTTATAAAGCTAACGCTGCAAGTTACTGAAGAAATGTGAGGCAGGCCTCACGAGAATCTGGAATGAGATTTGGGCTGAGGTGATGAAGATAGCTCCAGAAATTCCCACAAGTAGAAGTTGGTTAAAGCTTCTTTTCCCTTCTCTTTTGTTTCCAAAGAAGTGGCATCCTACCTTCTTTCTGATAATTCACTGCTCTCATTCCCCTCAGGACTGTGCTCTGTCAATTATCCTCTCTCTGTAGATCTTGAAGTTCTCCTTTTTTCCTGGTGCCTTTCACCTGTAAAACATTCTCCAGCCTCTTCTAGCACCCTACTCCCAGCCAATTTCCATGACCTTATCATATCTCAACCTTTATCCCTTTTTGGTCTGCCTTCTGTGTATACTACTGAGCTGAAAGTGCTCATTCAGTGGGTATTTTGAGATGAATTGTGTCCTCTCAAAATAGATGTGTTGAAGTCCTAGCCTCTGGTACTACAGAATGTGACCTTATTTAGAAATAGGGTCTTTACAGAGGCAATCAAGTTAAAATGATATCATTAAGGTAGGCCCTAGTACAATATGACTGGCTTCTTTATAAAAAGGGGAAATTTGGACATAGAGACAGATGTGTACAGAATAGATGATATGAAGACACAGGGAGAATATGATCTACAAGCCAAAGAATGCCTGAGGCTATTGGAAGCTAGGAGAAAGGCCTGGAACAGAGCCTTCCTCACAGCCCTTAGGAGGAACCAACCCTGCTGACACTTTGATCACTCGTTACTAGCCTTCAAAACCATGACACAGTAAATTTCTGCTGTTTAAGCCACCCAGTTTTTGGTACTTTGTTATGCAAGCCTAGCAAACTAATACAGTGGACACAAATATGATTTCCTAATGATTGAATCCAAGGGCTCCTTCTTACCCACTGTGTTAGTCCGTTTTCCCATTACCATAAAGAAATACCTGTTACTGGGTAATTTATAAAGAAAAGAGGTTTAATTGACTCATGGGACTTGCCTTGTCTCAGATGGAACTTTGGACTTTGGACATTTGAGTTAATGCTGGAATTAGTTAAGACTTTGGGGGATTATCGGGAAGGCCTGATTGTATTTTAAAATGTGAGAAGGACATGAGATTTGGGAGGGACTGCGGCAGAATGATATAGTTTGCGTGTGTGTCCCCACCCAAATCTCATGTTGAAATGTAATCCCTAATGTTGAAGGTGGGGCCTGGTGGGAGGTGACTGGATCATGGGGTGGATGTCTTATGAATGGTTTAACACCATCGCCTTAATGCTGTCCTTGTGATAGTAAGTTCTCACAAGATCTGATTGTTTAAAAGTGTATAGCACCTCCCTCCCTCCCTCTTGCTTCCGCTCTGGCCATGTGACATTCTTCTTCCTCCTTCACCTTCCACCGTGATTGTAGTCTTCCTGAGGACTCCCCAGAAGCTAAGCAGATGTCAGCACCATACTTTCTGTACAGCCTGAAGAACCATAAGCCAATTAAACCTCTTTTCTTTCTTCTTTCTTTATATATATATATATAATTAATATATATAAATTATATATATAATTCATATATATAATTTATATATATAATTCATATATATAAATTATATATATAATTCATATATATATAATTTATATAATTCATATATATATAATTCATATATATATAATTCATATATATATTAATTATACTTTAAGTTCGTATATATATTAATTATACTTTAAGTTCTAGGGTACATGTGCACAACGTGCAGTTTTGTTACATATGTATACATGTGCCATGTTGGTGTGCTGCACCATTAACTCATCATTTACATTAGGTATATCTCTTAATGCTATCCCTCCTCTCTTCCCCCACCCCACAACAGGCCCTGCTGTGTGATGTTCCCCTTCCTGTGTCCATGTGTTCTCATTGTTCAATTCCCACCTATGAGTGAGAACACGTGGTTTTTTGTCTTTGTGGTAGTTTGCTGAGAATGATGGTTTCCAGCTTCATCCATGTCCCTACAAAGGACATGAACTCATCCTTTTTTATGACTGCATAGTATTCCATGGTGTATATGTGCCACATTTTCTTAATCCAGTCTATCATTGTTGGACATTTGGGTTGGTTCCAAGTCTTTGCTATCATGAGTAGTGCTGCAATAAACATACGTATGCACGTGTCTTTATAGCAGCATGATTTATATCCCTTTGGGTATATACCCAGTAATGGGATGGCTGGGTCAAATGGTATTTCTAGTTCTAGATTCCTGAAGAATCGCCACACTGTCTTCCACAATGGTTGAACTAGTTTACAGTCCCACCACCAGTGTAAAAGTGTTCCTATTTCTCCACATCCTCTCCAGCACCTATTGTTTCCTGACTTTTTAATGATTGCCATTCTAACTGGTGTGAGATGATATCTCATTGTGGGTTTGATTTGCATTTCTCTGATGGCCAGTGATGATGAGCATTTTTTCATGTGTCTTTTGGCTGCATAAATGTCTTCTTTTGAGAAGTGTCTGTTCATATCCTTTGCCCACTTGTTGATAGGGTTGTTTGTTTTTTTCTTATAAATTTGTTTGAGTTCTTTGTAGATTCTGGATATTAGCCCTTTGTCAGATGAGTAGATTGCGAAAATTTTCTCCCATTCTGTAGGTTTCCTGTTCACTCTGATGGTAGTTTCTTTTGCTGTGCAGAAGCTCTTTAGTTTAATTAGATCCCATTTGTCAATTTTGGCTTTTGTTGCCATTGCTTTTGGTGTTTTAGACATGAAGTCCTTGCCCATGCCTATGTCCTGAATGGTATTGCCTAGGTTTTCTTCTAGGGTTTTTATGGTTTTAGGTCTAACATTTAAGTCTTTAATCCATCTCGAATTAATTTTTGTGTAAGGTGTAAGGAAGGGATCCAGTTTCAGCTTTCTACATATGGCTAGCCAGTTTTCCCAGCATCATTTGTTAAATAGGGAATCCTTTCCCCATTTCTTGTTTTTGTCAGGTTTGTCAAAGATCAGATAGTTGTAGATGTGCAAAAGAACAAAGCTGGAGGCATCACGCTACCTGACTTCAAACTATACTACAAGGCTACAGTAACGAAAACAGCATAGTACTGGTACCAACACAGAGATATAGACCAATGGAACAGAACAGAGCCCTCAGAAATAAACCTCCTTTCTTTATAAATTACCCAGTGTCAAATATTTCTTTATAGCAAGGTGAGAATGGACTAGCACACTCACTCTGGTCAATCACTCTGTACACTTTAATTCTATAAATCTCTTTGAAAATTTGAGAGTCAGCATAGTGAGGTAGAATAAACCAGAGCTTTGGAATTAGGACAAACTATGTTCAAATTCTTGGGTAATTTTACTCATCTTTTCTAAGCCCATGAAATAGAATTTGTATCTACCTTATATGGTGATTGTGAGCATTACATGAGATAATGTATGCAAAATATATGGCATATAGTAAGCACAAAATAAAAAAATATTAAGCACTGTAGTCAGCTTGAGAAGAACCTAGACATTGAGTGGTCAGCTGAGATGCTAAGTCAAATAGTAGTACCTTGGAAGTAAAAATATGATGATGGTGTAGGGAAAGTGTTTGCTCCTCCTCCATGCACTTACCTTTCTTAGCATACTTAGCAGTGTTATTTATTTACTTAGTTTTATTTGTGTGTTTCCTCTCCTATTTGATTTCAAGATCATTGATAGTGGACATAGAGAATAACTGATGAATGAAGAAATGAGTAAATGGGACAAATCTAGAAGCTCATTCTTGGCCAGTCTGAGGGGTAAGGGATCATGCTGTGTATCAAGGCTACTCAGGAGGCTGAGGCAGGAGAACTGCTTGAAACCAGGAGGTGGATGTTGCAGTGAGTCAAGATCACACCACTGTACTCCAGCCTGGGTGACAAAGTGAGACTCCATCTCAAAAAAAAAAAAAAAAAAAAAAAAAAAAGAAGAAGAAGCAGCTATTAACAAATTTATTGCTTGGACTAAAATGTGTTCTTTCAAAGTTCTCAACAATCCTCCTCTGCCAGGATTGGATCAATTTTTTTTTTTTTTTTTTGGTAAATCACTACTGGAGTGGATTTACTGGAGTCAATCAAGCTGAGTGAGCAATGAATATGCACTTCCAATATGTTTCTTGAAACTCTATATACTAGTGTTGTGTCCTTCTGTCACCACTTCTGTGATTTCATCAGATTTGTCCACTTGTGCTACTCAGGCACAGAAATAACTATAATATTGACTTTTTTTTTAGTAGTTGCTAACTTTATGAATGCACAATCCCAAATCAGAATGAGTATTCACTTTATGGGCCAAAATTATGTGACAGTAAACCTGGAAATCACAAATATAAGTACATTGGAACGGTCTACTTCTCTTGTAGTTTCAAAACGTAAGCTGGATGTTCACAAGAATGGGCTTCTTCAGTGATATAGTTTGGATGTGTGTCCCCACCCAAATCTCATATTGAAATGTAAATCTCAATGTTGAAGATGGGGTCTGGTGGGAGGTGATTGGATCATGGGCTTGAATTTCTCATGAATGGCTTCGCACTGTCCCCTTGGTGCTGTCCTTGTGATAGCCAGTGAGTTCTTGTGAGATCTGGTCATTTAAATGTGTATGGCCCTTCCTGCTCTGTCTCTTCTTCCTACTTTTGCCATGTGAGGTGCAAGTTCCTACTTCACCTTCTGCCGTGATTGTAAACTTCCAGAGGCCTCCCTAGAGGCATATGCTAGTGTTATGCTTCCTGTACAGCCTGCAGAACTGTGAACTGATTAAACCTCTTTTCTTTACAAATTACCCATTCTTGGGTATTTCCTTATGGCAATGCAATGTTGGCCTTATACACTCAGCAAACATTAATTTTCTTTGATGAACAGTCTGGAGGCTGTTTGTATTCCTCATTATATGATCCTTCCAGATGGGTTTGTACTGACTTTTTATAATTCAAACATAAGCTTCCCTTTCACCCCAATCTGAGGAATATCTTTTCTAGTTATTTAGGGGTCTAAATAGCTTTTTCTAAAATGCTGTATTTACTCAGTTTACCCATGACCCTTATCCTCCTGTCCATTTATTCTAGTCTAGATACAAATATTTCTCAGTGCAGGTATAGAAATAATAAAAAATAGGGGAGGAGCCAAGATGGCCGAATAGGAACAGCTCCGGTCTACAGCTCCCAGCGCTAGCGACGCAGAAGACGGGTGATTTCTGCATTTCCATCTGAGGTACCGTGTTCATCTCACTAGGGAGTGCCAGACAGTGGGCGCAGGTCAGTGGGTGAGCGCACCGTGCGCCAGCCGAAGCAGGGGCGAGGCATTGCCTCACTCGGGAAGCACAAGGGGTCAGGGAGTTCCCCTTCCAGGGGTGACAGACGGCACCTGGAAAATCGGGCCACTCCCACCCGAATACTGTGCTTTTCCGACGGGCTTAGGAAACGGTGCCCCAGGAGAGTATAGCCCGCACCTGGCTCAGAGGGTCCTACGCCCACGGAGTCTCGCTGATTGCTAGCACAGCAGTCTGAGATCAAACAGCAAGTCGGCAGCGAGGCTGGGGGAGGGGCGCCCGCCATTGCCCAGGCTCGCTTAGGTAAACAAAGCAGCCTGGAAGCTTGAACTGGGTGGAGCCCACCACAGCTCAAGGAGGCCTGCCTGCCTCTGTAGGCTCCACCTCTGGGGGCAGGACACAGACAAACAAAAAGACAGCAGTAACCTCTGCAGACTTAAATGTCCCTGTCTGACAGCTGTGAGGAGAGCAGTGGTTCTCCCAGCACGCAGCTGGAGATCTGAGAACGGGCTGACTGCCTCCTCAAGTGGGTCCCTGACCCCTGATCCCCGAGCAGCCTAACTGGGAGGCACCCCCCAGCAGGGGCAGACTGACACCTCACACGGCCGGCCAGGTACTCCAACAGACCTGCAGCTGAGGGTTCTGTCTGTTAGAAGGAAAACTAACAGAAAGGACATCCACACCAAAAACCCATCTGTACATCACCATCATCAAAGACCAAAAGTAGATAAAACCACAAAGATGGGGAAAAAACAGAGCAGAAAAACTGGAAACTCTAAAAACCAGAGTACCTCTCCTCCTCCAAAGGAACGCAGTTCCTCACCAGCAACGGAACAAAGCTGGACGGAGAATGACTTTGACGAGCTGAGAGAAGAAGGCTTCAGACGATCAAATTACTCTGAGCTACGGGAGGATATTCAAACCAAAGGCAAAGAAGTTGAAAACTTTGAAAAAAATTTAGAAGAATGTATAACTAGAATAACCAATACAGAGAAGTGCTTAAAGGAGCTGATGGAGCTGAAAACCAAGGCTCGAGAACTACGTGAAGAATGCAGAAGCCTCAGGAGCCGATGCGATCAAATGGAAGAAAGGGTATCAGCCCTGGAAGATGAAATGAATGAAATGAAGCGAGAAGGGAAGTTTAGAGAAAAAAGAATAAAAAGAAACGAGCAAAGCCTCCAAGAAATGTGGGACTATGTGAAAAGACCAAATCTACGTCTGATTGGTGTACCTGAAAGTGACGGGGAGAATGGAAACAAGTTGGAAAACACTCTGCAGGATATTATCCAGGAGAACTTCCCCAATCTAGCAAGGCAGGCCAACATTCAGATTCAGGAAATACAGAGAACGCCACAAAGATACTCCTCGAGAAGAGCAACTCCAAGACACATAATTGTCAGATTCACCAAAGTTGAAATGAAGGAAAAAATGTTAAGGGCAGCCAGAGAGAAAGGTCGGGTTACCATCAAAGGGAAGCCCATCAGACTCACAGCGGATCTCTCAGCAGAAACCCTACAAGCCAGAAGAGAGTGGGGGCCAATATTCAACATTCTTAAAGAAAAGAATTTTCAACCCAGAATTTCATATCCTGCCAAACTAAGCTTCATAAGTGAAGGAGAAATAAAATACTTTACAGACAAGCAAATGCTGAGAGATTTTGTCACCACCAGGCCTGCCCTAAAAGAGCTCCTGAAGGAAGCGCTAAACATGGAAAGGCACAACCGGTACCAGCCACTGCAAAATCATACCGAAATGTAAAGAACATCGAGACTAGGAAGAGACTGCATCAACTAACGAGCAAAATATCCAGCTAACATCATAATGACAGGATCAAATTCACACATAACAATATTAACTTTAAATGTAAATGGACTAAATGCTCCAATTAAAAGACACAGACTGGCAAACTGGATTAAGACTCAAGACCCATCAGTGTGCTGTATTCAGGAAACCCATCTCACGTGCAGAGACACACATAGGCTCAAAATAAAAGGATGGAGGAAGATCTACCAAGCAAATGGAAAACAAAAAAAGGCAGGGGTTGCAATCCTAGTCTCTGATAAAACAGACTTTAAACCAACAAAGATCAAAAGAGACAAAGAAGGCCATTACATAATGGTAAAGGGATTAATTCGACAAGAAGAGCTAACTATCCTAAATATATATGCACCCAATACAGGAGCACCCAGATTCATAAAGCAAGTCCTGAGTGACCTACAAAGAGACTTAGACTCCCACACATTAATAATGGGAGACTTTAACACCCCACTGTCAACATTAGACAGATCAATGAGACAGAAAGTCAACAAGGATACCCAGGAATTGAACTTAGCTCTGCACCAAGCGGACCTAGTAGACATCTACAGAACTCTCCACCCCAAATCAACAGAATATACATTTTTTTCAGCACCACACCACACCTATTCCAAAATTGACCATATACTTGGAAGTAAAGCTCTCCTCAATAAATGTAAAAGAACAGAAATTGTAACAAACTGTCTCTCAGATCACAGTGCAATCAAGCTAGAACTCAGGATTAAGAATGTCACTCAAAACCGCTCAACTACGTGGAAACTGAACAACCTGCTCCTGAATGACTACTGGGTACATAACGAAATGAAGGCAGAAATAAAGATGTTCTTTGAAACCAACGAGAACCAAGACACAACATACCAGAATCTCTGGGATGCATTCAAAGCAGTGTGTAGAGGGAAATTTATAGCACTAAATGCCCACAAGAGAAAGCAGGAAAGATCCAAAATTGACACCCTAACATCACAATTAAAAGAACTAGAAAAGCAAGAGCAAACACATTCAAAAGCTAGCAGAAGGCAAGAAATAACTAAAATCAGAGCAGAACTGAAGGAAATAGAGACACAAAAAACCCTTCAAAAAATAAATGAATCCAGGAGCTGGTTTTTTGAAAGGATCAACAAAATTGATAGACCGCTAGCAAGATTAATAAAGAAAAAAAGAGAGAAGAATCAAATAGATGCAATAAAAAATGATAAAGGGGATAACACCACCGATCCCACAGAAATACAAACTACCATCAGAGAATATTACAAACACCTCTATGCAAATAAACTAGAAAATCTAGAAGAAATGGATAAATTCCTCAACACATACACCCTCCCAAGACTAAACCAGGAAGAAGTTGAATCTCTGAATAGACCAATAACAGGAGCTGAAATTGTGGCAATAATCAATAGCTTACCAACCAAAAAAAGTCCAGGTCCAGATGGATTCACAGCCGAATTCTACCAGAGGTACAAGGAGGAGCTGGTACCATTCCTTCTGAAACTATTCCAATCAACAGAAAAAGAGGGAATCCTCCCTAACTCATTTTATGAGGCCAGCATCATCCTGATACCAAAGCCTGGCAGAGACACAACAAAAAAAGAGAATTTTAGACCAATATCCTTGATGAACATTGATGCAAAAATCCTCAATAAAATACTGGCAAACAGAATACAGCAACACATCAAAAAGCTTATCCACCATGATCAAGTGGGCTTCATCCCTGGGATGCAAGGCTGGTTCAATATACGCAAATCAATAAATGTAATCCAGCATATAAACAGAACGAAAGACAAAAACCACATGATTATCTCAATAGATGCAGAAAAGGCCTTTGACAAAATTCAACAACCCTTCATGCTAAAAACTCTCAATAAATTAGGAATTGATGGGACGTATCTCAAAATAATAAGAGCTATTTATGACAAACCCACAGCCAATATCATACTGAATGGGCAAAAACTGGAAGCATTCCCTTTGAAAACTGGCACAAGACAGGGATGCCCTCTCTCACCACTTCTATTCAACATAGTGTTGGAAGTTCTGGCCAGGGCAATTAGGCAGGAGAAGGAAATCAAGGGTATTCAATTAGGAAAAGAGGAAGTCAAATTGTCCCTGTTTGCAGATGACATGATAGTATATCTAGAAAACCCCATTGTCTCAGCCCAAAATCTCCTTAAGCTGATAAGCAACTTCAGCAAAGTCTCAGGATACAAAATCAATGTGCAAAAATCACAAGCATTCTTATACATCAATAACAGACAAACAGAGAGCCAAATCATGAGTGAACTCCCATTCACAATTGCTTCAAAGAGAATAAAATACCTAGGAATCCAACTTACAAGGGATGTGAAAGACCTCTTCAAGGAGAACTACAAACCACTGCTCAAGGAAATAAAAGAGGATACAAACAAATGGAAGAACATTCCATGCTCATGGGTAGGAAGAATCAATATCGTGAAAATGGCCATCCTTCCCAAGGTAATTTACAGATTCAATGCCATCCCCATCAAGCTACCAATGACTTTCTTCACAGAATTGGAAAAAACTACTTTAAAGTTCATATGGAACCAAAAAAAAGTCCGCATCGCCAAGTCAATCCTAAGCCAAAAGAACAAAGCTGGAGGCATCACACTACCTGACTTCAAACTATACTACAAGGCTACAGTAACCAAAACAGCATGGTACTGGTACCAAAACAGAGATATAGATCAATGGAACAGAACAGAGCCGTCAGAAATAATGCCACATATCTACAAGTATCTGATCTTTGACAAACCTGACAAAAACAAGAAATGGGGAAAGGATTCCCTATTTAATAAATGGTGCTGGGAAAACTGGCTAGCCATATGTAGAAAGCTGAAACTGGATCCCTTCCTTACACCTTATACAAAAATCAATTCAAGATGGATTAAAGACTTAAATGTTAGACCTAAAACCATAAAAACCCTAGAAGAAAACCTAGGCATTACCATTCAGGACATAGGCATGGGCAAGGACTTCATGTCTAAAACACCAAAAACAATGGCAACAAAAGCCAAAATTGACAAATGGGATCTAATTAAACTCAAGAGCTTCTGCACAGCAAAAGAAACTACCATCAGAGTGAACAGGCAACCTACAAAATGGGAGAAAATTTTCGCAACCTACTCATCTGACAAAGGGCTAATATCCAGAATCTACAATGAACTCCAACAAATTTACAAGAAAAAAACAAACAACCCCATCAAAAAGTGGGCGAAGGACATGAACAGACACTTCTCAAAAGAAGACATTTATGCAGCCAAAAAACACATGAAAAAATGCTCACCATCACTGGCCATCAGAGAAATGCAAATCAAAACCACAATGAGATACCATCTCACACCAGTTAGAATGGCAATCATTAAAAAGTCAGGAAACAACAGGTGCTGGAGAGGATGTGGAGAAACAGGAACACTTTTACACTGTTGGTGGGACTGTAAACTAGTTCAGCCCTTGTGGAAGTCAGTGTGGCGATTCCTCAGGGATCTAGAACTAGAAATTCCATTCGACCCAGCCATCCCATTACTGGGTATATACCCAAAGGACTATAAATCATGCTGCTATAAAGACACATGCACACGTATGTTTATTGCGGCATTATTCACAATAGCAAAGACTTGGAACCAACCCAAATGTCCAACAATGATAGACTGGATTAAGAAAATGTGGCACATATACACCGTGGAATACTATGCAGCCATAAAAAATGATGAGTTCACGTCCTTTGTAGGGACATGGATGAAATTGGAAATCATCATTCTCAGTAAACTATCGCAAGAACAAAAAACCAAACACCGCATATTCTCACTCATAGGTGGGAATTGAACAATGAGAACACACGGACACAGGAAGGGGAACATCACACTCTGGGGACTGTTGTGGGGTGGGGGGAGGGGGGAGGGATAGCATTGGAAGATATACCTAATGCTAGATGACGAGTTGGTGGGTGCAGCGCACCAGCATGGCACATGTATACATATGTAACTTACCTGCACATTGCGCACATGTACCATAAAACCTAAAGTATAATAATAATAATAATAATAATAATAATAATAATAATAATAATAAAATAACAAAAAAAAAAAAAAAAAGTAGACTTTAAGAGTCCAAGCAAGTTTATTCAATAGATAAGTCCAAATAAAATGACTTTAATATAAAAAAAAAAAAAAAAAAGAAATAATAAAAAATAAAAGTAGTTTTTTTTCTAGTGCTAGTCATTTCTGGCTTTATCATGGGACTTAAAATGAAAAGCTATATTAATACTTCACTGAGTAAGATGGTTTGCTTGGCTAGACAAGATGGTAGGCATTAAGAAAATATTAATAGCATTTTAAAAAGAGGAAATAGGTGTGTCACTCCCACCCTTTTAAGAAAATAGAAAGCATAATACAGAGAGTGGCAAGAGAGGAAGCTGAATAAATGTATTTTTTTTTCTGAGAAAGAGAAGTTATAAAGTGATTCTCTGTTCCAGGCCAAATCTTTTTCCTAACTTGGGCCTGATTCAGTATAGTCCAGTGCACACTTTACTATAAAACTCGGAGAATTTAGGGTATCCACAGTCAATGTCCCATTGTATTATGCAACCCAAGTCTTCTTTTAAATACCCTGGCATGCATGTCCTCATCTCAGTGTTACTGATAACACTGAAAAATTGGGGACAGCCTAAATGTCAAACAGTTCAAAACCAATTCATTAAACTATGATACAGACATGTGATGGCATATTAGGCAGCTGATAAAAATTTTATTGTGGAAAGAGATTTAATGGCATGGGATGATATTCACAATATGTCTATAATTGGGAAAGAATCAGATTTCACAATAGTAAATACCATAGGAGCCTAACAAATCAGTACATATAATCATAGAAGTCTGGAATATAATTTCTCAAATTTTTACCAGTGGCTGACTCTGGGTTGTGAAATTAAAGATGAGTTTTAAGTTTCTTTATGATTTTCTATATTCACTATGTTTTTATAATGAACATATATTAACATTACAATCAGGAAGAGAAAAAGAGAGGATATCTCTCCCCCACATAAACACTATGTAATGGGTTGAATGGTGAACCCCAAAATATATGTTTACATCCTAACCCCCAGAACCTATGAATGTGACCTTATTTGGAAAAAGAGTGTTTGCAGCTATACCTAAGTTAAGGATCTCATGAGTCATTCTGGATTATCCATGTGGTCCTAAATCCAATGATAAGTTTCTTTATAAGAGACAGAAGAGGAGAAGGCACAGACACAGACGAGAAAGCCCTGGGAAGATGGAGGCAGAGATTGGAGTGATATGGACACAGGCTAAGGAGTATTGGCAGCCACCAGAAGCCAGAAGAGAGAAAGAACGATTCACTTCTAGTGCCTCCAGAAGGAGTGTAGCTTTGTTGATACCTTGCTTTTTGGCCACCAGAACTGCAAGAAAATAAATTGCTGTTTAAAATTTGTGGCAGTTTGTTTCAGTGGTCACAGAAAACTAACATGTGCTGCAATGGCCCATGCTGCCAATTGGTTATTTTTTCTATGTGAGCATCTGACTGGGCTTTTGCCTCTCCCTCTTCTTAGTCCCAAGTCACTATGTTTGCCATCTTCAAAGTACCATGCTGAGCTCTGTTGCCAGTTCAATGTCCATTTCAAATTGTGTGCTTCCTCTTTCCTTCTTCCTGCCCATCTTCTCTTTGTTCTCATTTGTGAGATGTTCCTTTTGATCACTACAGGTTGCACCTATCATTTGGTCTTCCAGTTTTCTCTGGCCATTGAACATTTGTTACTTGTGACATTCACAAAAGGACCTTAATGGCTGCCTACGGCCTCTGTATTTTCAAAAGAGACCTAGTGACCTTCACCACCCTTTAAAATAGCTGCTGTGACTTAAAGAAGCTCCCAAATGACATCGGCACCCAGGATACCTGGGATATATTATCATCCAGTTAAGGGAGAAAGGGAACTTCTTTAAAGCAACATGGGGAAAATTCATTCCCAGGTCACTGAAGATATTTCCCAAACATCACAGGTAGAGAATTTGCAGATATTTTGTTGTTTCTATTTGCTTAGTGGAAGAGGCTTGTTGGTAACCTGACACTGCCTACCATGCCAGCCTCATTTCCTTCCTTTTGTTGACAGGCCAGTGATCTTTAGGTGCTGTGTGTCATTGCCACTCCTCATCCTGAGGCCATTGCTCCCACTCTCTGCTCTACCAGGAATGAGACCCTCTTAGCCTGACTTGTTCTCCTCCCTCTCCCCTGATCCTTCAGTCTTGGCTCAAGTATTACCTTCAAGAACCATTTGCTGACTCCTACTTCCCAGCCTGGGCCAGGCACTAGGCCCAACCTTTTGTGTTTTTCTAGTAGCATGGCCTCACCTCTACCCTCCATGTATTCACAATACTGGAAAGTGATCTCTTTGTTAAGGTTGGACATTTTTAAGTTCCGTGTTTCTTACAATAGGGGTTCCATAAGACAAAAGGAAGATGAAATGAAGCAACTTCTTGTGCTAATGGAATATTTTCTATGGCGGAATAATCTCTGCAAGGAAAATGCTATAAGTAAGTCACTACCATGGAAATCTTTTATCTTCTGTCCACTGGATCTATATACTCAATTCCCTAAGCAAAACTCATTTTCTTTTGCAAGAAGAAAAAAGACAGAAGTGGGTAAGCAAAAGTTGAACAGAGGCCTCTTGAATGTGAGAAAATGCTTCTTTTAAGTGATTATAATAAGAAAAGGAAATGATGTGTCTGGGTCTTTCCTACTTTATTGTGAACTACTTGAGAGAAGCAAAATTTTGGATTCCTTCCATTTGGCATAGAGTTGGTCCTCCCCAGATGTTTACAGAATGAGTAAATATTTTCCTTACAGCCCTATACTTTTTGTTCCAGAACTGTGAAGAGAGAAGCAGAGCAAGCATGCTGATATCAGATCTGCCATTTGTGTGGATTAGTGTCCTGAAGCCCTTTAGTCAAGACCTTCCTATCGCCCATCTCAGAAGCATAAAAGTGTGACAGGATTTTCAGCAGGTAAGAATGGGAAAAAACAGATAGTGCTTTTTCTTTTTAGTCTAGAAAAAGTACCAACAAGGAGCTGTATGCTGGGAGGTGATAAGGATGCCACACACAATGGGGAAAATCAAAGCGCAGTCCCTCTCTGGCACCAGAGATTTTGCTAAGAGGCCAATCAACTTTGATTCTGACATCCCTCCACAACAGAACCTAGAATTTCAAGAATAATTGATGGAAGGTAGTGCACCGAGGCATTTGCAAGCTATACCACTCATACTAAAACAAAACAACAGATGGTTTTTAGTTACTGCCATCAGACTTGAGCACAAAATTTGAAAGCAGCCCCATAGTTGTATGGTTTCTCCTGGAATGGGATAGAACTACGCTCTTCCTAGTCATGAGGTCCTGAGGCCAAGCCAAATGCTGTCTTGGAACTGAGTCTGAGAAAATTCTGAGTCTGGAGGAAGAATGTAATTTATACCTAGGAAGGAAAGCAGGAAGGTCAAGAGCCAGGAGATTGATCAAACAGGTCATCATGCTTGAAGGGCAGTGTTTGCTGGAAGCCAGATAAGCATAAGGGAGCAAGCAGAGAGGAAAGCAAGATGCAAAGGGTTGAACTTGTTGCCAAAAGTAATTTCATGAATACAGCCTTCCTCTGCATGACCTGGCATGTTTCCCTGGGCAAGGGGCATGCTCTTAAAGTTCCAGATGGCTGTCTTTCCTCATTTTGTGGCCCAGTTAGGTTAGCCCAAAGCTGACAAACATCAACCACGAAGAATCATATATTTTGGGGTGGGAGTGGGATTAGTAGAGTCCTGCCAAATGCAGAACCTATGTTAACAAGCAAATTTGAAGATGAATAATATATCCTCTGTGAACCATAGAACACCACATACTTCCACAAATATGTACTGAGCTGTATTTCCTGAGTGCAAGGCACTCTAATTACATTAAGGACGGTAGAGAGGTGATTATTAAATTCTATCCTCTCAGTAAATATAGAGTGTTTTATCTCAGCTAATTAAGGCATGGAGAGGGATTGGAAAACATGGGTCATGGTCAAGGTAAAGTAGTGGAGTGGTAAGAAACATGGCTGGAAAGAAATATTGGGGTAACCTCCAATGTCAGCTAGAGCAGCTCTTACTTTGAACATGAATTGCATAGCACTCTGTAGAATATCTTGAAAGTATGAAAGGTAGTTCGGCCACTGCAGTGGTCTAGGTAGAGATGATGTGAGCCTGACTTACTCTGGTGGCAGTGGAAAGAGAACAGAGGAGACAGGACTGACTGACATACTGAAGAGCTAAATTGGTTCTGACTTGGTGTCAGGGTTTTTCACGAAGATAGAACAGACAGGATGTAGATATAGATTATATAGATCAGATGTAGATGTAGATGAGCAGGGGATTTTTTAAGGGAATTGGCTCACATGATTATGGAGACTGAGAAGTCCCCTAACAGGCATGGCTCAGTTCAAGTCTGAAAGCCTCAGGTCCTGCAGTCCAAAGGCCAGAGAGTCTGGAGTTCTAATGTCCAAGTGCACGAGAAGAATGTCCCAGCTCCTGGAAACAGAGAGAAGAAAATACCATTCCTCCACCTTTTTTTGTTCTATTGGGGTTCCTCTCTGATTGGATAGTGCTTGCCCACGTTGAAGGTGGATCTTCCCCACTCAGTCCACTGACTCATGTGTCAGTCTCCTTTGGAAACACCCTCACAGACACACATTACCAGTTATCTGGTAAAGACATAACTTTACCAGTTAGCTGGGTATTCCTTAATCCAGATGACAGCTAAAGTTAACCATCATACTAGGTAACTCACTGAATGTTGGAAATAAGGTAGAGAGGAAACAAACGTGACAGCAAATTTGTAAGCCTGGGTGACTAGATAAATAGGATCACTCATAGAACTAGAAGAATCAGCTTAAGTCATTGATTTGAAAGATAAGAAGATTTGCTTGGTTTTGAACATGTTGGGTTTACAATGGTGGTTAAACATTTGAATGGAGATACTGCCAAAAGGCAGTTGGAAATGTAAAACAAAACTAGGGTAGATCCTACTGCAATAGGTTTCCACAAGTGCCTACACTCTCCTTACCTCAAATGCTGGCAAGAATGTGGAGAAAAGGGAACACTTGTGCACTGTTGGTAGAAATGTAAATTAGTACAACCACTATGGAGAACAGTTTGGAGGTTCCTCGAAAAACTAAAAATTGAGCTACAATAGGTCCCAGCAATCACACTGCTGGGTGTATACCCAAAAGAAAGGAAATCAGTATATCTAAGAGATATCTGCACTCCTCTGTATATTGCAGTACTGTTTACAATTGGTAAGACTTGGAAGCAACCTAAGTGTCCATCAACAGATGAATGGATAAAGAAAACGTGGTATCTATACACAATGGAATACTATTCAGCCATTAAAAAAATGAGATCCAGTTATTTGCAACAACTTGGATGGAAGTGGTAATCATTATGTTAAGGGAAATAAGCCAGGTACAGGAAGACTAACATTGCATGTTCTCACTATTTGTGGGATCTAAAAATCAAAACAACTGAACTCATGGAGATAAGAGAGTAGAAGGATGGTTACCAGAGGCTGGGAATGGTATTGGGGGTCTGGGGAGGAGGTGAGGATGGTTAATGGGCACAAAAATATAAATAATGAATAAGACCTACTATTTGATAGCACAATAGGGTGACTATAGTCAATAATAACTTAATTGTACATTTTAAAATTACTTAAAGAGTATAATTGGATTGTTTGTAACACAAAGGATAAATGCTTGAGGGGATGGATATCCCATTTTCCATGATATGCTTATTTCACATTGCATGCCTGTATCAAAGCATCTCATGTGCCCCATAAATATATACAGTTACTATGTACCCACAACATTTTTTAAAAAATTTAAAATTAAAAAATAAAATGGCTTAAAAATCAACCATTAAAAAAGCACAAGAGCACAATCAGAACTGAAATTTGTCAAAATAAATAAAAATGTTTTTAAAAAGTATAGGGTCACTTTTACTAAGGATGAAACAAGAAAGAAGAAAAAGAAAAACACATTGGTCACAACTGAAAGTCAATAATAGTAGCATCATGTCATGAAAACTAAAGGAAAAGAGAATTTCACGAAAGGTAGTAGCAGATAACTTTGCCACTTGCTACAGGGAATTTGAATACAACAGGGACTGAATGATTTTGCAATTAGGAGGTCCTGGAAGTCTTACATGACTGCTGAGGGTTAGTGGCAAGGGTAAGGGATGGAGAAGCCAGGTTACAGAATGTTTATGTGTAAATGGGAGGTGAGAAAGTAAAACTCTGTGTGTCCTTGTCTGAGGATTGGTGCAGTGTGGCTGATTCAGAGTCACTTGTGGAGCCCGTAAAAATACAGATTGCCAAGCCCCAGAACTGTATTCAGATTCATCAAGTCTGGGGCGGGGCCTAAAAATCTGACTTTTAAAAAAGCGCTCCAGACAGAAAACCAAGCACCGCATGTTCTCACTCATAAATGGGAGTTGAACAATGAGAACACATGGACACAGGGAGGGGAACATCACACACCAGGGCCTGTCACGAGGTGGGGGGAAAGGGGAGGGAGAGCATTAGGACAAATATCTAATGCGTGCAGGGCTTAAAACCCAGATGATGTGTTGATAGGTGTAGCAAACCACCATGACACATGTATACCTATGTAGCAAACCTACACATTCTGCACATGTATCCCAGAACATAAAGTATAAAAACAAAAGAAAGAAAAAGTAAAAGAAAGCACTCCAGGTGTCACTTATGCACAGGTAGATTTGACAACCACTGTTTAGACTATTATTTCAAGAAATCTGCTAGTAAAGTGGAAGAGAGAGAAAGAGGCCTGTATTAATCAGGACTGTCTAAGCAATATAACATTAACAAATAACCTTCAAATCTCAATGCTTTAACACAAAAAAATACTTGATTTCTCACTCATACTGTATAATCATCATAATCCAGAGGAGAGGTCTCTGTTTGACCCAGGCTAACAGAGACTTGAATCATCTGTTGCTGTGCCTTCTGGAACACGAAGTCTCCTCAGTTGCCGCTTCAATGAAAAAGAGTGCACGGACACTTTACACCTGCTCTTCCAAGCTTCTGCCCTAAGTGACATGTTACCTCACTCAGTTCATTGGTGAAAACGAGTCACATAAGCCTATGTAACTGCAGGAGAGTGGACAGTGCTTACTTTTTAGGCCCGGGAGGAGAGGACAACTGGATACTGGTGAGAACGAGTCATATTTGCTTGGAAGGCAGCAGAGATGAAGAAAAGTGAGGCTTTGGCGAGAACCAAGCATATGTGTAAGCCAAGAGAAAGGTATCAGAGTAAGAGGAATTGGGGAAAAACAAACAGAAAGGAGGAGGGTGGAAACAATGAGAATTAATGTAAGAGGGATGGGCACAAAAGCACCAAGTCAAGTGGACTTAACATTGGAAAGGAGGGATGCATTTTTTTTTCTTTTAAGTCAAATGTGAACAAAAGAGGGAGAATGAAGCCACGAGATTTTGTAGGGCAGAAAAATTCTCATCACTATTAGCAATATTATTCTAAGACTTGACCTGTCCTTCCTTTCTCCTTTCCAGATTTCTATTTACAATTCTTTTATACAAGAGTTCAGACAGTTCTAGCATTTCCAAAATTAACCCAAACCGATTAGTCAACAGGACTGAATTAGCAGGGCTTTCAGGAGTCAATTGCATCTCTTCCTCCTTAAAGGAAAAGTTCAGAGTGGAATAAAAGTAGGTAACTGTGAGTTTTCTATGGACTAGCAGTTTGTTTTCCTTTTCGGGCAAATCTTTCCAAAGTGTCAGCTCTCCTGGTCATTTGCATAGCATTGCAATTTGAATAGTGAACTACCTTACCGGGTTAGGGAAATGGTAGTTACTGTTCTTGCTGTACTTGGAGTTTAGAGCCATGAGAAACAGGATTTTAGATCTGCAAGGGTCCCTGAGGTAGGACCATATTGAACTGACTAAAGTGAATTAAAAATGAATTTTTAAAAAAGCCTACATTAGAGGCTGATCACCCAGTGGCTGAAATTATTCTTCTTTTCTTTCTTATGCCTGTTCTACTTCCTTCATGTTGCATTTGAGATGTCTATCCTCTTATGTTGCCCTCTAAAAACATAGAAAACAACTATAAACACTGCCATATACTTAAAACTATTATTATGTTTTTCTACAGTCTTAATTTTAAACTCAAAATATATTTTATTTTTTCACAAATGTATCTGTTGACTAGTATATGCTAATCACTGGGGCTATAAAATAAATTCTATATAATTATTAATTTATAAAATTAATAAATTCTACATAATTATTAATTTATAAAATTAATAAATTCTACATAATTATTTATAAAATTAATAAATTCTACCTAATTATTTATAAAATTAATAAATTCTACCTAATTATTTATAAAATTAATAAATTCTACCTAATTATTTATAAAATTAATAAATTCTACCTAATTATTTATAAAATTAATAAATTCTACCTAATTATTTATAAAATTAATAAATTCTACCTAATTATTTATAAAATTAATAAATTCTACCTAATTATTTATAAAATTAATAAATTCTACCTAATTTATAAAATTAATATTTTCTACCTAATTATTTATAAAATTAATATTTTCTACCTAATTATTTATAAAATTAATATTTTCTACCTAATTATTTATAAAATTAATATTTTCTACCTAATTATTTATAAAATTAATATTTTCTACCTAATTATTTATAAAATTAATATTTTCTACCTAATTATTAATTTATAAAATTAATAAATTCTACCTAATTATTAATTTATAAAATTAATATTTTCTACATAATTATTAATTTATAAAATTAATATTTTCTACATAATTATTAATTTATAAAATTAATAAATTCTACATAATTATTAATTTATAAAATTAATAAATTCTACATAATTATTAATTTATAAAATTAATAAATTCTACATAATTATTAATTTATAAAATTAATAAATTCTACGTAATTATTAATTTATAAAATTAATATTTCTACGTAATTATTAATTTATAAAATTAATATTTTCTACGTAATTATTAATTTATAAAATTAATATTTTCTACGTAATTATTAATTTATAAAATTAATAAATTCTACGTAATTATTAATTTATAAAATTAATAAATTCTACGTAATTATTAATTTATAAAATTAATAAATTCTACGTAATTATTAATTTATAAAATTAATAAATTCTGCGTAATTATTAATTTATAAAATTAATAAATTCTGCGTAATTATTAATTTATAAAATTAAATTCTGCGTAATTATTAATTTATAAAATTAATAAATTCTGCGTAATTATTAATTTATAAAATTAATAAATTCTGCGTAATTATTAATTTATAAAATTAATAAATTCTGCGTAATTATTAATTTATAAAATTAATAAATTCTGCGTAATTATTAATTTATAAAATTAATAAATTCTACGTAATTATTAATTTATAAAATTAATAAATTCTACGTAATTATTAGTTTATAAAATTAATAAATTCTACGTAATTATTAGTTTATAAAAATAAATTCTACGTAATTATTAGTTTACAAAATTAATAAATTCTCCATAATTATTAGTTTATAAAATTAAATTCTACATATTATTAGTTTATAAAATTAATAAATTCTACATAATTATTAGTTTATAAAATTAATAAATTCTACATATTATTAGTTTATAAAATTAATAAATTCTACATATTATTAGTTTATAAAATTAAATTCTACATAATTATTAGTTTACAAAATTAATAATTCTACATAATTATTAGTTTACAAAATTAATAATTCTACATAATTATTAGTTTATAAAATTAATAATTCTACATAATTATTAGTTTATAAAATTAATAATTCTACATAATTATTAGTTTATAAAATTAATAAATTCTATATAATTAATTTATAAAATTAATAAGTTTTATATAATAATTATATCAATTATAAAATTGATATATCAGTCCTTGTTTTCTTTTCTTTATTTTTTTTTTTTGAGACAGAGTCTTGCTCTGTTGCCCAGGCTGGAGTGCAGTGGCATGATCTCGGCTCACTGTAAGCTCCGCCTCCTGGGTTCACGCCATTCTCCTGCCTGCCTCAGCCTCCCAAGTAGCTGGGACTACAGGGGCCCACCACCACGCCCGGCTAATTTTTTGTGTTCTTAGTAGAGACGGGGTTTCACCATGTTAGCTAGGATGGTCTCGATCTCCTGACCTCATGATCCACCCACCTCAGCCTCCCAAAGTGCTGGGATTACAGGTGTGAGCTACCGCACCCGGCCCAGTCCTTGTTTTCAAATAACTCATAATCTGCTTCTAGAGAAAGGGAGAATGGAGACAGGGAGAGAGAGAGGAGAGGGACAGAGAGACTTGTACCTTATATTCGGATTGTTTTTTTCCACGTGGCTTCTAACAGATACAGGTGCTAGGAGAACTGAAGCACAAAGAAAAATGAATAAATTCTGCCTAGAACCATCAGCTTTACAGAGCAGGTAACAGTTGACCTGGGTCTTGAGTATAAGTAGGAGTTCCTCTTTCTCCATGATCTCTAAATCTTCATGAACTGCCTACTTCCCTCTTTAGTTATATAACCACATTTATGTTCCAAATTGTTCCATCTTCAGGTTTTACCCTTTCCCTGATTATTGACTCTAATTCTCACCCAATATACAATGGGCAGACTACAACCTCTCTAATATCTCAGGATTTTTGGCAAGGTCTGAGGACTCTTACTCAGTCACTCTGGATGCTATTCCTTGTGGCCACTGAATCCTTGATCTTTCCTCTGAGGCATATATCCTGAAATAAGCTTGCTTCTCTTTTCCTGCATTTCTCTATGCAAATCTTGTACTCTGGGGCCAGGAGACCTTCATTCACTGTCTTCCATACCCTTAACCTAGGGCCATGTACAGAAGACTTTGCTAAAGATTTGAAGACATGGAAGAGAGGCAGGATTTAGAGGAGAATCGAGGCTGAAATCTAACCCATGAACCACTTATTAAGCCTGTGCCTTAGGTAGGTACTGGGAGGAAGAATCACCTTTTTCTAATTAATGTAATCATGCTTTATGGATTAGTGGTAGCCCTAAGGGAGGTTATACCCTAGTATAGCTAAACAATCTCAGATTGAAGTTCCTAAAATGTTTGTCATTTCTGCCACTGGTAGACTTGCCAGATTTAGCAAATAAATGTACAGGACACCCAGTAAAATCTGAACTTCTGATAAATGAATTTTTTAGTATGTCTCAAGCAATATTTGGAAAAGTTATACTAAAAATTCTTTGTTCACCTGAAGTGAAAATACAAGATGCCCAGTAAAATTTGATCCAGCAACACTAGTACCAGATTTCCCTTAAACTTGTGATTTAGCTGTCCATTGTGCTGCAGGGCCTCTTGTTCCTGCCTTCTACCTCTTCTCTTTCCCTCTCCAGCTCATTTCCTTCCAACCACCCAAATTATTTTCATTTCTTGTTTAGAGCAGTTTAGCTGTTAAGTTGGTCTCAGCCCAGACCATGCAGGTTCTGCCCAGGGGACTCATCTTCATAACTAAGCATGGTCTTTGTCCTAAATAGAAACAGTTCTCTCCCAGAGAGGAATTTTGCTGTCAGCTCAAAGTAGCAAGTGTTCCTGTTCCTCAATATAATTATGTAGCTGGAAATTGAGCAGAGTTCATGTGGGACAGTTGACCTATTATAATTATAATTATAATGATTGACCTGTCTTTGTTATGATGAACAAACAAATTCATGTGATAACCTTTGTTTGGGAAGATAATGCTACTTACATATTTTCAATCTGGCTATTGAATCACTGAGCTCAGAGTGTTAGGCTGAGAAGCTATTTGAGAGATTCTCTAGTCCATACTATTTTCTCAATTTGCAGATGGAGGAATTGAAGCAAAGAGAGGGACTGTGACTTGTTCAAGGTCACACAGCAAGGTTATGTTAGAACTTGGAATTCCTCTAGATTTGCTATCCCTGTCCTTGTTTCTCAGGGGATGCGAATAATTTGACAAAATTTGCATTTTTTAAAGCATGATTCTCTTTTTCCTTGGTTGTGGTTTTGTCTGATAGTTATTTTGTACTGGGCGCATTAGTCAGGATTCTCCAGAGAGATAGAACCAATAGGATATATAATAGAAATACAGACATACGAGAGGGTATTTATTAGGGGAATTGGCTCATATGAATATAGAGGCTGTAGAGTTCCACAGCAGGCCGTCTGCAAGCTGGAGATCCCGGAATGCTGGTAGCATAGTTCAGCCCAAGTCTATAGGCTTCAGACCAGGGAAGCCGATGGTGTAACTCATCTCAGGCCCAAGGCCTGAGAACCCATAGCAGGAACCGAGGGTGCTGGTATAAATCCTGGAGTCCAAAGGCCAAAGAGCCTGAAGTTCTGCTGTCCAAGGGGAAGAGAAGAAGAGTGTCCTAACTTCAGGAGAAAGAGGGGGAAAGACTTTTCCCTGCCTTTTTTGTTCTACCTGGGCCCCCAGCTGATTGGACGGTGCCTGTCACATTGAGGGCAGATCTTCCCCACTCAGTCCACGACCTCACATGCCAATCTCCTCTGGAAACACCCTCACAGACAGATTCAGAGTAATGTTTTACAGTTCTCTAGATATCCTTTAATGTAGTCAAGCTGACACCTAAAATTAACCATCATACTGTGCTTCCCTGTTTGTCACTTTCTGTTCATTTTTTAGCGTTGACGACATATGCCTGTGGCCACTGGAATTACAATGAAGTAATAGGATGGAATAGCCTGCTTCTAGCCAACCTTTTCCACCTTCTACTTGCAGCTTTTCATTGGCTGTGGGGCAGGAAAATTAGATTTATACACCTGAATAAGCTGAATAAGCCTCCCTGGGAGAATCCTAAGTGGTGTTAACCTAAAAGGAAGAAGCTGAAGCAAAATTAATATAATTAGAGTTTATTTGGGCCAGGCTTGAGGATTGCAACCAGGAGCATAGATGCAAATTGCCCTGAATATACAGTCCAATTGGCAGCATTTGCAAGTGGATTTTTAAAGGCAAAAAGGGGGAACAAGGAGTGGATTGATACAAAGTTGTTTGTCAGGAATTCTCACTGGTTAATAGAAGTAACATTGATTAGTGATTGGTATATGTTGGTAGGCTATAGGGTGTGGGTTATAGTGTCCAGTGTGGCATTATTAGATTAATTTATAGCTACTTGTGGCAAAAACATGTAGTTTTGAGATGAATTCATAGCTCACGTGGGGGATAGGATGTGATTGTGGTCTCATTTTAATGTCTCTCTGGGCCTCATAACTTAAAAAGCTTTGCATTCTTCAGATGAAAGTTCTTTTCTCTATGATCTGCCTTTTTTCCTCAGGCCCTCATGCCCATATTTGCTGGACCTCAGGGGTAGTAGCATTGGTAGGAGATGGCCTCCCTCTGCCCATTCCCCTGGTCCTGCCAAGAAGTTGGGTTTAGCCCTGATGATATTCATGTAAAAACAACAACAAAAGCCTTAATTTCATCAGTTTCATTGCAACAAAGAGTAAACTCTCTCTGAGCTGAAGCGTATATGTCTTCACACTGTAAAAATATGCGAAGTGTGATTTCATGGCAAAAAGGATTTCTTGTCAGTGTGCAGTGATGCAGACATTGCTAAGCTTCTCCCTCAGCTCTTCTCCTTGGAGCCATTGCATAAGGGCCAATCCTGCTGAGAGTATTTTCTTTCTGCCACTTGTGTTTTTCCTAAGTTTGTTGACTCAGTAGACATTAAACACAATTTCCTGACCTTTCTAAATTAAACCATGCTGCTAAAGGGAGCCAATCAGTCACATTACAAAAAGACTTAACCTCTGTGGTGAAGAGAGAAATGTTCAGCTTCCTTGTTTTTCACCTCCCTCTGCTGGTAAAAAGTAATCCACATATATTCTGTTCAAAAGCAGAACAATTTAAGGAGAGGGAATTTGAGTCTCATGGAAACAAAATCCTTCACTTATGCATAGTTAATGATTTTGTCTTTTAAATACAGAAAGAAAAATAAATATTTCTTTCATTAGCCATTACTGTCTGATCATTATCTGGCTGCTGTGAAGAAGGAACCCAAGTTCTCTTCCACAGTATATTTATATATAACTTATTTCCTAAATATGAAATATAGTAATCCATAGGCTGACGCTGCCTTGTGTTCATTCTTTGGCATTGATGACATATGCCTGTGGTGGTAGGAATTACAATGAAGTAGGAAAATGGGATAGAATAGCCTGCTTCTGGCCAACCTTATCCACCTTCTGCTTGCTGCTTTTCATTGGCTGTGAGTCATGAAAATTAGATGTATATGTCTATTAGAATCGTGCCCCAAATAAGAGTTAAGAGTCCCAGGGTGATTTTCAGACACAGAGAAAGCACGAGCACTCGGTAAGTATGCATTGAATAAAACAGTAAAGACCTAATATATTGACATTAAAGAAGCAATACATTTCTTTAATGCCTGTATTTTTTAAAATGTATTTTGGCTGCTCAGAGGGATTCTCTGCTTCTTTTTGTGTTTTAGATGACTTCCTCACGGTCGAAGTTGATAGCTATGTAGCCTCCAGATAAGTTATGTATTAATGTGCTATTTATAATTATTGGGATTTGAAATAAGGGAGAAAACAATGAAGGATTAAAGGCTATTATCGCAGAAAACAACATTTTCCATTTTGGAAATATGTGGTACTTTCCACAAGTTTAACTCAGCAGTGTATATCTGCAATTTATGAAAGCTCTTTTGCTGAAAAATGATGTGAGGGAATACTTGAAATTGTAACATACTTTTAAATGTTAAATATCTAGCTCTTTTTTCCATTGGAGCTCTAAGAGTGTAGATAATCTGTCTTTCCTATTTGCCACCATTATCACACATTCCACCCATTTTTTTGAATGTCTGTGCTAATGCTGAGGAATGTACAGAGATGATTAAAACACAGTTCCTGCCCTCAAGTTACTGGCAGCCTAGTAGGGAAAAGAAGCCATGGAGATAAACAACGTTGATGGGAAAGATAGGTGAAGGCCTCTATTCTGGGGCCTGCTTATAATGGCATGAACCTGAACTTCATGTATGTGAGTTTACTTATCTGTAAAATAAGGGCTATAGATGACATGAAATTGGAAACTATGATTCTCTGACTTATACCATAAAATATATGTTGCATGAGATCATCATCCTTATTGTGTCATTCACTGCTGTTCCTTTAGCACTTGCCATAGAAGCTGGCACACAGTAGGTGCTCAGTTGTTTATTGAATGACTGAGTGGACAAAGAACATGGTAAAGAAATCAAAGTAAGGAGAGTTGATTTTTGATTGGATGATCAGTGAAGAGTTTATGGAGCAGATACCGTTTGAAATGAACCTTACGAAATGTTTTTCTTTGGTGAAAATTTGGAGTAGGGTGCAAATGGAGGCACTTGGCATCCAAGAGAAGCTGCGTATAGGTGAAAGAATATGGGGCTTTGAGCCAGAAGATTTGAGTTCAAATCCAACCAAGCTTTGCCACTCACTGGTGTGTGTTTTTTTGGTAACTCACTGGGGTGACTTACCATCATGTATAAAATAGGGATGATAATACTGATCATTTGACAGGTTTGTTATAAGGATTAGATGAAATGGTACAGGATATGTGGATGACACCTGATGCCAGGCTCAAAAATGTGAATGTGAAGGAGTAACAAAAATCAAAGAAGCAGCTGGCTGTGGTAGCTCACACCTGTAATCCCAGCACTTTGGGAGGCTGAGGTGGGTGGATCACCTGAGGTCAGGAGTTCAAGACCAGCCTGGCCAACATGGTGAAACCCCATCTCTACCAAAAATACAAAAATTAGCCAGGCGTGGTGGCACACACCTGTAATCTCAGCTACTCAGGAGGCTGAGGCAGGAGAATTGCTTGAACACAGGAGGCGGAGATTGCAGTGAGTTGAGATCACACCACTGCACTCCAGCCTGGGTGACAGAGCAAGATCCTGTCTCAAAAAAAGAAAAAAGAAAAAGAAAAAAAATCAAAGAAGCATGGAGGTACACAATGAAGAGTATGTATACGGATTGATATTCTGTGTTGGTATAGGGTATAGTTGCAAAAAATGTTAGATTTGGACATAAAGTTGTCTTGAGGAGTTATAGCTTCTAGAGAAAATGTTGTATTTGCCTTGGACACTTTGTGTTTGATATGTTGTAGAAGTTGGTCTGTCAGCAATCAGTGGAAGAAGAGTTTTTAGCGATAATGCTTTTAAGGCTCGTTTGCCTAAAGACTACCATGACTGAATTGATTTAATGAAAAGGAAAAATTATTCAAAGCATAGGCTACTCAGTCATTTTTTGGAGGGGAAAATAGAAGCTGGAGAGTAAGGAGAAGAACTCCTAATAGCAGTGAGAAAACTTAGCTCATTTTTATCTCCTCTGTGTCTTTGTGTGTGTCATTTCTTCCATCTGAAAGCCCACCTTTCAATCTTCACACCCTCCATGGATGTGTCTCTATTGCTCATGAACCCTTTTGTATTTTCAGTCCTTACTCTCCTTAGTGGTGATCTGCTTCTTTTGTGATTAAAAAAGAAAACAAGGCAAAGATGATGAAGTATTGAGAATGATTAAAAAAAAAAAAACAGTTTATCTGAAATTCAAATTTAGCTGGGCAACCCTACCCAGGAAGTACCTATGAGCTTTAGGGATGGAGTGACATAGACAGAACTGGGTTTGAATACAGCTCCACTAGGCAAATCAATTAATTTTGTGTCTATGTACCACAGTTTTCTTAACTGTAAAATTGGAATAATAACAGTACCTATTATGGAGGCTTATTGTAAGGATTAAATGAGATAATTCACGTAAAGCACTTGAATAATGCCTGGTGGCATATAGTATCTACTCAGAGGATATTTGTTAACTATTATTGTTTGTGAGTATATCAAGAACCATAATAACTGGATCAAAAAAGGTGAATTGAAGGGATCAGAAAGGACTAGATGGGTTACTTTCTGATCAGGACAGTTCTTCATAAATGCCCATGTCCAAATCAGCAATTGATCAATGGCGATTCACAACCTCACAACTTAAGCTGCCAACATGCCACAATGAAAAAAGGCAGATGTAGGCCTTCAAGAACAGCAAATAAGGTCAGCAAGCAAGGCCAGTGTACTGTTGACATTTATTTTTATCCTTTCATTTGTACTTCATTCAAAAAATGACTTGAGGTGACTTGCAATGAAACAGATAGTCCAAGATAAAAAATAAGTGAAAGCGTTGGGGCCAGAGATGAAGAAGGGGAAATGTGCACATGACTGTCCCTGGTTCTATCCTGTGAACCAGGGTATGGATTCTTTACCAGGCCCTCCCTGGCAGTGATGGCTGATTTCAGCTGGGTGAGCACATGTTCTTCCTGTTCTGACTTACCCTGAAACTTTTAATTTCTGGCAACATCTCTACTCTTGTAATATCGACTTGGAGACCTGGATATTTCACAGTTTATTAGGTGCCCATACTGTCAGCTCTCTGGATCTCTCTCCAGGAAGCTGGAAGCCTTGGCTAATGACTCTGCAAGTGGGAAATGCAAGGTTATCCTTCATTTTTACTACGAAGAAGGGCCTGATTATCTGTTGAATTGGAGACTTATTACTTCTTATTTTATCCACCTTACACTATCAGAGTTAATAGGGAGACAGTACTGGCAACCAGTAAGTTACTCTGGGCTTCAGATGGAAAGGGGTTTACTTCTCCCCATTAGAACATTAGTTTTAGATAAGACGTTCAATCGAATTTGTTAATAACATTATCATTCATGTAGTCAATAACATTAAACTTGAATGTAATCATTATCATGATTTATCACTAATGATAGCTCAGGGCTGTACTAAAAGTAATTATGATGATTTTCTAGTGAATGTACATGTGGCGAGTATAACTTAGCATCACTACTGAGAGGATTGCAGCACATCAGCTATCATGTCATTAATAATTTGAATTATGTTGCAACTGTTAGAGAGAGTTCCAAGTTAATGCCACGGATTTATTTAGTTGACTCTTGGGTTGTAGCCTAATACTTCTTTCTCTGGTCATCAGGCATCTCAATTTTTAATTGTGGTTTATCTCACCTAACTTAGAGAATGTGAGGTTCATTTTACTACTTCATATGCTAGACTTTTAAATGGAATAAGGTAGAATGGAAAGGCTATTCTTTTACACTTGTAGCTATCATTATGACATGCACAATATAGGAACTGCCATGATTAAATGTTTTGCTTTGGAGAGTTTTATTTGTATTATTATCAGAAGTTGCATGGTTCAAATCTTGGTGAGTTCCAGAAGGTTCTGCCACTATGTTTTTTTCTACTCATTCTTCATTTTCTTTACTCAGAATTGCCTAACCTGCATCTTATAGAAATTTTCCTTACCAGCAAATCAATTCAGTCATTTTCAGCTAAAGTTTTTTGCTTTTTTGCATGTCTACACAGAACCTTTAAGAGCAAATTCTAAAAGTGGCTAATTTCTTTTACTCCCATTCATTAATTTTAAGAAAAGTTTTTATTTTGACATAATTATAGATTCACATACAGTTGTAAGAAATAATAGAGATTGTACCCACTTTCCCCAGTGTTGACGTCTTGAAGGAACTATAGTACAATATCATGATCAGGAAATTGACACTGATACTGTTAACATACAGAACAGTTATGTCCTTATAAGGATCTCTCATGTTGTTGTTTTATAACCATGTCCACCTCCCTCTCTCGTTCATTTTATTTATATTCACAGGTATGTGTTACCTTAATTCCTTGCAGTTGTTCTACCTTCAGTAAATCCTGGATCAAATGAGTTATTGGTAGAAAACAACCATATTCTATGGGTTTCTAATTATGTGTGTAGTTATTTGCATAGCGCAAACCTCAGGTCTGATAGGTAGCCGAGATCATTTGAAAAGTTTCTCCAGCTAGCCTTAGGTCATTCCTTGGAGTTGGGGAGTGGAGGAGAGGGGACTCTATAAGGGACTTACTAGAGCCTTTGCAGTGAGCAGGTACTGAAGGAAAAGCTGTGGAAATAGTGGCAAAAGTTAACAGGAAAAGCAGAGTTATAGACCATGTTCTAGAGGCATGGCTATCCAACAATGGAAAATGGAAGACTTAATGGAGTCAGGTAAACTTTTCCTTGAGTAAAGCCTGCATGGAAACCTTCAAGTTTCCAGTCTGTATGTGTGTGGGTGGGCGAGAGGGGGTCGTGTGGCAGAAGTGAGTGATGCTTTTAAATCAAGTAGATAATTTCTTTTGGTTCTTTTGGAGAAGGTGCTAAGGCGATAAATGTAGTTACTGATGGCCGGGCGTGGTGGCTCATGCCTGTAATCCCAGCACTTTGGGAGGCCGAGGCAGGTAGATCACTTGAGGTCAGGAGTTCGAGACCAGCCTGACTAACATGGTGAAACCCTGTCTCTACTGAAAATACAAAAATTAGCCAGGCGTGGTTGCGGGCGCCTGTAATCCCAGCTACTCAGGAGGCTGAGGCAGGAAAATCACTAGAATCCAGGAGGTGGAGGTTGCAGTGAGCTGAGATTGTGCCATTGTACTCCAACCTGGGCAACAGAGTGAGACTCTGTCTCAAAATAAATAAATAAATAAATAAATAAATAAAATAATTAAAAAATTAAAACGTACCTACTGAAAACAGGGTCCAACTTCCCATAAGAGGGGCCTGATCAGTGCTGGGGTTGGGTATGGCTGGTTTGCAGGGCTGATATTTAGCCCTAGGCAGAAAGTGAGGCAGATGCCCACACAAACAGACTTTAATAATTCAGAAAGGGTTCCATGAAAATCATGACTGAGCATTCCAGAACTTAGTTCTACTCAATGTACGTTTGTTGAATATTTACTGTGTACCAGGTTCTGAGCCAGATGTTGAGGAAAAAATGCCCCCAGGCTGTAAAGAACTGAGAGAGCACTGGATATAGTAAACATCAAGCAGACCCAGGACCATATGAGGGCAGCAAGATACACTCTAGATCCCACCTTTTGGCATGACTGGGGCTCCCATAAGACTGTGTCCTAATCAGGATTTATTTTAGTGTCTAGTATATTCCCTGCCCAGGTCATTATTAGGGCTTAAAACTGAGAGACAGACAATCAGACAGATAGCTAGACAGATAGATAGGCGGAAATGAGGCTCAGTAATTCAGCAGAAGGCAAGGGCTAGCACTTTATTTCAGTTCAACATTCTTTTATCCTCAGAGAGTAATATAAGGAGCATTTAACACTCAAGATATCAGTAAACAGAATGGGGCAGCTTTGATGGGGTGAATGATAGCAGATGTCTAAAAAGTCTATAGCTAACTGAAAAATCCTGAGTGCTCTTGCTTAGGATCAAAAAAGCTTTCATTAACATCTTTAATCTATGTAATGAAATCTCAAATTATTTTTCATGCCTTTATTGTTGCTTGTGCCAGTAACCAAAATTTCAGGAGAACACAATAAATTACAATGTGACCTAAAATCAACAGTGAAGAGGTGAAGAGTCATCAACCAAAAAAAAAAAAAAAAAAAAAAAAAAGGAGATTATTTAGGGGAATGGAAATGATTCAGATACCAAAGTAAAAAAGCCACTTGTTGTTGACAGAAATATACATTTGTAACTATTGTTTAACTGGACATGTAGGCCATGGAAAAAAATCAAAAGCCCAAGTCATATAACAACCCTTTTTGATTTTAGACTTCCTTCCACCATCTTTATTTTTTTGGTGGACTTAACCTTTGATTAGCCTTTGATTTCCTGTTACTATTACCCTTGGTGCTTTGTCTTCTCTTTGCCCTGTGTTTGCATGATTTGTGTTCTTCATCTTGAAGAAGTGCTCCACACTTATCTTTTTCCCATGTTCTATCTCTTCCAAATCAGGTGCTCAGATGGCAGAGGCCTTTTTAATGAATCTCTGTCAAGCTATGCAGACTACTTTAACAAACAACCCTCCAATGTCAATGACTTGACACAATAAACATTTATTTCTCAGTTGCACAAAGTCCAGTGTTGTTGTTCTTGGTCAGGCATTTGTCCTGGGTGGCTGTCTTCTAAATGCTGACTCAAGGATGCTGCTTCCTTCCATCTTACAATGCCATCATCTTCAATAATGAGTCTTCATGGTCATTTCAGATGGGAAAGTGCAAGAACAGAATACTTGATACTTGGTTTTGAAGTGGTATGTACTTCACTTCTGCTTTCATTCTACTGGCCAGAACTAGTCACATGGCCCCACATAGATGCAAAAAGAACTGGGAAATGTAGCCACTGGCTAGGCTGTCATTTCTCAATGACATCACTATGCTTGGGTGTACTTCTAGCTGTTTCTGGCTCACCATCCTTTGAAAACATTGTTCCATAAGAGTGCCTCAGCTGTTTTCTGAGTCCTAGGTGATTCTGATCCCATGTCTATTCTACCTGAACTGTGTTTAATCACAAAATCCTCCTCAATTCAAAGCCACCAGTAAGAAATATAATCCTTTCTTAATTTTAATAATGTATCTGGAGAAGCGTGAGTCACCTCTGTATGTCAATAGCTGCAAGAAATTACCGTTTGTGCTTTCTGGAGCCAGAAATCCCCCCATTAAAACCAGACCATTACTACAGAAAGTCAAATATTGCATGATCTCACTTATATGTGAAATCTAAAAATGTCAAGTTCATAGAAACATGAGTAGAATGGCTGTTACCAGGGGCAGGAGTGGGGGAAATGGGGAGATGCTGGTCAAAGGGTACAAAGTTGCAGTTATGTACAGCATGGTGTCTATAGTTAATAATAATTCGGCTGGGCATGGTGGCTCACACCTTTAATCTCAGCACTTTGGGAGGCCGAGGCAGGCAGATCACTTGAGGTCAGGAGTTCGAGACCAGCCTAGCCAACGTGGCGATACCCCGTTTCTACTTAAAATACAAAAATCAGGTGGGCAGTGCGTGCCTGTAATCCCAGCTACTAGGGAGGCTGAGGCAGGAGAATTGCTTGAACCCAGGGGGCAGAGGTTGCAGTGAGCCGAGATCGTGTCACTGCACTCCAGCCTGAGTGACAGAGCAAGACTCTGTCTCAAAATAAAAGAAAAAATCTATTACATACTTGAAATTTGCTAAGAGAGTAGATCTTAAGTGTTCTTAACACAAACACACACAACAGGAACTATGTGAGGTGATGGATGTGTTAATTAGCTTGATTGTGGTAATCATTTCACAATGTATATGTATATCAAAACATTGCATAGTATATCTTAAATACATGCAATTTTTATTTGTCAGTTATACTTCAATAAAGCTGGGAGCAAAACAAAAAAATGGCCCATTACTTAGAGCATAGAAAAAACAAATGAAATCATTGACAATTTTAGCTCAAATTTCCAGGTTTGTTACATATCATGGATTTGAGGGGAACTATTTAAAAACCATGATGTACTTTTCATAGAGCTGGATTTTGATGGGACCAATGGAGTTCTCTCCCTTGTGTTCTCTAGTGCTGGTTTTGGACCCATACAGATGTGAGAGTGACTCTTACCATTCTGGCAATAAGCCTCTGCATTAAACATCTTGCTCTGGGGAAGCTTTCAGCATAACACATTGGCAACAAAGGCTAAATATATATGTATATGGATGGATCCTTCAGAAGGCTAAAAATATTGCATTTGATTGTCCTGCCTCTCTGGATCCCATTAGCTTGCAGAGACCAAGGAATAACCTGGGGTTCTTAATCTTCTGCATTTAATTCAGATCCTGTTATTTATATAACCATTTATTTACTGACCAAGGCCTGCTGTTCTCCAAAGATAGCGGAATGGTTAAATAAATTATGCTACATCTATATGTTAGAATATTAAGAAAGCTTTAAATTGTGTTTCTCAGAATTTTAATGGCCATTAGAAAATGCTTATAATATGACATTTCATTTTACAATATTTATATGATCTCAATTTGCATGTGTCTATATATGTATATGTGCTGATATAGGCATAGTAAAATGATTGGAAAAAAAGAGATCAAAATTTTAACGGTGGTTATCTCTGGGCAATGGGATTGTGGGTGACTTTTATATTCTTTATATTTCTCTGTGTTTTCCAAAGTTTAAATATGAGCATGAGTTACTTATGAGAAGAACATGGGTCACCACACTGTTAATCAAGTTCAGCATCTAAACATTCTCATGAAAATTACTAAAGGTTGGAAGAAAGGGGGAAGTTTGGCTGTCTTAAATGGTTGAATCCTCTATCTTTAAATAAGAAACATGTAGAGTGACCTAACATTGAAAACACTGGTTATATCACTTTTTTGGTCATTCTTAAATTTTACTGCTGAAATTTATTAGTCCTTGTAGTAAACATTTCCAAAAGTTCATTGTAGAATTATAAGTTTATAAGAACGTGTAAGAATTAAGTTATGAAATTGTACCCTCCAGGTAGATGGGCAGTAGTCCTTGGTTTACTTTTGCATGGGAGAAGGCCGGTATTGCATAAGAGAAATAGCACAGGCTTTGGAGTGTCCTTGATTCCATTCTTGGCTCTGTGGTGTACTAGCTATGTGACTTGGAGCCAGTTACTTAAAGTTTCTGAAACTTTGTGTCTGTATCTACAGGTTGTAGGTATTTCCTGCCTGGCAAGTTTATTTGACAATTAGAAATAATAAATGTCCAAAGTTTCTAATACTTCTCTGTCAACTCCCCAGACACTCAACTCTCCAACCTCAGATGTTCCAGAGAATGATATCTCTTTCATTACTAGCTCACTGCCGAATCCTCAATTGACAATAGCTTGATTGCTGCTGCTGCTTCTCCTGCTGGTACTACAATTATTACCGTTACCACTGCTATGATCATGAGCTTCCCCTTTACCAGTGGCAATGGTACCACTGTACTATCTAGCTATACTGAAGTTGGTGGGTCAGTTTTATTGCTTTAGCCTAATTTTCAGTTCCAGTCAGGGCCATATTCAGCTGCTTTGCATGGACAGGACAAACCTTTTCTACCACCCTCTGCCCAGCTAGCAATTAAGGGGGATTAAATTATGGTAAAGAAGGGATCTTCAGCAACTACCTCCAGCCCTCAGGCCTGTATCTTCTCTGATTGTTCAGTACGTATGGGTACTGATTGTTAAATATTTTAAATATTATACCTGGTTCTAGTCAAATAAAGACCAAGAGAGGTCATATATCTCCTATACTGCTGAAGAAAAAAATGTCATGATAGCCAACTGGGTACTAACATTGAAGCCTTGAAAAGTGAGAGAATATTTGCAGTAAATGTTAAGTTGATGATAAAATGCTTCTTATTCCTCTTTACACTTTGCAAATCCATTCCTGGGACAGCTGTGTGTTCAGGACAGTGTTGATGAGTGCACCTGCTGTGATCCTTGGAAAGCGTCTTTGTGGAGGAGGACATCATGAACACTAACAGGGGGAATTTCTCGTTCTCATTTTCATTTCTAAGAGATGCAAAATGCATCTCACCAAAACAAAGACGCAAAAAGCTAAAAACAAACAAACAAATAACACTTTCCACAACCTTCTTTACCAATTCCCTGGCTGGAATTTTAGGAATAAAACCACAGACTAAAGGAATTCTACACGAATAAATTCTACACAAAGCCTCTGTGTATGCGCATGCACATGGTCTGCTACCATTATGACATTGCAAAGCAAGATCAGTGAAATGATCTAACATTCTAAAGCACTCAGTTCTTGGAATATCATCCAAGTTCCCATGCATTTCAATTTGAAAGCTTAGTTGCTTAGTTATAATTGCAACAAAAAGGAGAGATATAAATCTTCCTTGAATTAGATGATCTATGTGTGATACAATGTGTAATATTCTCCAAAAATAATTTTTGCCTAACCCGAGCCCTTAAAATTAAAATATCTGGACTATAAATTTATCTTCTAGTCTCAACCCTAGAGGGACAGTAAAGGACCAGATTTCCTTGCCTCTGCAGGAATAAATGTAGTAGAACTCTATGACACCCAACTCTACTATAACATATGTTCAGTTATATTGCAGGCCAAACCATGCACCCCAAATAGAACAACTTTATATATGATAAGCCATTGAAACTGGCACCAGTTCTGTCCTGCAAGGCTAGCATTATGCAGGGATTTTAAATGCCCATTTTGGAGGGATACATTTCTTGTAGGTGATGGATTTGTATTTTGCCTGGCCTAGAAAGTTAGTGATGCTGTATTAGTTCGTTTTCACACTGCTGATAAAGACATACCTGAAACTGGAAACAAAAAGAGGTTTAATTGGTGTTACAGTTCCACATGGCTGGGGAGGCCTCAGAATCATGGAGGGAGGTGAAAGGCATTTCTTACATGCTGGTGGCAAGAGGAAAATGAGGAGGAAGCAAAATCAGAAATCCCTGATAAACCCATCAGATCTCATGAGACTTATTCACTACCATGAGACTAGCACAGGAAAGACCAGCCCCCATGATTCAGTTACCTCCCCCATAGGTCCCTCCCACAATACATAGAAATTCTGGAAGATACAATTCAAGTTGAGATTTGGGTGGGGACATAGCCAAACCATATCAGATGCCAAAGATTGCTGGTCCATGCCTTAAGAAGTTCATCACCAAAATCAAGGCATTTAGGCAGTGGTTAGACTGAGCTGGTCAAGGTGAAACCAGATATTGAGCTGGGAGAAGAGATATCATTTTTTGGAACATCTGAGGTTGGGGAGTTGAATGTCTGGGGAGTTAACAAAGCAGTATTAGACACTGTAGATATAGAGTTAGTGTAGTATTGCTCTCTAGAGTCTATTGTGCTTGCAGCCTGGAAAAGTCTATGACTGTAGTTATTTGTTTGGACAGCTACCTGAATGCTTTTATTTTTAAAGGGGGATGATTTTACATCTCCTCCTCAGTTTACCTAGCCTGCCAATCTGCAACTAAGGAGATCAGATTGTCTCAAATTTAGCTTCCATATGTTATTAAGTTCTTTTTTTAATTTTTTGAGATAGGGTCTCACTCTGTCACTCAGGCTGGAGTGCAATGGTGCTATCATACTTCCCTGCAGCCTCAAACTCCTGAGTAGCTGGGACTACAGGCATGTGCCACAACACCCGGTGTATTAGTGCGTTTTCACACTGCTGATAAAGACATACTTGAGACTGGGACGAAAAATAAGTTTAATGGACTTATGGTTCCACTTGGCTGGGGAGGCCTCACAATCATGGTGGAAGGTGAAAAGCACTTCTCACATGGCTGTGGCAAGTGAGAATGAGAAAGAAGCCAAAGGGGAAACCCTTGATAAAACTATCAGATCTTGTGAGAGTTATTCACTACCATGAGAACAGTATGGGGGAAACTGCCCCCATGATTCAATTATCTCCCACCAGGTCCCTCTCACAACACATGGGAATTATGAGAGTACAATTCAAGATGAGATTTGGGTGGGGACACAGAGTCAAACCATATCATTCTGCCCCCGGCCCCTGCCAAATCTCATGTCTTTATATTTCAAAACAAATTATGTCTTCCCAACAGTCCCCCAAAGTCTTAACTCATTTCAGCTGTAACTCAAAAGTCCATAGTCCAAAGTCTCATCTGAGACGAGGCAAGTCCCCTCCACCTATGAGCCTGTAAAATCAAAAGCAAGCTAGTTACTTCCTAGATGCAATGGGGGTACAGGAATTGGGTAAATACAGCCATTCCAAATGGGAGAAATTGGCCAAAACAAAAGGGCTACAGGCCCCATGCAAGCTCAAAATCCAGCACGGCAGTCAAATCTTAAAGTTCCAAAATGATCTCCTTTGATGCCACATCTCACATCCAGGTCACACTGATGCAAAAGATGGGCTCCCATGGCCTTGGGCAGCTCTGCCTCTGTGGCTTTGCAGGGTATACCCTCCTTTCTGTCACTTTCATGGGCTGGCATTGAGTGTCTGCCACTTTTCCAGGCACACAATCCAAGCTGTTGGTGGATCTACCATTCTGGGGTCTGGAGGACAGCGGTGGCCCTCTTCTCACAGCTCTACTAGGCAGTGCCCCAGTAGGGACTCTGTGTGGGGGCTCCAACCCCACATTTCCCTTCTGCACTGCCCTAGCAGAGGTTCTCCATGAGGGCCCTACCCCTGCAGCAAACTTTTGCTTGGGTATTCAGGCATTTCCATACATCCTCTGAAATCTAGATGGAGGTTCCCAAACCTCAATTCTTGACTTCCTTGCACCCACAGGCTCCACACCACGTGGAAGCTGCCAAGGCTTGGGGCTTGCACCATCTGATGGCATGGCCTGAGCTGTACCTTGACTCCTTTTAGTCACAGCTGGAGCAGCTCGGAAACAGGATGCCAAGTCCCTAAACTGCACATGGCAGAGGGACACTGGGCCTGGCCTATGAAACCATTTTTTCCTCCTAGGCCTCTGGGCCTGTGATGGGAGGGGCTGCCACAAAGGTCTCTGACATGCCCTGGAGACATTTTTCCTATTATCTTGGTGATTAACATTGGGCTTCTTGTTACTTATGCAAATTTCTGCAGCCAGCTTGAATTTCTCCTCCGAAAATGGATATTTCTTTTACTGCATTGTCAGTCTGAAAAATTTCCAATCTTTTATGCTCTGATTCCCTTTTAAAACTGAATGCCTTTAACAGAGCCCAAGTCACCTCCTGAATGCTTTGCCGCTTAGAAATTTCTTCTGCCAGATACCCTGTATCATCTCTCTCAAGTTCAAAGTTCCACAAATCTCTGGGGCAGGGGCAAAATGCCGCCAGTCTCTTTGCTAAAATATAACAAGAGTCACCTTTGCTCCAGTTCCCAACAAGTTCCTCATCTCCATCTGAGACCATCTCAGCCTGGATTTTATTGTCCATATCATTACCAACATTTTGGTCAAAGCCATTCAACAAGTCTCTAGGAGATTCCAAACTTTCCTACATTTTCCTGTTTTCTTCTGATCCCTCCAAACTGTTCTCTGCTACCCAGTTCCAAAGTCAGTTCCACATTTTCAGGTATTTTTTTCAGCAACACCCCACTCTACTGGTACTAATTTACTGTATTAGTTCGTTTTCATGCTGCTGATAAAGACATACCTGAGACTGGGAAGAAAAAGAGGTTTAATTGGACTTATACTTCCACATGACTGGGGAGGCCTCAGGATCATGGTGGGAGGTGAAACGCACTTCTTACATGATGGTGGCAAGAGAAACTGAAGAAGATGCAAGAGCAGAAACCCTTGATAAAACCATCAGATCTTGTGAGACTTATTCACTACCATGAGAACAGTATGGGGGAACCACCCCCATGATGCAAATTATCTCCCACCAGATCCCTCCCACAACATGTGGGAATTATGGGGGTACAATTCAAGATGACATTTGTGTGGGAACACATAGCCAAGCCACATCACTCACAGTCGTGGTTGAAGGTGAAAGGCACTTCTTACATGTCCACGACAAGAGAGAATGAGAAAAAAGCAAAAGTGGAAACCCGTTTTAAAACCATCAGATCTCGTGAGTCTTATTCACTACCACGAGAACAGTAGGAGGGAAACTGCCCCCATGATTCAATTATTTCCCACTGGGTCCCTCCCACAACGTGTGGGAATTGTGAGAGTACGATTTAAGATGATATTTGGATGGGGACACAGAGCCAAACCATAATACCTGGCTAATTTTTTGATTTTTTAAAGTAGAGATGAGGTCTCACTATGTTGCCCAGGCTGGTCTTGAACTCCTGGGCTCAAGTGATCCTCCTGTTTCAGGTTTCTAAAGTGCAGTGATTATAGGCATGAGCCACCAGTCCTGGCCAATATGCTGCTAAATTCTCAATCTAGAAGAGTGTATTTTGCTTTCTGAATGTTCCTTTCCTTAATAGTGTTTCATTCTTGTAGACTTTTTCTATTTTTATTCCTTTACTCTCACTTTATGGTGTTTGGGAAGGAAACATATAACCCTGTGTGGTTCAGTTTGCCACAACTAGAATTCTCCCAACATACACCATTTTCAGCTTCTCCTAGGACCTGATCAGATTCCCTCCCCATCTGCTCAACAACTCCTCCATTAAACGTAATTTGCTGTGCTAATTTAAGCCTGCCAGATTATGTTCTCTGATGCTCCAGTTGCTACATTTAAAGGAGAGAACCTGCTTCACACAGAGAATCTACTCAGACACAGGTTTTATTTTTCTCCTTCTGGACAAGTGTTGGCCTAGTGGGTTTTGGAATCAGGCAGAATTGAGTTTAGATCATGGCACTGTTATTTATGTACCGCATGGGATAGGGAAAATCAGTTAATGTCTCTGGGGTTTTCTATCTGTCAAATAGATATGATATCTATATATCAGAGTTTCGCAAAGACTATGTAACTTGAAAGTTTAGCAACACTTAATGGGTTGCCAAAGCTATTATAGATTCAATAAAAGAAAACTCTTATTGTATTCATATAAGGCAGGGAATGAGCCTGAACAATTAATTATTTGCACAATTGATTTCCTCAAGGGGAAAGAAAAGCATTCAAAGCAACTATTTGGTACTGAATATAAAAAAAGAAGTGTCCTATTTATTGGAAAGGCTGAATTGGCCAGTATAATCAGGAAAGACATTTGCATGGAAAATTTTCCTAAATTAAAACAAATAAATAATATATTGGGTTCATCAACACACCAGCCTATTTGGATCAATGGCTTACTAATGTGAAAACATTTTCTAGTTGAAACACTGACTATTTAAATGTTCACAAATATATTTCAAATTCAATAAATGATTAGGGAGGACTTGTTTGATCCTTTTCTAGGCCCTAAAATGAGACGGTGGAGGGGGTGGATCGTAAATAAAAAAGACATGGTTCCTATTCTGAAGAAGATTGCAAGAGGGAAGATGAGATGTATATTTAAGTAACTACAATGAGCATAACACATAGTGAATAAATTCTAAAAGAGCTTATAGGAGTCAGAGGTTTTTTTCTTGCTGTAGTTGTGGAAGAGAGGTAAGGGTGGCTTTCTGGAGAGCGTGGGCTTTCATCTGGGTTTTTAAAAGGTGTAAGCCCCTTTAGCTGTTCATTTAGCTTGTCCAGGTTCTGACTTCTGAATGGTGTAGTAAGCCACCAGCACTGTCAGCACAAAGCCACAGGTGGCAAACTGGTAGCAGGAGTTCTAACAAGAAGCAATGCTGTTTGTAGATGTAGCTGCAAATATTAAGGCCAATGATGTACAGTCCCACTGCCTCCTTTTGTCAGGGTCTAGAGGGTTAGGTCAGCCAATTTCTGACAGGCACAAAGCAGCTGTTCAGTCTAATATATCTTTGCGTCAACAATTAAATTAAGGTGATGCTTTGATATATTGCTAGTCATTTTTATGGCCCCAAATCTCTGATGCTCTTGGTTTCCTAGATTATTGTATTCCTGCTAGCCATGGTAGTCCTGTGAGTACAGCATTTTGAGATTCGAAGGAATATTTCTAGCCCTTATTCAGGAGTATTCTGAAACTCTGCTTAGAATAATTTGCTGTACAGTAGACATCAGGCTTCCATTAACCATCTTCCTGATGAAGGAGTACTAATGACTCACTTGCTTATTTTTAATGATTTCCTACAGATCGAAGTGTTACATTATTTTTCATTATCAACAAATGGTAGAATATTGGCACTAAAGAAAAGTCTGAAAGTAAAATTATTTGTTAATTCTATCACTATAGTACAGGGTGTTAAAGTAATGCTTGCTGCTACAACAGATAGACCATGATATCTCAGTGGCTTATTGCAGTGGATAGTTATGTCTTGCTTATTAAAACCAAATCAGCAATGGTATGTGTGAGGTTCTGGGACTCAGAGACTCAGACTAACAGAGATTCTGCCATCTTCAAAACAGGGTTTCCTGGTGTTGACATCCAATTAGCAGACAAAGAAAGAAACCACAAAGGAGATGTTTATGGACCAGGAAGGAAAGTTGCTCACATAAATTTAACACAGTTCTATTGGCCAGAACACAATCACATGGCTCCACAAGTATGTAAGAAGAACTTGGAAATGTACTATCTGGCAAGGCAGCCACTTTTACTAGCATCAACCCACTTTGGTGAGGCTATACACAGCTACTGTTTTCAATTTGGCATCTTTGCAATCATAATATATCATCTTACGTCCTTCTCGTTCACTTAATATTGTATCAAAACCTATCCTATCTGCATAGTTTGCATAATAGTTTTTAGTCATCACGTGATATTTTATTGTATTGATAAATATTTATTAGGCCATTTTTTGGACATTTAGATTATTTTCTGGTTTTAAGGATGATACATTTTTTCTATGAACATCTTTCTGTGTCAAGATTTTCCCCTGTTAAATTATTTTATTTGAATAAATTCTCATGAGTTGAATTAGTGAGTCAAAGAAGGAGACCCTTAGATATTGCTATGCTGCTTTCAAAATGATGTTTCAATTCACAAGACTACCAGTGGAGTGTGAAGATTCTAATTATACCTACCAAGTAACGAGAATTAATACATTGCTTTTCTAATCTGCAGAGATGCTTAGAAGATTGCACTCTTTTTCCCCAGTTGTCACTTGAAAAATTGTCTTTAAATATTTGCAGGAGTATTTCTCAGTCAAAAAAGGGTAGTCAAAAATTTCTCTCCTGAATGGTTGAATTAACCATGGTATATACACACAATAGGGTATTATGTACCTGTTAAAAATAAGGGAGATCTCTAATGAATGCATGTGGAATAATTTCCAGGATATACTGTTGAGTGAATAAACAAAGTGTAAAAGACTATCTGTAATATGCTACTCATCATGTAAGAAAGAAAGGGATATAAGAAGATAACCATGTATCTGCTCATTTGTACAAAAGATATAGGAAGGAAACCAGAAACTGAAGAGACTGGTTGCCTATGAGGTCTAAGTGATAAATGCATGGGAAAAAGGGAAGAATGGGAATGAGGTAATAGGGATAAGGAGGCAGTGACACTTCTCGGAGTTTATCTTTGTATATAGTTCTGACTCTTAGAACCATGGTAATGTTTCACACAACCAGCCAAAAATGAATCAATAATTAAAATCAAGCAAGATGAGGTGGAGGAGAACCTAATTGGGAAATAAGCAGTAACAAATGAACCTAATTGTATTTCAAATGAACAACATAGTCACCCTGAAGGGTACTGGGGAAAAAAATGGACCTAAATAACTATGGTAGGTACCCTGTAAGATGGTCCTGAATGATCCTTACCTCCTGGCTTTCATGCCCTTGTGTAATCCCTTCTCCTTACATTTGAGATGGATTTGATTATTTCTTTTAGTGAAAAGAATGTGGCAGGAATGGTGGCATGTTACTTCTGAAATTAGATTATGGAAAGATTGTGCCTTCTGTCTTGGGTATCCTTTCCTGCTTATATGCCCACTTACACAGAATCTGGCTTCTATGTTGTGAGCTGCCTTTTGGAGAGGCGTATGGGACAAGGCAGTGATGTTTCCAGGCAAAAGACATGACGAACTGATGCCTGCCCAGAGCCATATGAATGAGCTTGGGATGGTCTTCTCCCAATTGAGCCTTGAGATAAATGTTGCCCTGGCTGACACCTTGATTGGAGCCTTGTGAGAGACCAGGAGCTAAAGGCATCCAGCATAGCCATGCCCAGATTCCTGACCCACAGAAATTGTGAAAAAACTCTTTGTTGTGTTCAGTTGCTAAGTTCTAGGGGAATTTTGTTATTTAGCAATAAATAATATAGTAACATTGGAAAACAGTATTCTAACTGGATATTTTAAGGTTAATGACAAAAAATACACTAACACTATACTTATTTGTAACACAATTATTCACAGGGGTATTGTTTAGCAATTCTGTGACAAATTTATGTGATCAAGATTGAACAAATAAATGAATCTATTGTAGATAAAAGCTAGTTTTCTTATTGGTGGAGAAATAATTTACAAGTAAGAGAAGAAGGAAGGCTAAAATGAACTTTGAGGTGTTGGATTAGACTCAGACGTACTAGTATGAACTCATAGTGTTTAGTATAGAGATATATAGACGTGGAAATAGACGTTGATGTTTGTCTACCATGTAGGTTAACATACATACCTATATTTCCCAGCTTGATCCTTTGAAAAGACTAGAACTAATGACAGCTCACTAACAGTGAGTATAATTAGTATTCAGACCTTGTTCTCTAAACACAATTCTCCAATAAAAGGAACTCAAAGGGCTTCTTAGAGAAGTGACTGATTCCAGAGTTGGGGCATGGAAAATATAAAATGAACCTGGAACATCTTGTGGTGCCAGAAAATAAGAAAATATTTACACAAATAGATAGGAGCATGTCAAAAGGAGACAGGATCCAAGCTGCCAGAGCTCCCAGTGGCCAAACCTGGGGCAAGTTTAGCAACAAAATAAATAACAATATTAATGGATTTTAACCCATAGGATAAAATAAATATATATTTGTCCATACTGATATCAATTAAATGAATAAATAAATAGAAGATAAGAAGGTAGTTTTCCTCACTGAAGGATTCCAATTCACGTAGAAGGAAGGAGTAAAATACAAAATCACCATTAGGAAAATACCACGGTAATAATTATTTACAGGTAAGATCCACCAATGGATAACAAAGTCAGTAGGTGATCATTTGAGGAGAAGCAAGACATTGGCATAGTGTCAAAAATGTTTACCAGTTACAAAGGGAAAAAATATTGACTTTATAGTGGAGAAATAAAATACCACCTTAATCATGTGATCAGGATTAATACCAATGGTAATAAGACATATGGGCATGCGGTACCTCCTGATATGATACACTGAGAAGGGTACAACATACCTTCTTATTATTCATGCGCAAACTACATAACCTCAATCTCGTCATGAGGAAACATCAGACAAATCCAAATTGAAGCTCATTCTGCAAAATAACTGCTCAGTAGTCTTTAAAGTTCTCCAGGTCATGAAAAACAAATAGAGACTGAGGAATTGTTGCATATCAGAGAGGACTAAAGAGAAGTAGCAACTGAATGCAAGGTGAGACTTTGGAATACGAAAAGGACATTGATGGGGAGACTGGCGAAATTTGAATAAGATATGTAGTTAGTAGTATTTTACCAATCCTAATTTCCTGGTTTTGATTATTGTGCTATGGTTATGTAAGATTGACATTAATATTGAGGGAAACAGTGATGGGTATATGTGAACTCTCTACTATTTTTGCAATTTGTCTGCTGGGAAACTTCCCTTCTGCAGATCTTTGGTCTTATCTCTGAGGGCAAGATCCAACTGGTTTGCAAAGGGAGGAACTTAGTTCCCAGCCTAGTGAACATTTCCATAGGCACATGCCTTTATTAGTTATATCTACAGTGGGCTAGTAATCTACAGATTTATAAGTCTGTAAAAAATGATCCTGAGTCTCTTGACCTACAGCCTCAGAATTATGCTGTTTATATATACTTCAAAAATAGGCATTATCTCTCTCAGCCTCTACTTTGGACTATGGATGATGACACATGGTATGATCATGTATGTTGAATGGTAGAAGTCCAGGACAGTTACCATCCAGCAGCCTGCAATAGAGTATCACAGAGCTATTATCATGTCACCAGGATCCTTTTGTTTTCTGTCTCTGAACAGCTCCTTAACCACTGCTGCAAACAATAGAAGCCTTGGTTGCCCCTTTAACTCACAGGATAATTTATGTCTTCTGTCAGTGTTCTCTTGGCAAGGGTTTGTTTTACTACAAGTAGAAGGAGAAAGAATTACATGTTGGAACAGTATAGGCAGCACATGTTTAATAATAAATCAATTTGAAATTGACCAAAGTGATGACCTTGTAAAGTAGTTCTGACATGGGAAACTTATAAAGTCTCATGTTAGAGTCAAAAATAAATAGTTTGCCAACTGTCTTTCTCCTTTTCCTCTCGACCATCAGTGACCCTCTAATTCATTTTAATAGGCAGGAATTTTTAAAAATGACACAAGCAAGCAATATAAAACAGTACAAAGAATATATTTTTAAAAATATCAAATCACAATGTTTAGAGATGAGTGATAATAGCATACATTGTGGACATAATTATAGATAGCGGTCTATATACAGATAGAAGAATGAATGGATGTGTAGTTGTGCAGAGATAGAAACAAATTTAAAAGAAAAGGATCACCTAGATGATGGGTTGATAGGTGCAGAAAACCACCATGGCACATGTATACCTATGTAACAAACCTGCACGTTCTGCACATGTATCCCAGAACCTAAAGTAAAATAAAAAAATTTAAAAAAGAAAAAGATGATACAGAAGCATGTTATTTTAATAATAAAACCTATTAAATTTTTTTTCCTGTATTTGCCATAAGAGATATTGGTTCCTAAAATATCCCTTTAAGGTGAGCAGACACAGTATAAAGATGCACTAGGAGACTGAAGTAATGCTTTCTTGTAGGGCTCCATATCTCAATTTTATTTTATTTATTTATTTTAGTGCATTACTTTTTTCCATATCTCAATTTTAAACAACATGACTGAGCTCACAACCTTATAAAATCAGCTACTTAGTTATTTTACCACTTGTTCCATTTCCCTCCCCTCTAGCTTTCATTTTTTATTTTTTTTGGCTTGTTTTGGTTTTATTTCATCAGGGCTTATACTATTTACATGCTGTGCGGCAATCACAATTCTTTCAGTTGTTGAAGTTCTATATTTAATTGGATTCAGTACTTACTGTCCCATTATTTTATCTTATCTTGTTCTGAGTTCCTTATTGGACTCCCCTCTTGATTGGCTGGATTTCATTATCAAGTAGTAATTTTTTTTTTTTTTTTTTTGAGACGGAGTCTTGCTCTGTCGCCCAGGCTGGAGTGCAGTGGCATGATCTTGGCTCACTGCAACCTCTGCCTCCCAGGTTCAAGCGATTCTCCTGCCTCAGCCTCCCAAATAGCTGGGACTACAGGCGCGCACCACCAAGCCCAGCTAATTTTTGTATTTTTAGCAGAGACAGGGTTTCACCATGTTGGCCAAGATGGTCTCGATCTCCTGACCTTGTGAACTGCCCTCCTCAGCCTCCCAAAGTGCTGGGATTACAAGTGTGAGCCACCGTGCCTGGCCTTAAGTAGTATTTTTTAAAGAGGAGCTCATTAGGGCTATATTTCTTGAAATTTTAGTGTATTCATATCTGAGAATATCTGCCTGTTGCTTTTACACTTGAACAACTTGTCTGGGTAAAGTATTTTGGAGTCACATTTACTTTCCCTTATGACTTTGCTCTGTCTTCTAGCATGGAAAGCTTCTAGAGAAGAGTCTGAGGCTAGAGAGAATTTCCCCCATTGCACATAACTTGCTTTTTCTGCCTGACTACTTAAATAATTGTTATTCATACTCCAGTTTTAATAACCAGAATATGTTTTGATGATGTTTGCATTGTGCGAGTGTTCCTTAATATATGGTATGCCCTTTTGATTAGACGATCCAATTCTTCCTTCATGGAAATGTTCCTTATTTCAGGGACCCAATCATAGGATCACCTTTATCTGTCTTCCTTATCTTTCACCTAGTTGTTTAATACCTTTTTTCTGCACATTTGCATTCATTAAAAAAAATTTCCTTTATTAGATTGACTCTATTTTCCTCCTATTTCCAATTTATATATTACAGTCTGTATTAAGAACATATCACTTCATTTTCTTAGCTCCATCATCTCTCTTTTCATTCTCTGGTTTTATTATATTCTATTTTAACTTGTGTTTTATTTCCTTTTTGTTGTTGTAGCATGAAACCCTTCCAGAAAAAAAAAGTTGTTTCTGTTTGTTTAGTTATATTTTTCTCCAGAATGATTGAGTTCCCCTTATTACACTCTTCTTCCTTCCCCTCCCTTCCTACTTTTCTGTAATTGTATGTTTGCATAGTTACTTTATAATTTTACATTTTGCCCTTGCTTATTATTGGCAGCTTTGGCTGAACCTTCTGTTTGCTCTTTATTAATGCATGACAATGAACTTTGACATTATTCCTACTTTTTCTAGGTTCATCTTTTTAACCCCAGTTGCATGCAGTGTGAGCTCTGTGTATTGTTTCTGTACTGTAGTCTCAGTGCTGAAGTTCTATTAGGTGAATTGGTATTATTGGTGGAGATTCAATTGGTGCTACATGGGTATTTGCAGAAAAAATCTATGTTGAAGATTTTCTCTCCTAAAGTCCTGTTAAACATATCAGGACCCCTCTACCAAGCCAGGGTTGCATTTCGCTTGTGTGAGTATTAACTCATCTCCTCAACTCAACACATTCCTTTGGAAAAGGTGGTGAATTCTGATGGATCATCATATTGCTGAGGTCCCATGGGGACCTATGTACTAGCACATTCTCTACAAGCTAAAGGGTATTAATACAATTCCCATGATTTATTGGACTCCTCTTCTTTTTTTTTTTTTTTTTTTAGTTCTTCTCAGCAGTGGAGATGGAGTTAGGAGTCTAGCCATGGTGTGCTCTACCATGGTTTGCTGTCCTTCACCTGTCTCATATCCTCTTCTCCTTCCTTTCCCAGTTTAAATTGCATGGCCAATCATTATATGGATCCTTTGTAAAACATACCCTCTAATCAATTGCCTCCATCTCTTATATGGCAAAACTACAATCCTGGCTAAATCCAACTTCTCTGTGTATTCAACTGTGCAACTGAAAATAACTGGAGACAACCCACAGCCTTGTTGACTGGTTTCCTGAACTGCAAGTGGGCCCTTAGTACCACCTAGCAAATCCCACCACTTTTTTCTAGTCTAGTTTGTACACTCACTCTCCCAGATGACTATATCACACATTCTTCTCTCTCCTCAAGCACCCAACACCTCCTCTCTCAACTTCTCTGTCAGTTAGTGTTCATATTTTTTACTTCATTGAGAAAACTGAAATGGTTAGAAGAAAACTGCAAACTCCTACTAAAACATCTACCCACATGTATTTGTGTGAACCCATATTCTTTGCCTTCTATCCCATTGCAAAAGATGAACTCTTGTTGCTTCTGCCTATGCAAGGCCTACCCTTCCAACTCTACATTAGACCATCCTCTCGCCTACTCAAAGATATCACTTCAGCAATTTTCCTTTCTCTCTCAGGTGTTTTTGCCTTTCTCCTGGATAAATTTTTCTTCAGCATAAACACATGCTATTAGTCCTCTCAGCTTAAAGTAATTTTTTGTTGACCCCACTTATAATCCCATTTCCTGTCTTCCCTTTACATAAAACTTCATGGAGTTGTCTACACTAACTGTCTCCAATTCATCTTTTCCCATTCTTTTTTGAACCTACTCCAAACAGGCATTCACCCTCACCATTCTACTAAACTGTTCTTCTGAAGGTCATTATCTTGTTTGTTTCAAATACCTTACATGTGCTTTTAACTACTAAATGTATATCTCTTGCCTAAATTTCTCCACTAAACTCAATACTTGTATATCCAACTTCTTACTTGACGTATCTACCTGGATATCTCATAATCATCTCAAACCTAACATGATGAAAACAGAACTCCTGAGCTTCACCCATCCCTCAGACCTGCTCCACTAACAGTCTTCCATATATTATTTAATACCAACTCCATCCTTCCTTTTTATTAGCTCGGGCCCAAAACCTTGGAGCGCTTCTTGATTCTTCTCTGCTACTTATCTTCTTATACCTCACATGCAATCCACCAGAAAATTAGTTTGACTCTACCATAATATCTACCCGTCTTTCCTCCTTCCCTCCTTCCCTCCTTCCCTCTCCTCCTTTTTCTTTCCTTCTAGAATCTGACTTTTTATCACCCATCACTACCATCCTAGTCTAAGCCACTATCATCTTTTATTTATATTATTGCACTAGATTCCCCACTACTCCCATCTTCTGCCCCTATCCCCTGGAGTTATGTGGCAGCATAACTCCAATCTCTGCCTCTGTCTTCAGATGACTGTCTTTCCTCTATGTATGTCTGTGTCTCTTTTCTTACAAGAACATATCTTAACTTCATTAAATCTGAAAAGGCCCTATTTTCAAATAAGGTCACATTCAAAAGTACTGGGGGTTAGGACTTAAACATATCTTTTTGCGGGGTAGGACACAATTCAACCCATAAGAATAAGGTACTAGGAACAAAAAGGAGTTGATTAGTGTAAAAGCTATCATTAGGGAAGATTTTGGATAGGTGACTTACTGGATTTGGGAGTGGAAAGAAGGAGCATAGGAAAGGAAGTAATCATGGAATTCTCCAAGACTAACATATATATGCTTGCAACTCTTTGCTGAGAAAAGTAGATCATAATTCTCTAACCTGATTCCTATTTAACATGATCATGGCATTTTCCTTGAGTTTTCAGAGAGAAATATTTCTTGTGTATGTGAAAGAGTTTGGAGTCTTTAAAAGTGTTTACAACTATAATGAAGTGCCACAACCACATAGAGACCTACGATCTTTTTAGCTTACTAAGAAAACACTTCAGAGATAGAGGTTAGAACACAGCAAAGAGAAAACAAATTACCCAGAAAATAAGAAAGTGTCATCAGTTCTTCCATTTTAAAAGTCCCAGGGCTTGTTGCCAAATAAACTCTTTAATAGTAAATGCTTTTTCTTCAGGATAAATGAGGTTGCCCCTATCTGAACGCTTTTTACAGTCTAGTCAAATAAGATAAAAAAATTGAAAGATTAAAAAAAAAAGTGATGATTGCACCAATACGAGTGTTTACAGAAGAAATTTTTTATATAAGTTGTAACATCCCCACTGACATCTTTGATTCCAAAGTACTACCAATAGCTATTTGACACGAAGTCGCTTTCTCTTAGACGTGATGAATGTGAGCAGTGTCCTTAAAAATTCATTTTTATAACCCCAAGGCATTGATACTCTGACAAATCTGCCCTCTTCATTCTTTATCACTTATTTCTCTCACTTATGATATACACATGAAGGATATTCTAAAATGTGGAGATCCATCAGATTAATGCAGCTTGGGGTCTAAAACTAAATATCCACTGAATTTCATTGCAATGTTAAAAGGTAACCAACAGAAAGGTCAGTAGTATTGGAATGTCAGATCTGGCATCAGAAGATTACAGAGGATTATAATAGAATAACCCTGTAATCACATAAGTGTTCAATGAGGAAAAGTCAATTGAGACAAAAAAGGTTAAGAATGAGTTTAATTAGTTGTATGCAATGTTGTTAACTGTAAACACCCAAGTGTGTCTTCCCAGGTTTTAAATCAGCATTCAGCTATGAGTATTTATTAAATTAAATGTAATGCAAGTACACATGTGCCAGACCAAAGGCAATGGTTTTACCCAGCAGGATGAGGGAAACTGCAATCTGAACATTGTTTCTCCAAACTACAGCAATGTTTTTGTTGAGTGAGTCATGTTCTAAATAGCTGATTATGTTCAGAAAGAATGTTCAGACAGAAAACTCGCTGAATGTGCTCTCTAAACACATTTGTTACTCTGAAAACTGGAAAGGAAGATGATACTCATATTTCAAAGATGCCCAAGAATGCACATGTGAATGAGCAAAGACCTTGGTTTCCATGCAGAGCAGACTGAGTGCCAGTTCTCCCAATGAAGAAAGAAGCTGTGATCTGAATCTTTTTTTTTTAAAGCAGTATGGCAATGTTTCTATCAAAGTAGAATTCAAGTCATGAAGCATTCAACAGGAAGATTATTTTATATTGATAACAGGTACAGGTTATGAGGGGAAAGCTTTGCAAAGCAACAACAGTGAAACAGAAAGCAAAAACTATTAGAAGGAAGATTAGCTATGGAAGAAAAAGAAGGTTGTAGAGAATTTTAACAATATAATTATTATGTTTCAATCAACAAAGAACAAACAGGATAAATCTTAAAAAGTGGTCTTGCTATCGTTACAGAAGGTGATCATTCTTTACGCTACAAGGGAAAACTCAAACTCTACAAAGGAGAAATTTCACAGACAACAATCTCTACTATATCCATACCTGGGGAACAGAACAAAATCTAGGTCTAGACTAGAAGACAGAGAGAAACCATGTCAGACCAGAGCATATTGATGGCTCATGGTGAGTGACCCATGGCCTAAAAGTACCTGTTTAGGGCCCGGGGGCCCCTTGCACAGGCAGAGCAGCTTACTCCGTATGAACCACCATCAGCACCCCTCCCTGCCCAGTGATGTCACCCAGTGGGCTGGGCTAGAACAAGTCCAGATGCCTTTGCCCCGCCTTGGAAGGGCCACAAGGAGCTTCCTCCTCTATCCCCAAGTTCTCCACTTACACACAGCACCTGGCACGAAGGTTGGCAAGTTTCCCCCAGGCCGTGACTTCACAATGGCTACCCCCAGCCTCTGTGGCCTCCAAGAGAGGGCTCCAAGACAGATCCCAGCCCTACAGGGGGAGGGAAGCAACACTGCCATTGACCTTGAAGGGATCACTATAGGGGGCTATAAAAGGGATTGTGACATTTATTGTTCTGAAAATGCCATCAAAGACAGTTGTAAAGTCTAGTCTTATACACACTTGGCAAGACATAGCCAAAAGAGGTAAATTCGAAATTAGAAAAAATGTCAGCAGTTATTACCTGGAGTTTGACTGAAAATGCCATCAGACAGCTGTAAATTCTAGTGTTGTACACACTTGGCAAGACATAGCCAAAAGAGGTAAATTCGAAATTAGAAAAAATGTCAGCAGTTATTACCCGGAGTTTGAAATTCTGACCTGTTACACAGTAGGATACTTCAACCTCCGTTTCAGTTTATTTAGGTACTTATTAGGTAGCTTGCAAAATTACTAGAAAAAAAATTTCCTAGAGGACATCTTGAAAATGATGAAGTAGCAGGAAAATTACAAAGATATAACTTATTTACAAAGTCCATTGAAAAACACCATTGGGGGGGGAGCCAAGATGGCCGAATAGGAACAGCTCCGGTCTACAGCTCCCAGCGTGAGCGATGCAGAAGACGGGTGATTTCTGCATTTCCATCTGAGGTACCGGGTTCATCTCACTAGGGAGTGCCAGACAGTGGGCGAAGGTCAGTGGGTGCACGCACTGTGCGCGAGCCGAAGAAGGGCGAGGAATTGCCTCACTCGGGAAGCACAAGGGGTCAGGGAGTTCCCTTTCCAAGTCAAAGAAAGGGGTGACAGACGGCACCTGGAAAATCGGGTCACTCCCACCCCAATACTGCGCTTTTCCGATGGGCTTAAAATATGGCACACCAGGAGATTATATCCCGCACCTGGCTCAGAGGGTCCTACGCCCACAGAGTCTCACTGATTGCTAGCACAGCAGTCTGAGATCAAACTGCAAGGCGGCAGCGAGGCTGGGGGAGGGGCGCCCGCCATTGCCCAGGCTTGCTTAGGTAAACAAAGCAGGCAGGAAGCTCGAACTGGGTGGAGCCCACCACAGCTCAAGGAGGCCTGCCTGCCTCTGTAGGCTCCACCTCTGGGGGCAGGGCACAGACAAACAAAAAGACAGCAGTAACCTCTGCAGACTTAAATGTCCCTGTCTGACAGCTTTGAAGAGAGCAGTGGTTCTCCCAGCACGCAGCTGGAGATCTGAGAACAGGCAGACTGCCTCCTCAAGTGGGTCCCTGACCCCTGACCCCCGAGCAGCCTAACTGGGAGGCACCCCCCAGCAGGGGCAGACTGACATCTCACATGGCCAGGTACTCCAACAGACCTGCAGCTGAGGGTCCTGTCTGTTAGAAGGAAAACTAACAAACAGAAAGGACATCCACACCAAAAACCCATCTGTACATCACCATCATCAAAGACCAAAAGTAGATAAAACCACAAAGATGGGGAAAAAACAGAGCAGAAAAACTGGAAACTCTAAAAAGCAGAGTACCTCTCCTCCTCCAAAGGAACGCAGTTCCTCACCAGCAACGGAACAAAGCTGGACGGAGAATGACTTTGACGGGCTGAGAGAAGAAGGCTTCAGATGATCAAATTACTCCGAGCTATGGGAGGATATTCAAACGAAAGGCAATGAAGTTGAAAACTTTGAAAAAAATTTAGAAGAATGTATAACTAGAATAACCAATACAGAGAAGTGCTTAAAGGAGCTGATGGAGCTGAAAACCAAGGCTCGAGAACTACGTGAAGAATGCAGAAGCTTCAGGAGCCAATGCGATCAACTGGAAGAAAGGGTATCAGTGATGGAAGATGAAATGAATGAAATGAAGCGAGAAGGGAAGTTTAGAGAAAAAAGAATAAAAAGAAATGAGCAAAGCCTCCAAGAAATATGGGACTATGTGAAAAGACCAAATCTACGTCTGATTGGTGTACCTGAAAGTGACGGGGAGAATGGAACCAAGTTGGAAAACACTCTGCAAGATATTATCCAGGAGAAATTCCCCAATCTAGCAAGGCAGGCCAACATTCAGATTCAGGAAATACAGAGAACGCCACAAAGATACTCCTCGAGAAGAGCAACTCCAAGACACATAATTGTCAGATTCACCAAAGTTGAAATGAAGGAAAAAATGTTAAGGGCAGCCAGAGAGAAAGGTCGGGTTACCATCAAAGGGAAGCCCATCAGACTAACAGCAGATCTCTCGGCAGAAACTCTACAAGCCAGAAGAGAGTGGGGGCCAATATTCAACATTCTTGAAGAAAAGAATTTTCAACCCAGAATTTCATATCCAGCCAAACTAAGCTTCATAAGTGAAGGAGAAATAAAATACTTTACAGACAAGCAAATGCTGAGAGATTTTGTCACCACCAGGCCTGCCCTAAAAGAGCTCCTGAAGGAAGCGCTAAACATGAAAAGGCACAACCGGTACCAGCCGCTGCAAAATCATGCCAAAATGTAAAGACCATCGAGACTAGGAAGAAACTGCATCAACTAATGAGCAAGATAAGCAGCTAACATCATAATGACAGGATCAGATTCACACATAACAATATTAACTTTAAATGTAAATGGACTAAATGCTCCAATTAAAAGACACAGACTGGCAAATTGGATAAAGACTCAAGACCCATCAGTGTGCTGTATTCAGGAAACCCATCTTACGTGCAGAGACACACATAGCCTCAAAATAAAAGGATGGAGGAAGATCTACCAAGCAAATGGAAAACAAAAAAAGGCAGGGGTTGCAATCCTAGTCTCTGATAAAACAGACTTTAAACCAAATAAGATCAAAAGAGACAAAGAAGGCCATTACATAATGGTAAAGGGATCAATTCAACAAGAAGAGCTAACTATCCTAAATATATATGCACCCAATACAGGAGCACCCAGATTCATAAAGCAAGTCCTGAGTGACCTACGAAGAGACTTAGACTCCCACACATTAATAATGGGAGACTTTAACACCCCACTGTCAACATTAGACAGATCAACGAGACAGAAAGTCAACAAGGATACCCAGGAATTGAACTCAGCTCTGCACCAAGCAGAACTAATAGACATCTACAGAACTCTCCACCCCAAATCAACAGAATATACATTTTTTTCAGCACCACACCACACCTATTCTAAAATTGACCACATACTTGGAAGTAAAGCTCTCCTCAGCAAATGTAAAAGAACAGAAATTATAACAAACTATCTCTCAGATCACAGTGCAATCAAGCTAGAACTCAGGATTAAGAATCTCACTCAAAACCGCTCAACTACATGGAAACTGAACAACCTGCTCCTGAATGACTACTGGGTACATAACAAAATGAAAGCAGAAATAAAGATGTTCTTTGAAACCAACGAGAACCAAGACACAACATACCAGAATCTCTGGGATGCATTCAAAGCAGTGTATAGAGGGAAATTTATAGCACTAAATGCCCACAAGAGAAAGCAGGAAAGATTCAAAATTGACACCCTAACAGCACAATTAAAAGAACTAGAAAAGCAAGAGCAAACACATTCAAAAGCTAGCAGAAGGCAAGAAATAACTAAAATCAGAGCAGAACTGAAGGAAATAGAGACACAAAAAACCCTTCAAAAAATTAATGAATCCAGGAGCTGGTTTTTTGAAAGGATCAACAAAACTGATAGACCGCTAGCAAGACTAATAAAGAAAAAAAGAGAGAAGAATCAAATAGATGCAATAAAAAATGATAAACGGGATATCACCACCGATCCCACAGAAATACAAACTACCATCAGAGAATACTACAAACACCTCTATGCAAATAAACTAGAAAATCTAGAAGAAATGGATAAATTCCTCGACACATACACTCTCCCAACACTAAACCAGGAAGAAGGTGAATCTCTGAATAGACCAATAACAGGAGCTGAAATTGTGGTAATAATCAATAGCTTACCAACCAAAAAGAGTCCAGGACCAGATGGATTCACAGCCGAATTCTACCAGAGGTACAAGGAGGAACTGGTACTGTTTCTTCTGAAACTATTCCAATCAATAGAAAAAGAGGGAATCCTCCCTAACTCTTTTTATGAGGCCAGCATCATCCTGATACCAAAGCCGGGCAGAGACACAACCAAAAAAGAGAATTTTAGACCAATATCCTTGATGAACATTGATGCAAAAATCCTCAATAAAATACTGGCAAACAGAATCCAGCAGCACATCAAAAAGCTTATCCACCATGATCAAGTGGGCTTTATCCCTGGGACGTAAGGCTGGTTCAATATATGCAAATCAATAAATGTAATCCAGCATATAAACAGAACCAAAGACAAAAACCACATGATTATCTCAATAGATGCAGAAAAGGCCTTTGACAAAATTCAACAACCCTTCATGCTAAAAACTCTCAATAAATTAGGTATTGATGGGACGTATCTCAAAATAATAAGAGCTATTTATGACAAACCCACAGCCAATACATACTGAATGGGCAAAAACTGGAAGCATTCCCTTTGAAAACTGGCACAAGACAGGGATGCCCTCTCTCAGCACTCCTATTCAACATAGTGTTGGAAGTTCTGGCCAGGGCAATTAGGCAGGAGACAGAAATAAAGGGTATTCAATTAGGAAAAGAGGAATTCAAATTCTCCCTGTTTGCAGACGACATGTTTGTATATCTAGAAAACCCCATTGTCTCAGCCCAAAATCTCCTTCAGCTGATAAGCAACTTCAGCAAAGTCTCAGGATACAACATCAATGTACAAAAATCACAAGCATTCTTATACACCAACAACAGACAAACAGAGAGCCAAATCATGAGTGAGTTCTCATTCACAATTGCTTCAAAGAGAATAAAATACCTAGGAATCCAACTTACAAGGGACGTGAAGGACCTCTTCAAGGAGAACTACAAACCACTGCTCAAGGAAATAAAAGAGGATACAAACAAATGGAAGAACATTCCATGCTCATGGGTAGGAAGAATCAATATCGTGAAAATGGCCATACTACCCAAGATAATTTACAGATTCAATGCCATCCCCATCAGGCTACCAATGACTTTCTTCACAGAATTGGAAAAAACTACTTTAAAGTTCATATGGGACCAAAAAAGAGCCCGCGTTGCCAAGTCAATCCTAAGCCAAAAGAACAAAGCTGGAGGCATCACACTACCTGACTTCAAACTATACTACAAGGCTACAGTAACCAAAACAGCATGGTACTGGTACCAAAACAGAGATACAGATCAATGGAACAGAACAGAGCCCTCAGAAATAACACCGCATGTCTACAACTATCTGATCTTTGACAAACCTGAGAAAAACAAGCAATGGGGAAAGGATTCCCTATTTAATAAATGGTGCTGGGAAAACTGGCTAGCCATATGTAGAAAGCTGAAACTGGATCCCTTCCTTACACCTTATACAAAAATCAATTCAGGATGGATTAAAGACTTAAACGTTAGACCTAAAACCATAAAAACCCTAGAAGAATACCTAGGCATTACCATTCAGGACATAGGCATGGGAAAGCACTTCATGTCTAATACACCAAAAGCAATGGCAACAAAAGCCAAAACTGACAAATGGGATCTAATTAAACTAAAGAGCTTCTGCACAGCAAAGGAAACTACCATCAGAGTGAACAGGCAACCTACAAAATGGGAGAAAATTTTCGCAATCTACTCATCTGACAAAGGGCTAATATCCAGAATCTACAATGAACTCAAACAAATTTACAAGAAAAAAACAAACAACCCCATCAAAAAGTGGGTGAAGGACATGAACAGACACTTCTCAAAAGAAGACATTTATGCAGCCAAAAAACACATGAAAAAATGCTCACCATCACTGGCCATTAGAGAAATGGAAATCAAAACCACAATGAGATAGCATCTCACACCAGTTAGAATGGCAATCATTAAAAAGTCAGGAAACAACAAGTGCTGGAGAGGATGTGGAGAAATAGGAACACTTTTAAACTGTTGGTGGGACTGTAAACTAGTTCAACCATTGTGGAAGTCAGTGTGGCGATTCCTCAGGGATCTAGAACTAGAAATACCATTTGACCCAGCCATCCCATTACTGGGTATATACCCAAAGGACTATAAATCATGCTGCTATAAAGACACATGCACACGTATGTTTATTGTGGCATTATTCACAATAGGAAAGACTTGGAACCAACCCAAATGTCCAACAATGATAGACTGGATTAAGAAAATGTGGCACATATACACCATGGAATACTATGCAGCCATCAAAAATGATGAGTTCATGTCCTTTGTAGGGACATGGATGAAATTGGAAATCATCATTCTCAGTAAACTATCGCAAGAACAAAAAACCAAACACCGCATATTCTCACTCATAGGTGGGAACTGAACAATAAGAACCCATGGACACAGGAAGGGGAACATCACACTCTGGGGACTGTTGCAGGGTGGGGGGGAGTGGGGAGGGATAGCATTGGGAGATATACCTAATGCTAGATGACGAGTTAGTTGGTGCAGCGCACCAGCATGGCACATATATACATATGTAACTAACCTGCACGTTGTGCACATGTACCCTAAAACCTAAAGTATAATAATAAAAAATAAATAAATAAATAAATAAAAACAGCATTGGAAAGCTTCAAGTTGAAGGTAATTCGTTGAAAATGCACTTAAAACAAAAATGGAATTATAATTTTTCTGAACTTTGGATACTCTTCAAATTTCCGGAGGTACCACTCATGATGCTCTTTTGCTCTACCAGATAAAAAACAAAATGTGAAGAAAGCAAAAGTCGCGCCTTGGACAGACCAGCTGGCCAGGGCATAGCCACACCACTCCATGATTTCTCCAAAATAGTTGGCTGCAGTTATGTATTCAAATAAGCCTCCCCTTGGTATTTTGTATCCAGTGTCTCCTGTTTTTCTGAAATTCCTTAGGATATGATCTGAATGGATGTTTATCAACATGTCCGTTAACCACAAGCCAAAATTTATTAGAAAACGGGGATCTTTTACTCAGTCATCAGCATACACTGCACAATGGCTCAAGTATCTGCTTTGCAAATAGCCATCACAGGTACAGAACATAATCGCCATTGTACATGCCAACAGTGGCATAGGCTTTCCTCCTCGCATCAGAAATGGGTAAATTAAGTACCGATGCCAGTAGTGGATGAGGAACATACATGGCCAGGAGGATGCAGTTGGGCGCGCTGCGGAGGCGCCGGGTGGACTCGCTGGCGTACTGTTAGAGCGGCAGGGCCAGCGAGGGCAGCGGCAGGGCCAGCGAGGGCAGCTCCTGCACCACCCAGGTGGCCTGCGCCGGCACTCAGAGCCTGCAGCTGGGCGGCGCGTGGTGGCCGTACACTGAGTTCGTCTGATGATTCCGCGCGAAGACTGCGCAGCCCACGGCGCACTGCAGGTAGGCGAGCGCGGCCAGCAGGCTCTCCTTCACCACCGCCGTCGCCGTCACCATCGCCAGGGCTGGGCAGCGTGCTCCATGCCCCAGAGGCCGAGGCGGGCAACATACAGGGCGGCGGTGCGGGGGCGGGAGGGGAATGATCTGAATCTTAAAAAGCTAGTGTCTTACCTCCTCTACCTGCTGAACACATGAAAGAAGAGTCAAGAGAAAGAATGAAGACAAAATGCAATGTACAATGAAGAGATTGTTTGAATCCATTAGGTGCTCTTATACCTCCTACATTCAGAAAATCTTTTGTTTAATTTGTACACTTTGTAAATTCAATTCAACACTTTTGAGTGCCCAGTAGTTCTAGGCACACTTAACATATATAGGGATATTCCAAGTATACAGCAATGGCAAGCCATGGGTGGGAGTGTGGCTGGCATGTTTGAGAAAGAGTGAGGAGGCTAGAGAGGCAGGCATGGAATGATTGAGGGGAAGAAAAGTAAAATATGAGGTAAGAGAGGCAACAAAAAGCCAGATCATAGATAACCTTGTGGGCCATTATAAGAACTTTTACTTTTACCCTGATTAAAGTGTGGTACCATTGCAGAGTTTTGGGTAACAGAGTGTCCTATTAAAGCAAATACTCTGAGAATACACTGGGAGAATCTGATGATTAAATGTCTTGGGGACGATCTTCTCATGGAGTATCTTACTGGGGTTCTCCTCATTTCCTGAATTTGAATGTTAGCCTCTCTAGCTAGGTTGGGGAAGTTCTCATGAATGACATCCTGAAACATGTTTTCCAACTTGGTTCTATTTTCCCTATCTCTTTCCAGTACACCAATCAGTCGTATATTCAGTTTGTTCACATAATCTCATATTTCTTAGAGCTTTTGTTCATTCCTTTTCATTCTTTTTTCTCTATTCTTGTCTAACTGTCTTATTTCAGAAAGTCAGTCTTTACGCTCTCAAATTCCTTCCTCTGCTTTATCTATTCTGCTATTAATACATGTGATTGCATTATGAAGTTCTTGTAGTGTGCTTTTCAGCTCTGTCAGGTCGATTGCATTCCTCTCTATACTGGCTATTTTGTCTGTCAGCTCTTGCAATGTTTTATCATGACTTTTAGCTTCCTTGCATTGCATTACAATGTAATCCTTTTGCTGAATGAAGTTCGTTCCTATCCATATCCTGAATTCTACTTCTGTCATTTCAGCCATCTCAGCCTCAACCTAGTTCTGAACCCTTGCTGAAAGGGTGATGCACTCATTTGGAGGAAAGAGGACACTCTGGCTTTTTGAGTTTTCAGTGTTCTTTTTCTGATTCTTTCTCATCTTTGTGGGCTTCTACCTTCAATCTTTGAAGTTGCTGACCTTTAGTTTTTTTTTTTTTCTTTTAGCAGTCTGGCCACTTTTCTGTAGGGCTGCTGTGGTTTGCTTGGGGTCCACTTCAATCCCTAGTTGCCTTGGATCTTCCAGTATCCTAAGGTATCCCCAGTAAAGGCTGTGAAACAGTAAAGATGGCAATCTGTTCCTTCTTCTGGGAACAGAACAATCTGTTCCTTCTTCTGGCCCAGGAGGTATGGATCTGTTGCTGGCCCAAACACACCTGTAGGAGATGGCTGGAGGCCCAATTGGGATGTCTTACCAAGTCATGAGGAACAGGATCAGGGACCTGCTTAAAGAAGAAGTCTGACCACACTTTCATAGAGCATCTGTGCTGCTTCCATCCCCAGTCAGCTTGGGCTCTCCAAAGCCTGGAGGCTGGAATGGCTAAGTTGCCCAAACAGCAAAGTCAACAGCCTGCCCTTCCCTCTGGGAGCTCTGTCCCAGGGAGTTTTCAAATCTCTGTTAGCCAGAGAACACCAGTGAGGGTGGCTGGAGGCTTCAGTTGCGAGGTCCTGCCTAGTGATGAGGAATGGGATTGGGGACCCACTTAATGAAGTTGTCTGGCCACATTTGGATAGAGCAGCTGTGCTGTGCTGGGGGATCCCTTCTGCACCCAGTTGGTTTGGAGTCTCCAAAGCCCACAGGCTGGAACTGCTAAGTCGCCCAAACAGCAAAGATGGCGGCCCACCCCTCCCCCTGGAGCTCTGTCCCAGATAGGCACAACACTGCTGCTAGTGGCTGGTTGGAATTCCAAGCCAGTGGGTCTTATCTTGTGAGGTGCCATAGAACTAGGGCCCGCAGACCATCACTGCTTGGCCCCCTGGATTCAGCCTCTTTGCTAGGGGTATGTACAGGGGTTGATTCTCCCACTTTGCCCAGAGCTGTTCCCAAGTCTCTGCTCATGCCCAAATGACTGCTCTGCTGAGACTCCAGGTATTTCTGTGTGTCAGACTCAAGGCTCTGGTGAAGTGGGTTCACAAGGGGATCTCCTGACCTGAGAGTTGCAAAGATCTGTGGGAGACGCATCATTTCCTGGGGTAGCACATTCACTCACCACTTCCTTGGCAGAGGTTCTCCTGGTTCCATATCACTTCTGGGTGGGCCATCGTCCTGCCTTGTTTTCTCCATCCTCTGTGCGTCAAGTTGTTTCCTTGATTAGTCCCAATGCGAGTGCCTGGATGTTTCAGTTCAACGTGCTGTATTTACTTGCTCTTTTCATTCCTCTCCATGAGAGTCATGCACTAGCTGCTTCAACCATTCTCTATTTGTTTATATATTTAATTTTAACAGTGAATTTTATACTTTCATATACTTTTTGTGTTACTGTTTAACCTCTTTTATTTTAACCTGAAGAACTCTCTTTAGTATTTCTTCTAAAGCAGGCCTAGTGGTGACAAACCACTTCAGCTAAGACACAACATACCAGAATCTCTGGGACACATTCAAAGCAGTGTGTAGAGGGAAATTTGTAGCACTAAATGCCCACAAGAGAAAGCAGGAAAGATCTAAAATGGACACCCTAACAGCACAATTAAAAGAACTAGAGAAGCAAGAGCAAACACATTCAAAAGCTAGCAGAAAGCAAGAAATAACTAAGATCACAGCAGAACTGAAGGAAATAGAGACACAAAAAAACCCTTCAAAAAATCAATGAATCCAGGAGTTGGTTTTTTGAAAAGATCAACAAAATTGATAGACCACTAGCAAGACTAATAAAGAAGAAAAGAGAGAAGAATCAAATAGACACAATAAAAAATGATAAAGGGGATATCACCACCAATCCCACAGAAATACAAACTACCATCAGAGAATACTACAAACACCTCTATGCAAATAAACTAGAAAATCTAGAAGAAATGGATAAATTCCTCGACACGTACACTCTCCCAAGACTAAACCAGGAAGAAGTTGAATCTCTGAATAGACCAATAACAGGCTCTGAAATTGAGGCAATAATTAATAGCTTACCAACCAAAAAGAGTCCAGGACCAGATGGATTCACAGCCGAATTCTACCAGAGGTACAAGGAGGAGCTGATCCCATTCCTTCTGAAACTATTCCAATCAATAGAAAAAGAGGGAATCCTCCCTAACTCATTTTATGAGGCCAGCATCATCCTGATACCAAAGCCGGGCAGAGACACAACAAAAAAAGAGAATTTTAGACCAATATCCCTGATGAACATCGATGCAAAAATCCTCAATAAAATACTGGCAAACCGAATCCAGCAGCATATCAAAAAGCTTATCCACCATGATCAAATGGGCTTGATCCCTGGGATGCAAGGCTGGTTCAACATACCCAAATCAATAAACGTAATCCAGCATATAAACAGAACCAAAGACAAAAACCACATGATTATCTCAATAGATGCAGAAAAGGCCTTTGACAAAATTCAACAACCTTCGTGCTAAAAACTCTCAATAAATTAGGTATTGATGGGACGTATCTCAAAATCATAAGAGCTATCTATGACAAACCCACAGCCAATACATACTGAATGGGCAGAAACTGGAAGCATTCTGTTTGAAAACTGGCACAAGACAGGGATGCCCTCTCTCAGCACTCCTATTCAACATAGTGTTGGAAGTTCTGGCCAGGGCAATCAGGCAGGAGAAAGAAATAAAGGGTATTCAATTAGGAAAAGAGGAAGTCAAATTGTCCCTGTTTGCAGATGACATGATTGTATATCTAGAAAACTCCATCGTCTCAGCCCAAAATCTCCTTAAGCTGATAGGCAACTTCAGCAAAGTCTCAGGATAAAAAACCAATGTGCAAAAATCACAAGCATTCTTATACACCAATAACAGACAAACAGAGAGCCAAATCATGAGTGAACTCCCATTCACAATTGCTTCAAAGAGAATAAAATACCCAGGAATCCAACTTACAAGTTCAATATATGTCCAGCTAAATTTAGCAAAGCAACAAGGAATGAGTTCATTTACTTAAATGATAGTGGGATAATTTGAGATTACTATGGAGAAAAATTAACTTAAACCTATACCTCATGTGACATATCCCAATCAAGAACACAAAAATTAAAGTGTGAAATATTCACAAAAATGTAATTACATGGCTAAAAAAACCAGGAGAAAATAGAACACTTATTCAGTCTAGAGAGAGAGATAATATTTTATTAAAGTAGGAAAATAAATTACAAAGGAAAAGATAGGCAGTGTGATTGCACAAAGATTAGTACCACTAAAATGCAACAAAACCATGATAAAAGTTAAGTGACAAAAGAGAAATCTATATTTAATATATATAATGGCAGACGCATTTCTAAAATATACTAAGAGTTTTTATAAGTTTACATTAAGTTCCCTGTGGACAGTGGTCCAAAGATGTGAAGAATGATTACATAAGATGAAATACCATTAGTATATTAACATAGGAAACTGCATTCTTGCCAACAAGAAAAGAAGTGCAAATTAGAACAGCAACGACATGTCACTTTATACCTCCAAAATTAGCAACAATAAAGGAACATTATTAAAACCAGCGATGGGGCTATTGGGGAAATTAACACATTTATACATTTTTAGTGGCATTGTAAATGATTTTGGTCAATTTGATGAGCAATTTGGTACTTTTTAGCAAGAGCCATAAAATGTTCATACCTTTTTAATAAATAATCTCACTCTTGGATATGTTTTAAAGGTATAATTCAGAAGAAAGAAAGCATTATGTATTACATATTATTATGGAAAACTGGACATATCCCAAACAGCCATTAACAGAGAATGGTTATAAAATTATGGCATTTTAAACTTAATGAAAATGTTTGCAACCATTGAAAATGATAAATATGAAAAGCATTGGGATACATGGAAAGATATATACAAAAATTTAATTAAATAATTAAAAATAAAATAAAATATAGGAGCCTAGCTTAAGAAGGTCTAAAGGGGCTTGGAGCTGTGTATTCTCTACAACCTATAAGATTGACCCACTAGGACTCCCTTTCTAGGATGGAGCCCCATATTGAGGAGGAACTCCTGGTGGTTGAGTACAATTAGAACATGTTAGAAACAATGGAGAGGAGGGAAAAGGAAGGTCTAAATCAAAGACAGGGAGGGAAAAAGATAAAGGAAATCTCAGAAAACAAGTGGCCATATTGTTTAACATTACACAAAAATAACGACAGGATGTCTTTTGAAGTTAGAAAATCCATCTGAATCATGCCTCTTTCTAAAAGATGAGTCAAAGCCAACTCACATTAGAATGAGCAACAAAAACGTGTTAAGGTAAAATCTCATAAGAAGTAACTACAAGAAAAGAGAATAAGGAGCAAAGTAATATCCCTAAGTACCATGAAAATGTATCAGAAAGGCGTGCTTAAAAAACAGATCAAATTTATATTATTTTGAAACAAACTAAAACATACTAAGAACATGAATACAAGATATGGAAAAACAATACAGACAGACCCCAACTTATAATGGTTTGACTTACGGTTTTTCAACTTTATGATGGGTTTATTCAGACATAACCCTATTGTAAGTCAAGGAGTATCTGAACAAATAATAATTAGAAAAACTCAAAAATTGGGTAACCAAACTCAAGAATTAGAAAAAAAAATTAGAAATGAAGACTAAACTAGAAGAAATACAAAAGAGAATAAGTACAATAAATAATGTCTTACCAGAAACACAAAATTAAAAGGTAAAACTTTAAAAAAAAAACATAAGTGAAAATATGAAATAACTTGAAAGAAAATTATAAGAATGCAAGGTAAGCAAAAATGATCCAACATACAGATAATAGAAATCCGTGAAAGGAAACTAAAGCAAGTGAACAGAACAGATGCTCACAAAAAATACATGTACGCACACATACTTATTATATATATATATAATTAAACTACACATTGAAAAAGCACACTCACTGTGTACCTGAGAATACTGACTGAGAATGACAAACAAGGAATATATTCTACTAAAGTTACTGGGCATTAAAGAAATTGATAAAAACTTCAAGCATCCTAAATAAAGCAAGGCTTATAAGGAAAAATAAAATCAGACTGTCATTAGACTTTTCAACGCAATGATTTGTGCCACAAGATAATTGAATAATATTTTTAAGGTATGTATGGAAAATAACATGTGAACCAGGAATTTTATGTCCACGAAAACAGGTCTTCCTGTATACAATGAACAAATTGTCAGCAATATATTGGAGCTAAAATACTTGTTTGCGTAAGTTCTTTCTGAGGAAAATAATGGAAAATGAATGTTAAATAATTAAATCTTATTAGACATCTCTAGATAGATATCAACATAAGTATTGGTGACATGCGTTAAATATATAATTACTCCTAGAATTAAGTCTAAATGAGAGTTAGGAGAGAGTATAGTATGGCTATATGAAGAGGCATTTTAGATACAGTACAATAGAAAAAAAATTGGAGAAGAAAGGGGTTAGCACATGCAAAATGCTTAAATTATTTTCAATAACCACATTGGCAGATACCATAATAGTATTGTTATACAGATATTATTGTGTGTGTACATGGAAAAAAGCAAATGAGTAATTACAGAATTTCCTAAGTCATGTATTCTCAATAGGACTAATATTACTCTCAAGAGGTCAAAGAATGATTCTTGGGGAGTGAAAAAAGTCATCAACTTGTTATATATAAACAAGGAAGTGCATAAAGTGCAGATATATATAAAGTGCAGATATACATATAGTATGGTAACAAATATACAGTATATCTATGGTATTAAAATTTAATGGTGGAGGGCTATTAGGAAAAACATATATCAAAGGCTATTTGGGGGGTCATTAATGAATAAAATATTGAGAAACAGTGTTTCAAGTCTATCGCCTCTGTGTCAGTGAGAAAATGGACTCTTAATGTGGAAGAAAGGAAATACAAATGGAATATAAAAGAGATTAAAAACCATGTTATCCTGAATTTAAAATAGAAATATCAGTATGAAAACGTGAGATATTTTGTCTTTAAATATGTATTCCCTTGCTTGGTACACTAAAAAGGTTTAGAAACAATGATGAATCTATTAGCAGTGAGCATCCCTGGTGCCCAAAAGAAGCCAGGGCTCTTGGGAAAAAAATAGTTGATTCCAGGTTTGAGGCAGGAAATGAACAAGATAAAACCCAAACATCCTAATATCCTTGATAGGAAACTATTAAGTAATGCTAGTGTCATGCCAAAATGACTTGGGAGCCCGCTTAAATAAATTCTCTCTGGCCAAAGTTACAGATTGTGCTACAATAATTACAAGAATTTCAATGAGTTGAAAACCATCAAATAGGATTATTTAATAAGTTCATAACTGTTTTAAAAAATAATAATTGATGGTCTTTTAAGGACGATAGGAAATGGGCAAAAAAAAAAGGAATCCAGCATTTATTATCTTTCCTATATAGGATGAGAGAAAGCTTTTTTTTTAATAAAATCATTTCCATCACCAGATATCAGCAAAAATGGTAAAGACCTCTGAAAAGTCTCTCTTCCTTCTTGATAGAAGAAAATTGGCAAAAGAAATGTCAGAATCGATGCTTTTAGAACTCTGGAAATTAACAAGCGGCTAGAAAAAAGGAAGCTTTGTTCAAGAAAATGACTTAATCTCAGTAAGAACAGTGAGCTTTGTGGCATTTTCCCATTCTTATGTCTATCCCCCCATCTTCATTTTCGTGGTAGCCTTGAAAGCAAACAGCCTCCAATCACAGTGGAAACCAGCATCTTGGCAGCCACTAGATGGGGCAGAACAGAGTTGGTGCTCCATCAAAGTTCCTTTCTTAGAGAATTGTGGTTATTTGAAGTGTCTAGTGGTTTCCTGGAAGACTTCACTTGCAAGAGTGTCTTTATTAGACCTGGAATAGAGATCACCTAGTGCAAAATGCCCCTTCCCTGGAGAAGTGTGTTGAAAATATTGGAAGACAATTGTTTAAGTTTGAATCTTCCTGAAGTAGTGGATGACAAATGGGGTAAACAATTGGCTAACCAAAAAGCTTAAAAGGAAAATCAGGGGAACGAGATGTCAGTAGGAACTTTGAAAAGCTACAACATATTCCTGAGAATCTAGAAGGATGCACACATTTGTAAAACTGTGCACATGCTCAGTAAGAAAGCCTTGCACTCTCCATGCTAGCTAACATTGCGCAAGGAGGAAGGGGAGGCTAAGGCATAGTTGAAAACTGCCTGACTGGGAATTGAAAGCATGTCCCAGCACACACACACAGAGCCTCTAGGAAAAGACCGGAAGGCTCATTATTTCCAGGCATTTAAGGAAATCTCTGTCTAATCATTAACTGATCACCAAACTAACACAGCAGAGACTTTAGTGACCACTTGACCACACACAGCAAAGAATGCAGATTTTACAAAATTAGTTCAGAAATGTGATTAAACAAAGAGCAATAACAACAATAAACAGAGTGATGATGGCACAACTTTGTAAATATACTAAAAATCATGGAATTGTATATTTTAAAATGGTTACTTTTATGGCGTATAAATTATATCTCAATAAAAATATCATTCCAACCAATAAATGAAAATAAAATTATAGAATGTGTTCATTTTGCAATTGAACATCAATGTTTGCAGACAACAAAAAAAGTGAAAACCTGAGACTGAACAAGACCAGGATCCACCAGTAAATACAGAGGAGCATATTGAAGTGCACCATGAGTATGTAATCAGCAACATGCAGACTGTGGGAGCCTCTACAGGTGAAACAGCCTGGGTTCTTTAGCATATAAATGTTAGGGAAAAGAAATGGACAGAGGAAGAACCTGTAGATTAACATAAGTTTACAAGACATATCAGGTTTTTTTTAATGGGTAGGATTATATTATAGTGTCTAGCAATTCACCTTTGGGTGATGAAACCATAAAGAGTGCAGTGAAATGATTAGTATAAAGTTCAGGATACTATTTACATCTTGAGGGAGAGAAGAGGCTGTATTCATGACTGGGCATTTGGAGAAACTTGTGGGGTGACTGGTCATTTTTTAAGCTGGTAGTGTTTATAAGGGTATTATTCATATAATAATTTACTAAGCTCTACCTTTTTTTGTGTGGCTGTGTCTTTGTCTTAAAAATAAGAGGGTAAAAATGACCTACATAAAGCCAAAGGTTGGAAGAGGTCAGAACAGTAATATGAGTTAGCATATTTCAGCAAGTAAAATTAATGATAAAAAAGGTTAATGTTTAGAAATTGACTTTCTATCCCATCCTAAAACTCAAATGGAGGAATTGCAAAAGAAAATCATCTTATACTGTATCTAGAATAGCTGTGTCCTAACTTAACTTTAAATGGGACCTGTTTAAATGGGCCACTCTACACAAGGAACATCCATCTTATACCCATGAATTGTCTAAGAAGAATACTTAATTTAGTCAGTTCCTACAGTCATTTTTCAAGAACTACAAACAATGGGACCTTTATTTGAGGATGTCATGTTGATTCAGGATCCTTGATGCAGAATTTCAATCTTGTCAATACTCAAGGGAGTTCCTGACACCAGTTATTCCAGAGTTCCTCCTCTCTCCTCAAACCTCCACCCACCCCCAACCTTAGCAGATTACCTCTCCTACTTTGCTAAGATTGAGTCCTTTATATATCCTCTTATCTCTACCTCAACTCATCTCTATACATGTTATCTCATTCTTCTCTCCAGTCTCAGAGGAAGAGCAGGACTCTTCCACCTCTGCATCAGTTTCCAAATGTCTGTTAAATAGTTAGTTTTGATGTATTGCTATTCACATCTTATTTTCATCAAAGACACCCCCAAAGTACCCAGCTTGGGAGACTGGAAGATTCTTTGTGCTATTGATGCCAAGGACAAATATAAAGGAGATTGCAGTGAGATTGGATTTGGTAAATGAAGAACTCCATTTAGGATATGGTCCATTTGGAAAAAAGGCAAACCAGCACAATGAAGATCCATGGCCTGTGGCATATCTGCTATTAACCTGTCACTGTTATTATGTTTTATTTAAAAAATATTTATTGTTCACATAGTATGTGCAAGTGCACTAGGTTCTATGGGGAAGAGTGAACACAGATTAATGACACATAGTCCCCAAGGAGCTAACAATCCTCAGGGAACTAACTTATTTTAATATAAGTAATATACAAGGGAGCAGCAGATCAAGGCAAGGATGAGGTGACTGTTGGGATGAGTGGGAACGAACAGAATGCTGAGTATGGGATAAACATAGGAATAGTCAGTAGGAAGTTTTCCAGTTGGGATGTTCTGGACAGCATTGCCATGTTCTGTACTCAATAATTCTTCAGGACAGCTGGAAAAAAAGGTAGCTCTTCTGTACATCACTTAACCCCTCCCTCTCCAGTATTTTAGAACTTTTTCTCCACAGTCATAGTGGGAGGTGGGTACAAAGACATATAAACCATAGCATCTGACTTCAAAGAGCTTACTTTCTAGTTTAAGAGATGAGGCATATCTGTAGAACTACAGACAAATCGCAATTTAAGGGGTGCTACAGAAGTAAATATTACTGGAATGTACAGGCTTGGCCCATAGCAAGGGCTCAATAAATATCTGAGGGATGCATGACTACTGAGTTAACACAGACCCATTAGTCCTGATGATCCTGTCTTGGGGATGTTTGTTCTTCTTCTTTCCACAGCCATTGCCCAAGTTCCTGCTGACATTTCTCGTGTGGACTCTGTGGAGTCAAACAGGCCTAAAGTTCTGGTCTTTGCTCAGTCACTTAGAGCTTCTGACTTGACGGAATAATTTGGTTTTTCTCCTTCCTCCTGAAACATACTAAGCATTTTTCAACTAATAAAAATGTGACCTCGAAGGCACTGTGAATTTGGTAAAATCCATGTTTGGCACTGATGTCCCTGACAGAATGAATGCTAATTTTATTTTAGTGTTCCCATAATGCAGTTTATAAAGACACTGTATTTTTTGAAATTTCTCAGCAAAGAAGAATGTAAGTGTCTCCTAGTCCTTTGTACATTGCTGAGTGGATGGAACAAATAAAGGGACAACTGGAAGTCACTCAGTCACCAATACAAAGGCCTATGGAATCTTGATAGTAAGAAAATACTGATATTTTTGGTTCTGGTGCAAATGGTCCTCAAATGTGAGTTCGGAGCTCAGCCAAGTAGTATCTTAGTAATTCAGGAAGCAGCCATGCCAGAAAGCATCCAGCGAGACGGATCTGCCCTGTTCCCATGTGTCTCCCTAATACCTATCACTGTGCCAGGCACACAGTAAGTAACCAATCAGTATGGGTAGCATGGATGAAATAGGGACAGGGGAGCTCCTCAGCATTTGCTACTGAACTGAGAGTCGAATACTTGGTTTCGAGTCCTGGTCTGCCCCTTTACCATCTCTGAGACCTTGGAAAAATCTTTTCTGCCTCCAGGACCTCAGTTAACCCATCTGAAAAATAATTTTCAATGTTCTTTGTGTTCTCAAGTTCTACATCTTGCAGGAATAAGTGTGACTCTTCACAATGAATCTGCAGAAAGTCTCCCCAATTCAATGAACTCTCTATTTGACCCAAGAAAAAGGCGGAAAAATAGATTCCTTCAGGCTACAGTATAAGGTACAAACCTGATGTTGTGTTCATGCCTAAAAACAGCCTTGTCTGTGACTGGGATGTGGGATGCTCATGGTGTATTATTTGAAGAATGACTGTCTCCTTATTAGGATAAAGACATGCCCTTCTGAAAACCCTTATTACCGCACAAAATCTCCAACAACCAGCCAGGCAGTCATTTATTCATGAGGCCATAGCACCCAGATATTCCACCGATGAAATGTTCTGTCCTTGGCATAAAACTTGTTCAGAATGGTAATTAGAATAGAGACTCCAAAATATTAGAACCATTCAATGTCAGCCTCAGGGGGCTACTAACTCATGTTGGAAATGATCTTGCTGCTTTTAATCAAGAACTAAGCTACACAGAGTTCCTTTTTTGGTTGCAGCTTCGGTACAGAAAGAACAATGCAAACGTTGGCACTTTGATATGACCTTCAGCTTCTAAAAGAATCATGGGAACTTTTCTCCCCAAGGCCCAGAGCAGCCATCACAAAACAATTTATTAGGGTGTGCTTGTATATCTTGAAGTCTTATCTAATTGGTGTTCAAACCTGTTGCTGTCTCTTCTTTTCCCTTATCTCTAAGGGCTCCCAGCAGAGAGGAGGGAACATCAATTAATCACTCCTCTCCTCTTCCTACACGCACACTTGCATGCATAGACTCATGTGAAGACACACACATCTCTCACCCCATTCCACTTAATCCCTACACACACTTGGGGCCTTGGAATACAATTATGTTAGATCTGTAACAGATCAGAAACATCAACTGGGTTAACTCTCTCATTTTATATATAGAGAAACTGAAGCTCAAAAGAGAAGAATTAGGATTAAAAACAGTTCTGGTACTGTCAGCACCATGTCTCTGTATTTCCCCACCAGAAGCTCAAGGTTTCAAAGAAGAGCAAAAGCTCTTCAACTTAATATATACGTCCTTCACTGTCTTTGTATATAAAACACTGTGCTAAGTCCCAAAGTCGTTCACAAGAGAATGAAATATAATCCTGATCCAGTGGGGATAAATGGAGATGTATGTAAATATATTTAGTACAAGCAGATTACTAAGTGTTCTCATAGAGGCACCAAGTGATTTGGAGTTTGAAGTCAGAAGAGATTTGTTTGAATTGAATTATAAGAGGTTGTTTGGTTTAGGGTACCTCTTCCAGATTTCATGGAGAGGTTTCCCCATGATGCTTTGAGAGACTAAAGATGATATTAGTGTTAGCATTGATATTGTTCTTTCTGCACATGCTTAGAGAAACCTCAAAAATACTTCTAATTAAAACAAATACTATGTTTTTGCCTCTGAAAACTTCAAAAAATAAAAAGAATAAAAATATGTAGTTTTGATGAGCATGTGAAGAAATGGGAATGTGCATACATTACTGTGAGCAATTATGTTGTATCTGCTCTGGAGAACAATGTCAAAATAATATGTTGAGAGTATTAAAATTGTGTATATCTTCTATCCCAACCTATTTGACTTCTGGAAATATTTCCTAAAGGAATATGTGTTTGTTGTATATATAATTATATATGTATTTAAGTGATTGTATGTGTATATAAAAGATGAACATGAGAAATGTTTCTTACATTGCTAAGTGAATAAGAGCAAGAAACAAGACAATACATTCTTTTAAAATCTCATGTCTCATTTGTTTTATATACCCATGTATATCTTACATAACCCGAATGTAGGCCAAACTTGCTTTTTCTGGATGTCCGCTTTGAGGTCAGTAACATATATCACATGTAAAAACACACACCCACAAATCCAAATCTAAATATAAATAAATGACATAGGTTTTCTCAAAGATTTTATAAGAAAATGTTATAGGGATGAAGTTATTTCATATGTCAGACAGCCTCCTAAATCACTTTCCCTTTAAACATTTCTCTTTTCCACCAATGTCCTTCTGCAGCTGCTGTTCTCCCTTCTCTTTGTCTCAAATGCATTCAGTGACTCCCTTTCTATTGGTAGAATCATCTCCTCTTTTTCCTCCTCTAACATCATCACCACCACCATCACCACCATACAGCCTTCTGTGCTTCTCTAGTCTAGCATATCCAATAGAATTTTCTGCAGTGATCAAAATGTACTATAAATTGTTCTGCCCAGTGTGGCAGCCACTAGCCACATGTGGCTATTGAGCACTTGAAGTGTGGCTGGTCCAACTGAGAAAATATATTTTTAATTTTATTTAATTTTAACTGATTTAAATTAACCACACAAGGCAATTAGGCACTTGAAATGTGGCTAGTGTAACTGAAGAAATGTATTTTTAACATTTTACTTAATAATAGAGATCCTAAGTTACCCCTATGTGGTTCATGCCCATTGTATTGGACAACGCAGCTCTAGTCCGTTCTTAGGCAGAACAAGCTAAGTCTCCTCTTCATCTTCAACTTTGCTTTGTTGTGTACAGGAAATGGAAGAAATGACTCAATGACTTTTTCTTGGCATCCACCTTGCTTAGAAATTACTGAAAAGCATGGGAAGATTATGAATAACTAATAATGTTCTTTATTTTCATAGGTATGCAGAGAAAAATCCCAGAAAGACATAAACAAAAATAATCATTATGGTTAATTTATGGTAGTGGCATTATGGATTACTTTTATTTTACTTTGTTTTACTGTGTTTTCACAGTACTGTGATCTGGAGTGGGCATTTATTACTTTTGTATTTAGAAGAAAGACACAATACATATTATTAAAATGCTTCCATGTATGTTTTTTTTTTTTAAAAAAAAAAAAGCAAAAGAGGGAAGGCATCTTTTCTAAGGGTTCTGTAACCAATTTCCAGAACAGTCTCTCACTTCTGCAAATGAGGAAAAGCCCAATGGCAGGCCCCCCTGGAATGTGGCCCAGGAATGACATGTGTATATATTCTCCCAGCTGCTTCCTCATATCAAATAGCTAACAAACCAGAGCTCAAAAGCCAAGCCGATTCCCGCTGTCATCATTGATGAAGCCTGTACACAGATGGAGAAGTAAATAAAAGGGAGAGGTGGTGAGTTTTATATATTTGACCCAGTTACTATTTTTGCTAAATAAGGAGAGAAAAGCTTGGGATTTCAGACATGAAGAAATAGATCCTGATTTTGTGAGCAAAATCTTGCTGCTCTTCTTAGCCCTTTCCGGATGTGCATTTCCTTCTTGGAATCAGGGCAGAATTTGGCAGAATCCATGTAGACTCAGAGTTGCAACCTTACAACTGAGCTTAGAAAAAAGGAGCTATTTGAGATAGGCACGAAGGAACCACACAGAGGGTCTGAAAAATCCCAACAGATCTGGGGAGCCACAAGTTAGGCATGGGGCCAAAAACTTTGGAGTTGTCATTACCCAGCCTTCAAATTTGGACTTCAAGACAACTTAAAAAAAGTCCTCCCCTGGAAATGGCAAACACAAGTAGGCTCAAGGAAATCTTTTATGCAATCTTATTCTGGCTCAGCTATGCCCAGATTAGCTCAATAGTCATATCTTCTGCAGTATCTTGCTTCTCCTCTCAGTACCTCCTCACTGTATCCTCACTAGAATACAGTGCCAGAAGATCCTTTGTGGTCCTCATTTACCCTCTTCCTGGTACATGATAACTGGAAGGGTTTGTGCTTTGATGCCTTCCCAGGATTCTCATGTTTAATTCATAGAGAACTCTGGAAGGCTGAAAAGCTTTATGGAACTCAGAAGAATGAAGTTAGAATGGAAGATTCTCAGGCATGGTAAAAGGGAATTTACTTAGGGGCAGAGGGCAAATGGGATCCTTCAAGGGCCTTCTTGCCACAACACAGCAGTTATTTTCCATTCCATTTGCCTGCTGAGTGAGCTTCCAGGGACTAATGCCTACTTCGGCAAGGCAGAAGGGGGGTAAGCTGCTGTATTCTTGGCCTAGTGTAGCAACAGAAGGTAAACTACGTTTTGACTTTCAATTTTCTGTTTATTTGCATTGGCTATTTTTAGTTGGTTCAAGTCTAGGAATATTTAAAAATCACTTCTTGAAATACCTTTAGTTCCCCACAGTTGGAAAACTAAGATGCTTTCAAGTTGCAAATCATTGCACTGAGGACTATAAGACATTGCTTTTGTTAAACAACCAGAGGCTAAGTGAGCAGGAAATATATCCTCTGGAGTCCTGAAGTGTTCGGTGCCTCCACTCAGCTTGACCGTGTTGGTCTTAAACACTGCCTATGAAGCAGTTTCTAAAAAGTTTCCTTCTGACACATTTCAAGTGACTCTAAAGAGGTGAATGCATATGCTGCTTGTTTATTGTACACAACATGGCTACCAATGAGTATCTGACACTATTTTTCCAAAGGACAGTTTCACCCCAATACAGAAGCACCTTGAAAATATTATTTGTAGCAAACCTGCGCTGGGGTAATCAGCTCTCTGTTAGCTAGGGCCCAGTGCTGATGAGGCCAAGGTCATAGACTGAATTTCAAATGGGCCATTTAGCTTTAAACAGAAGATGAAAGCTCTTTTTTTGTGCCTCCATATTGCAACTCTCCCTCTGCCTTCTATGTTGCAAATGCAATGTTCTTATAAAGGGGACAGTGTCATGGTGTCCAGCCTTTCTGGGGGCCTGTAAGAACTTTATTCAGTAGCAAAACAGGGACATGACTATTAAGAACTCTAGGCCACAGTAGAAGAGCCACATTAGGAAGACAGTGGAACTAACTACCAGAAATGAACGCCAGAGCACTTCAGGTGATTGGAGAGGCAGACCCAGGTCCTCAAGTAGGAGATGGCTTATGAGGCAGGTTGAGTATGGTATCCAGTGAGCAATGGGTCAAGGAGTGGCAAGAATGGTGAGCTTAGATGAGGGAACCAACTCTGTTTAAGGAAGGTCTGGGAAACCTTGGTGTGCCTTTCAAGATTTCTTACTGTCCTTCAGGACTCTGTTGGTGTCACCTCCTTTCTGAGACTTCCAGAACAATACTCTGCCTGCATCCAGGCAGAGTTAGAGATGCCTCGACTCAACTCCATAGGACTCTACTATTGCCTCTATTGTATCACTCACCACATTATATTTTAAGTTTTCATTTTTGTTTTAATCTCTCCCACTAGACTGTAAGCTTCATTATCTTTGTATCCCCATAACCTAGCAACTATGAGCTTACTGCAAGTTTTGCTGACTGAATGAATAAATAATTGAATGAATAGAAGAATGAAGAAACAGGGAAGAAAATTCCACATGAGAGATATTTGTGTAGGTTATTAAAAATGAGTTAAATTTTCATAGAAAGAACATATTGTGCTCTGGAGAGAGATTATTTGGTGCACTGGCTGCCTGTAGGAGATGAGGAGATGAGGCTAGGAAGGGAAATTGGGATTAGAGGGTAAAGAGTTTTGTATCACCTCCTAAGGAGTTGAAATCTCTTCTATAGATCAGTGGTTCTCAAACTTTAGAGTGCTTACTAATTGCTTGGAGAGCTTGATAAAACACACATGTGTGAGTCCCATTTCTGAAGTTTGTATTCTGAGGTGGGGATTGCAAATTTACCTTTTTATTGAAACATAATAAATTTGCATATTTTCAAGGTACATGTGATATTTTAATACATTTGTGTAATGTGTCGTAATCAAATCATGGTAGTTGGGATATCTATCACCTTAAACATTTAGCTTTTCTTTATGCTGGGAATATTCAAATTGTTCCCTACTAGTTATTTTGAAATGTACAGTAGATGATTGTTTACTATGTCACTCTACTGATTTATCAAACACTAAGTCTCATTTCTTCTACCTAACTGTATTATTGTACCCATTAATCAACCTCTCTTCATCCACTCCCCACCCCCCACCCCCCACCCCCCACCGCCACACACACAGAGGTCCTGGTTTCTGGTAACCACGAAACTACTCTCTGTTTTCATGAGATCCACTTTTTTAGCTTCCGCATATAAGTAATAAAATGCAAAGTTTGTCTTTCTGTGCCTGGCTTATTAGTAGAGGATGGCAGCACCTGTACTACTTTTTATATGAATCCTGTTTTCCCAAGGTTATCCAGATGCCTACAGCATTGATTTATCCTCAGGGTGATTTCCATGTTTGAGAGCCTTGATACTGCTTTAAACCAGTGGTTCTCAATATGGCTGTACATTAAATGAATTGGAGGAGACTTTTTTATAAAATCCCAGTGTCCACACCCTCTCCTAGTCCAATTAATTCAGAACTGCTGAGATGAGGTCTGGCCTAGGTAATTTGCAGATGTTCACCAGGTGATTTTAAAGTGTAGTCAGAGTTGAAATCTTCTGCTGTAAAATAATCTGAATTTCCAAAAGCTGGGCTTAAGCACTTCTGACAAGCAGGAATCTCCAGATTTCTGGAATTGGATCCCTGAGGATCAGGGTCATTGCTGTTGGAAATGGATCCCCGAGGGTCAGGGTGGCAGAAATTCCTGGTGGCTTCCTGGAACCTGGTAAGTCACTGGAATGTGATAAATCTTTTGATTTTCAGTAAGTTGTGTATGGCCATTGATAATTTGAAAAGTTTCAGGATCATTGATCCTTCACTAAGAAATAACTGTCATAGTAATGTTTGCCTATGTCTACCCCCATATCCATTTCATCTGCAGCAGTTATGTATAGGAGCCCAGAGTTAGAATCAGACAGAGCTGACTCTGTTTTAACTCCTGGCTTTATCACACGTCCTAACCATGCACCATTCTCTAAGCCTCAGTTTTATCATCTATAAAACAGGGATGCTTGTACCTACTTTACAGGATTGTTGAAGATTGGGGTTAAATAATCAATAAATGTAAAGTACAGCACAGTGCCTGAAACATAGTAGATAATCAGATGAATGTCTGGAGGGTTGCATGTAAAATACTCTGAGTGGTCACTTCTGAGCAGTGGATTTGGGATGGTGGAGGAAATGGAAGACTTTCACGTTTTACTTTATACCCTTCTATATTGTTTTAAATTTATAGATGGCATAGGTTACCTTTGTAACTTTTGTGTGCCAAAAAAAGACAAAAGAAATCGACTGCCATGTCATGTTCCCAGAGAGACTCCAAGTTGGCCACAAGTTCAGAGGTCATCCAGCCTGTTCCCCCTACAATTGCCGGAAACTCTGTTACCATTGCCCTGCCAAGGTGCATTCAGTTTCCTCTGCACATTCTCCAGGATAGGATTTGATGTCAAGGAAATTTTATTTTATTTTTTATGCAATCTGAAATGCCAGGAAATTCTCTTTCTATATTGAGCCCAAATCTGCCTGTGATACCCTTCCATTGGGCCTACCTAGTTTTGCTTTGTGGAGCCACCTAGAGTAAGCTTAATAGATTCTATTATACCTGATACCTTATGACATGCCTTGATATGTTTAAAAAGAGCTTTCCTGACATTTTGAAATTAGATCTATTCAGAAAATCCCCCAAAGCTTCAGCTGTGACTCAGAGGATATAGCTTCCTCACTCTGTCACAGATTGGTTCTGTGGAAGTAGACATTGAAATGGACTTTTGAGTGCAAGGTGTCTATTATGGATCAATGCCTATAAAAGGAATTGGGGGGGGGGCAAAGCAGCACAATGGAGAGGAAGAAGTTGAACTACACGTGAGGCTTAACAGAGTTGCAACTAATTTGGCAGGGAGCTCTGGAGAGAGTCTTGCCTGTTAGAGTTGCCCAGCAACAAGCTGGAATGGCCAGCTATTATGCCCAACCTCTCTCAGTCCCCAGATATGGGAAGAGTGTCACATCGCATGAGGCAGCTCTCTGCAGCTGAGTCTGTCTGCTGACTGTACTTCATAAATCTAGGCATGTCCTTCCTTGGAGAGGTATCTGGGTTAGCACACTCCCCTGTCTATCAGCCTATCCACTGTGCCATGTGGATTCACTTCAGACAAATACAAGACACAGGTCTTCCAGGAACCAGTGGAGTCAGTGGGCCTCTCTTCCTGAGGGGAACCTTAGAAAAGGCAGGTGAAGGAAGTTAACTGGACAAATTATAGCTTCTGCTATGACAGTTGGTTTCAGGACCACAATTGATGCCATTTCCCTCCTCCACTATCCAGTCTAGAGTCTCCCCACTCTCAGTCACCATCTCTGTGACCCTCATCCCTGAGGGGTTTGACACCTTCTCAAGCAGGGGTTGCCCTACCTGTTCATTTATAGTCACAAATGGGCAAGGGACCACCAAGAGATGTCTCAGTAGATTACTTGGGTTCTATGCTGTTGTTTGACAGTAGCCCTATTTCTTCCTGATAACCAGGGTCAAGTGCCTCTGTCAAGGCAATTACACTTCCTATCTGTTTCTGGAATTAAGAGGTCCAAAGTGCCCAGGTGGAAGCTGTAGCTTATAATTCAACTCTTGTTCTGTCCCCTGGAGCAGGTGTTCCCATCTGGGGAATCAAAGCCTCTAACCCAGCAGAGCCCAGACTTTCAGGGATGGAAACACGAAGTCCTCCAGTGGGTCTTGTGAGTGATAAGTGGTATCTTAGATTGCTAGGGCTTCTGTAACAAAGTACAATAGACCGGGTGAGTCAAAGAACATAAATTTATTTTTTTAACAGTTCTGGAGGCTGAAAGTCTTAGATCAAGGCTAGAAGCCTTAGTCAGCAGGTTGGTTCCTTCTGAGGGCAGTGAGGGAAGGATCTGCTCCAGGCCGCTCTCCTTGGTAGATGGCCATCTTCTCTCTGTGTCTTTACATCATTATTCCTCTGTGTGTATCTGCATCCAAATTTCCTCTTCTTACAAAGATACCAGTCATATTAAATTATGGCCAATTGCTTTTGTAAAGATTGTATCTCCAAATATGGTCACATCCAATGTACTGGGGATTAGGAATTCCACATATGAATTGTGGAGGGACACTATTTATTCCATAATAAGTGGGGTCACATTTGCTTCTACTTCTTGGTTCCCAGACTTGTGTATTCTTTCTATTGGGGTCACAGCACCAAATAGAAGCCTCTGATTCAGTTCAATCTATGGCATCCTGAAGGAAGTTTCCCACTCCTCACTAAATGTTGCCCTGAGCTGGTGCTTTAGCTATGCCTTCTGCAGGTTATCCCAATGCTGTTAGGTCAGCAGGTTGTGGATGTTGTACAACCAGTGGATCCTATGGTCATTGTCCCACTCCCACACATATTGTGCTGTTAAGTGGGTCTCCTGGTCTAATAGGATGTTGTGTGAAACCTCATGTTGATGAATCAAATACTCCAAAGCCCTTAGAGAGTAGTGCTAACTGTGGTCCTGTGGACAGGAAAGGTGAACTCATACTATTCTTGTAAGAATAAGCCACTGATTTTCCCAGGTAATGAGCGCTTACTTCAGTTAGCTTGCCACCAATTGGCCAATAGAACTCTTTAAGAAATAGTGCCATAGTAGGGGCTCAGTGTTTGTCTCTGTTGTTGATAAATTGAATATTAGGAGACAGCAAGAGTTAGATCAACCTTCTTAAGTGGGAGTCTATGCTGTTGCGCCCATGTGTAACTGTATTAGTCTGTTCTCAATGCTGCTAAAAAAGACATACCCCAAACTGGGTAATTTATAAAGGAAAGAGGTTTAATGGAGTCACTGTCCCACATGGCTGGGGAGGCCTCACAATCATGGCAGAAGGCAAAGGAGAAGCAAGAGGACATCTTACATGATGGCAGGCAAGAGAATATGTGCAGGGGAACTCCCTTTTATAAACCATCAGATCTCATGAGACTTATTCACTATCACAAGAACAGCATGGGAAAGACCACCCCATGATTCAATTACCTCCCACCAGGTCCCTCCCACGACACATAGGAATTACGGGAGCTACAATTCAAGATGAGATTTAGGTAGGGACACAGCCAAACCATATCAGCAGCCTTCATCTCTGTCACCATGTCGATTCCATTCATGTGCTCATTGTGCCAGTTTGGGGAATGTCTGATACTGAAGGCTGACTAAGGTCAACTGGCTCAGTCATTTTGTCAACTTGGTTCTTCAGTGCCTCTTCCATGGTAGATGCTTTCTGGTGGTCTGGAGGATATTAATGTGTGATACAAATATCTTCACACTTTGTCCTCACTCCCATATGCCCATTCATATGCTTCTATCGCCTTGTCCCCTATATTCCAGTCTTTCTCTTTCCAGGCCTCTAACCAAGTAGACGGCCTGACCATCTACTATTTCTTCTTCCATAGAAAGTGGACAGCCAGGTACATGGTCCAAAACTCTGCCCATTGAAAGGGTTTTTCCTTGCCAATGTCTTTCAAGGCCATCATTGAGTGAGGCTGTATCACAGGTGTTGCCCATTTTTGGCTAGCACCCACATACACTCACATATGGATGTGCTCAGGTTTTTTCCTCCTCTATCAGGTGGTGATACAATCATAAACGGCAGCTAAGAGAGAGGCCTGGGGCAACAGTGGCAGATGCCATTGGGATCAGCGCTACCTGCTCATGCATCACACTGGTACACCAGCCCTACTCATGCTTAAAAGCATACCTCTTCCTTCTTAGGATGAATCGTTGGTAGGCCCACCTAATCTTGTAACTTGGTATATCTGACAGAACCCAGCCCATAGGAGAAATTCTAGGCTCTTGGTCTCTTGGCATTTAATGTTCAGACATTCTGTTTCTACCAGGGCCCAGTAGCACACCATGAGGTTTTTGTTTGTTTGTTTTAAAGTTTAAAGATCTACACTACTGTGGCCAATGGGCTTGCTCCAGAATCTCAGTGGCTTGTTTTGTAGTTTTCCCACTGGGGCTTGCTAGAACCTGTCCATGGCATTGTTTCTCACCATTGATACCTCCAACACCATAGATCTGCTGAATCTTATGACCCAAGAGGCAGTACTGCTTGCACTAATAGTTGCAAAATGCTTTCCTTACTCCAAGCCTCCCTCTCAAAGGTGATAGATTTTCATATCACCTAACATGTGAACTGGAGATATATTCCTAGGTGTGGAATATGGTGCCCTAAAACCTGAAGAGATCTGTTATATGTTTTATTTTCTTCATGGCTGCAGGTGCAAGATAGAACAATTTGTCTTTTACTTTGGAGGGGATGTCCAAACATGCTCCTTACCACTGGACCCCTAAACAGTTTTACAGATGTAGCAGGCCTTGAATCTTCATTGAGTTTATCTCTCACCCTCTGGAGCATATGCATTTTACCAAGGCCTCCAACACACTTGGTACCTCTTCCTCGTCCATCCTAATTAATGTAATATTACTGACATAATAAATCAGTACAGTGTTCTATGGGATGCCCAAATGATCTAGACTTTTTTTGTGCTATGTTATGACAAACAGCAAGAGAGTTAACTAGCCCTGCCCTGCATCAAAACTATATACACACACACACACACACACACACACACACACACACACACACACACACATATTTGACGTTTCCATGTGAATTCAAGATTATTGTGATCCTCTTTTCTGATTGGGAAAGAATGTATTTGTCAAATCAACAGCTACAACCTGTGTACTGAAGCTGTGTAAATCTGTTCTAAAAAAGATCCACATCAGGTTGGGAGGAGCAAGGTAGCAGAATATAAGGTTTCACTGATCATACCCCCGCAACCTAGGACACCAATTTAACAGCCATCTACACACACAAAAAGCATCTTTATAAGAACCAAACATCAGATGAATACTCATAGTACCTGGTTTTAATCTCATATTACTGAAAGAGGCATTAAGAGGTAGGAAAAATAGTCTTGAATTGCCAATGCCACCCATCCCCCATCCTTTGGCAGTGTCAGCATCGTGTGGAGAGTTTTGTTGTGGTGAGGAGGGGGAGATCGCAGCATTTGTGAGGCATTGAAATCAGTGCTGCCTTATTATAACAGAAAACAAAACCAGACCAAACTCAGCTGATGACTACCCATGAAGGGAGCATTTAAACCAGCCCTAGCCAAAGGGGACTCACCAATCCCAGCCATCCAAACTTGAGTTCCTGCAATCCTTGTCACTGCAGGCTAAAGTGTTCTGGGGTCCCAAATAAAGTTGAAAGGCAGTCTAGGCCACAAGGACTGCGACTCCTAGGTGAGTTCTAGTGTTTTGGACTGAGGGGCATACAACATACTAAGACACCAGCCAGTGCAGCAAAGGAAGTGCTGTCATTACTTTTCCCCTAACCCCAGGCTACACAGCTTGCAGCTCCAAAAGAGACTCCTTCCATCCGCTTGACGGTAAGAGAGGGAAGAATGGGTAAGATTTTGTCTTGCATCTTGGGTACTAGCTCAGCCACAGCAAACTAGGGCACTGGTTAGAGTTGTGAGGCCCCCTTTCCAGGCCCTAGCTCCAGGACAACATTTCTAGACACACTCTGGTCCAGAAGGGAACCTGTTACCTTGAAGGGAAGGACTCAGTCCTGGCAGGATTCATCACCTGCTAACTGAAGGCCCTTGGATCCAGAATAACAAGCAGTAATACCCAGGTATATGTTGAGGGCCTTGGGTAAGCCTCTGAGATTTGCTGGCTTCAGGTGAGGCTCAGCACATTCCCAGCTATGGTGGCTATGGAGCAAGACTCCTTCTGCTTGAGAAAAGCAGAGGGAAAGGCAAAGGGGACTTTGTCTTGCACCTTAGGTACCAGCTCAGCCACAGGGCTATAAGAGCACCAAGCAGGCTTTTGGGGCTCCCAATTCTAGGACTTGGTTCTTGGACAGAATTTCTGGGGCTGCCCTGTGCCAGAGGGGAGACTTCAGCTTTGAAGTTTGGGTCCCAGGCCAGGCAACTTTCACCAGAATCTGACTTAGGAGATCTTGGGCCTTAAGAGAACATTGGGGTTAGTCTGGCAGTACTGCCTATAGGCCTGTGGTACTGGTGGCCATGGGGTGGGGCTTCTGTGCCCTTGGAAAAGTAAGAGAAGAATGGGAAGGACTGTGTGTTGTGGTTTCAGTGTCAGCTCAGCAGCAGTACAATAGAACACCAGGTAGACTTGTAAGGTTTTTGACTCTAGTCCCTGGTTTCTGGACAGCAACCCTGGACAAGTTCAGGGCCTGGAGGAAATCATCACTCTGAAGGGAAGGACACAGGCCTGGCTGGCTTTGCCACCTGTTGATTGTAGAGCCTCAGGGCTTTGAGTGAACATAAGCCATAGCCAGGGATTCATTACAGTAGGCCTTGGGCAAGACCCAGTGCTGTGCTGGTTTCAGGTCTGGCCCAGTGCTGTCCTAGTGGTGGTGGCCACAGGGGTTCTTGTGTCATACCACCTCCAGCTCCAGGTAGCTCAGAACAGAAAGAGAGAGAGAGAGAGAGAGAGAGAGAGACTCTGTTCCTTTGAAAGAAAGTACTGGAAGAGAACAAGAGTCTCTGCCTAGTAATCCAGGTAATTATTCTGGAACTTGTCCAAGACCATCAAGGCGGTACCTCAACAAGCCTCTAAGAACCACAGCATTACTGGGTTGGGGTGCCCCCTAAAGCAGATACAGCTTAATCATAACACCCAAGTCCTTTTCAATATCTGGAAAGCCTTCCCAAGAAGGACAACTACAAATAAGACTGAGAATACTACAATGAATACCTAACTCATCAATGCTCATACACCAAAGAACATCTACAAGGATCAACACAATCCAGTAAAATTTGACCTCACCAAATAAACTAAATAAGAAGCCAGGGACAAATTCTGGAGAAACAGAAGTATGACCCTTCAGACTGAGAATTCAAAACAGTTGTGTTTAGCAAACCAAAAAAATTCAAGAGAACACAGAGAAGGAATTAAAAATTCTATCAGATAAATTTAACAAAGAGATTCAAGCAGAAATTCTGAAGCTGAAAAATGTAATTGCTATAATGAAGAATGCATCAGAGTCTTTTAATAGCAGAATTGATTATGCAGAAGAATTAGCTTGAAGTTAGGCTATTTGAAAATACAGAAGAGACAAAAGAAAAAATAATAAAAAACAATGAAGCACTCCTACAGGATTTAGAAAACAGCCTCAAAAGGGTACATCTAAGAGTTATTGGCCTTAAAGAGGAGGTGAAGAAAGAGATAGGAGTAGAAAGTAGAACTTTGGGAGTAGTAGTCCCAAAGGTTAAGGATAAAGAAGGAATCCTAAAAGCAGTAAGAGAAAAGAAACAAATAACATACAATGGAGCTCCACTACATGTGGAAGCAGACTTTTCAGTGGAAACCTTACAGGCCAGGAGAGAGTAGCATGATATAAAGTGCTAAAGGAAAAAAAGCTTTTACCCTAGAATAGTATATGTGGTGAAAATGTCCTCAAACATGAAGAAGAAATAAAAACTTTCCCAGACAACAAAAGCTGGGGGATTTCATTAATAGCAGACCTGTCCTACAAGAAATGCTAAAGGGAATACTTCAATCAGAAAGAGAAAGATGTTAATGAGCAATAAGAAGTCACCTGAAGGTATGAAACTCACTGCTAATAGTAAATACACAGAAAAACACAGATTACTATACCACTGTAACTGTGTTGTGTAAACTACTATTAAGTAGAAAGACTAAATTATGAGCCAGCCAAAAATAATAAACACAATAACGTTTGCAGACATCGACAGTATAATAAGATATAAATAGAAACAACAAAAAGTGAAAAAGTAGGGGGTCAAAGTTAAGTGACAGAAACTTTATGAGCTTTCTTTTTGCTTGTTTATGCAAACAGGGTTAAGTTATCAGCTTAAAATAATAGGTTACAAGATAGTATTTGCAAGCATCACAGTAATCTCAAACCAAAAATCATACAATGAATACACAAAAAATAAAAATCAAGAAACAAAACCACATCCCCAGAGAAAATCACCTTCACTAAAAAGGAGACAGGAAGGAAAGAAAGAAAAGAAGACCACAAAACCAGAAAACAAATAACAAAATGACAGAAGTAAGTCCTTACTTACCGTTAATAACATTGAACGTAAATTGTTGAAACTCTCCAATTGAAAGACAAAGACTTGCTGAATGGATGAAAAAACAAGACCCATTGATTTGTTACTCACAAGAAACACTTCACCTATAAAGACACCAATAGATAGAAAATAAAGGGATGGAAAAAGATATTCCATGACGACGGAAAACTAAAAAGAGCAGGAGTAGCTACATTTATATTAGACAAAATAGATTTCAAGACAAGAACTGTAAGAAGAGACAAAGAAGGTCACTATAAAATGATAAAGGGGTCAATTCAGCAAGAGGATGTAGAACTGTAAGTATATATGCACACAACACTAGAGCACCCAGATATGTGAAGGAACTATTATTAGAGCTAAAGAGAGAGATAGGACATCCAATACAATAAGAGCTGGAGATTTCAATATCCCGCTTTAAGCACTGAACAGTTCTTCCAGACACAAAATCAACAAAGAAACATTGGACTTAGTCTGCACTATAGACTAAATGGACCTAATAAATATTTAAAGAACATTTCATCCAACAGCTGCCGAATACACATTCTCCTCCTCAACACATGGATTATTCTCAAGGACAGACCATAGGTTGTCACAAAATAGGTCTTAAAACATTCAAAAAATTGAACTAATATCAAGCATCTTCTCTTACCACAGTGGAATAAAACTGGAAACCAATAACGAGGGATTTTGGAAACTATACAAATACATGGAAATTAAACAATATGCTCCAGAGTGACCAGTGGGTCAATGAAGAAATTAAGCAGGAAAATGAAAAATGTCTAGATACAAATGATAATGGAAACACAGCATATCAAAACCTATGGGATACAGCAAATGCAGTACTCAGAGGGAAATTTAAAGCTATAAGTCCCTACATCAAAGAAGAGGAAAAACTTCAAATGAATGATCTAATAATGCAACTTAAAGAACTAGAAAAACTAGAGCAAGCCAAACTTAAAATTAGTAGAAGAAAATAAATAATAAAGATGAGAGCAATAATAAATAAATTTGAAATAAAAAACAATACAAAAGAGAAATGAAACAAAAAATTGTTTTTTTAAATTGTGAAACAAAATCAACAAACCTTTAGCCAGACTGAGAAAAAGAGAGAAGATCCAAATTGATGAAATTAGAGATGAAAAAGGAGACATTACAACAGATATGACAAAAATTCAAAGGATCATTAGTTGCTACTATGAACAACTATATGCCAACAAATTGGAAAATCTAGAAGAAATGGACAAATTCCTAGAGACATATAACCTGCCAAGATTAAACTGGGAAGAAATCCAAAATCTGAACCTATCAATAAAAAATAATGAAATTGAAGCCATAATAAAAAGTCTCCCAGCAAAGAAAAGTCCTGGAAAAGATGGCTTCACTGCTGAATTTTACCAAACATTTAAAGAAGAACCAATCATATTCTAAGTATTCTGAAAAAATGGAGTAGGAGGGAATACTTCCAAACTCCTTCTACGAGGACAGTTATTATCCTGATACCAAAACCAGAGAAAGACACCTCAAAACTCAAAAACTACACAGCAGTATCTTGATGAATATTGATGCAAAAATCCTCAACAAAATACTAGCAAACTGAATTCAGCAATACATTAAAAAGATCATTCATCATGACCAAGTGGGATTTATCCTAAGTATGCAAGAATGGTTCAACATATGCAAATCAATCAATGTGATACTTTATATTAACAGAATGAAGAACAAAAAACATATGATTATTTTGATTGATGCTGAAAAAGCATTTGATAAAATTCAACATCCATTCATGATAAAAACCCTTAAAAACTGAGGGTAGAAAGAACATACCTCAACATAATACAAGCCATATACGACAGACTCACAGCTAGTAACATACTGAAGGGGAAAACAACTGAAAGCCTTTTCTCTAAGACCTGGCACGTGACAAGGATGTCCACCTTTACCACTGTTATTCAACATAGTACTGGAAATCCTAGCTAGAGCAATCAGGCAAGAGAAAGAAATGAATGGCATCAAAATTGGAAAGAAAGAAGTCAAATTATCTTTGTTTGTAGATGATATGGCTATTTGGAAAAACCTAAAGACTCCACAGGAAAACTATTAGAACTTATAAACAAATTCACTAAAGTAGCAGGATATAAAATCAACATACAAAAGTCAGTAGCATTTCTATATGCCAATAGTGAATAATCTGAAAAAGAAATCAAGAAAGTAATCATATTTACAATAGGCACATGTAAAATTGCATACCTAGGAATTAACTTAACCAAAGAAATGAAAGACCTCTATGATGAAAATTATGAAACACTGATAAAAAAAGTAAAGAGGACACCAAAAATGGAAATATATTCTGTTCATAGATTGGAAGAATAAATATTGTTAAAATGTTCACACTACCCAAAGCAACCTACAGATTTTATGCAATTCCTGTCAAAAGACCAAAGACATTCTTCACAGAAATAGAAAAACAATGTTAAAATTCATATGGAACCACCAAAGACCCAGAATAGCCAAAACTATCCTAAGCAAAAAGAACAAAGCTAGAGGAAACACCTTACCTGACTTCAAATTATAATACAGAGCTATAGTAACTAAACAGCATGGTACTGGCATAAACACCGACACAGAGACCAATGGAACAGAATAGAGAACCCAGAAACAAATCCACATACCTTTAATGAACTCATTTTTGACAAAGATGCCAAGAACATACATTGGGGAAAAGAGAATCTCTTCAATAAATGGTGCTGGGAAAACTGGATATCCATATGCAGAAGAATCAAACTAGACCCCTATCTCTTGCCATATGCAAAAATCAAGTATAATGGGTTAAAGACTTAAATCTAAGGCCTCACACTATGAAACTACTGCAAGAAAACATTAGGGAAACTCTAGGACATTGGTCTAGACAAAAACTTCTTGGATATTACCCCACAAGCACAGGCAACCAAACCAAAATGGACAAATAGGATTACATCAAATTAAAAAGCTTCTGCACAGCAAAGAAAACAATCAACAAAGTGAAGATGTAAATTAGTACAACTACTACGGAGAACAGTTTGGAGGTTTTTCAAAAAACTAAAAATCAAGCTACCGTATTACCCAGCAATCCCAGTGCTGGGCATATACCCAAAAGAATAGAAATCAGTATGTGGAAGAGATATCTGCACTCTCATATTTGTTGCAGCACTGCTTACAATAGCTAAGATTTGGAAGCAACCTAAGTGTCCATAACAGATGAATGGATAAAGAAAATGTGCATATACATGATGGAGTACTATTCAGCCATAAAAAAAATGAGATTCTGTCATTTGCAAAAACATGGATAGAATTGGAGGTCATTATGCTAAGTGAAATAAGCCTGGCACAGAAGGACAAATATTGCATGTTCTCACTTATTTGTGAGATCTAAAAATCAAAACAATAGAACTCATGAAGGTAGAGAGAAGAAGGATGGTTACCAGTGGCTGGTAAGGGTAGTGGGTGGGTTGGGGGAGGTGGAGATGATTAATGGGTACAAAAAGTAGTTTGGAAGAATGAATAAGACCTATTATTCGACAGCACAACAGGGTGACTATAGTCAATTACAATTTAATTGTATATTTAAAAATAACTAAGAGAGTATAATTGAATTGTTTATAACACGGGATAAATACCTGAGGGGATGGATACTCCATTTTACGTGATGTGATTATTACACTTTGCATACCTGTATTAAAACATCCCATGAACTCATAAATATATACGCCTGCTATGTACCCACTAAACTTCAAATAAAAAATTAACAAATGAATAAACAAAATTATTAAAGCAAAATCAAAAATCAACAAAACAAAACAAAAGATCCACATCTGGGAAAGTGGTTATGATTCAGAACTACTACTTGGTTAAACTTGGTGTAGTCTATAGTTACCCTTCAGGGACCATTGGGTTTCTGCAGGGCCAGACTGGTAAATTCAATGGAGATTTGATGGGGACCACCGCACTTGCATTTGTTAGATTTTTAAGGGTGGCACGAATTTCTGTTATCTTCCTTCCTGTTCTATGATGCAAGATTGTTTTTTAATTACTATCTTGATTAAGAGGCAGTTTCAGATGCTCCCATCTGCCCTTCCTCACTGTGATGGTTCTTGCTCCATAGTCCAAGGATCCAACATGGCCATTGCTTGAACTGCTAAATGTGTCAGTCTTATACATTTGGACAAGGGGGGAATGATCATCAAGTGTGTCCACAAATCTAGTGGATCTACTGTAAGCTAGACTCTGGCCAGGAATCTATATTATTACCTAGCCCTTTTATTTTTTCACTGTAGCAGGGAGATGATAATGACCCCTCTGATCTCTGGATAATAATGTTGATTCAGTCCCATGGTCCAGGAGTCCTTGAAATGTCCAGGCATTCTTTTACCCTAGCATACCTATATCTGAGTAAATGACTATAATACTCTTTGAGAAAGGACTGAGGGAACTATTATTGTGTATACTTGCCATGATTTTGCAGAGACCTTCCTCTTGTGGATCCAGCCACTTTAACCCATTAATCCAGGTCATAAAATTGGCTTAGGTTTAGAAATTGCGCCAGGAATCTTTTTTTTATTGGAGTTGCTTCTTTTGTTGTCCCAGTCATCCAGTCTTAATTTCTTGTTCCATGCTCATCTATTTTGCCTGTAAGATCTTATATTCTGTTAGCCATCTCCATAACATTCTTATAGATCAGACTCTATTGACCGCCACTCTAACGTTGTCAGGCATTGTGGCAATTGTGTCCTTGTGGCTTTGGGCATTTAAGCTTCACTACTTGACCTCTATAGTTTTGGCATCTTCTCATACACATTGCTATCAGCAAGCTAAATTATTTACTGACTGTCCTACTATAAGCCCTAATCTGCAGAGCAGATACATAACTGAACTTCTTAAGTGAAGCTGGTGCCTCTCTTATCAGAGTGTTCTTTATGGCCTTGGTGTATTGTGTGTATCCAGATCCATCCTGTGGAACATAATCATCTGATGAGTCTCTCTCAGCTGTACAAAGTAGATCACTCTACCATGCCTATTTCTCTGAGCCTTTACATCTTTTTTTCCACCATGTGCTTTGGCATTTCAACTTCATTCAGTATGGGTCATCACTTTTTCCCTGCTTTTAGGAGCTGTTCCATTGGAAGTTCACACTATATCTTGGAGTCCTCACCAGGATGTTAAAATCTGTACCTCTGGAGAACACTCACAAGTCCATAGACTCTGTATCCAATTTTATGATATACATCCCTTTTATCAAACACCCTCAGAATCCAGTCTCATGTGTTCCTCTCTGAGCATATGCTGGGACATGCTGACTGGTTCTTAGAACTTCTTTGGGGTATAATTCCTTTCCTCCCTCATCAAGCCCAACACCTTTCCAGCTGGGTTATGCTTCACCTTATCCCTAATCATAGGCCTAGTTGCCAGGAGAAGTGTTGTGAGGCAGATATTGAGGTGGGTACCTGTTGCCTTTTGGGTAGAGAATTCTGTATTGTCTTCCCACAATGGTATGGAGAATTAACTCTTACTAGATGAGCTACGTCTGTAGACTCCCGAGGTTTAGTAGTGTCTACTACTTCCTCCATAAAAGTCTGTTACATTCTTCCCACCAGTACCTTCCTTCCTGTGGGACCACTCTCCCAATTTTGGTGAAAGTTTTAACAATTGGACCAACACTTTGGGCCAGGAGCTGTCTGTGTTCCACCTGTCACTGGTGAGGGGCTTCTCACTGCCAGCCTGGCAGTAAGTGATCCATCTCCAAAGGCCAATCTTATTACCTGCTAATGCTGATCATTCTTGGCACTATTTTCCACGTGCTGCATGTTCTGGAAGCAGACACTGAGATAGAGTTTAGAGTACAGGATATTGTTTATGGACCAACACCTTTGAAAGGAAGCATGATTGAGTTGATGGAGGAGTCAATGTGTAATGTAGTCCTGAAAAACCTTGGCCAACCTAATGAGGAACTCTGGAACAAATGTTGCCCTTCACAGTTGCTCCCAGACAGGCTGAAATGGCCAGGCGTTTTAACTTATCACCCCTCACCAACTTTGCTCAGTCATCAGATGATGACAGCCTTGAGAAAGTCATTATATTGCATCACATTGCTTTTTGTAGGCATTACCTGAGATCAGCTGGCTCTGCAATTGAGGTGGACCATGAAGGAGGTGACAGCTGGAGCCTGTGTGCTGATCACACTCCCTGCAGGGGTGCAGCAAGTCCATGTATATCACATACCCCACCATTCTGGTCACCTGTGTCAGTACCAGTTACAGTTTGTGAACGATCTCACTAATGGAAAGGTTCAGAGAAGAACACAGTATTGCCCCAAGGGACACTGCCATTAGCACACAGTGCCCTGAAATCAGCACCTCCTTTGAACAGGATCTGATACATGGTCCACACCCTCAGCAAGGCATTTGTTTGCTTTTTCAATCATATTGTCCAAATATGCAAAGCTACTGTGGAGAAGGGAAGGAAAAGTAGCAGTTACTGAAGTGGTATACAGTGGGAAGAATATGGTATTGGAGTCAGGATGAGATGGGTGGGAATCTCTGTCCTGCCATTACTTGCTCTGTGACCAGCACACATTTGGTTGTCCATAAACACTGGTGAAAACTGTTTTGAAGTGATTTAAAGTTACTTAAGATCGTTAAGCCTCTTTCCTTCTCTGTAGAATGGGGATAATAAATACCTATTATTTATTTATTATTCTGATAATTAAATCAAAGAATATAACTATGAAAAGTTGTCCACTGGTACATCTCCAGCACCAATAAGAGTATCTGGCCCTTATGTAGCACTCAAATATTTGAATGAATTAATGCATAGATGAATCAATACATTTGGTGTGTAATAAATACTAACTTTTATGGTTATTACACACTAAACATATTACATGTGTATCTCCTGTAATCTTTGAACAATCCTATGATTGTTGTGTCTTTACCATTTTACAGATGAGAAAACAGACTCAGAAAGGGTAAAGTTATATTGCTAATAATTATTAAATGAGCCAGAATCAGAGCCCAGATCTCTGCGCCTTAAGAACCTGTGCTCTTTTTCCCATGCAACTTACTGATTTCTATCATCTCTACCATCATATTGACATCAACCAGGTGGTGGATTTTCTGATAGAAGGTCAACCTTTTCAGAGGAAGGTGTTCTCATTTTCAATGGCTGAGGGTGCTGACAATTTGGTAATTCTTTAGGTTCTGTTAAGAATAAATGCTTTACTTTCAAGTACCAACCCACTTTTCCGTATTTTCAAAGAGTAGTCTCCCAACATACAGACTTTTGACAATGGGGCAAGCATCTATAGAAAGTTAAGAAAGAAGATTCATTCATTAGTCAAGGTTTTATCTCAGCTGGGAGCCAATGCTAAAATGAATATTATACAACATATATTACACATTTTAAAAGCAATTTTTTTTTTTTTGCTGCTGCAAGTTTTTCTTCCAGTCTTCCTTATTCTTCTACTGATGTTTGCTAGTGGCTTGGTAAATTAAGTGTGCTATTGGGCTTGGGCGTGACCCCTCTGAAGGGAATTGCCCCAATCCCATCAGTATGTGCCATTCACCAAGCTCAAGTCCACTAAATAATTTTTGTTAAAATAATGATTTCAAGATATTCAAAGAGCCAGTGTGGAGCTCTTTGTTTACTTTGTCCTGTGTTCTTAGAACCCTGAATCCAGCAAAATGTTTCTCTTTCTGACCAGGTGAAAGTAGGCCATAATTAGCCTTGCCCGGGGCTCTTGAATACACAGCTAGCCCTGCATCTTCATCTTTAATCTTGGGACCAGGATCTCATGTGCTTGTTTAAGCGTATAAAACATGTTATACAATACTCAATTTAGTGTTGGCTCACAGCTGGGATTAAACCTTGTTTGATGAATGAACCTTTCAAATCTAAAGGCAATTGCTAAGTATCAAAATCTTTGAACTGGCAGCAGTACAATACCACACATGCTAGGAAAGTGTAAGAAGCTTAAAAACAAGCATTTTTTTGTTGTTGTTAATTTTAGCTTTCCTACACTGTAAGAAGACTTACCAGCTCTATGGCTCCATACTTAAAAAATAATGAGAATGGGTATGATCTTACTCTTGGTAATTGAGGTTTGGGCAGGATTGAGAGTATTCACCATATTCTTCATGTTCTTCATTTTCTCACATGAGGGGTAGCTTTTTCCAGTAAGCCACTGCCAGATCACCACCTCACTATTTACAAACTCTATCCATTATCATCATTATCACCATCATCCTCAGCATCATCAAATATCATTGTAGAACATGACCATACCTCTATCTTAATATCCCCTCCTCAAGCCTGTTTGCTTCAGGACTTTCTTTCTAAACCACTTCAGAATTGTTCAGTCTGATGGTTAATTGCCATGATTCACTCAAAGTTGAGTGATATTATGTTCTTCTGGGATAGCATATGTCTCTTTTCTTCAATGCTTACTCTCACAAAGAAAACCAAATTATCCCCATCTTGAAAACATATACAGAATGTGATTACATGTATGTATGTTGTATATACTCATACAATTTTTGTACATATAACCTCTAACCTGGACCACAGCCAATAGCCTCCTAACTGGTCATCTCTCTGGTCACTCTACATGGTCACTCTTGTGCTTACAATCCATTTTTTTCTACAATAGCAGCCTGAATGATCCTTTATAAATGTAAATCAGGTCATGTCACCCTCCTTCTTAGAAGTTTCCAACCACTTTTTTTTTTTTTTTTTTTTTTTTTTTTTTGAGACAGAGTCTTGCTCTGTTGCCCAGAGTGCAAGGGCACAATCTTGGCTCACTGCAACCTTTGCCTCCCAGGTTCAAGTGATTCTCCTGCCTCAGGAGTGCACCCCTTGTCAACTTGAACCCATACACATTTCCTGAGATCATACATAATCTTCAAATAAGGACAATAATAAGGCCATAATTATGCCTAACATAATACAACTATCCTTCATATAACTGGAAATCCACCAATCCCCAACCCAAATACTATACATAAAGTTAACAATACTTAAATACTGACGTGCAGTCAATAAATCTTATGTCACATGATAAAGGAGAAAGAAAATAAAATGAAGATATCTTCCTAGTACAAGTGTATGCATGCACAAACATGGTTTTAGCAAAAGATGGAGGAAATACTCATGACAATTACAGTCCTCGTTTCTGCAGCTGGTCACTTGGTCATAGCTGGTATTGATGAGTACCTTCTTCTACTACTCATTCTGTATTCCCTTTACCTTCAGCAAGCACCTCAGCAGGTTGTGGTTTTTCTCCTAGTGGAGTGACCCAAACCTTCATTCCTGAAGGGTCTGGGTCATTTGTAGTCCTGCCTGTATTGGGCTGTTATAGTTTCCCATTGACCTTAATCACAGAGGAAGAGATGCCCTAATGGATCTCCTGTATTCCATGCACACTCTTCCTTACCTCCATTGTGGAGTAGTAGACTGAATTCATCTTGATAGTCCAGGTCAGTCACCCCAGCCAACACTGAAACTCCCTTCTTAGCTTGTTGACTTAAAGGTAGGGGGAGCCCAAAGTGTCCACGTGGCAATCTTAACTTCCAGTTTAATGGAATTGTTATTGGGTCTCCTGGTGGCAGTGTTCCTCCCTCTAGAAGTAAGACTTCTAGGTTAGCAGAACTGAATGTCGTGAACAGGAAGCAAAAATTTTGCTAGTGTATCACTACGGGTGATGGTGAGTGGTGCCACTTCCACTTCCACCCCTTGATTCCTGGGCCAGTGAATTCTGGCTATGGGAGAAACAGTACCATATACTGGATGCTGATTCAGAGCATACATGGTTTCTGGAGAACTTTGCCCTAGCCTTGCAAAGTATTGTCACCTAGTTGACATTGTAATTGTGACTTCAAAAGGCCATTCCACCGTTCTGTCAATCCAGCTGCTTTAGGATGATGGCGAACATGGTAAGACCAGTGAATTCCATGAGCATGGGCTCACTTTCACACATCTTTAGCTGTAAAGTGAGTGCCTTAGTCAGAGGCATGCTGTGTGGAATACCATGTTGGTGGATAAGGCATTCCGTGAGCCCACAGATGGTAGTCTTGGCAGAAGCATTGTGTGCAGGATAGGCAAACCCATATACGCAGTAAGTGTTTATTCCAGTGAGGATAAATGTCTGCCCTCTCCATGATGAAAGAGGTCTGATATAGTCAACCTGCTACCAGGTAGCTGGCTGATCACCCTGAGGAATGGTGCCATATCGAGGGCTCAGTGTTGATCTCTGCTGCTGGCAAATTGGGCACTCAACAGTGCCCACAGCCAGGTCAGCCTTGGTGAATGAAAGTTCATGTTGCTGAGCCCATGCGTAACCTCCATCCCTGCCACCATGGCCACTTGGTTCATGGGCCTATTGGGCGATGACAGGGGTGGCTGAGGAAAGAGGCTGAGTGGTGTCCACAGAACGGGTCAACCTGTCCACTTGATTATTAAAATCCTCCTCTGCTGACATCACTCGTTGGTGAGCACTCACATGGGATACAAATATCTTCACAGTTTTTGACCACTCAGAGCAGTCCATCCACATACCTCTTCCCCAGATTTCTTTGTCACCAATTTTCCAATCATGCTTCTTCCAAGTTCCTGACCATCCAGCCAAACCATTGGCTATGCCCATTAATCAGTATATAATCGCACATCTGGCCATTTCTCCTTCCATGCAAAGTGCACAACCAGGTGCACTGCTCGAAGTTCTGCCCACTGGGAAGATTTCCCTTCACCGCTATCCTTCAGGGATATCCCAGAAAGGGGTTGTAGTGCTGCAGCTGTCCACTTTTGGATGGTGCCTGCATATCATGCAGAACCATCTGTGAACCAGGCCCTAGTCTTCTCTTCCTCTGTCAACTGATCATAGGGAACTCCCCATGAGGCCATTGGTGTAGGCTGGGAGAGAGAAGGCAGGGTGGCAGGAGTGGAGACCATGGGCATTTGAGCCACTTCCTTGTTTAGTTAAACAAGTGCCTTCAGGACCTGCTCGAGCCTGATCACATATACACCACTTCAATTTGATGATGGAATGCTGTTGTGCATGACCCACTTTATGTCTAAATAGGTCAGAAAGCATCCAGTTCATGATAGGCCGTTCAGGTTGCATGGTGACTTGATGACCCATAGTCAAACCTTCAGTTTCCATCAAAGCCCCGTAACAAGCCAAGAGCCATCTCTCAAAAGGAGAGTAGTTATCTGCAGAAAATGGAAGGGCCTTGCTCCAAAGTCCTAGAGGCCTCCATTGTGATTCACCTATGGGGGCCTGCCAAAGGCCCCAAACAGCAACCCTATCTGCCACTGACATCTCAAGCACCGTTGGATCTGCTGGGTCATATGGCCCAAATGGCAGAGCAGCTTGCACAGCAGCCTGGACCTGTTGCAGAGCCTTCTCCTGTTCTGGACCCCACTCAAAACTGGCAGCCTTTCGGGTCACTTGATACATGGGCTGGAGTAACACACCCAAATGAGGAATGTGTTCCCTCCAAAATCCAAATAGGCCCACTAGGCGTTGGGCCTCTTTCTTGGTTGTAGGAGGCGCCAAATGCAGCAACTTATCCTTCACCTTAGAGGAATATCTCAACAGGCCCCACACCACTGGACTCCTAGAAATTTTACTGAGGTAGAAGGTCTCTGAATTTTAGTCAGATTTATTTCCCATCCTCTGGCATGCAAATGTCTCACTGATAAATCCAGTGTGTTTGGTATTTCTTGCTCACTGGATCCAGTCAGCATAATGTCATCAATGTAATGGACCAGTGTGATATCTTGCAGAAGCAAAAAGTGATCAACGTCTCTCTAAATAAGATTATGACACAGAGCAGGAGAGTTAATATACCCCTGAGGTAGGACAGTAAAAGTATATTGCTAGCCTTTCCAGCTGAAGGCAAATTGCTTCTGGTGGGCCTTATGGACAGAAATGGAAAAAAAAAGGCATTTGCCAAGTCAATGGCTGCATACCAGGTACTAGGATATGTTTTAATTTGCTTAAGCAATGAAACCACATCTGGTACAACAGCCGCAATTGGAGTCATCACTTGGGTAAACTTACGATAGTCCTCTGTCATTCTCCAAGATCCATCTGTCTTCTGCACAGGCCAAATGGGAGAGTTGAACAGGGGTGTGGTGGGAATCACCACCCCTGCATCTTTCAAGTCCTTGATGATGGCGCTAATCTCCGCAATCCCTCCAGGGATGTGATGTTGTTTTTTGATTTACTATTTTTCTAGGTATAGGCAGCTGTAATGGCTTCCATTTGGCTTTTCTCACCATAATTAGCCCTCACCCTACCAGTCAAGGAGCCAATATGGGGGTTCTACCAGCTGCTAAGTATGTCTATGCCAATTATGCATTCTGGCACTGGGGAAATGACCACAGGATGAGTCTGGGGACACACTGGACCCACTGTAGTCAGACCTGAGCTAAAACTTCATTAATTACCTGATCTCCATAGCCCCTACTTTAACTGGAGGACCACAGTGACATTTTGGGTCCCCTGGAATCAACATCAGCAAAGAGCCAGTGACCAGTAGTCCCCAAAATATCTGATCATTTCCCTTTCTCCAATGCACAGTTACCCTGGTAAAAGGCCAGTAGTCTCCTTGGGGAAGGATGGGAGAAAGATTCACTGCATCAATTGTCGGTAGTGTAGTGAGGTCCTTCCTCAAGGGGACCCAGCCATCCCTTCATTCAAGGGGTTCTGGGTCTGTAAAGTGGGTCAAGTCTGGAAATTGATTGAGGGGCAGTGATTCTCTGTTTTTATAATTAAAATTAGTCTTTTATCCATTCAACCTAGAAGTTTTCTGCTTGTATAAATTAAGTAGGAATGCAGTAGGCTTCCTGTCAATTTCACTTCTAGGAACACTGTGATTAATTAGCCAATGCCAGACCTCTACATGAGTCAAACTATTCTGATTGCTGCTTTGTCTCTGCTGTCCATTATGGTTGCTATGGCCACCTTGCCTTTGACAATTGAGTGCCGCCACTTGGCCCCTGCCACCTCAGGATCCAATTATTCCCATTGTATTTAAATTTTGTAGTTGAGTGACTGTGGTTCCCACTGTTAGATCTGACATACAAAAAAGAGCAATTACAGGGCTCTTCAAAGATACAGGTGCTGCCCTCACAAATCTATTTCACAAGGTATTGGTCAAGGGTGTAACTTCTGGATCCCTCAGCTGGATGAGTAGGTCTGAAGTGACTAATCCACTCCACAACCCCAATCTCTCTAAGCCTTTGGATCCCTTGTTCTACATTAAACGAAGGGAGATCAGGCATTTCCAGCTCACTCACAATGGGCCAGCTTTTTTTTTTTTTAATTATACTTTAAGTTCTAGGGTACATGTGCACAATGTGCAGGTTTGTTACATATGTATACATGTGCCATGTTGGTGTGCTGCACCCATTAACTCATCATTTACATTAGGTATATCTCCTAATGTTATCCCTCCCCCGTCCCCCGACCCCACAACAGGCCCTGGTGTGTGATGTTCCCCTACTTGTGTCCAAGTGTTCTCTCTGTTCAATTCCCACCTATGATTGAGAACATGTGGTGTTTGGTTTTTTGTCCTTGTGATAGTTGGCTGAGAATGATGGTTTCCAGCTTCATCCATGTCCCTACGAAGGACATGAACTCATCCTTTTTTATGGCTGCATAGTATTCCATGGTGTATATGTGCCAACAATGGGCCATCTTTTAATCCACATTTCAGCTAACCAAGCAAATGAACTATTAGAACCTTTTTTAACTCCCCGAGCTGCAACATTAAATGCAAAGTCCCTACTTTGTGGGCCCAAATTAATAAATTCAGCCTGATCCAACTCTATGTTTCTTCCATCATTATCCCTCATGCTTAATATCCATTTTCATACCTGTTCTCTAGATTTCTGTTTATATAATTAGAAAACTGAAGCAGTTCTTTTCTAGTGTAGTGCACCTCCTCATGGGTCACACTCTCAACCTCTCCTCTAGGGGCCCACCTGGACTTTAGTCTAGTTATAGGTCTAGAAGTAAACAGGGATGTTGGGGGTGGCTCCTGAGGAGAATCAACATTATCTTGCCTGGCAACTGCCTCAGGGTACGCTATCACTGTTGCCTCAGGCAGCGCAGGGTTTATCTCCTCAGACAAAGGTGGAAAAGGTGATGGCAGCATGGGTCGGGGAGGGGGTGTTACTGCTACTGGGGATGGGGAAGCTGCTTCTTCTGGCAAAAAAAAGTTTCATCAGAGTTTACAAACTCAGTGTCCCCAGCTTCATCAGGGTCCTCCCAGATGTCCCCATTCCAAGTTGCATGGTCCCATTCTTTTCCAATCAATGCCCTCACTTTAACAGTAGGCACCCGGCAAGGCTGTGCATGCACCTTTCATTGCAGGTCAGCCACTTGCATGATAAGAGCTTGTGTCTGCTTTTCCACAACTTCAACGCTTTCTCTACAAGAGATAAGACTCTCACTCAGGGCAATCTTAGCAGATGTGAGGCTCAGTATCTGCTTCTAAAGCTGGGAGATAAAATCCCTGAGTTCATCATTTTCTTTCATCACGTTGTCCACTGAACACATGTGGTCAAAGGTATTATGAAAAGTCAGTAAACTCCTTGCCTCTCATGAGTGATGAATCAGGAGTGTCAAATGCATTTATTTTGCATAACTCTCTAAACAGTTCACACCAAGGACTATCAGTATTTTCCATACTATGAGAAGTGGAGTCCTTTGCATTTTGGGATATAATCATATTAAGCAACCAACTCCAGAAACCCTAAAACCATCCTTAATATTCTGTTGGTCTAGAACCACTCCTGGTACCAAAATCTGTATTAGTCAGAGTTCTTAGAGAGACAGAACTAATGGAATATATATATATATATAGTTAATACTTTATATATATATATAAAGTTAATACATATATAAAGTATTATATACATATGTAAAGTTAATACTTTATATATATATAAAGTATTAACTCATATGATCACAGGGTCCCACAATAGGCCGTCTGCAGGTTGAGAAACAAGGAGAACCAGTCTGAGCTCCAACACTGAAGAATTTGGAGTCTGATATTCAAGGGCAGGAAGCAACCAGCATGGGAGAAAGATGTAGTCTGGGAAGCTAGGCCAATCTCCCTTTTCACATTTTTCTAGTTGCTTATATTCTAGCTGTGCTGGCAGCTGATTAGATTTTGCCCACCCAGATTAAAGGTAGGTCTGCCTTTCCCAGCCCATTAACTCAAATGTTAATCTCCTTTGGCAACACTCTCACAGACACACCCAGGATCAATACTTTGTATCCTTCAATCCAGTCAAGTTGGCACTCAGTATTAACCATCACAGCTCCTTAATAGCAGGGGCTATGTGTTTTTGGCTCTCTGTATCCACAGGTTCTAGCACAGTGCCAGGCACAGGATAGGAGCTCAGTACATGAGCAAAGGAGGCACAGCTGCACTGGAGCATTTGTATGCAGAGCACTTCCCTCAGCTGGCTGGGGGAACAACCAGGAAATGAGATGGATGATTTGGGCCTTGAGTTGCTTATGATCTAGTTAGGGAGATGAAAAGCAGAAATCAATCATACACACACACACACATACACACACCAAAACAACAACAACAGCAACAACAACAAAGACAAGAACAAAAAGAACAGTTGACAGTTGCCAAGTATGAAAATTAACAGAAATCAGCAAGGAGGGCTTAATAAAGGTTGCAGTTATTATTATCTTCATTTAGTAGATGTCAAAACAAGACTCATAAAAGTGATGAAGGCCATAGATTTATGCCTATAATTCATTCAGACATGCCAGGAAATTTCAGTCAATTTGATTTGCTGGGGCCCATCTCCCAATTCCTGTGATTGACTAGGGCCCAAAGACTTGGGAAGCATTATTACTGGAAAAATCATAGTAATGAAACTTGCTGAAGAATAATGACTACATCTTACAGCTGCATCTGGTTCCACAACATCTGTGCCCATCGACTCAGAAAGCAGTGCCATATTCTCTTGAGTAATTGTAGCCAGAGTTATGGAGGCTGGCAGCTATGGCCCCTGTAGCAGGCACTGGAGGTGGGAAAATAGAGTAGGGAGGTGTGGGGGAGGAATATGCTTTTAACAAGGACCATAGACAAGGGGCTTAGAGAGGCCTCTTTACAAATGGATGGCAGAACATTGTAGACTATTGGTTATGAGCTAGGGCATTGGAACCACACTGTTTTGCTTCAAATTCTGGCTTTGCTTAGGAACCATGATGGACTTGTTAATTCTGGCTGTGGCATGTTAATCAACCGTTTTATGACTTTGCTGTTTCATCCATAAAATGGAACTAATAACAGTGTCTACCTCATCAGATTTTTATAAGTGTTAAATGAAATAATATATGCAAAATGCTTGGCATATAGCCAGTGCTTAACAAACATTTGCTATTACTATATCCTACCAGTATTTTCCACACTGTGGTTGCAACCTATTAATAGATGATGATAAATATATAGTCATGACCTGGATATTTTATTAATGAGACAGCAATGAATAAAAAATATGAATGCATTGAATGTTGGAGATGGAAATATTGTTTTTGAAACTTGTTCCACGTGTTTGTGTGTGCGTGTATATATAATATACACATATGTATACACATAAATGCTCACATACATATACACATACACAGATGAGTACACATGAAAACATATGCATACTTATACATGAAAATATATAGATCCATTTATACAAGCAAACACAAACCTATAAATATACACACATTCACAGCATATACACATACATATATATACTTGCACACATATTCACAGGTATACAAACACACATATACACAAGGAAACATGCATACAAACTTACAAATACATTTAAATACATGTATACCTATGCACACACATATACACATGCACATATGCATATGTAAACATGCAATGCACTAACATAAAATACACACATATACAAATACACACATATTAACATATACATACATACACACATATGTATACACATATACATATGTACATGCCAAAATATATATACATACATACATATGTATGTACAAACACATACACACAACAAACATGCATACACAGATGCATAGGCATACATTAGCATACACACATGCACACACGTATGCCAACATACAGACACAAATACATGTTCACACATGCTGATGCACGTGCTCGTATAAACACATATACATATATACACATACACAGATACAGGCACACGCCTATACATATACCTACACAATATACATACATACTCATATACATATGTACAAACACACAAACATACATACCTACACACATTCATACACATATGCAAACACACACACATTCACATCATTATTCTGTTTTGCATGAGAACCAGGCTCTACATTTCAGGTGTGCCCATGCCTCTGATCTATGTTCAAACTAGATCAGTCCTCAAACCCACAGCATGCCTAACGGTGAAACACATCTTATCACACCAGGAGAATTTTAAAATCATTATTGGAAGATGTCATTTCTGCTTTTAAACAATTTATATTCATATTATCTATCAAAGTGAAGATTTGAAAAGAGCTTTGCTTTGAATTCATTTCCAGCCTTACTTTTGAATCTTTATAAAAAGAAACACAAAGCATCAGAAACTGTTGCTCTTCATCCAAGAAAGGATAATTTTTGGAGTTACTGAGCTTGACCAGTTGCCACTCAGTAAAGACTGGGTGACATCAACAGTTTATGCTTAAATTCTCAGCTTCCAAGAGATGCTAGAATTGGCTCACATCATCAAAGCCTGGCTCCATGGGACTGACAAGTGCTGCCGGGAATTGTTTCATCTGACCTATTTTGGAATGGCTGATCCCTAACTAGAATTCAAGGAGAAAGGGAAGGGGAATTTGTATGAATTAAACCTATCACAAAAACATACATGTAGAGAAGTCCCAGAGTTTTCCTTTTTACTGACCTGCTGCAGAGGAGCATATTGACCTGGGAAGCCACGTGTTGAAGATGATGGAACCATAGGTAGTAGGAGCCTGGGTCCCTATTTCTCCATTTAGAAGAGAGCTGTCTGCTTAACAGGAGCATCCATGTGGGCTTCTAAATGAGTGAGAAGTAAACTCCTATTGTGTTTGAGCCAGTTGTATATATTGGATCTTTTTGTCCTGGAAGTTATCCTACCCTAACTAACACAAGTGTCTTATGTGAGATGCATCTTTCTGGATTTATAATTTGGATTTCTAAGTAATGTGAAGCTATTTAAAACCCTCTCTAGTGATTTTGACCATTACTACCTGTGCTCTGTAAGTAGGCTGCAGATTTTTAATAAAGGAGAAAAACAGCTAAATTAATATTGACTTTGAGATAATTTAGACAGTGCCAAACATATAAAGATTATTTTGTTTAATAAACAATTATATAGCACTTATTCTGCTAGGCACTGTCATAACTTCTTTATATATATTAATTCATTTGATTTTCTCAACAACCCTGTGAGGTAGGCTCTACTATTACTTTCACTTTACATTAGGAGGAAACTGAGGCACAGTGATGTTAAATAATTTGTCCAGTGTCACACAGCTGATAAATGGCAGAGTTGGGAAGAAAACTCAGGCAATTTGTCTCCAGAAACCATGCTGTTATCCACCATACTATGTTGCCTCCCATTAGCAGATTAACTAGGGTTTCTGCCCTACTCTTGGTGAAGAGCAGATCTGATTCCTTCCATCAACCTTAAAATAGACAGTGGTTTTTCAAGAAATATTCAGGACAACAGTTTTGCTTTCAGCAGAAGACAGCCTCCAATCCCTGAACTCTTTCTGAGTTACAAAGTAGAGGACTGCCACCTACTGCCTCCATGATACCAGTCTGAGTGTTCCGTGGAGGTTGCATGTGTGTGGGCACATGGAGGCAGGCAGTCAGCACCACAGAGCTGCTTTGCTTGTGATAACTAATAGGATCATAGCACACAGTGGTATGATTGCAAATAGACTGTTCTGTTGAAACAAATCTGTTTCTTACTTCATGCCAAGACCTACAGTGGGTAAATTTGCATTCAAATTGGCCCTGGTGCATGGATCACAGTTTCTTCTGTAACAAACCCCTGGCCATAGCCAGATTTCATTAGTCCATGGTCCTAGTCTATAAATGTTCAGTATGGCACAAGTGGCCCCAGGGCTATGAGTTGTAGGAGTCTCCCATGCCTGTGGGTGAGAGGAGGGGAGAGAGGTAAATATCCCACTCCAACAATCATCTCTTGTCTTCACTGAAACTGATCGAGGTCAGATCATTAACTCTCATACACCTGCTTCCTTACTCCCTGCCTAGAAGAGCCTATGGGAATTCTGTAACTCTTTTCTCTTTCACTTTGAATTCCTAAGGGTTGAACTTGTCACTACTCCCAATAATTCTCCCCCTCATCTTTGTCTCTATCACTTCTTTAAAAATCTCAAGAACACAATGTTTCTACATGTTTATATCGCTAGATATAAAACCATAGGAACCTAGAATACCAAAGCTGAAAGGGCCCCTAGAGATGATCTAACCCCTTCATCATATAAATGAGGAAACTGAGGCTTGGGAAAGGGTAATTTATTGTAAGGTTGTTACCTGGAGGTGGAAGTGAGTAAAACTGCTACTGAGGTTTGACTTGTATCCCATGATTTGTTAAGCGTTCTTAGCTGCTAAGAAAAGTTTGCAACCCAGTGCTAAAAAGCAGAAAAAATAATAGGTACTTTGAGTTCCCTATTCCAGGTCAGCCATTGTAACATGATATGTGCTTACATGCTCAACTTTTGAGGCAACTAAGCATTCATTGCCGCAGTTATATTATTTTATTTAATTCTCAATGCAGTCTTCCAAGGTAGGTTTCACTATCTTATTTTAAAGATGAGTAAACTGAAGCACAGGTATATTAAATAACTTGTCCAGGGTCACATGGCAAGTAGTTGCAGACTCAGGAGTCACACCTAGCTTTGTCTAACTTCATAGTTCATATGTTAAACACTGAGCTATGTGGAGACTGCTTGGCCACAATATAAGACTCTTAGAAGATCCCAGAAGATGCCTAGATTTGCTTCTTCACCAGTCTGATTGTTGTTTGTCCATTTTTGTGGGGAGACTCAGTAGGTGGCATCTAAGAACTATCCTTTGACTGGCAACCAGGCCTTACCATGGACCCCATGAAGTAGCAGGAGGAGTTTGGCTCTCATCTCCACGGCACTCTGGGTTTCACAGCCTATTGCCCCCTAGTAATTTATCATTTCCCCAGGTGAAAATTGAGCCATTTTCCCCCCAGTCAACTGATTCTACTCTTGCTAATTATGTTGTGGACCAAATCACCCTTTTGTTCAAATGAATGAAAGTGAAACCAACATTCATCTGGCTATGTCATACCCCTGGAGAAAAGTGAGCAGGCATGTTTATCAGTACTATAATAAAATAATCTTTGACTTGATTAAATGATCTCTGAACTGGTTCCAAGAAAACTTTCAGCTGTACAAGTATATGATTCTGCAGGTGAAGATTGGGAACTCTACACATTTTTGCCAATTGCTACAAAATTTTCAAGCCCAACCTCAAGAATTTTATAGTCATGAAGTCTTTTCTTGATTCACTGCAAGGAAGAAGCAAATGGCAAAGAAAATTTAGTATTCATTGCCCTACATTCAGAAAAACACAACTGGTTTTAAATATTATGAATCTTATTTTTAGAAGCCCTCAAACTCTTGCTCACTCTGAGTTTAGAAGACTGATCTAAATAAATAAATAAATAAATAGCAACGGTTTCTGTTTAAATTAGGTCTTTCTCAGTTTCCATGGCATTCAATCTGTTAGCATCAATATTCTCACCAGGAACTATGCTCACCCTTCAGGATGACAACGTTTGGTTTAAGGTTTATAGAACATATCATAGCTCGCTGGATTTATTGTACTGAAGGAAAAAGAGATTTGTGGAAACCTATAGGTTATGCGTCTTCCGGGTGTCAATGTTTAGTTCTAGCCTTCACATGACTCTGTGGATAAATGGGATTTGAGAGAATTACAGATGATATATTTACAGTAACTGCTTGGTCTCAAGCTACATGGTTCTATATCAGTCACTGCAGGAAACACTCCTAAGCTAACTCTAAAAAAAAAAAAAAATGATACCCCAAGGGAAACCATTCCAAAGCAGACAATGTGGAAACGGCCAGGGTTTGGTCAATGGGAAAATCTTCATTTGGCATTTCAAGATGCTTAACTGCAAGAGTTAGGAGAATCTTTCTATGTATTAGTGGGTCCACACTAAATTTATTTCACAAGCAAACAGACGGACAGACAAGAAAAGAAACAGTTCCTTTGTAAGCTTTCCTTAGAATGGGAAAAAATATTATTTGACTGATGTGTGCAGTTTCAAAAAACTAACAGAAAGGCAGGTGTAGATTTATTAAAATACATATGACTGTGTGAAGTAAGAGAACTTATAATAAATTTAGCAGGTGGAAAGGTCTTTGTTCTTCTCTGGATATATCACTTAAAATATTCCATTTACAGATGCAAGTCCCACATTTTAGTAATGACTCTTGAATCTCAAAGTTTATTTTACTTATTTATTTGTAACTATTTTACTCATAATATTATCTGAAGTTTTTATATAATTATTTTTAGGAGCTCAATAAATATTTATTGCAGAAATATGGGACCCAAAAACATAAAATCATATATTTTCAGACTAAACAACTGAGTCTACAGCAATGGCAGTAATAATTGTTGCCTACACATGATTCTAGAAAAGCCAGGAGCCAAGTTTGTTGAAATACCAGTCCTCAGATTCTCTTATTAATTTCCATAGAATTATTTTTTGTATGTCAGAGTTTTTATTACTTTGATTTCCTGTTTTGTAGATACATTTTATTGTGTATATTTGAGGTTTACAACATGATGTTATGAGATACGTATAGATTGTAAAATGGTTATTATCTCAAAGTTTATTCATAGTGTTTTTTTCCTCAGGTAATGTCTTCTCTTAAATCTTGTATCTTTAGTTTCTTTTTTAAGTTTTCTGCTTTTTAGATAGGTCCTGATCCTCAGCTTCGTTATCTTTAAAAGGAAAAAACTGCATTGGAACACAGATTCTTAATCTGGGCTCGATGGACAGGCTTTATGGAGGGGAATGTAAAGCCCAGGAACTATGCAAAATTGCATGTATATGTGTATGTAAATACTTACATGTAGTGTGCTAAGGATAGAGCCTATGGCTTTCATCAGATTCTCAGATGTTCATATAACCCCAGAAAATGAAGAATTTCTGAGCTAGGTACTTTTTAAGTTCCTGTGTAGCTCTAAATTTCAAAGAGATTTGCTAAGCAGTTTTATTACAGCTCTTCCTTAGCAGAGCACAGAGTGATAGGAAACTCAACAGGTAGTTCAGTGACAGCTGTATTATATTTGCTATTGGTAAGTAAAATTGAAAATCTAACTATGTAAGGAGTTTATCTAATATATGATTTTAAATTAGAGACAGCAAAAGTAATAAGGGCCAACAACCAGCAAATCCCAATAATTTTAAGTCAAGTTAGTAATAATAAAATATTTCTTTAAGCTCACTTTATTTTCTGTGTTGTTTATTATCACACTGTCAACTTCTCATTCTTTTTGCATATCCACAGATATCCCATGAGCTTTCAGAGTAAGCTATCCAAATAGAGAATAAACATGTGAGGGAGACAAGATGAGAATGAGGCCGACTATGATTGCAACTAGGTCACATCTATTAATATGTGATATTTATGTCTCTGCATGGTTGAAACTGCAAATCCTTATGCATAACATTTCCTCTTGCTTTAATAGAAAATTCCTCACTCAAATACTTCAAAACCATCATTTTAATTTTTATCACCCTGAAAATTTCATTTTTAAATGGAGCATAATGTTGTCATGCTGAAATAGATGTCTTTGGATTACATCCCTTTGCATGGTGTAAAACTCTGGAGTTAATTTCACTGCTGTGTATCAGAAGTGTGCCTGTGAACTTGGGGGATTAGAGGACAGAGCTAATGAGGACAAGGTCATGGGTTCAGTCTCTGTGAGGGTGTTAACTCAGTTATGTTCCCTGGCCACAGGCTGTACCCCAACCGTAGCCAGAAGACTCTTGGGGCTAAAGGAATCCGGGGGAGAGAGGAGATGACTCAGTGTAACCCATCCCCCATGACTAGAGAGACAACTCAAAGAACACACATCTCAGAATCTTCCAACAGCAGTAGTGGAAAGAACTCCAGAGCTTTTCTCATTTTGTTCCCCATATAATGCACAATAATTCTGTTAAAAGGTTATCCTGTCTCTTCTGGACTATCTCCAGGTACAGAGAATTCATTGTCTCTCAGTGTCACCCACTTAATCTTGAAACAACTCTGATAACTTTTTCTTATGTGAATTACAAGTGTCCGTCACTCTGTAAATCGGACCTAGGCCTGCCTTGTGGAATCAACAGAATGGCTGTAAGCCAACTCTTTATAAGCTGGAAAACAGCAACAGAGTTGAAATAGGGGCTTCCAGCTTTACCTGCACATTGCCATTCTTACTGGCTTTGTCAGCAGAAAGAGCTCTTGCTTAGAGATCCTGGTAACAATTTAAGCAGAATCTTCAATTCTTTTATATAAAGGACTTGGAGTATAGCATTTGGGAAAGGAGTCTAAATTCCCTTCTAGCTCTTGAGACGTGTTTCACACATAGCACACAGCTGGGGGATACAACCAGGGCTACTAGGAGGGTATCTATCAATCTTCAGCCTGCAAATAACATTGCAATGGGCTTCTGCCATGGGGCTGGATGTTTGGAGATATTAATGAGGGAGTCTAGACCAACCTGTCATTTCTTATTCAGAGGGCCTAGGGGTAAAACTTTAACAGGATTATATTTTAATCCCTCCCAAAGACATGTACTCATTCATTCATCCAGTCAAAAAAGAGTAGTTATTGAGGTCCTTCTATGCTCTAGCTGTTAGGAATACAATGACAAGTAAAATAAAAAGGGTCAACTGTGGGATATACACATTAAACAAATCATCACACAAGGTAATATATAATTTCAAATGACGATTTGTGATACAAAGGGAAAATACAGATTATTTTCAGAGCATGTAATATGTCTGATCTTAAGGAAGACTTGCCTGACATTTGAGTTAACATATAAAGGATGAATAAGAGTTAACTAAGTAAAAAAAGTGAAGATGGGAAATGCATTCCAGATAAAGAGAACAGCAAATGCAAAATACCTTGCCTCCCCATGCAAGGCAGGTATATGAAGAAGCACAGAATGTTAACAACAACAACAACAACAAAACCTGAGAGAGCCACTGTGGGTGAAATTCAGAGCTAAGGAGTTCTGCAGTACAAAATGAAGCTGGAGACATCATTAGGCCAATCCATGAAGAATATGGCAGTCTGTGGGAAGACCTGTACAATTTTATCTTCTGCACTTCCCCTCACAAAGTCTTTGTTCTTTTCAGCAAATGCCATGACCTGCTCTGCTACCCACATTCAGTTCTTTACTTGTATTTTTATTTTCCTCAGGAATGCTTCCCCCTTCTCATCATCCATCTCCTACACAAAGTCTTACTCATCTTCTCATTTCCTGAATTTTGGCATCTAGGGAGTGTGGATGAAGAGAAACTAGCTCCTAACGTACATTAAGTACCTGGTATGCACCAAGCACAGTGCTAAATTCTTTATATTTATAAGATTTAACCCCCATCATAACACCATGAGGTAATACCATTTCTTCCATCTTACAGAGGACGAAATTTGAACTCAGAAATCTTAATTAGTTCAACCAAGGTGACATAGATAAACTAATAAGCCCAGAAAGAAACTCAGTTTTCCATGACTCCAAAGATTCTGCTCTTTCTCATAAAGCTAGTTGCTTCTATCTGCCTTTCAAGTTGTTCATTAACTTCCCAGGAGAAATGTTGTGGCCATACTAATTTTGATATTAAGGTTAGCAATTGAGACATATCAATTGCTGGTATCAATTTGATAACATGGGAGTTCTAAGTTCCTAGACATAGGAGTCCCATTCACAGTCATAATACTGTTGTATTTCAAAGGAACTAGGTGCAGTCATTCCAGGAAAAGAGGTTTGTACACAGAACATCTACTTTGCTATATTCCTTGAAAGTGAGAATTTTATGCAAGCATTTGGTAGCATCTACTATGAACTTCTATGTAACCTTTATAAATTTAAAGTACCCCAAGACTCAGTCTTGGCACATGGTCACATTTGAAGAAACATTATTCTAAATATCAAGAAACATACGAAAAACAATTATAATTAGCATTATAGATATTGTCTCAGAAAGCACTAAACGGGATTTTGATATCACAGTAAGCCAAACTTTCATAAAGTTCTTTCTAAAACTTCCATTTCCATGTCATTCTCTCTCAGAAGCTTACCCACAGTGCAGATGTCCCCACACCTGTCTCATTTTTCACTCAATTTCTCTCAAATTTTCTCCAAGTCTAGCTTGTGCTGCTGGCTCTTGTTTGTCTTGCTATTTCCTCCCATCTTTAGGATCTATTTATCTCTTTCTTACCAGTACCTTTCTGCTCTGTCCAGTGTAAATCCTCCAAGTGGTCTCAAGAAGCCGGCAGACAGAAAAATGGTCTTTGTAAATCAGGAATAGCAGGACATGCCCAGAATATCTAAACTTCAAGTTTATTTTTCCTTTCAGACTTACTTTTGGAATATGGTCATTTTCAAGTATATTTTTTCCTTTCACACTTATTTTTGGCATGTGATCATTTCAAAATTCTTTTGACTAAAAGTAATAACAGTCTTTGATACTTCACTTTCCATTGGCTGATCTTGGCAGAGACTGTTGGTGCTTATGGGTATCCCTAAACTACTCTGCACTTCCTGGCATCCCTTTGCAGTTGGATTGGCCCTGAGACTAGTTCTAGTCTATAGAATGTGAGTGAAAGTGACATGAATCACTTTTGCACCATAGGTGGTTAAATATGCAGTTTGCCTTTTCTAAACTCTCTTAGTCTATTTGGGCTGCTATAACAAAGTACCATAGACTGGGGTGGCTTATAAAGAACAGAAATTTATTTTTGTGCAATTCTGGAAGCAGGAAGTCTGAGATCAAGGTGTCAGTAGACTCACTCTCTGATGAGGGCGCCTTTCTTGGTTCATAGGTGACACCTTCTTGCTGTGGCATGATGGAAGGATCTAGCTAGCTCTCTGGGGTCTCTTCTATAATTCTTCCAAAGGCCTTGCCTCCTAATACAATCACCTTGGGGGTGAAGATTTCAACAAGGAAATTTTAGGGGGACACAAATATTCAGACTATCGCATTCTTTTCCCTGCCCTCTATCTGAATAATACCAGGGTGACCTTGTAGCCACTAGATAGAAGCAGCCTGAGTTCTTGAGTCACTTCTTAGAAAAGAGTTAATCCACATTTTACTATAATGTGAATGAGAAATAAACCACTGTTGCGTGGTTTGTTTCAGTAGCTAGTGCTAATTAAGCTAATATATTATTTTACACAGTGTTTTAATTAAAACTCATTAATAAGTTCATAACTGTAGTGAATTCACTTATTAAATCTTTTCATCTAGACTTAGTGCTTTTTATGCCCTGTTTAAGATATTTTTGCCTAATCCAATGTCATGAAGGTATTTTCTGATATTTTTGACTAGAAGTGTTATTGTTTTACCTTTCACATTTAGGTCTACTGTAATCTATCTCAAGTTCCTTTTTTTTTTTTTCTTTTGAGACACAGTCTTACTATGTCGCCCATGCTGGAGTGCAGTGGTGCGATCTCGACTCACTGCAACCTCTGCTCCTGGGTTTAAGCAATTCTCCTGCCTCAGGCTCCTGAGTAGCTGGGATTACAGGCACCTGCCACCATGCCTGGCCAATTTTTGTACTTTTAGTAGAGACAAGGTTTCACCATGTTGACCAGGCTGGTCTTGAACTACTGACCTAAAGTGATCTACCCACCTCTGCCTCCGAAAGTGCTGGGATTACAGGCATGAGCCACTGCGCCCGGCCATCAAGTTACTTTTTGTGTACTGTTTGAATGCCATGGTTAATTTTCCACATGAATATGCAATTGATCCAGTGCCATATATTGAAAAGACCATGCTTCTCTCACTGGATCACAGCAGCCCCTTCACTGGATAGCAAATGTAATAGACCGTTTCTAAAAGACTGTGACTTCCATTTACTCTTGCTTTCTCTCACTCTTTATTAAAGAACTTTATATCCCCCCTCATTGTAATCTGGTATATGCTTGTGAAATAATGGTGAGGCTGTCGAGAAGGGATGGTTATAAGCCTGCAAATGGCATACATACTGCTCAGAATAAGATGGTACTGGAAAGGCAGTCCTCTGCCAAGTGGTTTATTAGGGGGAGTCTCCATTAGTTACCTGAAAGAGAAGACCTCACAGAGGAGCCTCCAAGTGCAAGAGAAATTCAAATTGCATCCCATGGTTGTCAACAATGCCTCTTAAGTCAAAAGGGAAAGCCCCTACCACACCTAGGTTGCATAACAGGAAGCCAAATTTACTCACTTTTTTTTTTTTTTTTTTTTTTTTTTTTTTAGAGAGTCTCGCTCTGTCACCCAGACTGGAGTGCAATGGCGCCATCTTGGCTCACTGCAACCTCTGCTTCCTGAGTTCAAGCAATTCTCCCGCCTTAGCCTCCCAAGTAGCTGGGATTACAGGTGCTCACCACCACGCCTGGCTAATTTTTTGTATTTTTAGTAGAGACATGGTTTCACCATGTTGGCCAGGCTGGTCTTGAACTCCTGACCTCAGGTGATCCACCCACCTCAGCCTCCCAAATTACAGGTGTGAGCCACCATGCCTAGCCTCCTCAGATTTTTAAAATCTGGATGTAACCTTCTATCAATAATATTACTACATATCAAATAGACCATTGTTTTTGGTTTGTAAGATTCTAATTAAGAAAAATTTGAGGTTTAAAATTTCATTTTCTGGCAAAGTTCATTTTCTACCAAATAAATGTAAATTTTGTAAATATCTCTTTGCTTCATCACTTCCAGCTACCCCCACCCCCATCTACACATACAACAGATATTTTTAGTAGAGATGGGGTTTCACTATGTTGGCCAGGCTGGTCTTGAACTCCTGACCTCAGGTGATCCACCCACCTTGGCCTCCCAAAGTGCTGGGATTACGGGCGTGAGCCACCACACCCAGCCGATACTGAGTTCTTACAGTAATAAGATGTTTAAGGTCATGAATTATAGTACATTTTACAATGAGAAAATACTCAGCCAGTACAAAGAATGGTAAAGGTGTAGAAATACATCTAATATATACTTTTGTTTATTTATACATGCAAAAATGCCCAATAGTCACCTGTTAAATGCTGGGCACAGTATGAGGTAACAACGAATACAAAGTCCCTGCCTTCATGGAACATGTATAAGGGGCGGTTGGCACAGATAATAAACTAGTGCTATGAACAAAATTAAATGGAATAATGGGACCAGAGAGTATGTTTTAGGTTGGATGTTCAGGGAAGGCCTCTCTGAGGTGGTGAGATCTAAGTGATGAGAAGAAGACCGTTCTGCATTTGAGGCAGAGGGAACAGCAAGTACAAGAGAACAGAGAAGGAAAGAGCATCTATGTTGCAGAAAGAGAAAGAAGGGGCCTGGGGCCCAGGCATAGTGGATTTACTGGGTAGGGGGTGCAGTTTGAGGTCATGTCAGTGATGGCAGAGGCTGCTGCCATCATTCTGGCTGCAGCAGGGAGGCGCCGCTGCGGCTGCACACTCCATGGAGCCTGTGGGAGCCTCGCCCCTTCTGAGTTGGGACTGGCGCTCCCCTGTTGCTGGTTGCCGCTGCAGCCGCCCAAACCACAGCTGCAGACCCAGGCCCCCTGCTCTGCGGAGCAGGCAGGAGCCCCACCCTCCTGGGTGGGGCTATAGTCACCCAAAATGCAGCTGTGGATCCGAGCCTCCCTGTGCTCTTGGGGGAGGGCCGCGAGCAGGCAGGATCTGCCTTCCCAGCTGTGGCTGTGGGCGTAGGAGCGAGGTGTCTCTACAGCCTGTACCCTAGGATGCCCCAGGAAGGACCCCGGTTCCTGTAGGCTCAGGGGTGTCTTCTCCCACTGCCTGGCTTCTTTCCACTCCTCGTGCCTGCTCCGATCTCAGAGTGGGGGGTGGGGCCAAGCCTGGGGCCATGAATAGCAGCGGGAGGCAGATTGATTCCTGGGTGGAAGGGGGTGGGCCCCCAGTAAGGCCCTACCTTTGGGCCAGGGAGGGCCTGAAGACTGGGGGCTGGGCTGCCAGTCCTGAAGACCAGAAGTGACTCATGGTCCCTCTTCTGGGCAGCCTATGGCTGCCCATGGACGAATCAGCAGGCACTTCCTCCCCTCTGAGGTCCATGAAAGCCCTGAACTCAGCCAGAGCAGGGCAGAGGATGGCCAGAGGACAAAGTGGGCAGAGAGATGCTGGGAGGGGATGACCAGCTGTAGAGAGGAGTACCTACCTTCTCTGCTGATAGCTGGAAATGACGGGATGACCAGCTGCGGGGATGACCAGCTACAGAGAGGAGTACCCTCTCTGCTGAGAGCTGCAGAGACGACCTGCCAGCAGAGACGAGCTACCCTCTCTGCCCAGAGCTTCAGAGACCTGCAGAGATGCCCGAATGACTTGTCTGCAGAGAGGAGCCACCCTCTGCAGGGCCTCCTCTCTGCCGAGAGCTAAATCTCTGGACAGGACGACCTGCCTGCAGTGAGGAGCTACCTATTCCTCTGAGTGGTTCTAACACTAAATAAAACTCTTCTTCTTCACCCTTCACTTGTCTACATACCTCCTTCCTGGACACAGGACAAGAACTCAGGCAAAGGTGCCACAGCCACAGAGGTTTCTGGCTAGAAAAATCGACACCCAGAGATCTTGTAACATCAGGACCTGTAGGCCACTCTAAGAAGTCTGGGATTTTATTTTTAGCGCTACAGAAAACAAGTGGTGTGCTCCTGTGGGTTGAAATACACAGGACAAGAGGAGCAGCAAGGAGAACAGTTACAGACTATTATGGGTTATGCCAAAAGAGAAGATCAGCAAATATTCTCCCCCAAAATAACCATCAAGCTGGTCAAAATTGACAAAAGAATCTCTGGACTCTGAAATTAATTAAGGGCATATAACAATGTGAGCATTGTTTATTTTTTAAAAAACAAAATTACCAAACCTCATGTAAGAATAGCAAGAATCTGATGTGTTTTAGCCTGAAGCTCCTCCGGTTCACCCTACAATGATCAGTGCAGCAGTTCTACTACAATAGGAAAGCTGTAAAACCAATTTTGCTACTAGAGGTGGCTGAATTGATCTGGAGTGCAGCAGAAAAAAACCCCACAACCCTGAGAATTGTGCGAAACAGAGTGATCTTGGTGACAAACAAATGGGAGAAAGACAACATCACAGCTTACCTGATGTGATCCTGGCTAGAAAGCAACAGACTGGCAGACTAGCCTTAAACTAAAGAAAACTCAGGGAATGTGATGGCCATGATGGACCTGGATAGGCTCCCACATGTCTCTGGAAGTGTAGAAAGGTGTACATGCTCAAGGCTGCAAGAATTCTAAGGAGAGACCAGAGAAAGTCCTGGCTATCCATAAGTTCCTGGCCATTAAGATGGCTATTATAAAAAAAAGAAATAAAAGAAAAACATATGGACACAGGGAGGGGAACATCACACACCAGGGCCTGTCGTGAGGGTGGGGGGCTAGGGGAGGGAGAGCATTAGGACAAATACCTAATGCATGTGGGGCTTAAAACCTAGATGACAGGTTGATGGGTGCAGCAAACCACCATGGCACATGTATACCTATGTAACAAAACTGCACGTTCTGCACATGTATCCTATAACCTAATGTAAAATAAAAGAAAGAGATAACAAATGTTGGTGAGCATGTGTAGAAAAGGGTACCTTAATATACTGTTGGTGTAAAGGCAGATTGGTGCACCCATTATGGAAAACAGTATGGAGGTTTCTAAAGAAATTACAAATAGAACCAGCATGTGACCTAGCAATTCTTCTTCTGAATATATACCTAAAGGAGATGAAATCACCATCTGGTAAAATGGTATTTTTACCATGTTCATTGCAACATTATTTATAATAGCCAAGATATAGAAACAGTCTGAGTGTCTGTTGCTGGACAGAGGACAACAACATGATACACACACAGAGAGACAGACAGACAGACACACACACACAATGAAATATTAGCCTAAAAAAGGAGATCTTTCCATTTGCCACAACATGGATGGACCTAGAGGATATTATGTTAAATGAAACAAGCCAGGCACAGAAAGACAAAGATTGCATGATTTAACTAGTATGTGGAATATTTTTTAAAAGGAAAAATCAAAAGGGGTCAAATATACAGAGATAAAAAATAAAACAGTGGTTACCGGGGGTAGGCGTGAGGGAAGGAAATACAGAGATGTAGGTCAAAAGATACAAAGTAGCAGATATGTACGATGAACAAGTCTAGAGATCTAATGTACAACATGACCACTATAGTTAATAAAATTCTATTGTATTAGCAATTTGTGTTAAATAAGTATATCTTAGCTGCTCTTGTCACAAAAAAAGTAATTATGTGAGATGACCAATATGTTAATTTGCTTCACTATAGTAACCATTTTACTATTTATATGAATTCTATTACATCATGTTATAAATATCAGATATACACAATGAAACTTATTTTTCAAAATGAAAAATAAACATTTACAATTTTAAAAAATCTAAAAGGAAATATGCACTAAAATTAAAGACCAACTTTCTTTTTTATTATTATTATTATTATTATTATTATTATACTTTAGGTTTTATGGTACATGTGCGCAATGTGCAGGTAAGTTACATATGTATACATGTGCCATGCTGGTGTGCTGCACCCACTAACTCGTCATCTAGCATTAGGTATATCTCCCAATGCTATCCCTCCCCCCTCCCCCCACCCCACAACAGTCCCCGAAGTGTGATGTTCCCCTTCCTGTGTCCATGTGTTCTCATTGTTCAGTTCCCACCTATGAGTGAGAATATGCGGTGTTTGGTTTTTTGTTCTTGCGATAGTTTACTGAGAAAGATGATTTCCAGTTTCATCCGTGTCCCTACAAAGGACATGAACTCATCATTTTTTATGGCTGCATAGTATTCCATGGTGTATATGTGCCACATTTTCTTAATCCAGGAAAGACCAACTTTCATTTGCCATAGCTGCAAAAATTTTTAAATGTAGTATTCATTCTGAGAGTGAGTGAGGCGCAGTGCAATGGACACTCATACAATGCTGAGGGAAGTATAAGGTAAAGCATGTTATAAAGTTGTTTAGAATGGTGTCATTATTATCCAAAGCTTCAATATAATCATTATTCAGCAAACAGTTATTGAACTTGTACAACCTACTATGCTAGTTCCTGCCATCTGTCATTAAACAAGTTTCATTTCTAAAGAAAAATAAAGTTGGTTGATACCAGTAGACTATTATAAGGCACATATTTATATTGTAATACACAAAGCAACCACTATGAAAACCGTATGAAGAGAGAGATTCAAAAACACTATATAAATGAATCAAGGTGAAATATCAAACATTGTCTAAGCAAGCCACAGTAAGACAAGAAAAGAGAAACAGAGGAATAAGAATCACCAGAGGCAAAAAAGTAAAACAAATACCAAATTCAAGTGATAAAATGTCAATAATTATATTAAATTAGTGTAAATCAATAATCATAAGACAAAGACCAGTAAATAAAAAAAAAGGACCCGACTATATGCTCCTTACCAAAACATCAATGCTTTTCCTAGATTTATTTTTTTGTGTAGCAACTTAGGTTATTCTTTTTAGAACTGTCCTCATTTCTAATGTAAGCATTTGGTGCTTTAAATTTCCTTCTCAACACTATTTTTTGATGACATATGTAAATTTAATGACATAAATAAGTTGCAAGTAAAAGGATGGGAAAAGATATATGCAAACATTAATTTAGTAAAGCAGGTGTGGCTATACAAATATCTGATAAAATAGACTTCTCATTAGAGAAAAAATCACTGCAAAGAGAGTCATTATATAGTTATAGAAGGACCAATCACTCAGGAAAAATGTTGCAATCCAGAGTGTGTACACACCAAAAATCAGGATCTCAAAATATATGAAACAAAAACTGATGGAACTGAAAGTAGAAATAAAGAAATCCACATCGATAGTTGGAGACTTCAAAACCTCCCCTCTCAGCCACTGATAGACCTACTACACAAAAAATCAACAAAATTATGGAAGAGCTGAGCAACCAGCCAATGGGAACTAATTGACGTATATAGAAAAGTTCACCCCCAAACAGCAGAATGGATATCTTTAAGTGCCCAGAGAATTTCTCACAGATACAGCATTTTGTGGTCGATAAAACAAACTGCAAGAAATTTAAAAGAATTAAAATTATATAGTGTGTGCTCTGACAATGATGGAATCAAACTGGTAATCAGTAACAAAAATACAACACCATATATCTAAACATGAAAATTAAACAACATCCTTCTAAGATAATCCCTTAGTCAGAATAAGTCTCAGTGGAAATAAAAAATACATAGAATTGAATAAAAGTAAAAAATAAAACATATCAAAATATGTGAAATATACTAGAGTGAGAAGGATATTTGCAATACAAAATTTTAAAATTAGAAATAAAGACAGGTTTCAAATCAACAACCTAAGTTTCTACCTCAAGAAACTAAAAAATGAAGAACAAAATAATTCCAAATCAAGCAGAAGAAAGGAAATAATAAGATCCAAAATTAATGAAATTGACAATAGGGAAACAGAAAAAATGAGTGAAACAAAAGGCTAACTCTTTGAACAAATCAATAATATTGATAAACCTCAAAATAATTGCTAAACCTGTAGCAAAACTGGCAAAAATATAAAGAAAAGATGCAAATCACCAAGATCAGTACTAAAGTAGGAGATATCACTATACATCCTACAGCCATTAAGAAGATAATAAGAAAATACTGGGAACAACTTTACATAAATAAATTTGAAAACTTAGAAGAAATGGACCAATTCCCTGAAAACCAAAAGTTTATAGACACAAAAGGTGACATATGTAATCTGAATGGGCCTGTAACTACTAAGGAAATTGAGTTAATAACGTAAAAGCTCCTGAAAAGAAATTTTCTGTTTTTTTCTGGAGAATTCTACCAAACATTTAAAGAAAAATATAGAAGAGGAGGGAACAATTGCCAGCACATTTTATGAGGCCAATATTACTATTACCCTGATACCAAAACCAAACAAAGACAGTACAGGAAGGCAAGAAGGCAGGAAGGCAGGAAGGCAGAAAGGCAGGAAGGAAGGAAGGAAAAGAACATGGTAGAACAATATCTCACCTGAGTTTAGATGCCAGAATTCTCCACAAAATATTAGAAAATTGAATCCAGCAATGTATAAAAATGTTTTATACTATAGCCAAATGGGATTAATTCCAGGTTGCAAGGTTTGATCAACATTTGAGAAACAATTAATCTACCATATGAAGAAGCTAAAGGAAGCTAAACATGATCATATCAACTGATACAGGAAAAGTTATTTGATGGAATCCGACACCCAATCATGAAAAAACTCTCAGCAAGTTAGGAATGGAAGAGAATTGCCTCAACTTAATACAGTGCATCAACAAAAAACCTTGTAGCTAACATCATATTTTTTTCGCACAAACACCATGGAAATATAAATTCTTACTAATGTCTTTCAACAAAGGGCATATGCACAGGGCAGAGACCAGTAGACAAGCTCAGAAATCTAGCAGGATGATAACAGCCTAATTTCTTTATTATCATTATTATTATACTCTAAGTTCTGGGATACATGTGCAGAACATGCAGGTTTGTTACATAGGTATACACATGCCACGGTGGTTTGCTGCACCCATCAACCCGTCATCTACGTCAGGTATTTATCCTAATGTTATTTCTCCCCCAGCCCCCAAACCCCTGACAGGCCTTGGTGTGTGATGGTCCCCTCCCTGTGTCCATGTGTTCTCGTTGTTCAACTCCCACTTATGAGTGAGAACATGTGGTGTTGGTTTTCTGTTCTTGTGTTAGTTTGCTGAGAATGATGGTTTCCAGCTCCATTCATGTCCCTGCAAAGGACATTAACTCATCCTTTTTTATGGCTGCATACTATTCCATGGTGTATATGTGCCATATTTTCTTTATCCAGTCTATCATTGATGTGCATTTGGGTTGGTTCCAAGTCTTTGCTATTGTGAACAGTGCCGCAATAAACACACGTGTGCATGTGTCTTTATAGCAGAATGATTTATAATCCTTTGGGTATATACCCAGTAATGGGATTGCTGGGTCAAATGGTATTTCTGGTTCTAGATCCTTGAGGAATCACCACACTGTCTTCCACAATGGTTAAACTAATTTACACTCCCATCAACAGTGTAAAAGCGTTCCTATTTCTCCACATTCTCTCCAGCATCTGTCGTTTCCTGATTTTTTAATGATTGCCATTCTAACTGGTGTGAGATGGTATCTCACTGTGGTTTTGATTTGCATTTTTCTAATGACCAGTGATGATGAGCTTTTTTTCATATGTTTATTGGCCACATAAATGTCTTCTTTTGAAAAGTGTCTGTTCATATCCTTCGCCAGATCAACAAGACAGAAAATTAACAAGGATATGCAGGACGTGAACTCAGCTCTGGACCAAGTGGACCTAATAGACATTGACAGAACTCTCCACCCCAAATCAACAGAATATATGTTCTTCTCAGTGCCATATCGCACTTATTCTAAAATTGACCACATAATTGGAAGTCAAAGACTCCTCAGCAAATGCAAAAGAATGGAAATCATAACAAACCGTCTCTCAGACCACAGTACAATCAAATTAGAACTCAGGACTAAGAAACTCACTCAAAACTGCACAACTACATGGAAACTGAATAACCTCTTCTGGAATGACTACTGAGTAAATAACAGAATTAAGGCAAAAATAAATAAGTTCTTTGAGACCAATGAGAACAAAAACACAACGTACTAGAATTTCTGGGACACAGCTAAAGCAGTGTTTAGAGAGAAATTTACAGCACTAAATGCCCACAAGAGAAAGCAAGAAAGATCTAAAATTGACACCTTAACATCATAGCTAAAAGAACTAGAGAAGCAAGAGCAAACAAATTCAAAAGCTAGCAGAAGACAAGAAACAACTAAGATCAGAGCAGAACTGAAGGAGATAGAGACACGAAAACCCTTCAAAAAATCAGTGAATCCAGAAGCTTTTTTTTTTTTTTGAAAAGATTAACAAAATAGGTAGAACACTAGCCAGACTAATAAAGAAGAAAAGAGAGAAGAATCAAATAGACAAAATAAAAAATGATAAAGGGGATATTACCACTGATCCCACAGAAATACAAACTACCATCAGAGAATAGTATAAATACCTCTATGCAAATAAAGTAGAAAATCTAGAAGAAATGGATAAATTCCTGGACACATACACCCTCCCAAGACTAAACCAGGGAGAAATTGAATCCCTGAATAGACCAATAACAAGTTCTGAAATTCAGGCAGTAATTAATAGTCTACCAACCAAAAACAGCCCAGGACCAGACGGATTCACAGCCGAATTCTACCGGAGGTACAAAGAGGAGCTGGTACCATTCCTTCTAAAATTATTACAAACAATAGAAAAAGAGGAACTCCTCCCTGACTCATTTTATGAGGCCAGCATCATCCTGATACCAAAACCTGGCAGAGACACAACAAAAACCGAAAATTTCAGGCCAATATCCCTGATGAACATAGGTGCAAAAATCCTCAATAAAATACTGGCAAACTGAATCCAGCAGCACATTAAAACACTTATCCACCACAACCAAGTTGGCTTCATCCCTGGGATGCAAGGCTGGTTCAACATACGCAAATCAATAAACATAATCCATCACATAAACAGAATCAATGACAAAAACCACATGATTATCTCAATAGATGCAGAAAAGGCCTTCAATAGAATTCAACACCCCTTCATGCTAAAAAGACTCAATAAACTAGGTATTGATGGACTGTATCTCAAAATAATAAGAGCTATTTATGAGAGACCCACAGCCAATATCATACTGAATGGGCAAAAACTGGAAGCATTCCCTTTGAAAACCGGCACAAGATAAGGATGCCCTCTCTCACCATTCCTATTCAACATAGTATTGGAGTTCTGGCCAGGGCAATCAGGCAAGAGAAAGAAATAAAGGGTATTCAAATAGGAAGAGAAGAAGTCAAATTATCTCTGTTTGCAGATGACATGATTGTATATTTAGAAAACCTCATTGTCTCACCCCAAAAACTCCTTAAGCTGATAAGCAACTTCAGTGAAGTCTCAGGATACAAAATCAATGTGCAAAACTAAGCATTCCTATACACCAGTAATAGACAGAGAGCCAAATCATGAGTGAACTCCCATTCACAATTGCTACAAAGAGAATAAAATACCTAGGAATACAACTTATAAGGGATGTGAAGGTCCTCTTCAAGGAGGACTACAAACCACTGCTCAACGAAATAAAAGAGGACACAAACAAATGGAAAAACATTCCATGCTCATGGATAGGAAGAATCAATATCGTGAAAACGGCCATACTGCCCAAAGTAATTTATAGATTTAATGCTATTCCCATCAAGCTACCATTGACTTTCTTCAGAGAATTAGAAAAAAATACTTTAAATTATATATGGTACCAAAAAAGAGCTCATATATCCAAGACAGTCCTAAGCAAAAAGAACAAAGTGGGAGGCAGCATGCTATCTGACGTCAAGCTATACTACAAGGCTAGAGTAACCAAAACAGCATGGTACTGGTACCAAAATAGATATATAGACCAATGGAAGAGAACAGAGGTCTCAGAAATAACACCACACATCTACAACCATCTGATCTTTGACAAACCTGACAAAGACAAGCAGTGGGGAAAAGGTTCCCTATTTAATAAATGATGTTGGGAAAACTGGCTAACCATATGCAGAAAACTGAAACTGGACCCCTTCCTTACACCTTATACAAAAATTAACTCAAGATGGATTAAAGACTTAAACATTTTTTATGGCTGCATAGTATTCCATGGTGTATATGTGCCACATTTTCTTAATCCAGTCTATCACTGTTGGACATTTAGCTTGGTTCCAAGTCTTTGCTATTGTGAATAGTGCCGCAATAAACATATGTGTGCATGTGTCTTTATAGCAGCATGATTTATAATCCTTTGGGTATATACCCAGTAATGGAACTGCTGGGTCAAATGGTATTTCTAGTTCAATATCCCTGAGGAATCGCCACACTGTCTTCCACAATGGTTGACCTAGTTTACAGTCCCACCAACAATGTAAAACTGTTCCTATAAAAAATGATGAGTTCATGTCCTTTGTAGGGACATGGATGAAGCTGGAAACCATCATTCTCAGCAAACTATCGCAAGGACAAAAAACCAAACACCGCATGTTCTCACTCATACGTGGGAATTGAACAATGAGAACACATGGACACAGGAAGGGGAACATCACACACTAGGGCCTGTTGTGGGGTCGGGGGAGTGGGGAGGGATAACATTAGGAGATATACCTAATGTTAAATGATGAGTTGATGGGTGCAGCACACCAACATGGCACATGTATACATATGTAACTAACCTGCACATTGTGCATATGTACCCTAAAACTTAAAGTATAAAAGAAAAAAAGACTTAAACGTAAGACCTAAAACCATAAAAGCTCTAAAAGAAAACAAAGGCAATACCATTCAGGACATAGGCATGGGCAAAGACTTCACGACTAAAACACCAAAAGCAATGGCAACAAAAGACAAAATTGACAAATGGGATCTAATTAAACTAAGGAGCTTCTGCACAGCAAAAAAAAACTATCATCAGAGTGAACAGGCAACCTACAAAATGGGAGAACATTTTTGCAATCTATCCATCTGACAAAGGGCTGATATCCAGAATGTACAAGGAACTTAAATTTACAAGAAAAAAGCTAACATTAATCTTAATGTTAATTCTAATATCAGCAAGGATATCTGCCCTCAGTACACTTATTAAACATAGTACTATAAGTTTAATATCTGTGTTAAAGCAAAAAAAATAATTTTATATGTATTAGAAAGGAAGAAATAAATCTCTATTTGCAAATGATATTGTTGCACATATAGAAAATCCAAGGAGTCTACAAAAATCTCCTGGAATTAATAAGTGAATTCAGTAAGGTTGGAGATATAAGAGCAAGACACAAAAATCAATCGCATTTCTATATATTAACAATGAACCTGTGGAAATAGCAATTAAAACAGTGCAATATATAATCACTCCAAATGTAACAAAATCAGGAATACATGTGCCAAAATATGTATTTTATCTGTATGCTGAAAATTACAAAGTGCTGATGAGAGAAATCCAAAATGACCCAAATAAATGGAGACATAGACCATACTCATTGATTGAAAGACCCAACATAATAAAGATGTCAATTCTCTCCAAATTAATCTATATGTTTAATATAAATCTCAGCAAATGGGTTTTCTTTGCATTTTTGATTTATATAGGAAGGCATAGGCCCTAGGATAAATAAAATAATCTTGACCAAAAAAAGTGGAAGGAATCACTCTACCTAACAAGTCTTACTATATAGCTACAGTAATCAAGACAATGTGGTATCAGTAGAGGGACAGACAGATTGGTCAGTCAAATAATATAAAGAATCTATTCCAGTCTGGGCGACAGAGCGAGACTCCGTCTCAAAAAAAAAAAAAAAAAAGAATCTAGAAGTAGACCTTCACAAATATGACAAATATGCTCAACTATTTTTGACAAATGTGCAAAAGCAATTCAATAGAGGAGAGATGGCCTTCTCAGCAAATAGTGCTGGAGCAATTGCATATCCATAGGCCAAAAAATTAAGAATTCTTCTGAACCTCATACTTCATACAAAAATTAACTCAAAATGGATAAGAGGCTTAACTGTAAAACATGAAACCATGAAACTTTTAGAAAAAAACTTGAGGCAATCTTTGGAATCTAGGACTAGGCAAAGAGTTCTTAGATTTGGCACCAAAAGTATCATCCATAAAAGGAAAAATAGAAAAATGAACCTAAACACAATTAAAAGCTTTTGTTCTCATCGAAAAGGCGTTCCTCACGTTAGCTGAAGATATCCTTCGAAAGACCCCTGTAAAAGAGCCCAACAGTGAAAATGTAGATATCAGCAGTGGAGGAGGCGTGACAGGCTGGAAGAGCAAATGCTGCTGAGCATTCTCCTGTTCCATCAGTTGCCATCCACTACCCCGTTTTCTCTTCTTGCTGCAAAATAAACCACTCTGTCCATTTTTAACTCTAAACAGATATTTTTGTTTCTCATCTTAACTATCCAAGCCACCTATTTTATTTGTTCTTTCATCTGTGACTGCTTGCTGACTTTATCATAATTTTCTTCAAACAAAAAAATGTATAGAAAAATCATGTCTGTGACTTCATTTTTAAATGTACTTGCTCAGCTCAACTGCATTTCAGTTGTATTATAGTCCAGTTCTTATCAACATTAAAACCTATAGCAATCATTTCAAATCTATTCTGCAAATTGTATAAGAATAAAGTTAGAATTAACAATTTAAAAAAAAAAAAAGCTTTTGTTCTTTGAAATTCCATGTGAAAAGGATGAAAGATAAACAACAGGCTTGGAGAAAATACTTGCAAACAATACATCTGACATATATTTTTGAGTATAAAAAATATAAAGGTCTCTCAAGGCTCATCAGTAAAAACAAAAACAATTCAATTATAAAATGATCAAGAGACCTAATAAGTGACATTTCACTAAAGTGGGTATAGAGATGGGAAATATGTACATGAGATGCTCAACATCATTAGTCATCAGAGAGGTGCAAATTGAAACCACAAGAAAATATTACTACACATCTATTGGAATGGCTAAAATACAATACAGTGACCACACCAAATGTTGGTGAGGATTCAGAAAAAATTGGATCATTCATAAATTGCTGTAGGAATGTAAGATGGTACAGCCACTCTGGAAACAGTTTCACAGTCTTACAAAACTAAACATGCAGTTACCAAATGACACAAGTAGCATACTATTGGGTATTTATCCCAAAGAAATGGAAATTTATGTTCACACAAAAACCTGTACACAAATGTTCATAGCAGTTTTATTCTTAGTAGCCCCAAACTGGAACGAGTCCAGATGTCCTTCAACAAATGAATGGTTAAAAAAAAAAAAAAAAAAAAAACTGTGATACATTCATTTCATGGAATGCTACTACTCAGAAATAAAAAGAAACAAACTATTGATAGACCAAGAACTTGGAGAAATCCCCAGGAAAGTTTGCTGATTGGAAAAAGCCAATACCAAAAGGTTAAACAATATATGATTCAATTTATATAACATTTTTGAAGTGACAGAATTTTAGAAATGGAGGACAGATTAGTGGTTGCCAGGGGTCAGGGTTGGGGGAGAGAACACCCAGAGGTTGATATATGTGGTTATAAAAGGGCAACAGGAAAGATATTTGTGTTGTTGGAACTGTTCAGTGTTTTGAGTTTGTGGTGGATACATAAACCTGCATGAGAGAAAAAAAAAAGTATAGAACTAAGTGCACACTAATGAGTACCAGTAAAAGTGGGGAAACCTGAATAATGTCGGTGGATGGTATCAACGTTAGTATCCTGATTCTGATATTATACTGTAGTTTTCCATAATGTTACCACTCAGGTAAAGTGGGAAAAGTGAGCAAGTGAACTTCTGTATTATTTCTGAACTGCACGTGAATCTTTAGTTATCTCAATGAAAGTTTCAATTAAACATGTTACTACAGAAGTCTAGAGAACAGATGAGGAAATTTGACTTTGGTAAAACAAGATGCAGGATAATTTGTACAGTATGTTCTCATTTATTATTTGAATGGATGCATATCTACATAGTTGTATATTGGCATGGGAAATTGCTGGAAGGAAACATAAGAAATTATTGAAGTAGTGACCTTTGGAAAGTCGCAAGTGGGAGAAGACTCACTTTAAAAAATATGCCCTTTTGTGGCACTTGATTTTCTTAAACCATGTGCATGTACTAATTGTGTTAATTTATATTTTAAAACACATAGAAATAGAATATCTTAGGTAAAATATAAACTTTAGTGCTTTATAATATGAATTTTTATCTTCAATGCTATCATAATTACTACATGAAGTAAGGGCTTCTATAAGAAATATCTTACAGGGTGCAAACAAGTTTACTGGTGTCTTTGTGAAACTGCCTTTGCAAAAATTATAACAGTGAGAAAATTATGACAGTGAAAGAGACCTGATCTAACCAACCCCCATCTTACCTTTAACCTCCAACCTGCACTTAGTGATGCCCGGGCTTGAGCCAAGCTAACTTTGGGAGAAACTTACTTTATAGTTTAAATCATATTAGCCATTCTCTAAAACGAAACCGCCTTTGTAAAACTAATGAAAGACCACCAGGTTAGGAGAATGAGAGGAGACATAAATGATAAACAGCCATTATCCTGGAAGTCAGAAGATTTGTGACTTCCTCAATTACTCCTGTAGATAACATCACTATTCTGGAGCCTAAGATTGGCCTTTTGTGATGTTTTTTTCAGGCTTTTGCATTTCTGATGATAGGATGGCTTCACCTGGACCTGCCAACCAGTCCTGTAGCCCCCACCCAGAAGTGAACTGAGAGAAGGAGGACCATTTTCCACACCACTATGATTGCATCCCCAATCAATCAGCAGCATCTATTCCCTAGCCACTCCTCTCCCTGCCAAACTATCTTTGAAAAACCCTAGCCTCTAAATTTTCAAGAAGGCTGATTTGAGTAGTAATATAACTGTGGTATTCTGTTTAGCCAACTCTATTTGCATAAAGCTCTTTATTGCAGTTTTCCTGTCTTGATAAATCAGGTCTACCAGGGCAATGGGCAAGAAGGACCCATTGGGTGGTTACAATTAGAGGAAGAAATTTTCATCAAAAAATAATTCCCATCGCTCTGACACTACAAACCCCCAGACTCCAGGCAACAGCCAATGGTAGTTTTTCAAAAATATGGTTCCTAGGGCCCTGTATTTTGATGCCAAACTTTATGGAGGAAACAAATTCTTTGTGCTTGTGTCTTGTCATTTATACTGTCTCACTGATTAAATTGTAGATATGTGCATGAAAACAGGCACATATAATTTTACAGTTAGAATCCTCCTAATGCTTAGTTGTAAATATCAATAATATTGACAGCAGTAGGTGGCGAATATTTTCTACAGCCTACCAGCAGAAAAGAGAGGAACTGATGTCAGATAATTTAAATCAGCTGGGCCTAATTCAGAGCATATCAGAATTTCTGAAAAGACTTGATACATTTTGACTAAACGAGAAACAGCTAGGGAACAAGTCTTCAGTACAATTAATTAATACATAAAGTCTCTGAGACCTTTTGAGCTAAATGTAAGCCTTAGCCACATACAGAGGAAAGACTGCACAAACAAAAGAGTCTGTAAACAGCAAAGGAGTAGGTCACACTTAGATTACCCAGGGCCAATGTGATTTTGAAAATGTTCTTTTTTTTTTTACACTGATGGGAGATGTCTGATAAATCAATACCCCCACAGCAACATTTTTATCATAAAACATATCTATGGAGTTTGAGGTTTCAGTGAGCCATGATCACACCACCCCATTCCAGCCTGGGCAACAAGAATGAGATCTTGGCTCCATTTTAAAAAATTATCTGTTTATCCCTTCATTTTTATTCTTACATCCTGTTTCACATCCTAGGAGGGAGCTGACAAGCAGCTGTCTTGCTCTAACAGCTTTTGAAACAACTGTACAGCAAGAAAATGACCCAATTTTTAAAAATGGGCAGAAGACCTGAATAGAAATTATTCAAAAGAAGACATACAAATGGCCAACAGGTATATTAAAAAATGTTCATCATCACTGATCATCAGGAAAATGCAAATTAAAACCACAATGAGCTATCACCTCACACCTGTTAAAAATGGCTATTATCAAAAAGATAAAAGATATGTGTTGTTGAGGATGTGGAGAAAAGAGAACCCGGTACACTCTTGGGAAAAATGTAAATTATGGAAATTAGAGCCATTATGGAAAACAGTATGAAGTTTCCTCAAAAGTTAAAAAATAGAACTATTATATCATCCAGCAATACCACTTCTGGGTATATATCCATAGGAAATGAAATCAGCATGTGAAATGGACATCTGCACTCCCATGTTCATTGCAGCACTATTTACAATAGCCAAGACATGGAATCACCCTAAGCATCCATCAACAGATAAACGAATAAAGAAAATGTGTTATATATGCACAATGGAATACTATTCAGCCTTTAAAAAGCAGGCATTTGTGACAAGAAGACATTATGTTAAATGAAATAAATAAAGGAATAAAGAGAAAAATACTGCATGACCTCACTTATATGTGGAATCTTATAAAGGTTAAATTCCTAGAAGCAGAGAATAGAATAATTGTTGGCAGGGGTTGGGAGACAAGACAAGGATAGGGAGACAGATGTTAGTCAAAGGGTACTAAGTTTCAGTTAGATAGGAGGAATTAGTTCTGGAGATCTATGGTATAGCCTGGTGAATACAGTCATTAATAATGTATACTTGAAAGTTGCTAAGACAGATCTTAAATGTTCTCAACCCAAAGAAAATTACAAGAATGTGAGGTGATGGATGTGTTAATTAGCTTGATTTAAGCATTTCACAAAGAATGTGTATCTCAAAATATGCTGTTGTACACCATAAATATTTAATTGTTTTATTTGTCAATTATACCTTAATAAAGCTGGGAAAACAAGCAAACACACACCCTGGACCTGTGACTCCCTCTTCCACAGACATCAAGGGCTGAACAGCATTAGTTCGCAGTACCCCTCCACGACCTTGGTTTTCTTAAGTGGTCACAGTTATGTTTAATCTTGAATGGCTACCATACTCCACCTAGTAACACTTCAGACTTATTCCAGAGACCTTTGAAAATGTAGATAAAAACTCCTGATCTTGGTTTAATTCAACCTCACAACATGTAGTTCTAGAAGAGCATTTCTTATGAGTTGGTTTTTAACTGAAGCTAGTCTCTAGGTAGGCCCCAAGAGTTAAGGTAAGATGCCAACCCCCTACATCCACTCTGATGTCTGACTTGTAGAAGAACTCCTAATGGAGCTGGGTGACTGACTGGTGAGTGACTTGAGAAAACAGATATGTTTTGACTGAGCAAGTCCTGATAACCATGTGTTTGATGTTGTTTTTCACAATATATTCCTTTCCTCTCCAGGGTATTGCCAATCTATCAGGATAGCTTCACTTAGAAGACTTGCAGGCATCTCAGATTCACCATATTCCAAAATGAATTTAGGATTTTCCTTCCAAAACTTAAGAGTCCCCCTCATCCCCTGTAATTTCAACTCCAAATTCTTGCTCTCCCCATTCCTGTACAGTGAAAAAGCCTTGTGGATAATCCCTCCAAAATGTCCTTTAATACCCTTCTTTCTATTCTGATTGCCAATGCCTTAAGTCATGTCCTTATCATCATTGACACAAATTGGTGCAAAAGATTCTTTTGTTCCCACTCTCACTCTTTCTAGAAATAATGATAATAGTAGTTACCATAGAGTTTCTTCCTGTATGCTGAGTATTTTCTAAGAGCTTTATATTCATTACCTTGCTTAATTTTTATAGCCATTCCATAAGTGCCATTATTGTTGACATATTACAGATGAGGAAACTGAGGCAGAGAGAAGTGAAGAAACTTGTCCAGGTTTACACACATACAGTGAGTGCCCAAATTCATCTGTATTGCAATGATTCTCATGCTTTATGGAACATAAGAGTTCTGGGGGAGAAGGTATGTTAAAATACAGATTCCTGGACTCTACCCTTTGACACTCACTGATGCAATAGGTCAGGAGTTTGACTGGTGATCTGCATTATCCAAACACCACTGATTCTGATGGAGGTGTACCAAGGCATACACTATGAGAAACACTGGTCTACAACTTTCAGAGTAAAATTACTGAAACCACAAATCTCATATTTTTATTACCTACTTAAAAACCTGCTGATGTCCCTATTGCTTTTAGGATGAAGTCCAAATTCTTTGGTATGGCATACAAAACCCTCCACAAAGCAGCTTCTGACAATCTCTACAATCTTATTTTCAACCTCCCCTCCCCATACCGGACTTCTTATAATTCCTCAGCTATTCATTAATGTATTCATTTACCTAAACACCATTGACAGAGTTTTTATTCATACTTGGCACTATACTAGATGTGGAGATACAGCCAAAAAGATAGGGCACCTGCCCTTGAGAAAGTTAGTCCAGGAGAGAGTAATTTTAAAGAGACATATACAAAATACAATCAAAACAGAGGATAAGGAACACTTAAGGTCACCTGGGAGTCAACAAAGGTGTCATTGTGGAAGTAGCATTTAAGCTGACACTTAAAGGATGAAGAGAAGTTTACCAGGTAGACAAATAGAGGAAAGAGTAGTCTAAGTAGAGAGACACAGCATGTATAGAAGTATGGAAATTCATATCCCAGAATCTATACATAGCTCTGTAATTCTAGAATGAAATTGTAAAAGAGTGAGAGAGTAGTTATCAGAGTTGAAGCTAGAGACCTATCTACCAAGGGATACAGAAATCTAAGAGGCCCCCAAATTCCCAGTGTTAACTACACTGATTTTGCTGTGAATATAATAGGATATCACTTCAGTGTTTAGGTTACTAATCAATTGACTTAGAGTTCATAAAAAGGGAGATGATACTGTATGAGCTCTTAAATGGGTATTAAAAAGTCAGAGATGTACTCCTCCTTGCTAGCAAGATAGCAAATAGCCATGTTGTGAACTGCCTTTGGGAAGCATGTGGCAAGGAACTAGCTGTGGTCTCTAGATGCTGAGGATGGTCTCCAGCAAACAGCAATAAAATGGGACCCTCAACCCTACAAATGCAAGAAAATGAATCCTTCCAACAACTTGAATGAGTGTGGAAGAGGACCCCGAGCCTTCTATGAGAATTGTAGCCCTGGGCCACACCTTAATTTCAGCCTGTTGAGACCCAGAGAAGAGGACTCAGTTAACCTGTACCTGAACTATCCCATGAAAACGCTGAGATTATAAATTTGTGTTGTTTTAAAGTGTTATGTCTGTGGCAATTTGTTATATGACAATAGAAAACTAGCACATATACCATGCAAAAGAATTTAGATTTTGCCCATAGGTGATTGGGAAATAGTGAAGGATACTGAGCAGGCTAATGACATTATATACATGTTAGAAATCTGAGCAGTATAGAGAATGAATGGTAGAAACTGAAGGGAAAAGTCCAGGTATTGCTCCTTTTTTTGCTCTACTTTGGGGAGCATGTTCCACAGTGGTTGTGCCCCCTCTGTTGTTCCTGATAGCCCCTGCCTATATGATCTCAGCTTCTACCAGGAATCCCCACCATAGTTTTAGCTACCACTGGGCAGCTACGATTTCAGGGATCTGATAACACTAACTACATTTGTTGTCTCCAGTCTTGGTAGGCAGGTAGTAGCTAATCTCTGGGTTATCTTATGGCTGCTGTTGGGCTTCCCAGCAATTTAATCACATATTAAGCCAATTACCTTCTTTAAAATCCCTATGTTTGCAATTTCTGGAGTGGTATCTGTTTCTCGACTAGAGACTCACTGATACAGTTGGCAAATTGACAACTTGGGTGATTGATTATATGCAAGGGGGAGTATGAAGGATCTCAGATGACTTCTGAATTTGAGAAACCAATTGGATGATGATGTTGTTTACCCCAAGAGGGAAACATAGAAAGGGGAAGAAATGTGATGGAAGGAGGCCTGAATTGTTTTCAGCATGTTTAATTTGATGTGTCTGTAGGACATCCAAAACAGAGATGTCCAGTAGGAATTTGGATAGATGAGGCTGTAAGCTCCATGAAACCAGAAATTGATATTGTCTTATTCTAAGCTAGTTGTTAGTTTTATGTTCTCATCTCACACTGCTACTGCCCTTTTCACTCCATTACAGTCACATTGTCCTCCTTAATGGTCTTCAAACACAACAGGCATAGTCTCATTTCATGACTCTTGCCCTTGTTTATTCCTCTGCCTATAGCACTCATTCCCTAGATATCTGCCTGAATCACTCCCTCAACTCCTTCAGGCCTATGCTCATACGTACATCTTCGCTATGAGCCTACTATCCTCTGACCACTTTATTTTAGACTGGACCCTCCAAAGCACAACTTTATCTCCCCAGTTACTGCTTAAGTTTTCTCTATAGAACTTATCACCATCTGGCGCATTGCATATTTGATTGTTTACTGTACATTTTCCCCACTAGAATGTGAGCTCTATAGGGAAGAATTGTTTTGTTCACTGCTGGATCCTCAGTGCCTAAAATAATGTTGTATGAATTAGTTTGAATGAATGAATGAGATGTGTATCCCCAAAGGTGGTATGGGTGGTATGGGCCAATTTCTAAATTGATCTAGAAATCATCAATTTAAAGACATGAGTAGATAAGATTACCTGAAAAATATTGGTAGATTGAGAAGAAGGGAGTGCTGAAGATAGAAACCTGGGAAACGTTAATATTTAGGATCCTTTAAAAGATGAGAAACTAGAAAAAGAGCTGAGAAAGAGCCAGAGAGGGAGAGAAAGGAAACATACAAATAGAGAGGGGTATATCAGAAACCAAGTCTAGAAAGGAGAAGTTGGTCAACAGTGACAAATGATGCAACCAGGTCAAGTATGAGTGACTGAAAATTATCTCTTGAACTTAGAAACTAGAAGGACATTGATGGCTTTGGTGAGAGCAGTTACCTCTAAGTGGCGAGTCAGAAGACAGATTGCTGTGAATTCCGTAGTGGAAGATAAAGGATTCTGTATGTGGATAATTCTTTCAGGAAGATTAGTTGTGAAGGAAAAAAATGCAATGGTATTTGGGGGTTATGGGATGAGTTTTTAAAATTAGGAATGATTTAAGCATTTTGATATTTATGAGTAGGAAGAGTCAACATGGAAAGTGAGGCAGAAGATATAAAAGGGGAAAAGGGAGGAATCATCAATGGGGAAGGCAACAGGGTGTAAGAGAAATATTTGCACAGAAGAGCATGAAGTCCAGAGTTATTCCTGATGATCTTTATTTTGTCACTGACCTAGGAACACAACCAAGTATTGAAGTACACTCAGATGGGATTTGAGTTTCTGAGGTAAATTCCATTTTGTTTTATATTGTGGTCATTTGGTGTCAATCGAGTAGGAAAATTTTAAAAAGAAATTATCTTAGATTTTCTATGTCTTGACTTTTTGTTATGATTTCTGTGAGAGTTCCTTGATTTACTATTCCTATCCAATTCCACTTAGGATTTTTCTTTTTTCTTTTTTTTTTTTTTTTGAGACAGAGTTTCACTCTTGTTGCCCAGGCTGGAGTACAGTGGCACGATTTCGGCTCACCGCAACCTCCACCTCCCGCATTCAAGCAATTCTCCTGCCTCAGCCTCCCGAGTAGCTGGAATTACAGGCATGCACCACCATGCCTGGCTAATATTTTGTATTTTTAGTAGAGACGGGGTTTCTCCATGTTGGTCTGGCTGATCTCGAACTCCTGACCTCAGGTGATCTGCCCATCTTGGCCTCCCATATTTTGCCTTTGCTTGGGAGAAGAGAGGTAAAAATAGGTCACATAGGCAATGAAGTCCTCTGATGGACCGTTTCCCTTGTCCTTATGTTTGGCAACATAAATATTCTTCTAGAAAATGAAATATTTTTCTCTGAACACCAACTCTGTATCCAGAAATGTTTATATTATGTATTTACCTAAAGATACAGCTTCCACAGCAGCAAAAATAAAAACATGATGAAGGCCTCAATTCTTTTTATTCTGACTTAGGATTTCAAAGTTGCTAATTTCTCTTTTTATTAGGCTATCACTCATTCCTCCCCGAATAAGCAGAAGCAAACAGTAGATGGAGCCTGGATTTTGCTTGGATTCAGCTTCCTCATTGTTCCAGTACAGGTTTTTACCACATCTTGGTGTCTCAGTTATGAATACCTGTCTCAGTTTGGCCTGGAAATCCACCACAGGCACTTGCTGCTGCTGAGAATGCCTCAGGTACAATTGACACTCTTGGTTGCTCAGTGCAGCTGTTCTGTATTTGACTTGAACTTCCACCTCTGGCATGTGCTGTTCTGTAGTCCATCTCAGGTGTAAGTGATCCCTTCCTTGCTCCATTGCCTCACTGACTGCTCCTTAGGCCAAAACATCAGGCATCTCTGACAGCCACTCCACTCTTCATCCAACTTTTTAAGTTCTTCTTGGCAATAGGTTTGGTCTGCTACAAGTCAATCAAAAATGGTCTGAAGCAGTTATCCTACAGTATGGTTTTGTGAGATACCCTTTATTAAATTAATATGCTTTTTTCTACTCTTGAAATGAGACGAGGATTTTTATAATCATAAATGAATACTAAATGTTATCAATTAAAATGCTTCTTGAGATAATCTTTTCCTTTTAATCTGATAATATGAAGAATTATAATGATAGAATTTCCAGTGTGTTACGATGTTATATGTCTAGAATGAAACTTACTTGGTCATGATATGTTATTTTTTTGACACAGTGGTGCATTGATTTCCTAACATTTTATTTAGAACTTTTGCATCTGTTTTCATTTGTGAAATTTGCTTCACTTTTCCTTTCCTGTGATATATTTTTCTGGTAAAATAAATGGTTAGTTTCACAACCTTTTTATACTTTCAAACAGTTCAAGTTACACACTACTTATGCCTTGGAGATTATTAGAACTCACATATAAAGCCATTTGGGCCTTGTGCCTATACCTATTAAGGATATAGGTCTTTGACTAAATTTCAATTTATTTTGTTGCTTATTGTCTATTGGGGTGTTCTATTTTTGACAGTTTATATAGCTTTAATTATCCACTTAATATAGGTTTTAATGTTTTGATTGAAATTGTACATATCATTATGCTTTACACTTATACTTAAAACATCTCTTCTGTACCTGTGGTTATATTCTCTTTTTCATTTAAATGCTGTGATTTCTCTATTTTTTTCTTAGTCAAAATTGCCAAATGTCTGTTCATTTTCCTTTAGTCTTTTTTAAAACCTTGTTTTTTTTTCTTAATTTACCTTTAGCAGCAAGTCCTGCTCCTTCTACCAATAAAATATATTCTATATCTAATCACTTTGTGTCATCCTCAACACTAAAGCCTTAGTCAAAAATATCATAATATCTGGTCTAGGTTATTGCTATCATCTCTGAATTGGTCTTGCTGTTTTTCTCACCCACACCCAATTCATTTTCTATATTGCATTTGATTGATCATATTAAAATAAAAATTATACTTTCAGTAGTTTCCCATTGCAATGGGAAAAAAATTCGAGCACCTTCCTTTGGTGTATTATGACTGCATACGCTCATCCTCACTTACTTTTCTGATGCCATCTCTGGCTATTCTTCCCCCTGGTTCCTGGCTCTCCAGCTACACTGGCTCTTGTTCACTTTTTTAAAAAGGCCTTTCTTGTTCCTACTTTAAAGCCTTTTCAATTGCCATGTCCTCTCACAGAATGTCATTCTTTTCATTCTTTATTTGGCTGGCTCCCTCTCATCAGTCAGGACTCAGCAATGTGACTGAGTGACTATTTTTAATTATTTATATTTAATTTAAATTAATAACATTTTAATTACTATAGCTTAATATTATTTTATGTTAATTAAATGTAATTGCATTATATAATTTAATATTATATTATATTAATAGTATAATGTATTATAGCAATTAAACATATTTAAATTTATTTATTTATTTTTATTTAACTAATTAAATATAAATAAAATGTAAAATTGAGTTCCACAGTTGCATTTCAAGTGCTCAGTAGGCTCAAGTGTAAATGGTGGTTACCAAATTAGACAGTGCAGATTATAGTGCAGATTTTCCATCACTACAGAAAGCTCTATTGAACAGTTCTGTTTTAGAGCATTTAGGGTCCTAAATAAACTTGAAAGGCAGTCTAGGTCACAAATACTGCAACTCCTAGGTGAGACCTGGTGCAGTGTTGGATTCAGAGTCAGTGGAACTGAGGCACACACAACCTAGTGAGACATCAATTAGGACAGCTAAGGGAGTGATGGCATCACCCCTCCCCTAACCCCACGCTGCCCAGCTGTGACTCCAAAAAAGAACTTTTCCTTCTGCTTTAGGTAAGGAGAGGGAAGAGTGGGAAGGATTTGTCTTGCATCTTGGATACCAGCTCAGCCACAGAAGGCTAGGGTACCAGTCAGAGTCATGAGGCCCCCATTCCAGGCCCTAGCTCCTGGATGACATTTCTACACAAACCCTGGGACAAAAGAGAACCCACTGCCTTGAAGGGAAGGACCAAATCCTGACAGGATACATCACCTGCTGACTAAAGAGCCCTTGGGCCCTGAATAATCAGCAATGGTAGCCAGGCAGTACTTGCTATGGGCCTTGGGGGAGATTCCGAGATATGTTGACATCAAATGAGACCCAGGACATTCCCAGATGTGGTGGCTACAATGAGATACTTCTTCTGCTTGAGAAAAGTCAAGGGAAAAGTAAAGAGGTCTTTGTTTTGCACCTTAGGTACCTGCTCGGCTACAGTGGGGTAGAGCACCAAGCAGGCTTTTGGGGTCCCTGATTCCAGGCCTTGGCATGTGGATGGCATTTCTGGCTCCCTGGGGAAGAGAGGAGCCCACTTCCATGAAGGGTGAGTCCCAAGCCTGGCAGCATTCAACACAGGCTGACTTAAGAGGCTTTGGATCTTAAGTAAACATCAGCAGGAGCCTGACACTACTCCCCATGGCCCTATGGTGGTGGTGGCCATGGGGAGAAGCCTCTCTGCCTGTGGAAATTAGAAGGAACAGTGAGAAGGACTGTGCCTCTTGATTTCACTGCCAGCTTAGCCATAATTAAATGAAACACCAGGTGGATCTCTAAGGTTTTTGACTCCAGTCCCTGGCTCCTGGATGTCAATTCTGGACCTGCCTGGGGCCTGGGGGACTCACCACCCTGAATGGAAGGAAAAAAGACTGGCTGACTTTGCCACCTGCTTATTGTAGAGTACTAGAATCTTGAACAAACATAGGAGGTAACAAGGTAGTGGTTACAGTGGGCCTTGGGTGATACCCAGTGCTCTGTTGGCTTCAGGTACGGTCCAGTGCAGTTTTAGTGGTGGTGGCCACAGGGGTGCTGATGTCACCCTACCCCCAGCTCCAGGCATCTCAGCATAGAAGAAGAGACTCCATTTATTTAGGAAAAATAAGGGAAGAGGACAAGAGTTTCTGCCTGCTAATACAGAGAATCCTTCCAAAACTTACCCGAGATCATTGAGGTGATACCTCCACAACTCTGTAAGGATCACAAGGTTACTGGGTTTGAAGTGCCCCTTAATGCAGATATGGCTTAGATGGCAATGCTCAAGTCTCTTCAAATACCTGGAAAGCCTTCCCAAGAAGGATGAATATAAACAAACCCAGACTATTAAGACTACAATGGGTACATAACTCTGCAATGTCCAGTCACCAACGAACATCCACAAGTATCAAGAATATCCAAGAAAATGTTACTTCACTAATGAAATGAATAAGCCACCAATGACCAATCCCAGAGAGACAGAGATATGTAACCTTTCAGACAGGGAATTCAAAATAGTTATTTTGAAGAAACTCAAAGAACTTCAAAATAACACAGAGAACGAATTCAGAATCCTATCAGACAAATTTAACAAAGAGATGGAAATAATTAAAAGGAATGAAGTAGAAATTCTGGAGTTGAAAAATGCAACTGACACACTGAAGAATGCATCAGAGTGTCTTAGTAGCAGAATTGATCAAGCAGAAGAAAAAATTAGTAAGCTTAAGATAGGCTATTTGAAAATACACAGTCAGAGGAGACAAAGGACAAAAAATTTAAAAAATGAAGCATACCTTCAAGATGTAAAAAATAGCCTCCAAGGGGCAAATCTAAGAGTTATTGGCCTTAAAGTGTAGGTATAGAGAGAGATGGGATGGAAAGTTTATTAAAATGGATAATAAAAGAGAACTTCCCAAACCTAGAGAAAATTATCAGCATTCAAGTACAAGAAGGTTATACAACACCAAACAGATTTAACCCAAAGAATACCTCAAGGCATTTAATAATCAAAATCTCAAGGGTCAAATATAAAGAAAGATCTTAAAAGCAGCAAGAGAAAAAAAGTAAGTAACATAAAATGGAGCTCCAATACATCTGGCAGCAGACTTTTCTTTTTTCAAAAGAGACAAATAAGGTCCTTTACAGGCTAGGAGAAAGTGGTATGACATATTTAAAGTGCTATAAAAAAACAAACCTTTTACCCTAGAATAGTATATCTGGCAAAAATATCCTTCAAACATGAAGGAGAAATAGACTCCCAGGCAAACAAAAGCTGAGGGACTTTATCAACACCAGACCTGTCCTACAAAAACTGCTAAAAGGAGTATTTTGACCAGAAATAAAAGGACACTAATGAGCAATAAGAAATCATCTGAAGGTACTAAACTTACTGGTAATAGTAAGTACACATAAAAACAGAATATGATAATGTCATAATTGTAGTGTGTAAACTACTCTCATCTTAATAAGAAAGACTAAAAGATGAAACAATAAAATATAATAACTGAAACATTTCTAGATGTAAACAGTACAAGATAGAAATAACAAAAAGTTGAAAGATAGAGGAAAAAATTTGAGGTACAGAGTTTTTATTGGTTTTCTTTTTGCTTGTTTGCTTGTTTGTTTATGCAATCAGTGTTAAGTTGCAATTAGTTTAAAATAATGGGTTACAAGATAGTATTTGCAAGCCTCATGGTAACCTCAAATCAAAAAACCTACAACAGATATACAAAAAATAAAAATAAAAACAAAGAAACTAAATTACAATACCAGAGAAAATTACCTTCTCTAAAAGGAAGACAGGAAGGAAGATAAGACAGAAAGGAAGACCAAAAACAACCAGAAAACAAATAACAAAATGGCAGAAAAATTCTCTGCTTCCTGCTTATCAATAACATTGAATGTAAATGGATAAAACTCTCAAATCAAAAGACAAAGTGGCTGAATGGATAAAAAAAAAAGAACCAATGATTTGTCACTCACAAGAAACACACTTCACCTATAGAAGCACACATAGACTGAAAATAAAGGGATGGAAAAAGGTATCCCATGCCAACGGAAAGCCAAAAAAAAAAGCAGGAGTAGCTATACTTATTTTAGACAAAAGAGATTTCAAGACAGAAACTATAAGAAGAGACAAAGAAGGTCACAACATAATAATAAAGGAGTCAGTTCAGTAAGAGGATATGGAAATTATAAACATGTGTTTCCAACACGAGCACACAGATATATAAAGCAAATATTATCAGAGTTAAAAAGAGATAGACCCAAATACAATAATAGAGGAGATTTCAACACTCCACTTTCAGCACTGGACAGATAATCTAGATGGAAAATCCACATAGAAATATCAGACTTAATCTGTATTATACACCAAATGTACCTAATAGATATTTGTAGAACATCTCATCCAAGGGCTGAAGAATGGATATTTTTTCCTCAGCACATGGATTATTCTCAAGGATAGACCATATGTTAGGACACAAAATGAATCTTAAAAACATTTTGAAAAATTGAACTAATATCAAGCATCTTCTGTGACCACTGTGGAATAAAAGTAGAAATCAATAAGAATTTTGGAAACCATAAAAATACATGGAAATTAAACAATATGGTCCTGAATGATCAGTGAGTAAATGATGAGATTAAGAATGAAATTGGAAAATGTCTTGAAACAAATGATAATGGAAACACAATGTATCAAAACCCATGGGATACAGTGAAAGCAGTGCTAAGAGGGAATTTTATAGCTATAAGTGAATATGTGAAAAAAGAATAAAAAATTTAAATTAACAATCTAATGATGCATCTTAAAGAACTAGAAAAACAAGGGTATACCTAACCCAAAATTAGTAGAAGAAAAGAAATAAGAAAAATCAGAGCAGAAATACATGAAATAGAAATAAAGAAAACAATACAAAAGATTAATTAAACAAATAGTCTGTATTTTGAAAAGATAAATAAGATTGAAAACCCTTAAGCCAGAATAAGAAAAAAAGAGAGAAGAGTCAAATAGATAAAATCAGACATGAAAAAGGAGGCATTATGATAGATACCACAGAAATTCAAATGATCATTAGTGGCTACTATGAGCAACTATATACCAGTACATTGGAAAATATAGAAGAAGTGGATAAATTCATAGACAACCACAACTTAACAATATTGAACTCTGAAGAAATCCAAATTCTGAACAGACCGATAATACGTAAGAAGATCAAAGCCATAATAAAAAGCTGCCCAGCAAAGAAAAGCCTGGTACCCAATTGCTTCACTGATGAATTCTACCAAACATTTAAAGAAGAACTAACACCAATCCTACTCAAGATATTCCAAAAAATAGAGGAGAGACTATTTCTAAACTCATTTTACAAGACCAATATTATCCCAATACCAAAACCAGATACAGACACATCAAAAAAGGAAAGCTCCAAATCCATATCCTTCATAAATATTGATGCAAAAATCCTAAACAAAACACTAGCTAACTGAATTCAACAACTCATTGCAAAGATCATTCATCTTGACCAAATGGGATTTATCCCAGATATGCAATAATGGTTTAACATACACAAATCAATCAATATGATACATAATAGCAACAGAATGAAGGGCAAACACTGTATGATCATTTTGATTGAGGTTGATAAAGCATTTGATAAAATTCAACATCTTTTCGTGATAAAAAGCCCTAAAAAACTGAGTATACAAGGAACATACATCAATATAATAAAAACTATATATGACAGACCCATAGCTAGTGTCATACAGAATGCAGAAAAACCAAAATCCTTTCCTGTAAGATCAGGAGCATAACAAGGATGTTCACTTTCACCACTGTTATTCAACATAGTACTGGGAGTCCTAGCTAGAGCAATTAGACAAGAGAAAGAAATTAGGGGCATCCAAATTGGAAAGTTAGAAGTCATATTATGCTAGCTTTCAGATGATATGTTCTTATATTAGGAAAAACCTAAAGACGCCACCAAAAAGCTTAGAACTGATCAACAGATTCAGTAAAGTTGTAGAATACAAAATCAACATTAAAAAATCAGTAGCATTTCTATATTCCAACAGCAAAAATTTGGAAAGGAAATCAGGAAAGTAATCCCATTTATGATTCCTAAAAATAAAATTGAATACCTAGAAATTAACTTAACCAAAGAAGTGAAAGATCTCTACAATGAAAACTATAAAATATTGATGCAAGAAATTGAATTAGAAACAAAAAAGAAAGATATTCCATATTTATAGATTGGAAGAATCAATATTAAAATGTCCATACTACCCAAAGCACTTTACAGATTCAATGCAATCCCTGTCAAAATAGCAATAACTTTCTTCACAGAAATAGAAAACCAATCCTAAAATTTATGTGGAACAACAAAAGTCACAGAATACCCAAAGCTATACTGAGCACAAAAAGCAAAAGTGGAAGAATTGCATTACTGGACTTCAAATTATAATACAAAGCTATAGTAACCAAAACAGCATGGTACTGGCATAAACGCAGACACATAGATCAATGGAACAGAATAGAGAACCTAGAAACAAATCCATACATCTAAAGTGAACTCATTTTCAACAAAGTCGCCAAGAACAAACATTGGGGAAAGGACAGTCTCTTCAATAAATGGTGTAGGGAAAACTGGATGTCCATATGCAGAAGAATGAAACTAGACCCCTATCTCTTGCTGTATACAAAAATCAAATCAAAATGGATTAAAGACTTAAGTGTAAGACTCACACTATGAAACTACTACAAGGAAACTTTGGGGAAAATCTCCAGGATATTGCTCTGGGCAAAGATTTTTTGAGCAATACAAGCACAGACAACCAAAGTAAATGTGGACAAATGGGATCACATTAAGTTAAAAGCTTCTGCATAGTAAAGGCAACAATCAACGAAGTGGAGAGACAACCTACAGAATGGAAGAAAATATTTGCAAAGGAATCATCTGACAAAGGATTAATAACAATAATATATAAGGAGATCAAACAACTCTATAGGAAAAAATATAATAATTCAATTTAAAAATGATCAAAAGATCTGAATAGACTTTTCTGAAAAGAAGACATACAAATTGTAAGCAGGTATATGAAAAGGTGCTAACCATCAATGATCATCAGAGAAAAGCAAGTCAAAACTACAATGAGATATCATCTCACCTCCATTAAAATGACTTATATTCAAAAGACAGACAATAACAAATGCTGGTAAGGATGTGGAGAAAAGGAAACTCATACGCTGTTGGTGGGAATGTAAATTAGTACAACCACCATGAAGAACACAGTGGAGGCCCCTCAAAAAACATAAAATAGAGCTACCATATGATCCAGCAATCCCACTGCTAAGTATGTATGCAAAAGAAAGGAAATGAGTATATGGAAGATACATCTGCACTCCCATGTTTATCGCAGCACTGTTACACAATTCCAAGATTTGGAAGCTACCTAAGTGTCCATCAACAGATAAATGGATAAAGAAAATGGGGTACATATACATAATGGAGTATTATTCAGCCATAAAGAAGAATGAGATCCTGTCATTTGCAACCACATGAATGGACGTGGTGGTCATTATGTTAAGTGAAATATGCCAGGCACAGAAAGACAACCTTCACATGTTCTCACTTATTTTTGGGAGCTAAAAATTACTACAATTGAACTTGTTGAACTAGACAGTAAAATAATAATTACCAGAAGCTGGGAAGACTGGTGGGTTTGGAGGTGTGAAGATAGTTCATGGGTTCTAAAAAGTAGTTAGAAAGAATAAATAAGACCTCATATTTGATAGCACAACAGGGTGACTGTAGTGAATAATAATTTAATTGTATATTTAAAAATAACTAAAACAGTATAATTGGATAGATAGTTTTTAACACAAAGGATAAATACTTGAGATGATTGTTATCCCATTTATCCTGATGTGATTATTAAACATTGCATGCCTGTATTTTAAAGAAAAGGCATTACAGCTCCATCATTGCCATTTCTCTCCATTTTCTCACTTTGGAGATCTATCTGCCATGTTGTGAGGACATTCAAGCATCCTATGAAGTGATCCATGTGGTGAGAAACAAAGAACTACTGCATATAGCTAGCAAGAAATTGAGGCCTTCTGGCAACAGTCACGTGCATAATCTATCTTAAAGAAGGATCTTCAAGATCTCCCAAGCTTTAAGATGACTTTAGCCTTGACCAGGTAGTGAACCTGAGCTACAGTCACCTTGAGTTACTTCTGTATTTTTAACCAGCAGCAATTTTGGAACAATAGAAAATAAGTGTTTTTGAAGCCACTAACTTTTGGAGTAATTTGTTATACATCAATAGATAACAAATACCAGTACTTCAGCTTACACTTTTCTAATAGCATCTAGAGTTAATCATTATACAGAGTTTCTTTCTTAGTATGCTTTACTTTTTTCAACCGTACTTTTTACTTTTTGATACAAATTCACAAATTATTATAAAATAATTTTCAAGATGTATATAAGATATTAATCATCTTTTTCTGTGAAGGGTCAGATAAAGTTTTTAAGTCTTACATTTTTGTTGTAACTATTCAACTCTTGTAGTATGAAAGCAGCTATAAACAGCATGTCAATGAATGGATGTATATTTAAGGACACTGAAGTTTGAATTTCATGTAACTTTCATATGTCATGAAATATTGATCTTTTTATTTTTTCCAACTATTTGAAGACATTAAAACAATTCCTAGCTAACAAGGAATACAAAAGTGTTGGTGGGCCAGATTTGGCCCAAGGTCCACAGTTTGCTAACAACTGATCTATGTATGCAGAATTCCGAAAAGATGATGGCTTGAGAGCAACATGCCTAAATCCTTATCCATATCAAATTTTCCTCAACTCTCTTTTTGAATGAGATGTTAGCAGGCAAGCTGTCAAACCTGGATAGTACGTTTGAGTCTACAGACTCTACAAGTATCTCTGGATAGTAAAGAAGATATGGAACCTTGAGGCACTTTGTGCTGACTAGAAACCCAGGAATCAGTAGCAGAGAGGTCTTGGGCAAGAATCAGGGAAGAGCTTCCTCTTCTTGTTTGCTTGTGATTCTGTGATGCTGCATAATCTTGTTCTCTATCAGTGTTTGATGTGAAAACAAACCGGTGGATTGAGTTGTACAGTCCTTGAGGTGATAAATTTCTCTTATATTTTGTGAATTCTGGGATCAGTGAAGCTTTTGATCTTCTTCAGAGGAATAATGGCTTTCAAGGTTGTGCACATAGAGTGGAAAACTGCCACTGTTCAAGAAACCCAAACAGCCTTAACCGAAGGCTGAGGATAAACCAAACGTGAAATGATTAAGACAAATAATAATGCACTTAATGAGATTCAGCTACAATGAGAAGTAAATTTTGTTGAACAACTTTTTCAGTGTTCCCTATTTATGTAGAATTTTAAAATTGTCAGGAAAGGGTTTTAGTAAAAAAAAAAAAAAGTACAAATTATTAAATAAATAATGTAATGGGAACATTGAAATATACTGAGTGGAATTAAAATAATACGATTTGGTAGTAATTTGATAGATGAACTGAAAAAGAAGATGGTCACTGTTAAATGTCATATTCGTGACCTGAAAACTCTAATGGAAGAAATAATTCAGAACCAGAGCAAAATACAAAGAAATAGAAATAGTTGGGGGAAGTGACACTTGAAGAACAGATCCAGGAGGCTGAATGGGAGAATATTAAGAGTTCCTGAAAGATGGGGAAAATTGTGGAAGAGAGGACATATTTAAACAGGTAATAAGGAAAAAAGACCCTGATTTTGGCTGGGCAGGGTGGTTCATGCCTGTAATCCCAGCACTTTGGGAGGTTGAGGTGGGTGGATCACCTGAGGTCAGGAGTTCAAGACCAGCCTGGCCAACATGGTGAAACCCTGTCTCTACTAAAAATACAATAATTAGCTGGGCTGGGGGTGGGTGCCTGTAATCCCAGTTACTAGAGAGGCTGTGGCAGGAGAATCGCTTGAACCCAGGAGGCAGAAGTTGCAGTCAACCAAGATCGCACCTTTGCACTCCAGCCTGGGCGACAAGAGCAAAACTCAGTCTCAAACAAAACAAAACAAAACAAAAAAACCCTGACTTGAAGAAAAATTTGAATCTCAAGATCCAAAAGAGTCATCAAATTCATGAGCAAGTTATTTGTAATGGAAGGGGAATCATACCAGTATTAGACTTTTCAACTGTAATTCAGGAATCCAGAAGACATAGGAGACTGAATCAATAGTTACAACCTAATGAAGGAAAAATACCGTTACAACAAAGTTTTTACTCATTAAGATACTCATCTTTCAGAGTGAGGAAAAGACAGACATATTAATCAAATATATTAATCAAATGTATCACTATGCATATACTATAAATGAAGAATTTATTTGAGAAGGTAGATTTTATAAGGAGGATTACAGACAAAAGATAATAAATTAGAGGATTCAGCATAATAAAAGATAAAGCGGACAGAAAACCATAGGGAACAGTAACTTTTATATTATATTTAGTCAAATCTTAATAAATGATCATAGGGTGATTAGTACATTTCTACTCTAAATGTAAAATAGCAGTTTTTGAAATGTGAGACATACTATAAGGGAAAGCCTATTAATATTTTGGAATTAAAATTTAGAAAGGGGAGTGATGACATAAAATTGTTCTAAATATATAGAGAAGATAAGAAAAAGGTACAGCAAAAAAGCAGAAAAGCAGTAGATATTTTTTTCATTGAATCACAGGCTAATAGAAGTATAATTGGGATGATTAGAAATGAAATAGTACCATGAGCAGAACTGAAAACACAGTCCAAACCAACAAGAAAATATAAAGGAACAAAGAATAACTTGACCAGCAAAAGTCAAGAATACAAATAAGAGAACCAGAGAGAATGTATCTTATATTGTTGACACAAGACAAGATGAAAGAAAAAAAAGCTAAGCATATCAGTTTTAATAAAACAAGATGAATTCCCTCATTGAAAGGGAGGGAAGTCCAGCTATATGTTATTGAAAAGAACATATCTAAAATAATGCGATAAAATAAGGATAAAAATTAATTAATAGTAAAGAAATAACAGGCAAACAGGAAGAAAAAAGGAGTAGAAATAGAACAATGTCTGTTAGGCTAAATGAAATTTAACTTCAAGAATATTAAACATGTTTTTAAAGGACATCATTCAATGAAAAAAGCTAAAATTAAAAAAGAAGTTTAGTAATCATAACTTATTAGGTATTCTCAAAATAGTAGCTAAAGGTACAAAAATATTCCTCAAATTTTAATGCAAACTTGATAAAATAAAAGTATCAGAAGGGATTTTATTATACCACTTTCAAATTTTTGTCAAATAGAAAAACAAAACCTAAACAAATCATTGCATATACACATAATCCAATCAACATACTTGATTTAATGGATATCCTCAGAATCTTATATCTTATAAACAGAGTATACATTCACTTATATCTATGGAATATTTACAAAAATTGATCAGAAAACAAGAAGTCAGACAAACGGATTTAAGAAATCATATTTTCTGATTATAATGAAATTAAATCTTGAATGAACCAATAAAAAGATGGCCAAAAGTATCTTAGTAATTTGTAAATTAAGAATCATGTTCTTAAATACACCCCTAGCACAAAAGTGACCTGAAAATTTTAAATTATAATGTATCTACAAAGTAATGAAAAGAATAATTCCCTCACATTAAAATTTATGGGACAGTGTTAGGTTTTTCTAAGGTGAAAATGTATAATATTATATATACTCACATTGAAGTTTCAGATGGAAAATCTCTGCAGAAAAATGGAAACCATAAAAAAAAAAAAAAACAAAATGGAAAGATTAGAACTAAAAATAAATATCTGAAATTTTAAAAATCACTGACTGGACTTAAGAACAGATTAGAAGTGACAGTGTAATGGATAGGTAAACTTGAAGATTAGATAAATAAAACAAACCCATTACGAAGGAAACAATGAACTGTGAACTATAGCAAAACATCAAAGGTTATAAAAGTTTTTGGAGTCTTAGGAGAGAAGAGATAGCATAGGGTATAAAGGGTATTTGAATAAATAGTGGCTATGAACATTGTTGATACAAATGAAATAAACAGAACACTACAGACAACAATTGCAGAATACACAGAATTAAATCCTGTGAATATAGAATGTTAAACAAAATAGATCTTATACTGGGTTAAAAATAAGTATCAAACATTACAAAACATTGGAACCATACATAATATGTTGACATCAGTAAGATGGATAGCTAGAAAAGCCCCAAATATTTTTAAACTGCAAAAAATACAAGTAAAGTTTTGAGTAACCCATAAGTCAAGGAAGAAATCACAAGTGAAATTAGAAAATATTTCAACAGAAGGATAATTAAATTACAACTTATCATTATATATGGAATGCAGCTAAAGCAGTGCAAAGAAGAGATTTAAAATCAATGATCTCATTATTCTCCATAAGAATTCTGAGGAAGAGAAGCAAATGAAACATAAGTAAACACAAAGAAGGAAATAATTATTTAAAATTGTACAGAAATCAATAGAATGAAAGTAATAAAAAGAAAGACAAGCAACAGAGGAAGCTAACAAAACCAAAAGTTTTTCATTTAACAGATTTAAAATTTGATAAACACCTAGAGTGTTCAAGAACTAGAAAAAAATACAAATTACCTATATTAGAAATAATGTGAGATATCACTCCACATGCTACACATATTAAAAAGATAATAAGGGAATATAATTTAAAATTGTAGGCCTGTAAATTCAACATTACTGCTGTGGACAGAGTCCTTCAAAAAATAGATGATCAAGATAACCCAAAGTGAAGTAGAAATTCTCAAAAGCCCTGTATCTATTAAAGTAATCAAATATTTTCCCACAAAGAAAATTCCAGGTCCATATTTTTATCGGTGAATTGAATAAACTATTTAAGGAGGAAACATCACTAATCAGATACAAACCATTTTTTAGAAATGGAAGGGGCAGGCCACTTCATAAATTTTTCCATGAAGCAACAAAAACTTGATGCCAAAATATTTCAAAATATTACAGAAAAGAACTACAAACCACTATACTTCATGTACATTGATGTAAAATTATTTGACAGAACATTTAGCTAAAGTCAGTGATCTATAAAAAGGATACTACAACATGGCCTAATGGTGTTTATTCCAGGGATGCAAGGTTGGTTTAACATTTGTAGCTCAATCTGTGTAATTCATCATATTAAAGGAAGAGAGGAAAATGTATGATCATTTCAACAAATGTAAAACAAAATTCAACACCTGTTTATGACTTTTTCCCCTAAGTTGGGATGTTCATTCCAACGATTTATATTGAACATTGTTCTGGAAATATTAACAAGTGCAATAAGGCAAGAAAATAAATCCAAGGTGTGGGGAAAAGAAAGAGAGATCAGATTGTTACTGTGTCTGTGTAGAAAGATGTAGAGATAAGAGACTCCATTTTGTTCTGTACTAAGAAAAATTCTTCTGCCTTGAGATGCTGTTAATCTGTAACCCTACCCCCAACCCTGTGCTCCCTGAAACATGTGCTGTGTCAACTCAGGGTTAAATGGATTAAGGGCTGTGCAGGATGTGCTTTGTTAAACAAATGCTTGAAGGCAGCATGCTTGTTAAGAGTCATCACCACTCCCTAATCTCACGTACCCAGAGACACAATACACTGCAGAAGGCCGCAGGGAACTCTGCGTAGGAAAGCCAGGTATTGTCCCAAGTTTCTCCCCATGTGATAGTCTGAAATATGGCCTCATGGGAAGGGAAAGACCTGACCGTCCCCCAGCCTGACACCCATAAAAGGCCTGTGCTGAGGAGGATTAGTAAAAGAGGAAGGAACGCCTCTTGGCAGTTGAGATAAGAGGAAGGCATCTGTCTCCTGCTCGTCCCTGGGCAATGGAATGTCTCGGTGTAAAGCCCGATTGTATATTCCATCTACTGAGATAGGGGAAAACCGCCTTAGGGCTGGAGGTGGGACATGCTGGCAGCAATACTACTCTTTAAGGCATTGAGATGTTTATGTATATGCACATCAAAAGCACAGCACTTTTTTCTTTACCTTGTTTATGATGCAGAGACATTTGTTCACGTGTTTACCTGCTGACCTTCTCTCCACTATTATCCTATTGTCCTGCCACATCCCCCTCTCCGGGAAACGCCTGATAATGATCAATAAATACTAAGGGAACTCAGAGGCTGGTCCCCTGGGCCCATTTTTCTTTCTCTATACTTTGTCTCTGTGTCTCTTTCTTTTCCAAGTCTCTCCTTCCACCTGACGAGAAATGCCCACAGGTGTGGAGGGACAACCCATCCCTTCACCAAGGCATAAATATTGGAAAGGAATATATAAAAGCATATCTATTCATATACAACATGATTGTTTATGTCAAAGATTCTAAGACATCTACAAAACAAATATTCAAAGTAATAGGTAAATCTAGCAAAGTGGCATAATTTAATATACAAAAAGCAACTGTACACCTTTATAATGGCACAAAACTATTGGAAAAATTTAAGCAAAGAATTCTGTTTATCATAGCATCAAAACATAATATGATTTAGGAAAAATATCCACAACACATGATTCTTATATTGAAAGCACAAAAATTGCTGGATAAAGACTACATATTATTAAGATGCCCATTCTCCTCCAAGTAATTACTAGGCTCATGCAGTAAAATAAAAGTCTTGGCAGATTTTTTTTTGTAAAAATTGAAAAGCTGTTTCTAAAATTTATGGGGAACTTCAAAGGACCTCTAACAGCCAAACATTAAAAACAAAGAACAAAGTTAGTGGCCTATTTATATGACTCCAAGTCTAACTGTAAGATTTCAGTAATTCAGACAATGTGGTAGAAGCATAAGGATAGAAAAACAGATCAATGGAGATAGACGTTCTAGAAATAAACTCAGACTTCTAAAGTCAGTTGATTTTTGACAAATGTGCCAAAGTAGTTCAGTTGGGAAAATAAAATATTTTCAGTAAATGGTGGGGGAGTGACTGGATAACCATATAGAAAAAATAAATAAATCTTTACCCATACCTCACAACATACATAAAATGTAATTAAAGATAGATCATGAAATAAATATAATGCTCAAACTGCAAAGTTTCTAGAAGAAAATATAAGTGAAAATATTTGCAATCTGGGGGAAGACAACATTTTTTAGACAGAACACAGAAAGAGATAAATATTAAGGAAAAAATATCGACCAATTAGACCTAACAAAAATATAGAACTTCTGTTTATCAAAAAGATGCCATTAAGAAAATGAATATGCAAGCCAAGTACTGGGAGAAAATAGTCACAAAAAACATATTAAGCATAGTGAAAAGGAAGAACACTATGTTTCCCCCAACTCTATTTTTTTTTTTTTTTGACATGGAGTCTTGCTCTGTCACCCAGACTGGAGTGCAGTGGTGCGATCTCGGCTCACTGCACCTTCTGCCTCCCGGGTTCAAGCAATTCTTCTGCCTCAGCCTCTTGAGTAGCTTGGACTACAGGTGTGCGCCACTATGCCTGGCTAATTTTTGTATTTTGTATTTTTAGTAGAGATGGGGTTTCAACTTATTGGCCAGGCTGGTCTCGAACTCCCGACCTCGTAATCCGCCCTCATCCTCCCAAAGTGCTGGGATTACAGGCATGAGCCACTGTGCCTGGCCAACTCCATTATTCTTTATTATAGCTCCCTACTTTTTTTGTTTTGCCATTTATTGTAATATTTAATCATCCATTTGCTTATTTGTTTAGTGTCTCTCCCATGGAAATGCAATTCTCATGAGGGCAGGGTTTGCTACCAGTTTCTAGCTCATTGTACCCAGTAGGTGCTCAATAAATATTTATTGAAAGAATAAATACTATTCATGCATTGATCTAGCAGGGGCAGGAACTGTATTCATTGGATGAGGTTGGCATTATCCAATTAGCCAACTAAAATGGAGGCTCTAACTGTACCTTTCACAGCTCAGGCTGGATTTACTTTGGTATTTTCTATTGTTGGCAGCTTGAGATGTCTTTTCTTCATTTTTGTGCCTTACAAAGTGGAATTTGATGTTTTTTAGTAACAAAGAAATGGAATCACTTTTTAAGGCTTGTATCATTCTTTGAGTTATGCTTAGCTGGTCACTCAATTGAAATCATGCCAAATTTCACAGCAAATTGTTTGGTTTGGAGTATGGCAAAGCCCAGCACTTTATAATGGATTCAAAGTTGATTTTTTCACATTGATGAGAATATGAAAGTGTTTCAAGCTCCAGATAGAAACACTTAAATGAACTGCACATCATTTTGGTGCAGGAAGCATTGAAAAGATAAAGTCTTTTTCAGACAAACAAATGCTGAGAGAATTTGCCACTACCAAGTCAGCACTGCAAGAACTGCAAAAAGGAGTTCTAGATCTTGAAACAAAACTTTGAAGTACACCAAAATAGAACCTCCTGAAAGCATAAATCTCACAGGGCCTATAAAACAATAACACAATGGAAAAAACACAAGGTATTCAGGCAATAATTAGAACAATGAGCAGAATTGCACCTCACATCTCAATACTATCATTGAATGTAAATTGCCTAAATTGCTCCACTTAAAAGATACAGAATGGCAGAATGGATAAAAATTCACCAACCAAGTATCCTCTGTCTTCAAAAGACTCACCTAATGCATAAGGACTCACATAAACTTAAGGTAAGGGGGTAGAAAAAGATATTCCATGCAAATGGATACTAAAAGCAAGCAGAAGTAGCTATTCTTGGACAAAACAGACTTTAAGGCAACTCAAATACTTAACCAGGTGATATTAGAGCAAGTTTGTATTCCCGCTATACTACTAAGGCTAATGCTCTCTTGAAACCACCACCTCCTGGCTGGAGTCCAAGCAACTTAATCCACTAAAGCAACTTATAAAAGAACAAGCCTCCTCCAAGAAAAGAGAAAACAACAGCTAATTCCACCACCCGAAACATCCTAGCTAGCCAGAGGTCCTGAGTCTGTCAACATCGCAGCTTCACTGCTAGCACAACCAGCAATTGAGAAAACCAGCACACTAAACAAAACTACAACCAAGGGCCTTCACACAGTCCACTTCACTCCCGCTACTTCCACTAGAGCAGGTGCTGGTATCCACAGCTGAGAGACCTAAGGACAGATCACATCACAGGACTCTTTGCAGATGCTCTCCAGTACCAGCCCAGAAAAAGGGGAACATTACATAATGATAAAAGGACTAGTCCAACAGGAAAATACTACCATCCTAAATATATATGCACCTAACTCTGGAGCCTCCAATTTATAAAACAATTACTACTAGACCTGAGAAATGAGATAGATGGCAACACAATAACAGTGGGGGATTTCAATACTCCACTGACAACTCTAGACAGGTCATCAAGACAGAAATTCAACAAAGAAACAATGGACTTAAATACACCCTAGAACAAATTGACTTAACAGAAATTTACACAACTTTCTACCCAACAACTGAAGAATATACATTCTATTCATCACCACATGGAACATTCTCCTAGATAGACCATATGACAGGCCACAAAACAAGTCTCAATAAATGTAAGAATATCTACATTTTATATTAAGTACCCTCTCAGACCGTAGTGGAATAAAATTGGAAATCAATTCCAAAAGGAACCCTCAAAACCATGCAAATACATGGAAATTAAATAATCTGCTCTTGAGTGAACATTGGGTCAATAATGAAATCAAGATGGAAATTTAAAAAAAAATCTTTGAACTGAACGATAATAGCGACACATCCTATCAAAACCTCTGGAATATAGCAAAAGCAGTGCTAAGAGGAAAGTTAATAGCATTAAATGCCTACATCAAAAAGACTGAAAGGGCACAAATAGACAATCTAAGGTCACACCTCAAGGAACCAGAAAAATAAGAACAAACCAAACCCAAAGCCAGCAGAAGAAAAGAAATAACAAAGATCAAAGGAGAACTAAATGAAATTGAAACAAAAAAACAAACAAAAAAAATAAATGAAACAAAAAGCTGGTTCTTTGAAAAGATAAACCAAATTGATAGACCATTAGCAAGATTAACAAATAAAAGAAGAGAGAAGGTCCAAATAAGCTCAAATTAGAAATGAAATGGTAGATATTACAACCAACACCATAGACATACAAAAGGACATTCAAGGCTACTGTGAATACCCTTATGTGCACAAAGTAGAAAACCTAGAGAAGATGGATAAATTCCTGGAAATATACAACCCTCCTAGATTAAACCAGGAAGAAATAGAAACTCTGAACAGACCAATAACAAGCAGCAAGGTTGAAATGGTAATTTTTAAATTGCCAACAAAAAAAGATCTAGGACCAGATGGATTCACAGCTGAATTCTAGCAGGCATTCAAAGAAGAATTGGTACTACTCCTATTGAAACTATTCCAAAAGATACAGAAAGAGGGAATACTCCCAAAATCAATCTATTAAGCCAATATCACCCTAATACCCAAACCAGGAAAGGACATAACAAAAAAAGAAAACTACAGACCAATATCCCTGATGAACATAGATGCAAAAATCCTCAACAAAATACTAGCTAACCAAATCCAACAGCACATGAAAAAGATAATCAACCATGATCAAATGGGTTTTATACAAGGGATGCAAAGATGGTTTAACATATGCAAGCCAATAAATGTGACACACCACATAAACAGAATTAAAAACAAATATCATATGATCATCTCAATAGATGCAGAAAAAGCATTTGACAAAATTCAGCATCTCTTTATGATTAAAACCCTCAGCAAAATCAACATAGAAGAGACATACCTTAAGGTGATAAATGTCATCTATGACAAACCCACAGTCAACATTATACTGAACTGGGAAAGGTTGAAAGCATTCCCCTTGAGAACTGAAACAACACAAGGATGCCCACTTTCACCTCTTCTATTCAACATCATACTGGAATTTTGAGCCAGAGCAATCAGACAAGAGAAAGAAATAAAGGATACCCAAATTGGTAAAGAGGAAGTTAAACTGTCATTGTTCACTGATGATAAGATCATATACCTAGAAAACCATAAAGACTCATCCATAAAGCTCCTATATCTGATAAATGAATTCAGTAAAGTTTCAGGATACAAAATCTATGTACACAATTGAGCAGCACTGCTATACACCAACAGCAACCAAGCTGAGAATCAAATAAAGAACTCAAACCCTTTTACAATAGCTGAAAAAAAAATTAAGAATATACTTAACCAAGGACATGAAAGACCTCTACAAGGAAAACTACAGAACACTGCTGAAAGAAATCATAGATGACACAAACAAACGGAAACACATCCCATGCTCATAAATAGGTAGAATCAATATTGTGAAAGTGACCATACTACCAAAAGCAATTTACAAATTCAATGGAATTCTCATCAAAATACCACCACCATTCTTCACAGAACTAGAAAAAACAATCCTAAAATTAATATGGAATCAAACAAGAGCTGGCATAGTCAAAGAAGGCTTATCAAAAGGAACAAATCTAGAGGCATCATATTACTCGACTTCAAACTATAAGTCTATAGTCACAACAACAGCATGGTACTGCTATGAAAATAGGCACAGAAACCAATGGAACACAATAGAGAACGTAGAAATGAAGCCAAATACTAACAGCCAACTGATCTTTGACAAAGCAAACAGAAATATAAAGTGGGGAAGGACACCTTATTCAACAAATGGTGCTAGGATAATTGGCAAGCTACATGTAGAAGAATGAAAGTGGATCCTCTTCTCTCTCCTTATACAAAAATCAACTCAAGATGGATCAAAGACTTAAATCTAAGACTTGAAACCATAAGAATTTTAGAAGATAACATTGGAAAAGCCTTTCTAGATATTGGCTTAGGCAAAGACTTCATGACCAAGAAACCAAAAGCAAATACAACAAAAACAGATAAATAGATGGAACTTAATTAAACTGAAAAGTTTCTGCAGAGCAAAATAAATAATTAGCAGAGTAAACAGACAACCCACAGAGTGGGAGAAAATCTCTGCAACCTACATTTCATTTAAAGGACTAATATCCAGAATCTACAGGGAACTCAAATCAGCAAGAAAAAAAAAATCTCATAAAAAACTGGGCAAAGGACATTAATAGACAGCTCTCAAAAGAAGATATCCAAATGTCCAACAAATGTATGAAAAAATGCCCAACATCACTAATTATCAGGGAAATGCAAATCAAAACTACAATGTGATATCACTTTATTCCTGCAAGAATGACCATAATTAAAAAATAATAGATGTTGCCATGGATGTGGTGAAAAGAGAACACTTTTACAATGCTGGAGGGAATGTAAACTAGTACAAACACTATGGAAAACAGTGTGGAGATTCCTTAAAGAACTAAAAGTAGAACTACCATTTGATTTAGCAATCCTACTACTGGGTATCTACCCAGAGGAAAAGAAGTCATTATACAAAAAAGATACTTGCACATGCATGTTTATAGCAGCACAATTTGCAGTTGCAAAAATATGGAACCAGCCCAAATGCCCATCAGTCAACGAGTGGGTAAAGAAAATATGGGGCCGAGGCGGGCAAACCACCTGAGGTCAGGAGTTCAAGACCATCCTGGCCAACATGGCAAAACCTTGTCTATACTAAAAATACAAAAATTAGCTGGATTTGGTGGTGCACACCTGTACTCCCAGCTACTTGGGAGGCTGAGGTGGGAGGATCGCTTGAACCCAGGAGGCAGAAGTTGCAGTGAATGGAGATTGTGCCACTGCACTCCAGTCTGGGCAACAGTAAGATTCCGTCTCAAAAAAAAAAAGTATATATACATATACCATGGAATACTACTAAGCCATAAAAAGGAACAAAATAATGGCATTCACAGCAATGTGGATGGAGTTGGAGACCATTATTCTAAGTGAAGTAACTCAAAAATGCAAATCCAAACATTGTATGTTTTCATTTATAAGTGGGAGCTAAGCTATGAGGACACAAAGGCATAATAATGATACAATGGACTTTGGGGACTTGGGGGGAAGTATGGAAGTGGGGTGAAGGATAAAAGACTACACATTGAGTACAGTGTACACTGCTCGGGTCATGGGTGCACGATAATCTCATAAATCGCCACTAAATAACTCACTCATGTAACCAAAAACTACCTGTTCTCCAAAAACCTATTGAAATTTTTAAAAATAAGAAAAAATTTAAAAACTTGGATATTATGCTCCCTACCTGGGTCATGAGAGCAATTGTACTCTAAACCTCAACATCATGCAATATACTTGTATATTAAACCTGCACATGTACTTCCTGAATCTAAAATAAAAGTTGAAATTATTAAGAAAAGGAAATAAAATGAAATGGTAAGCCACAGACTAGGAAAAAAATATTCTTAATACATGCAGCTGACAAATGACTCATAAGAATAATATATAAATTACTTCTACAAATCAATGACAGAAAGACAACCCCAAAAAATATAGTGAAAAAAAGCATACAGTCATTTCAGAAAGTAAAACAGACAAGTGGCCAATAAAATTTTTCAATATCGTTAGTCCTAAAGTAAATGCAAAGTAAATTCATTGAGGTACCATTTTACACTCACTATAATTTCTATAATTGAAAACACTGACAGCATCAATGTTGGTGAGAATGTGGAGCAAACCAAAATCTCATATCTTGTTGGTTGCAGTGTAAAATGAAAATCACTTTGGGAAGTAGATTTACGGTTTTTTATAGAACTACCCCTATGATCTAGTCAGTAATTCTACTCCTAGCTATTGATCCAAGAGAGATGAAAACATGTGTCTAAAAACTCCTGCATAAGAATGTCATAGCTGCTTTACATATAAAGCAAAATTTGGAAATAACCAAAATGTTTATCAACAGAAGTATGGATAAACAAAATGTGATATATTCATACAACGCAATTCTACTAAAAAAAATAAAGTACTAATACTTGCAAAACAATGGCTGAATCTCAAAAATATTACAAGCAAAAGAAAGTAGACAAAGTATATTCTGTATGATTCATCTTGTATTAACATCAAGAACAGACAAAACAGTAACCATCAAGGGAAATGGGGCACAGGGGAACTTTCTGGGGTGATGAAAATATTCTTCATTGTGAATTCAGGTGGTGATTACATGGGTATATACATTAATCAAAACTTGTACACTTAAGTTCTGGGCATTTAACTGTATTCAATAATTTTTTTAAAAAATAATAATTTTATTTTTTGAGCAAAAAGGAAAAAAGAGAGGCTAAATGGAGTTTCAATATATAGACCAGGATTCTGACTCTGGAAATGGTTTCTGAAGCTCAGCACTCACAGAATCCTGTTTTTATAGCACTGATAAAGTCCCAAGGGCAGAGGTCTGTGAGTCTAGAACTCAGGGGTGTTAGGAGCAGGAAGTTTTGCCACAAAGGGAGGGAATACTCCACAGCAAAAAGGGCCCCGGCTTGGAATCCAGACAGACATGGGTTAGATAAAGCCCAGATCTGCCACCTCCTAGCCGTGTGACCTTGAGAGAGCCATCTAACCTCTCTGATTCTCAGTTTTATCGTCTCAAAAATGATGAAAATCATTATACATATTTCAAGGGACTATTGTGAGATTAAGGGCATGTAGAGCTGATAGTAAGGATTCAAATAATGATGGTCAATTTTTATTATTGGTGCAACAGGTTAAACAGTTCCTCTCTGAGATCCTTCCTAGCTCTAAAATTCTGCAATTTTAGAATTTAGATTTTGCTCTCCAGGTCTATATATAAGTACCACCTTCTGGGTCTACTTCTACCAGAGTGCTTGTTATGCTCTGCTATAATCACTAGTTCCCTTGCCTATATTCTTCATATCCAGTGAGCTTCATAAGGACAGGGATGAGTCTTAGTCACCCTTTTATCTAGTGCCTAGCAAGTAGCAAGCATTTGACAAATGTTGGAATATTAATTAACATATCAATCAGTATCTTACCATGAGTCCCTTAATGCTTTCTAACATTCCCATTCTCAGCACCTAGTTGGTGACACTTGATCCTCCCTCTCAAACAACCCTGGAAGGCTTAGTTAAGAATGTAGACTTCAGACAAAAAAAATATAATATTACTTCAATTTACTTAGTCAATAAATATTCATTAAGCACTCTTGGGGAAAGTCAGTCTCATGAGCAAGAACAGTCTTTTGACAACAAAAGGCTTTCATACAACAATGGATCTTGGGCCTAGAGGAATTCCTTGCCAAAAGATAAAGAGCCTGGACAGGCAGGAATATCTTTCCCTGCTTCAGACTCAGTGTGTATTCCTTTGTTCTGCTTAACTGTGTGCATCACACAGCAACTGGCCAAATACACTGCTGTATCTGTTCCTGGTGGTGAGGGAACAGGGTCCTTTCTCTTGCAGCTTGAGAATGGTGGGTGCAGACCCTCTCCCTGTATTGGTAATGGAATGGGACCTTATGCCTATGCATTACCAATGCCCACAATTGAAGCTAGTGTTGCTCTGTATCTTCTCTATGTGAATAAGGAGTCATTTTGCCTAGTGCCTGTGTGAGTCATGTCTTTCTTGATGATCCCTCCCCAAACCATGGAATAAGTTCACATGCTGGAGCATGTTAACTGCTGCTTCTGGTGTCAGGCATTGTTTTGTTATTTGCTATCCTCCATGCAGTGGGACACCTCACATGGAGGTGGTGACAGGTTTCATTTGCCCAACAGTTCTACAAGCACCTAAAGTTATCCAGGCATCATGTAAATGAAGTACTGGAGAAGTGTAAAAGTAATTAAAACCTGGTTTATTCACTTCAAGAGGCTCACAATTTATTCGAGAATACAAGTACAAAAAATAGTTATTGACATACAAATCTATGAGATAGTGCCTGCAAACTATTATCCCCTTTCTATAGGAGAAGAAATGTTAAATTACTTTTTCTGGGTCACACAGGAAGTGATAAAGTCAGGATTTGGAGCAGGGCGTGGCGGCTCACGCCTGTAATCCCAGCACTTTGGGAGGCCGAGGCGGGCGGATCACGAGGTCAGGAGATCAAGACCATCCTGGCTAACACGGTGAAACCCTGTCTCTACTAAAAAATAAAAAATAAAAAATAATTAGCCGGGCGCGGTGGCGGGCGCCTGTAGTCCCAGCTACTCAGAAGGCCGAGGCGGGAGAATGGCATGAACCCAGGAGGCGGAGCTTGCAGTGAGCCGAGATCGCGCCACTGCACTCCAGTCTGGGCAACAGAGCGAGACTCCGTCTCAAAAAAAAAAAAAAAAAAAAAAAAAAGGATTTGGACAGAGGTCAGTGTGAATCCAGAGCTCACATTCTTAAATCCTTCATTATTTTGCTACCAGAAATTTTCATAATCTGGAATCAGAATCCCACTGTTGCCCATGCAAATTTCACTTTCAATTGATCATGGTAATAGTGGTAAGGCTTGCCATGTATTGATTATCTATGATGTGCCAGGCAATTTACAGAATTTATTTTAAATCCTCAGGACAGCCCTACTAAATAGGTGCTTCCCATTTTATTGGATAAGGAATTTGGAATTTGTAGAGATTAAGCCTCTTCTCCTAATTGTGAACTTCATATTCTTTGAGGGGGGAAGAGTGGTGAATATAAGAATGCCTATGAGGGGCAAAAGAGACATATGTTACTGGATTTCATTAAACATATCCTGAGGAGGTAAAAAGGGTCAAAACTGTTCTTTTTTCTTTTTAAATTATTTTTATTTTTAATTTGTGTGGGTACATGGCAGGTGAATATATTTATGGAGTACATGAATGTTCTGATACAGGCATGCAATGTGAAATAAGTACATCATGGAGAATGGGGTATCCATCCCCTCACGCATTTATCCTTTGAGTTACAAACAAATCAATTACACAGTAAGTTGTTTTAAAATGTACAATTATTATTGACAATAGTCATTGTATTGCTCTATCAAATAGGAGATGTTATTCATTCCTTATATATTGTGTGTATCCATTAACTATCCTCACCTCCTGCACAACCCCCTTCCCAGACACTGGTAACCATCCTTCTACTCTCTATGTCCATGAGTTCAATTGTTTTGATTTTTTTTTATTTCACAAATAAGTGAGAACATTCAATGTTTGTCTTTCTGTGCCTGGCTTATTTCATTTAACATAATGATCTCCAGTTCCATTCATGTTGTTGCAAATGACTGGATCTCATTCTTTTTATGGCTGAATAGTACTCCATTGTGTATAAGTACCACATTTTCTTCATCCATTCATTTGCTGATGGACACTTAGGTTGCTTCCAAATCTTTGCTATTGTAAACAGTGCTACAACAAACATGGGAATGCAGCTATCTCTTCCATATACTGATTTCTGTTGTTTTGGGTATATACCCAACAGTGGGATTGCTGAATCATATGATAGCTCAATTGTTAGTTTTGTGAGGAACATCCAAACTGTTCTCCATAGTGGTCGTACTAATTAAAATTCCTAATAACAGTGTAAAAGATTTCCCTTTTCTCCACATCTTCACCAGCACTTGTTATTAACTGTTTTTGGAGAAAAGCCGTTTTAATGGGAGTGAGATGATATCTCATTGTAGTTTTCATTTGCATTTCTCTGATGATCAATGATGAATGATGGTGAATACACTTTAACATGCCTGCTTGCCATTTGTATGTCTTCTTTTGAGAAATGTCTATTCAAATATTTGCCCATTTTTTAATCGGGTTAATAGATTTTTTCCTATAGATTTGTTTGAGCTCCTTATATATTCTTGTTATTAATCCCTTGTCAGATGGGTAGTTGGCAAACATTTTATCCTATTCTGGTGTTTGTCTCTTCATTTTGTTAATTATTTTCTTTGTTGTAAAGAAGATTTTTTTAGTTTGATGTAATTCCTTTTGTCCATTTTTGCTTTGGTTGCCTGTGCCTATGGGGTGTTGCTCAAGAAACTTTTGCCCAGATCAATATCCTGGAGATTTTCCCTAATGTTTTCTTGCAGTAGTTTCATAGAGTAAGGTCTTAGATTTAAGTCATAAATCCACTTTAAGTTGATTTTTGGATATGGTGAGAGATAAGGTTCTAGTTTAATTCCTTTGCATATGGCTAACCAGCTTTCCCAGCACCATTTATTGAAGAGACTCTCTTTTCCTCCAATGTATGTTCCTGGCATCTTTGTCAAAAATCAGTTCACTGTAGATGTTTGGATTTGTTTCTGGGTTCTCTATTCTGTTCCATTGTTCTATGTGTCTGTATTTACACCAGCACCATGCTGCTTTGTTTACTATAGCTCTGTAGTATGATTTGAAGTCAGGTAATGTGCTGCTTTGGTTACTATAGCTCTGTAGTATGGTTTTAAGTCAGGTAATGTGATTTGTCCAGTCTTTTCCTTTTTCCTCAGGGTAGCTTTGGCTATTCTTGATCTTTTGTGTTTCCATATAAATTTTAGGATTGTTTTTTGTGTTTTTATGAAGAATGTCATTGATATTTTGATAGGGATTACATTGAATCTGTAGATTGCTTTGTGTAGTTTGAACATTTTTAACAATATTGATTCTTCCAAAATATGAACATGGAATATCTTTCCATGTTTTGGTGTTCTTTTCAATTTCTTTCATCAATGTTTTATGGTTTTCATTATAAAGATCTCTAACTTCTTTTTTAAGTTAATTGCTAGGTATTTACTTTTATGTGTGACTATTGTAAATGGGATTAAATTTTTTATTTCTTTTTCACCTTGTTCACTGTTGGCATATAAAAATGCTACTGATTTTTATATGTGGCTTTTGTATCTTGCAATTTTACTCAATTTTCTTTTTACCAGTTCTAATAGTTTTCTTATGGACTCGTTAGGTTTTTCTAAATGTAAGATTATATTATTTGCAAACAAGCATAATTTAACTTCTAACTTTATACTTTGGATGACTTTTATTTCTTTCTCTATAAAATAGAGCAAGAAAAGTCCTTGCTCTAGCTAGGACTTTTAGTACTATGTTGAATAACAGTGGTGACAGTGGGCAACTGTGTTGAGTTCCAGATCTTAGAGGAAAGGCTTTCAGTTTTTCTGCATTCTGTATACTAGCTGTGGGTCTGTCACATATGGCTTTCATTACATTGAGGTATGTTCCTTCTATATCCAGTTTTTTAAGGGCTTTTATCATAAAGGTTGTTGAATTTTATCAAATGATTTTATAAACTCAATTGAAATGATTATATGGTTTTATCCTTTATTCTGTGGATATGGTGTATCAAATTGGTTTGTGCATGTTGAATGATCCTTGCATCCCAGGGATAAACCCCATTTCATCATGATGAATAATCTTTCTAACATATTGTTGAATTTGTTTTGCTAGTATTTTTTGAAGACTTTTGCCTCAATATTCACAGAGATATTGGCCTGTAGTTTTCTTTTTTTTTTTTTTTTTTTTTTTTTTGGTGTGTCTTTGTGTTTTCGGTATGTTTTAGGTATCAGGGTAATACTGGCCTTGTAGAATCTTTTGGAAGTATTCCTTCCTCCAGAATAGTTTCAGTATGATTGGTATTATTTCTTTAAATATTTTGTAGAATTCAGCAGTGACATCACTGGGTCCGAGGCTTTGCTCTACTGACAGACTTTTAATTATGGCTTCAATCTTGTTACTTCTTGTTGCTCTGTTCAGGTTTTTGATTCTTCCTGGTTTGATCTTGGTAGGTTGTATATATCTAAAAATGTGTCCATTTTTTTTCTAGATTTTCTAATTTATTGTCATATAGTTGCTCATAGTAGCCATTAATTATCCTTGGAATTTCTGCAGTATCAGTTGTAATATTCCCTTTTCCATTTCTGATTTTATTTATATCTTTTCTCTTTTTTCTTAGGTAGTCTGGCTAAAGGTTTGTCTATTTTATTTAACTTTTCAAAAAACCAACTTTTTGTTTCATTAATCTTTTGTATTGTTTTGTTCATTTCAATTCTGTTGGTTTCTGCTCTGATCTTTATTGTTTTTTTCTTCTACTTATTTTGGGTTTTTCTAATTCTTTAAGATGCATGATTAGATTGTTCATGTGAAATTTTTCCTCTTTTTTGATGTAGGCAATTACAGCTATAAACTTCCCTCTGATTACTGCTTTTGCTGTATCACAGATGTTTTGGTATGTTGTGTTTCCATTATTATTTGTTTCAAGAAAGTTTTTATTTTCCTGCTTAATTTCTTCATTGACCCACTGGTCATTCAGGTTTATATTGTTTAATTTCCATGTATTTGTATAGTTTCCAAAATTCCTCTTATTGATTTCTAGTTTTATTCCATTGTGGTCCAAGAAGATGCTTGATTATTTTAATTTTTTGAATGTTTTAAGACTTTTCTGTGACTGAACATATGGTCTATCCTTGAGAATGAGCCATGTGCTGAGGAAAGAATATGTAGTCTGCAGCTTTTGGATGAAATGTTCTGTAAATATCTGTTAGAGCCATATAGTTTATAGTGCAGATTAAGGCTGATGTTTCCTTGTTGATTTTCTGACTGGAAGATTTGTCCAGTGCTGAAAGTGGGGTGTTGAAGTCTCTAGCTCTTAATATTGTATTGGGGCCTATCTCTGTCTTTAGTGCTAGTATTTCCTTGCTATATCTGGGTGCTCCAGTGTTGGGTGCATATGTATTTAAAATTGTTTTATCCTCTTGCTGAATTGACCCCTTTATCATTATATAGTGACCTTCTTTGTTTCTTCTTATAGTTTGTGTCTTGAAATCTATTTTGTCTGATATAAGTATAGAGACTCCTGCTCTTTTTTGATCCCTATTGCAAGGTATATCTTTTTCCATTCCTTTATTTTCAGTCTATGTGTGTCTTTATAGGTGAAATATGTGTTTTGTAGGCAACAGATCATTGGGTCTTGTTTTGTTATTCTTTCAGCCAGTCCATGTCTTTTGATTAGAGAGTTTAGTTAATTTACATTCATTATTATTATTGATAAATAAGGACTTACTTCTGTCATTTTTTAATTTGTTTACTAGTGATTTTATAGTCTTCTCTTCCTTCGTTATTTCCTTCCTGTCTTTCTACAGTGAATGTAATTTTTTTCTGGAGATATAATTTAGTTTCTTTTCATTTTTTTGTGTATCCATTGTATGTTTTTTGGTTTGAGGTTACCATGAGGCTTGCAAATACGATCATGTAGCCTATTATTTTAAACTGATGACAAGTTAACATTATTTGCATAAACAAGGAAAAAGAAAATTAATAGAAATTCTACACCTTAACTTTGTTCCCCCATGTCTTAAGCTTTTGTTGTTTCTATTTATATCTTGTTGTACTATGTCTTGAAAAGTTGTTCTAGTTATTATTTTTGATTGGTTTAATGTTTAGTCTTTTTACTTAGTATAAGAGTAGTTTACATGCCCAGTTACATTGTTATAATATTCTGTGTTTTTCTGTGTATTTACTATTACCAGTGAGTTTTGTACCTTCAAGTGATTTCTTATTGCTCATTAATGTCCTTTTCTTTCTGATTGAAGTATTTCATTAATCATTCCTTGTAGGACAGGTCTGGTGTTGATGAAATCCCTCAGCTATACTTTGTCTAGGAAAGACTGTTTCTCCTTTATGTTTGAAGGACATTTTCACCAGATATACTATTCTGGGGTAAAACTTTTTTTTCTTTCCTTCGGCACTTTAATTATGTCATGCCACTCTCTCCTGACCTATAAAGTTTCCACTGAAAAGTCTGCTGCCAGATATACTAGAGCTCCATTGTTTGTTATGTGTTTATTTTCTGTTGCTGCTTTTGGGATCCCTTCTTTAATCTTGACCTTTGAGAGTTTGCTTATTAAATCTTTTGATGTAATCTTCTTTTAATTAAATCTGCTTGGTGCTCTATAACTTTCTTGTACCTGGATATTGATATCTTTCTCTAAGTTTGGGAACATCTCTCTTATTATCCTGTTGAATAAACTTTCTCTCGCTATCTCATTCTCTACTTCCTCTTTAAAACCAGTAACCCTGGATTTTCCCTTTTGAGGATATTTGCTAGATCTTGTAGGCTTGCTTCACTGTTTTTTATTCTTTTTTTTTCTCCATTGACTGTATTTTCAAATAGCCTGTCTTGAAGTTTGCTAATTCTTTCTTCTGCTTGATCACTTCTGCTATTGAAGGACTCTCATGCATTTTGAGTATGCCAGTTGCATTTTTCATCTCCAGAATTTCTCCTTGATTCTTTTTAAGTATTTCAATTTCTTTGTTAAATTTATCTGATAGAATTTTGAATTCCTTCTCTGTGTCTCTTAAATTTCTTTGAGTTTTCTCAACAAACACAGCTATTTTGAATTATCTGTCTGAAAGGTCACATATCTCTGTTTCTTCAGGATTGGTCCCTGGTGGCTTATTTAGTTTATTTGGTGAGGACATGTTTTCCTGGATGGTGTTGAAGCTAGTAGATGTTCTTTGGTGTCTAGGCACTGAAGAGTTAGGTATTTCTTGTAGTCTTCACTGTCTGGGTTTATTTGTAGCTGTCCTTCTTGGGAAGGCTTTCCAAATATTTAAAAGAACCTGGGTATTATGTTCTAAGCTATATCTGCTTCTGGGGGCACCTCAAGCCCTATAATGCCGTGGTTTTTGCAGACTCGTAGAGGTACCATCTTTGTGCTTTTGGAGAAGATCCAGGAGAATTCTCTGGATTAGCCGGCAGAGACTTGTTCTCTTCCCTTAGTTTCTCCCACACATAGTTTTTCTTTGTGTTCAAAGCCAGCTGGGGCTGGGGTGGAGTGACATAAGTACCTGTGGCCACCGCTACTATGACTGCACTGAGTCAGGTCTGAAGCCAGTAGAGTTCTGGGTCTCACCCGAGACCTGCTGTAACCACTCCCTGTCCACTGCCTGTGTTTTCTCATGACCCTGGAGCTCTACAATCAGCAGATGTTAAAGCCAACCAGGCCTGTGTCCTTTCCTTCAGAGCAGAGAAGTTCCCCAGGCCCCAGCTGGGTTCGGAAGTGCTGTCCAAGAGTCAGGGGCTAGAGTCAAAAACCTTAGAAGTATACCTGGTGTTCTACTGTATTTCAGCAGAGCTGGCACTCAAACCACAAGATAACAGTCTGGTAGTCCTTCTTATTCTTTTCTCCCCTTTCCAAAGGCAGAGGAGTTCTCACCCCATAGGCACCCCCACCTCAGGCCATGAGGAGTACTGCCAGACCACTCTTGATGTTCCCTTAAAGCCCAAGGTCTCTTAAGTAAGCTTGCTGTGAATGCTGCCTGGCTTGGGACTCATTCTTCAGGGCTGTGGGCTCCCCTATGTCCCAGGGCAGGTCCAGAAATGCCATCCAAGAGTCAAGTCCTGGAATTACAGACTCCAAGAGCCCTCTTGGTGCCCTATTCCCCTGTGGTTGTGCTAGTACCTAAGATGCAAGACAGTCCACTTTACTTTTCTCTCTGCTTTTCTCAAGCAGAAGGAGTTTTGCTTCATAGCCATCACAGCTGGTAATGTGCTGAGTCTCATCTGAAGCCAGCAAGTCTTAGAGGCTCACCAAGGTCCTCGATGTAGTACTTGAGTATCGCTGCTGGTTATTCAGGGCCCAAGGGCTCTTCAGTTAGCAGGTGAAGAACGCTGCCAGGACTGGATCCTTTCCTTCAAGGCAGTGGGTTCCTCTCTTGACCAGGATATGTCTAGAAATGTTGTCTGGGAGCTAGAGCCCGGAACGGGGACCTCACAATTCTGACTGGTGCCCTATCTGATGTGGTTAGACTGGTATCCTAGATGCCAGACAAAGTGCTCCTTACTCTTCACTCTCTTCTCCTCAAGCAGAAGGAAGGGGTGTCTTTTGGAGACACAAGCTGTGCTGCCTGAGGTTAGGGAAGGGGTGACACAAGCACTCCGTTGGCTGATTCCAGCTGATGTCACAGTGTTTCACATGCCCCCCTAGTCCAGCCCTAGGTCTTGCCTAAAATTTGCTGTCCTCATGGGCTAGACTGCCTTTCAACTTTACTTGGAGGCACAGAATGCTGTAGCCCTTGGTGGCAAGGTTAACAAGCACTCAAATTTGGACCACTGGGATGGGTGATTCCCCTCTGGCTAGGGCTGGTTTAAATGCTCCCTCTGTGGGCAGGCATTAGCTGAGTTTGGTCTGGTTTTCCTTTGTGTTCTAACAGAACAGTATTGAGTTCAATCCATCAAGATTGCTACGCTCTCTCTCCCTCAGTGCCCGGAGATGCTATTGGCACATGCAGCTGCTGCAGCAGGTGGGGGAGGGGTAATGTCATCAATTCTGGACTCTTTTTTTTCTATCTCTTCAGTGCCTGTTTCAGTGATATGAAGTTAAAACCAGGTACTATGAGTACTCACGTGATTTTTGGTTCTTATGAATGTGTTTTTTCTGTGTAGATAGTTGTTAACTTGGTGTCCTTGCTGGGGGAGCAATCGGTGGAGACTTCTATATCACCATCCTGCTCTTCCTCCTCATTCTTCCTGTTCTTTTTAATCAGTAGCCCTCTGTGAAATAACATGGAGATTGAACTGTTATCTTTTTGCTTTCTCAGAGTCACCAGCCATGTCACCTTGAGCAAATCTGTTATTCTCTATAAGTTTGATTCTTCATCTATACACATTTGCCATTAAGATTAAAAGAGAAAATATACAGAAGGTCTAGTCCAGCATCTATTTGTTCATTACTTTTCCCTTCCCTATAATTGTAGATCTTGCCTTTCTATGGATAGTTGGCAACTTTCAGTTTGTGCTTTACAGGAGTCATAGTTAAAATTTAGCTCTACTATTTTCTCATTAGGAGTATATATATTTTTCATTAGAATTTGAATAAATTGGAAAACTAAGCTGGAACAATTTTGTACTTTATTTTTTCCCCTCTTAACATCCAAGCTTTCTGTCCTCTTGGTGTTTACGTGGAAATGCTAACCTTTCAAAGAATGTACATCACAGAAGTTTCCAAAATGTGGCCTTTTTCTTACTTTATATATATTTTGTATTTCTCCAGACTATCTTGCTTTTGTTTTTATTTATTATTTATTTTTGCTATAAATGTATGAAATACACGTGCAATTTTATTACATGCATAGGTTTCATAGTGGTCAAGTCAGGGCTTTTAGGATTTCCATCACCCAAATAATGTACACTGTATCCATTAACTAATTTCTCTAATTTTCTTTTTAGATTTTATTTTTTTAATTGACAAATAACAATTGTATGTATTCATGGGGTACCTAGAGATGTTTCAATGCATTTAATGTATAGTGATAAAATCAGGGTAATTAGCATATTCATCATCTCAAACATTGATCATTTCTTTGTGTTAGGAACATTCAATATCCTTTTTCTAGCTATTTGAAACTATATAATAATTTGTTGCTAACTATAGTCATCCTATGAGGTGTAGAACACTAGAATTTAATAATATGTGCACATGAGGTAAAAAGGAAAAGCTATCAAAGGTTATACACTGAAGAATAAATTGCCCTTTCTCACCACTCCAGCCCCCAATTCATCCTTCTTAGAAGTAACTACTGCAATTATTTTGTGTGTCTTTCAAGAGCTGTTCTGTTTGTATAGAGCATATTTGTACATTTTTATCCTTCTGCCTTTTCTCCCATACATGATCTCATATTCTATACACTGTTTTTAACTTTGCTTTTATTATTTAACAATGTCTCTTGGTGATCTTTCCATTTCAGCATGAATAGCTTTCACTCATTATTTTTAATAGCTGCATGATATTCAAATATATGGATATCTCACAATTTATGTAAATAGTCCCAAAGTTGTTTACCGTCTTTTGCTATTACAAGTAATTTTGAAGGCATTATCTTCATATACACATTATTGCTCATGCACATGTAAAGTCATAGGATAAATGGCTGTTACTAGAATCACTGATCACGTTTGTACATTTACAATGTTGATAAATATTGCCAAATTTTCCTTCATAGAGAGTGTCATGGTTTAACTACCACCAAGAATGAATGAGAGAGTCTTTTCACATCCGGAACTAACACAGTATAGTTTTTTATAATCCTTTGCAGTCATAGTTAAATAATGATCATTTCTTTTACTTTAATTTTGTATCTCTGTTTCTATGGATAAATTGATCATCTTTTAATATATTTAGAAGTAATTTGCATTTTTTACATAGATGTTCTTTGCCCATTTATCTTATGTGTTACTAAATTTATTTTACTTGTTTGTAAAACCTCTCTATATATCGAGTATTTCTATTATTTGCCATATATGTTCGGAAGTATTTTGTCTGCCACTTATCTTTTGGCTTTGTTAATGGTATTTCGATACATGGAAAATTTTAAATTTTAATTTAGTCAATTGTCTCTGTCTCTTGTTTAATGACTCTGCGGGTATGCATCATGCTTACAAAACACTCCTAAGAATATTTGAAAAATCAGTTTTTTCTGTTTTCTTTTGTTACCTTAGTGGTATTGCGTCCGGAATTGGTGGGTTCTTGGTCTCACTGACTTCAAGAATGAAGCCATGGACTCTCGCGGTGAGTGTTACAGTTCTTAACGGTGGCGTATCCGGAGTTTGTTCCTTCTGATGTTCGGATGTGTTCAGAGTTTCTTCCTTCTGGTGGGTTCGTGGTCTCGCTGGCTCAGGAGTGAAGCTGCAGACCTTCCTAGTGAGTGTTACAGCTCTTAAGGCGGCGCGTCTGGAGTTTCTTCCTCCTGGTGGGTTCGTGGTCTCGTTGGCTTCAGGAGTGAAGCTGCAGACCTTCACAGTGAGTGTTACAGCTCATAAAAGCAGTGTGGACCCAAAGAGTGAGCAGCAGCAGGATTTATTGCAAAGAGCGAAAGACCAAAGCTTCTACAGCGTGGAAGCAGACCCGAGCAGGGTGCCACTGCTGGCTCGGGCAGCTTGCTTTTATTCTCTTATCTGGCCCCACCCACATCCTGCTGATTGGTCCATTTTACAGACAGCCAAGTGGTCTGTTTTGACAGAGTGCTGATTGGTGGGTTTACAATCCCTGAGCTAAACACAAAGGTTCTCCACGTCCCCACTAGATTAGCTAGATACAGAGTGTGGACATAAAGGTTCTCCAAGTCCCCACCAGAGTAGCTAGATACAGAGTGTCCACTGGCGCATTCACAAACCCTGAGCTAGACACAGGGCGCTGATTGGTGTGTTTACAAACCTTGAGCTAGATACAGAGTGCTGATTGGTGTATTTACAATCCCTTAGCTAGACATAAAGGTTCTCCAAGTCCCCACCAGACTCAGGAGCCCAGCTGGCTTCACCCAGTGGATCCTGCACGGGGGCCGCAGGTGGAGCTGCCTGCCAGTCCCGCGCCATGCGCCCGCACTCCTCAGCCCTTGGGTGGTCGATGGGACTGGGCGCCCTGGAGCAGGGAGTGGTGCTCGTCAGGGAGGCTGGGGCTGCACAGGAGCCCACGGAGGAGGGGGAGGCTCAGGCATGGCGGGCTGCAGGTCCCGAGCTCTGCCCCACCGGAAGGCAGCTAAGGCTGGGCGAGAAATCCAGTGCAGCGCAGGTGGGCCAGCACTGCTGGGGGACCCAGCACACCCTCTGCAGCCGCTGGCCCAGGTGCTAAGCCCCTCATTGCCCAGGGCTAGCAGGGCCAGCCGGCTGCTCCAAGTGCAGGGCCGGCCAAGCCCACCCCACCTGGAACTCCAGCTAGTCCGCAAGCGCCGCGCGTAGCCCTGGCGCGTAGCCCGGATTCCCGCTGGCAGCTCTCCCTCCACACCTCCCCGCAAGCTGAGGAAGCCGGCTGCTGCCTCCGCCAGTTCAGGAAAGGGCTCCCACAGTGCAGCGGCGGGCTGAAGGGCTCTTCAAGTGCCTCCAAAGTGGGAGCCCAGGCAGAGGAGGCGCTGAGAGTGAGCAAGGGCTGTGAGGACTGCCAGCACGCTGTCACCTCTCAGTATCATTTTTAAAACAAAGATTTATCATTTTTACCCATCTGGTATTTATTTTGGTATAAGAAGTGAAGCAAGTATTTAACTTTATTTTTTTTCAAGTGGTTAGGCAGTTGGCCCAATACTATTTATTGAATAATTTATTTCTCCTTGTTGATTTGAAATGCTTGCCTCATAATAAACTAAATTACATATATTTTATGTGTGTGTGTGTGTGTGTGTGTGTGTGTATGCCTATTCCTAGGCTCTCTGTTCTGTTTCCTTGATTTGTCTGTTTATATACTGATATCAAACTTTAATTACATAAGATTTATGATATTTTAATAGGTGTTATTGCTAGCATACTCTCAATACACTTCTTTTTCAGAATTTGCCTAGGTTTCTGACAGGTTATATTTCAATTTGAACTTTATAGTGTGGCTGATTGAAAATGAAGCCCTACTGTATTTTATTTGGATTGTTGAAATTTATAAATATTCTTGCCAGAATTGTTTTAGTAAGAATCATTTCTGTTGCTATTTTTTAGATGGGTTATTTTCTTTGATTATATTTCCTAACTGGTTGTTTGTCATAAATGGAAAGGTTAATGTTATTTTTATTAAATAATTTCCTACATGGCTGTAAAATTATGATGGGGAAGTATATGTATTGAATGTACATGATGTGCGCACTGGTTCCACTTTTGAAATATATACATATATAAACAGTCCTGAAAATATATTGGCAGGACATGAACCAAAATGTCAGTCTTAATTATCTCTGAATGGTAGATGATAATTATGAATGATCTTTGTTGTCTTCTTTGTTTTGTCCAGTGCTTCTCATATTTCTTGCACTGAGCATGTATTGTTTTATATAATAATAAGAAAATTTTAAAAGGAAAAGATAGTCAAAGCATAGTTAAGAGACATAACTTTGGAATATAATTGTGGTGCTCAAATATGGAGGAAGGGAACAATATGATCAGTTGCATAATCAGGGTAGACTAACTGCTATAAAAAACTACCCTCAAAGACTCAGTGGCTCAATGGAATAAAAGTTAGTTTTTCTCTGATATTCTAATGAACTTCCACAGGGACTAGGGTGGGGGAGCTGTTGCATGTAGTAGGTTTTGGGGGCCAGCTTGGAAGTGATGTGTCACTTCCACCCACATTCTATTTGCCATCACTCAGTCACATGGCCATATCTAGCTGCAAGAGTGGCTACAAAATGTAATCTAGCTGTGTACCCAAGAAGAAAAGACCATGGATACCGGTGATCACTCACAGCCATTAGTGAGTCTAGTGAGCACTTACAGTTGCATTGTGTTTTTGCATCATTTTCTAGGGCAGTTATTTGGGTTTGGGAGTTTTCTTCCCAGGGGGCTTTCTTGAAGTTGTTGAGGATACTCAGCTTGTTCCTGAATAAAACAAGCAGAAATGTGCACTACTGTGCCCTACAATTTTCACACAAATTTCTTAGTATCTTTTTTGTCTGTCTAGCCTTTTTTTGTGTGCATTGAGCTATCTCCAATCTTAGAGTGAATCCTCAGTCTCTGATTTTTCACCTTACATCTGGTCTAGCATGTTATCTTCGGTCATTTACTTCACTATGACCTTAGTCTATGTTGAATACTGCTTTCTCTATCTACAATGCTTTGGTGAGCTGTCTACATTTCCACCCGTGTGTAAACTCAATCCATCTTCTTCTTTCTGACCTGACACTGGGTTTTGAAATTGGCATCTCAAAAGGATTCTGGATTATCTTACCCACAGTTGATTACTTCCTGGAGAAGAAGGAAATTATTGTCCTTGCCCAGGTTTTTGGAGAGTGATTGATGAGCTACTTACAGTCCAGGTTGTGCTGTCACATGTCCGGTGTCTTTTGGTACCCTGAGTTTGTGTAAGGAAGCTGTTAGACATGCATAGTGCAGCCTGGCATGGCTTATCTGAAAAGGATTACTGAGGAGAGATGTGGAGTCTATCTGGCACAATGCAGAGACAATTCACACCATCACCATCTCATAAAATATCTGAATGGAGGATATGGTGAAAACATGCCATGTGTTCATAAAGTACACATTCTCAATGAATATCCCAGGGAACTTGGATCTGGTTTTCCGTGCTCTATGCTCAAACTGAAAGAAACTGGTTTTTCTTCCCATAGGAGAATCAGAGTGTAACTTCATTTTCATCCAAGACAACTCTTAAGTGATGTGTTTTAAATGAGGCCTTAATTTAAGCACGTTCTTTGCTTTGTTCATGTTTTCTTACCCAACAAACTTCCAGGCAAACAAAACGCCTAGTACCTATGGCCAACTTTAGGTATTGAAGTCCAGAGCTATTTTTAAAATAACTTTTTCTTTCTGATTATGATAATAATGGCATACTTTTGAGTCTATACTTCCAGCTAGTGCTGGGCTCAGTGTTTTACATGCATTGACTAATCTCCACAACTTTCGGTGGTAAATATTATGATTTCCATTTAACATAGAAAGAAACTGAGGTACAAAGAAATTCAGCATCCTGTTCAAAGTTACATAACTAGGAAATGGCAGTACTAGAATTACAGCCTGGGTCTTCTGACTCTGGAGCCTGTGCACTACTGCCTCCAAATCCTGTTTCCATGCACAACCATTAGAACAAACTTGAGGAAGATAAAGTATAATGAAAAAACCAATAAGAATAAAAATGATCTATAATTTCTTAACCTAGAGATATCTATTGCCTTTGATATCTTCTCCAAATTGTCATCCCTGAGGGATACATATATATTTTTTAAATGGACAGGTTTTATTCATGGTTTTTTACTCTGGTTTTTAACATTTAACCTCTTATTATAAGCATATTTTCAAGTCATTCAATTTTGTTAAAAACATTTTCATGATGGCATGTCATTTAATTGTACCATAATTTATTTAACCAGTCCTTTATTACTGGACATTTTTCTGGTTTCATTTCTTGCTATTACAAAAAACAATTCCAAATAATTCTACTATGAATTCATTTGACTATATTTTGATCAACTATTTCCTCACCATAAATTCCTAGTAGAATTACTGTTTGAAACATATATATGTGTTTAAGGCCCTTCACAAATATTGTCAAATTTAATGGATTCTTGATAATATCTATTTTAATTAGCCATAATTGACTTTAATATACTTTATAATTGGTTGAACCAAATACTAGAGGCATTTTTCTTTTATCTTTTTATTTTTTATTTTAGAGATGGGGTCTCTCTATGTTGCCCAGGCTGGTCTCAAACTCCTGGGCTCAAGCAATCCTTCTGCCTCAGCCTCCCAAAGTGCTGGATTTACAGGCAAGAGCCACTGCACCCAACCGAGGCATCTTTCTTATATGGTCATTGAATACAAAATAGATTTGAAATTTTTTTAAGTTTTTAAGAGCTGTGTCTTGGGAATAAGGGGAGTAATAAAGGGGTAGGCTTCAACCCTACTAAATCAGAAAGGGTGTGGTCATCTCAGGAAACCTGAGGTGGGGCTAGATGCCATCTACAACAATAGATGGCTACCATGAGGGATGACCTGCAGGACAGACATCAAGGGATGTCTGCCTACTACAAGGTTTTTACATGGATGCAATATTTGCAGCTATATTCCATTTGTGGGATTGGCATACTTGAGTAGGGAAGAGAAGTAAAAGTAATTGAGCACTTAGAGTATCTTCTGGCTTGGAGACTGAATTTTAAATACTGTCTATTTGAAGCTGTCATGATATCCTCCATGCAATGCCCTTGCAACAACCCAATAAGGCACACAGATTAAGTACTTTTATCCACATTTTACAGAAAATCACAACAGTGACAATGGAAATTTATTCTTTGTTTTGTTTCATTTTAGAAGACAGATGCTGGCTCTGTTGCCCATGGTAGAATGCAGTGGCAGGATCATAGCTCCCTGTAACCTTGAACTTGTGAGCTCAAGTGATCCTCTTAGCCTCAGCCTCCTGAGTAGCTAGAACTACAGGAGCATGTCACCACACCCGGCTAATTTTTAAATTTTTTGTAGAGACTATGTCTTTCTATGTTGCCTAGGCTGGACTCAAACTTCTGGCCTCAAGCGTTCTTCCCACCTTGCCCTCCCAAAGTGCTGAGATTACAGGCGTGAGCTGCTGCACCTGGCCAATGGAAACTTATTAAGCACATGCTACAGGACAAACATTATGCTAAGTGCTTTGCGTGTATTCTCCTTTATCCTCAAAAGAACACTATGAGATAGATACTACATTTCATAGATAAAGACAGTAAGATATGAATGAGACACAACAATTTTAAATAGTCTATTTAAAGTCACAAGTTTAGCAAATGGCAGAACTAGGATTCAAACCCAGTTAGTGTGTCTCCAGAGCCATCCCAGAGAGGTTAAGTACCTTGTTTCAAGTCTTCTGGAGGCAAAGCAGTTAAACTAAAACCCATGCATGTCAAGGTCTCAGCAGTGATCTTTCCTCTACACTAAGAATCCACTGTAGGAATCTGCATACAGTTGGCAATTTCAGCCCTCATTTTGGAGTGCCTAACACTGTCAAAAGGCTTTCAGTAATAGATCAAGTTTGCTTACAAGCAGAGTGGCAAATAATTGGTTTAATTCTCTGACATCTGTGTATATCCCTGTGTATGTTTGTAACTGTGGGGACAAAAAGTTATCATAAACACCGTTTTACCAATGAGTAGGTAGAAGAAGTGAGAGGTAAAATAACTTATCCAAGGTCATGTAGCTGGTAACGAAAGTAGAACTCATAATACCCATCTCCCAGAGTTGCATGTTGAAAAGTGCCTGTCAAGAAAAATCAGCATTCAGTAAATAATAGCAAATAGTCAGAATGATGATGACAATTATCCTGTTGCTATGATAGGATAGTGAGTTCTTCTGCCTTGTTAATTTTTGCATCATCAAATGGGGACTATTGGAGGAGTAATCTATTGTCTTACTGGACAAAATACTGCCTGAGAGATTTGCAAATAATGATTTTACTTTGTACAAAGAATGCCTTTCAGGAAGTAGCTGATATGCTGAGAAGCTGACCTAAACCTGAGATCCTTAGATTTGTACCAAAACTACAGAGGCTTATAAGTAGAGAGGCATTATTTTCAATGTTTCAGCCTCACACATATTCTTGATAAGCAGGGGCACTTCTACTTTTACACACTATACTTGGATACAAGCCTGCTTCAACATGATAGGAAGCAACAAGCTACCAAATCTCTGCTATTTTAAGTATTTAATAGCAAAACCCTGTGGCAGTCTGGGAAACTTACCTCCACAGAATGTGCTGACACAGTGGAATGAAATTAAATAGAACCTCATACCTAGTGAATTTCACTACCAGCATGTTTTATTCATCCTTGCTCAACCATATGAATGGGCAATTTTGCTTCCAGTTGAAGGGACACTCTAGCAACAGAACTATAATTTTCCAAGAAGCATTAGTGGGCCCCTGTTTTGAAATAAGAGGTCATTTTGGCTGGGAGAAATTAATAGTTTCCTGGCATGTTTTTCTCTTTACAACTAAAACACATGGTATGTCGATTATAGCTTGATTCTTCTTATGAACGGTGAATGCAAATAGTGAGACTCTCTAGTCCTCTGATATCAAAGCCATATATGCTAATGAGGCTAAAACCACACATGGCTTTGGTTTGGAGTTCTGACTATGATAGTACTGGGGATCAGACAGCTGCTGTGTGCATTAGTTTTCCCCTTGGGAAGTGGGAAAACAGAAAGCCATGCTTCTCAAAGAAGCATAATGGCAAAGGTAGTTTTATGTCATTACCTCCCCCCAAATTACTAAGTGCTCCATACTGACATGCTCAGGGCCAACCATTACCCTGAGAAAGACAAGAGAGTATGGCAGACACTGCAAACCCACTCCCATTACCAATACACACACACACATTCACATGCACACATATACTGATTTTTACTGAGCATCAATTTTGTGACAGGATCAAGCATCTGCAATGTGCTGGAATATTGTTGTAGATGCTTTGCTGGCAGTAGTGTCAAACCTCAAAACAGTCATGTGGGAAATAAAGTATTATTATCATCCTACCTATTTAACAGAAGAGGAAATTGAGGCTCAGAGAAACTAATTTTCTCAAGGACAGACAGTAGGAGGCAATGCTGAGACTGAATCTAAGTAGTTTAATTCCAGAGCCAGTGCTCTTAGCCATTAAACCCAGTTATGGATCAACCTAAAAAGATGGGTGCATTGTTGTGGATATATCAGATCACTACAGAAATTTTATAGTATATTCGTGAAAATATTGTGTCCAGTTATGTGTGGAGTGCTTCATTTAAAAAAATAATCTCACAGAAGCCTTAAGAGGTAAGTACTGTTATCACCTCTGTCATCAAGATTGAGAAACTGGTGTGCAGAATAACTTCCCCAACGTCATCTAACTTGTATGGTGCAGAGCTGAAACTCAAATACCAATTTTTCTGATTCTAAAACACTAGCCTTCAAGGAAGCTACAAAGATGAACAAAACGGGATCCTTGCTCATTATGAATTTATGTTCTAATCTGTGGGGAAGGGGCCCTAGATATGAATCACTAAAATACAAAGCCCAGTGCAATAAGTGCCATGTGAGCAATGAAAAAGAAGCAGGTGGAAAGGGGAGAAAGAGGAGGACTAGAATAAGGACAGAGGAGGAAGAAGAGGAAGGAGAAGAAGTAGTCCTGTGGAAGAAGGAGATACTGTTTCTGACTGGGACGTCCATGAATGGCTCCGTGGAAGAGGAAGTGATTAAGTGCATCATTGAGGGATGACTAAAACTTGAATACACAGAACCTTCTTTTACTTAGAGGCTGCTATGTGCCAGGCATTGCACTAGGTACTTTAAATTAGTTATGACTGGGTCTTACCAGAGCAATGTCATTATTCCCAGTTTGTAGATTAGGAAACAAAAACTAAGCAAGATAATATAGCCAGATGTGGGTGAGTAGCATGACCAAACATGCGGAGGTAGACAAGCATAAGGCCTGGCCCAGGGACCATGAATAGAGGTGTGGCTGGAACAGAGAATTTACAGTAGTATTGAAAAGGTCCACTGGGCCCAGATTACAAGTATTCTGAGATTCTAGCCTGTTGACAGTGGGGAGCTAGTCAAATTTCATGAGAAGGCAGAATTGAGATAATGAGAGCTGTATTTTAGGAAGATTCTCAGGCATTAGAAAACAAGGACGAATTAAATGGCAGAAATTGGGTGAGTTAAGATGCTATTTCTATAGCCCAAGAACGGGGGAATAGGCACAGGCCCCAGAGACTTGAGTCTGAAGCCAGTGCCAGGCCCTGTCATTGATTAGCTGTGTGACGTTAGCCAAGATATGCTCTCATTCTTTACCCTCAATTGTTTCAGCTTCAGAATAAAGATGATAATAGAATGTACAGATTGAACATTCCAAATCTGAAATCCAAAATGTTCCTAAATCTGAAACGTTTTGAGTGCCAACATGATACTCAAAGGAAATGCTCATTGGAGCATTTCAGATTTCAGATTTTTGTATTTGAAATGCTCAACCCTCAGTGGGTAAGTATAATGCATGTATTACAAAATCAGGAAAAAAAATATGAAACTTGAAATGCTTCTGGTCTCAGGCATTTCTGATAAAGTTTACTCAACCTGCTTGCTTCACAGGGATGCTGTGAGGATTAAACAAGACAAAATATGTAAAATGCTCTACCCAGTGCCTGACCCGTGGTAATCATACAGTAAATGGGAACCTGTCTTAGCCAGCTCAAGTTTCTCTGCCAAATTACCTTAGACTGTGTAATTTATAAACAACATAAATTTTTCACTCATAATTCTGGAATCAGGTAATTCTGAGATTAAGGCAGCGGAAGATTCCGCATCTGGTGAAGGCTTGCTGTCTGCTTCAAATATGGTTTCTTCTTGCTGTGTCATCACATGATGGAAAAGACAAAAAAGGATGAACTTGTTCCAAGTCCTTTTATAAGGGCATTAATCTCATTCACAAGGGTGGAGCCCTCATGACTTTATCACTTCCTGAAGGCCCCACGTCTTGATAATATTGCATTGAGGATAAAGTTTCAACATGAATTTTGGGAGGACACAAACACTCAAACCATAGTAGAACCCCTTTTGTAAAAAGGAAAAGTAGTGAGACTAGCTTAGAAGTTATCATAATCCTGGCATCAGATGGTAAGGGCCTACCAAGATAGTGGCAAAAGAGAATGGGAAGAGAGAAAGTAATCATGTTAAGTGGAAGACAGTGACTGTTCCTTGCATGGCTAAATTTTTGAACAAAAGGAATCTTGCTTTAGCCAGAATAATTTGCCATCAAATGCAGAACAGATTTCAAAATAAAATGTTTCTATCATGTGCATTGTAGTATTTGTAGGGCTTTTGTTAGGCTGCAAGACATTGACTCCAGTTTTACAATATCTATATTTATCATTTTTAGGCATTCAGTGTGTTGATTTCATATCTCTCAAAGTCTTGCCATTCTATAACTACTGAAGTGAAATGCTTTGAGATAAAAGCAAGGGATGTGAGAATATATGATAATAAGTCCTAAAATAAGATTGAGCTTCATATTTATAGTTTTCTAATCTATGATTCTAAAATACTTGCATTTGCATTATTTCCACTACATTTTCTGAAGTGACATTAATGTTATAGATATTAAGTCTGATATTTAATTAAAGGGAGATTATCTGTCCATGTAATTGCTGTCCAGAGTAATTAGTTGTATGTCTTAGGTAGCTAAAGCTGCACATTTCCACCACAAAACTATGTTAGCTATGTGATACGTAAATCAGGCCTTGGAAACAATGAGAGCTTAGGAATTTAAAACATTGAACATGCTTTTAATTTCAATATTGAGCCCACAACAAAAAAAAATTTGAAGGTCTAAAATGCCAACCTCCAGTTCTTTCTTAAAATGAGCTTATTAGTTGATTAATAAACATACTGTACATGCCACATAATTAATTTTATAGTAAAGTTGGCTGGAACCTGGATAAATGGACAATTAGCCTCTCCTCTGAAAGAGATCTGTTATCATAATTGCTAATGAAAACAAAATTTGCATGCATACGTAAGACAAATAACCTCTTTCTCTTTCTTGGGTATTTATCACAGAAGCTCCAAGCTCTATCTGTAATATCTAGCAGAACTATTTCACTTCACTCTTTTCTTCTTTTTCACTTTACAATGCTAATCAAGCTTTCTTATGGAGCTCTTCTACCTTGTTTGCACTTGGTTCTCCAGCTTCTCTTATTTGAAATATAAAGCCTTATTTAACACTGTAATATATTATTAGCTGGATTTTAAATGCCTAAATAAAATAAAGAGAAAGCATATACATTTCTTTAGGAGGCTTTAAAATTATAATTAACATGATAGATCAATCATGTATAATGTGTCTGTATACTCATAGGTTAATTATCGCTGAATAAAAAATAAGATAAATGACACATACTTTGAGAAAGCACATACTTTAACTCCTCTGCTACAGACAACAATGTTAATGGGTGAAATACAGAAAAGATAAACAAAAAGACATAGCTTGTCGTAGATAGCACACGAGCATCTCCATGGATTAAATACAGAAGAGAAAATTCAAATTTAAGCAAGGCTGAGTGTTACTGGGCTCCCAGTCTAATAACAGACAATGAAGGCTATGGAATTAGGTCCTCTATGGGTAAGATGGCTAAAGTATTTGACATTGAACAGGACTGACTGAATGCTTATAATAAAAAACTGGGAATGGGAGACAGAATACTTCACCTTGTCTCATGCAAGGAAGCTGCAAAATGTTAGCTAAGATCATCCCCCATCAAGACATGGCATAAGGAAGTAGAAGAGCACGGTCCCATACTTAAAAATAAGCCAAGTTGTCCATTTGTTCAGTGAAAGGATCTGCCACATCCTCAATATTACCCCTGGGCAGAAACTCCAAATTGACCCTGTGAGACCTGGTTCTGGAACAAGGACCTGCAGGTCTAGGTGGAGACAACTATAAAATTGCTAGATTGGAATGGCTGAAAATAGAAGCGAAAACAGAAAAAAAGGGGCCCTAGGCACATCACTCTTAAGAAGACACTTGAATGACACTGAGAGTGAGGGCCTCCATAAATTTTGCACCCCAGCTGCCCAATTCTCCTCACTAGGCCCTGCTAAGAATCTACAAGTTCATACAAAGATAAATAAATACTAAATAAATGAAGAATGAGTGAAATCTTTTACTTGTTCACAAGAAAATTAACTAATAAATGTAGTAGGAATAATACAGAAAATCACCACTTGCAAAAATTATCAATCGATGCTACAATTAATTGGTTAAAGTTGAAACAGAAATATCATATTTACATATTTTCAAAATATTCCCTCTATAAGACACATATTAATAACAAAGAGGAAAGTAGTACTTTACAGTGGAGAAACTTGGAAGACACCATCATAACCAAGTGATCAAAATTAACATCACCAGTTAAGACCAATATACATCATGTATCTTCTAATATAATACAAGTAGAACACAACATAATTTCTGTGATATATCTGCCAAAATTATATAACCTACCTAAATATGACCATGAGGAAACATCAAACAAACTCAGATTGATGGACATTCTACAACATAAATGGCTTGTACTCTCCAAAACTGTCAAGATCATGAAAGATAAAGCAATTCCAAGGGAGTGTTCCCAGTTATAGTAGAATAAAGAAACATGAAAACTAAATGCAATGCATGATTCTGGATAGGAGCCTTTTGCTACAAAACATATTAGTGGGACAATTGATGAAGTATAAATAAGAGCTGTAGATTATAATACTGTTTCGGGGACAATTTTCTGATATTTGATCATTGTACTTTAATTATATAAATGATTGACCTTGTTTTTAGAAAATACACACTACATTATAAGGCATAAAGAAGGTTTATGTTAGGAACTTTCTTTCAATAAAGCAATTTAGGACATACATATAGACATACACAGCTGTGTGTGTTTATGTGTGTATATGTGTGTGTGGAAGATAGAAAATGAGAAAGTTAAATCAAAAAGGATAAAATGGCAACATTTGTAGAATTAGTTTGTGATAAATGGGAATTGTTTTACTACTTTTGCATCTTTTCTATCAAATTATTTAAAAGTAAAACAAAAATTATATGATAAAATACTATGTAAAAATACTATATTACAAAATCTAGTGTTATCTTGCTAAAGTAATAGTTAAAGGTAATTGTACAATCTTAATCACAATTAATTATAAAATTAAGGAAGATTGAATAAAAATGAGTTGTGTTCAACTCAAGAAACCAGAAAAAAGAACAACAAAGTAATCTAGAAAGAAGAAAATTGTAAAAATAAGAGCAGAAATTAATGAGTTTGGTAGAAAACAAACTATAGAGAGGGTCAACAAAATCAAAAGTTGGTTCTTTGGAGAAAAATAGAATGAATACAATGAGAAAATATCAACAGTGGTCAAGAAAAGACACAAAAAAATTTAGTAACAAAAAAGGGAATGCAATGATTGTATAGATAAAGATTTCAAGATCATAAAATAGAACTACAATAAACTTTATGCCAATAATCTTGAAAACTTATAAGTCAATATTTTCTTAGAAAATGTGTCAAAAGTGACTGAAGAAACCACAAACCTCCATAAACCAATAAACATCGGTAACATTGAACTGTATTCAAAAGTTTTCTACCTTCAAAGACACTAGCCTCAGGCAGTTTTATAGAAAAGTTTTACCAAATCTTGAAGGATCGGATAATTCTTGTCTTTTACAAACTGTTTCAGAAAATATAAAAATAGGAAAGAAATAGCTGAGAGACATAGGGAGAACTAAGCATATGATCCTGTTCTACCTGATATCAAAACTACCTATAAAGCTAAAGTAATAATGATGCTATGTTTGGTGTAGGGAGAGACAAAAATGCCAATGAACTAGTATAGAGAGCTGAGAAATTTAGCCATATATGCATGAATGAAACTTGGATGTTGTATTAGTCCATTCTCACACTGCTATAAATGTACACCTGATACTGGGTACTTTATAAAGGAAAGAGGTTTAATTGACCCACAGTTCCACATGGCTGGGGAGGCATCAGGAAACTTAGAATCATGGCAGAAGGCAAAGGGGAAGCAAGGCACCTACTTCACATGGTGTCAGGAGAGAGAAGTGCAAGGACAGAAAATGCCAGACACTTATAAAATCATCAGATCCCATGAGAACTCACTCATTATCACAAGAACAACATGAGGGAAATTGCCCCCATGATCTAATCACCTCCCTCCCTCCACATGTGGAAATTATAGGTCACCCTCCTCAACACATGGGGATTACAATTTGAGATGAGACTTGGGTGGGGACATAGAGTCAAACCATGTCATTCTGTCCCTGGTTCCTCCCAAATCTCATGTCCTTTATACATTTCAAAACCGATCATGCCTTCCCAACAGTCCCTCAAAGTCTTAACTCATTACAGCATTAACTCAAAAGTCCAAGTCCAAAGTCTCATCCAAGACAAGGCAAGTTTTCAAAACCAATCATGCCTTCCCAACAATCCCCCAAAGTCTTAAGTCATTCCAGCATTATCTCAAAAGTCCAAGTCCAAAGTCTCATCTGAGACAGGCAAGTCCCTTCCACCAATGAGCCTGTAAAATCAAAAGCAAATTAGTTCCTTCCAAGATACAATGGGGGTACAGGCTCTGGATAAATGCTCCCATTCCAAATGGGAGAAATTGGCCAAAGTGAAGGGACTACAGGCCCCATGCAAAGTCAAAACTAGAAGGGCTGTCATTAAATCTTAAATGGAGGACAATGACTCTCTTCTCACAGCTCCACTAGGCAGTCCCCAAGTGGGGACTCTGTGTGGGGGCTCCAACCTCACATTTTCTTTCTGTACTGCTCTAGCAGAGAGTCTCCATGAGGGCTCCACCCCTGCAGCAAACTTCTGTCTGGACATCCAGGCATTTCCATATATCCTCTGAAATCTAGGTGGAGGTTTCCAAACCTCAATTCCTCTATGCACCAGCAGGCCCAACACCACATGGAAGCCACCAAAGCATGAGGCTTACACCCTCTGAAGCAATGGCCTGAGGTGTACTTTTGCCCCTTTTAGCCATGGCTGGGAAACAGATTGTCAAGTCCCAAGGCTGCACAGAGTAGCATCTGGGCCCTAGGCCCAGCCCAGGAAATGATTTTTCCCTCCTAGGCCTCCAGGTCTGTGATGAGAGGGGCTACTGTGAAGATCTCTGACATGCCCTGGAGACATTTTTCCCATTGTCTTCGTGATTAACCTTTGGCTTCTCATTACTTACTCAAATTTCTGCAGCTGGCTTGAATTTTTCCCCAGAAACATTGGCTTTTCTTTTTTATCTCATCATCAGGCTGCAAATTTTTCAAACTTGTATGCTCTGCTTCTGTTTTAAATATAAGTTCCAATTTCAGATCATGTCTCTCAAGTTCAAAGTTCCACAGATCTCTAGGGCAGGGACAAAATGCCACCAGTCTCTTTGCTAAAGCACAGCAAGTGTGACATTTGCTCCAGTTCCCGAAAAGTTCCTATCTCCAACTGAGACCACCTCAGCCTGGACTTCATTGTCCATATCACTATGAGCATGTTGGTCAAAACCATTCAACAAGTCTTTAGGAAGTTCCAAACTTTCCCACATCTTCCTCTCTTCTTCTGAGCCCTCCAAACTGTTCCAACCTCTGCTTGTTACCCAGTTCCAAAGTCACTTCCACGTTTTCAAGTATCTTTATTTAAATACCCCACTCCTGGTACCAATGTAATGTATTAGTCCATTTTGACACTGCTATAAAGATACTACCCAAGACTGAGTAATTTATAAAGGAAAGAGGTTTAATTGACTCACAGTTCCAGACAGCTGGGGAGGCCTCAGGAAACTTCCAACCATGGTGGAAGCTGAAGGAGAAGTAAGTACCTTCTTCACATGGTGGCAAGAAAGAGACAGACAAGCAGGGGAAATGCCAGATGCTTATAAAACCATCGGATCTCTTGAGAACTCACTCACTATCATAAGAACAGCATGGAGAAAACTGCCTCTATGATCCAATCACCTCCCTCCCTCCACGTGTAGGGATTACAATTTGAGATGAGATTTGAGTGGGGACACAGAGCAAAACCATGTCAAGGGCAGCATTTCAGATGAGTCAGGAAGAGAAAGTATATTCAATATGTGACTCTAATAGAATAGTTATACATGTAGAGAAAAGTAAAATTAAACCCCTAACATACATAATACAAAAACAAACACAAGAGAAAATCTTTATGACCATAGCTGCTATGGTTTGAATGTGTCCCCTTCAAAATTCAAGTGTTGCCTATGTGATAGTGTTATAGGTGGAGGCTTTAACAGGTGACTTGGCCTTGAGGGCTCCTCTTCCTTTAGTTGGATCAGGTGTCCTTATAAAAGGGCTTGATGAAGGGAGTCCATATCTTTTGTCCTTTTACCTTCCTCCATGTGAGAACATAGTGTTCCTCCCCTCTGGATGATGCAGTATCAAGGCACCATTTTGGAAGCAGAGAGTAGGCTTCCCCAGACAATCAACTTGCCAGTACCTTGATCTTGGACTTTCCAGACTCTAGAACTGTGAGAAATAAATTTCTGTTCTTTGTAAATTACCCAGTCTCAGATATTCTATCATAGCAGCACAGAATGGACTCAGACATAGGACAGGGAAATTTTTCTTAAACAAAGCAAGACAAAACAAAATAAAACAAAAAAGCATCAATCGTAAAAGGATCCCTTGATATATTTGATTCTGCATTTTAAAAAATCATTACAGAGATACTATGCAATATCTTGAAAACATAATATTGAGTGAAAAGAACAATTTGCCTCTTGATACAGTATGACCACATTTGTTAAATGTTGAAAAACACACAAATAGTGTATATTGTTTATGGATGTATATGTATGGTGTAAATTTATTTAAAATATGCATGGGAACTTTCATACAGATTTCCTAACAGGAAGAAGAGAAAATTGTAGAATGGAATTGGGAGGGTACAATGGGGTTCACAACTCTAACTGAAATGCCATTTCTTAAAAAAAATGAAGTCTGAAACAAATATGTCCTAAAGTTAAGATTTGATAACACCAAATGTGAGTAAATGGGTATTTATTATATTATTATCTATTCACATCTATATGCTTGAAATATTAATACTCCATATTCAAGCAATGTGTTCTAGTGGACAAGCACCAATCTAGATCATGGATAAGTCTAGGCTTTACTACTTTGTGACCTGTCAGGTTACTTAAGTTCTTAGTACCTCAGTTTCTTCATCTGTAAGTTTGGGATAATTGCAGTACTTAAAGTGGTATTGTGAGAATAATATGAAATAGCATATGTAAAGTGTTTTGCACAGTGCCTGACACATAATAAGCACTCAACACGTTCTGGCCTTTGTGATCATTTTAAACAAACCTGCCAGATTTGGACTCTTTGTTAATCTTTTATTTCTTTTGGTAACATTTCATTTTGAAATAATTTCATACTTACAGAGATAGTTACAAAGAACTCCCAGTTACTCCTCATGCAGATTTTATCACAATGGCTTTATTATTGTCATTCTACTATTTGGAATTTAAGAATGCTTCTTGATGGATGGGTAAACAAAGCCATCATATAGCCTGTGCTACCATAAAAATGGACTGTTTGAAGGCAGCATATCACTGTGGTTAAGAACATAGGCATTGTTTTTCAACAGTTCTTGATGGGATCTCAGCTTCTCCACTGACTGAATTGTGACTTTGGGTAAGTCACCTACATTTCTGAGTCTATGAAATAAAAAGTCAGCATAGTGCAGCAACATTGGTTAGGGATTCAATCCTGTGAGCCAATAAACAGCCACAACATTTCTGAGCTGGGACTATTTGAGTGCCATTTGCTGAAATGCTTAAAGAGGCCTGACTTTAAAATAGCTGCTCAGCCTGCCCTAATGGGTGGAGTGACCTGGAGCATGGCATTTTTCCACTGTAAACCACAGTCCCACAAATGAGGTCTGGCTTCAGATACCTGAAGCCAGACTTCAAATTTCCTGGATTCTTCTTTTGAAATATGTGTGTGGGCACACCCACGCATGTTTATTTGATTTGTTTGTTTGATTTCTTCCAGCTCATCAAACCCAGCTTCTTTTGTCACTTTATTCTCTTTCTTGCTCTCTGAGGCTTTTAAACAGAGGGTGGTTATTTTCCCCTTCGGGAGAGGAAAAAACCCAATGGTATCCCCCTGGATGTGGTTCTGACTGGAGCAGTAATAAGCAGACCTGATGGAAGTGATCACCGTCCCCACCTAGGGTGACTTAAGGAGAGAAAGGATAAAGTTTTGGTGCTGCAGAACATTGGACTCTAAAGGGAGTCTGTGGAACTTTGCCAATCTTGAACAACATTTTTCATATCTGTATCTAAATGAGAAAAAATAAATACAAGGTAGTGAGAGTTTTTCATAAAGTTAAAAAGATTCAACATAATGAGCTGCCCTCTATTTTGAGATTATGCCCTTCCAACGTTTCTGGTGATAAAATGTCTTTTCTTTCATAAAATGATGGTGGTAGCTTTTTAAAATACTTTCAGTTGGGAGTCAAACTTTGTGAATCCTATATATCTGCGTATATATAAATATGTGTGCATGTACATATATACACACGTATATAGAAATCCTGTGTATGTATATATATGAGCATATATATAAATCCCAAATATAAATATCCTACAGAATAGGATTTACATATACTTATCTATAAAGTCTATATATGTGTGTGTGTGTGTGTGTGTGTGTGTATGTGTATATATATATAAGATTTATATATTTGTTTATGTATAATGGTTGTTAAAATGCTTGTGGGAAATTATATCGGTCCGTGAAATCTAAAAAAATCTGACAGCCTTTGATTCAGACTGCCAAAGATATAAAAGGATTCTTCACCATTAAGCTCCTCATCCCAGTTTTGCAGATAAGTGAACTGAGGGACTTAAACTCACAAAGCATGTTGGGAGCAGAACCAAGACTAGAACTCCAATCACCTGATATTCAGGCTAACTGAACCCTCCTCTCACCTGCCCTGCCACCCCAAATGGAAAAAGGCACTGAAGAAAACCTTCCTTAACCTCACTATGTAACAAGTTTTTGCCATGCACTGTTTATTTTCTGTTTTGTTCTAAATTCAAGAACTAAAAGAACAGCCAAAATCCCAATGGGAAATGATGACGACTAAGTTCCAGGCCTCATGATCATTAACCCTGTTGGAATGGAGGCGGGCAATGAAATGGTCACTTAAATATTTTGCTGACTTGCTCCCTCTTAAGTCAGAAGAGTGCCTACTCATAGCATTAATTTCTGATTAGCTGTTAATACAGCCAGGATAGAAAATAGGATGGAGAAGAATAAGCATTCACATATCCTTTTCTGATTGTTACTAACTAGCAATGGTTTGCAGAGTTGGGTCAGTGCTCTTACAGAGGGAAAAACTGGAGGTTTTGAGCTGCACCTAAAACAACAGACAATCAGCTTCTGGCCTGGAGAAACTGGTGGGGGCAGAATCATCTCAAAATTGCAGCCTTTGGGTAGCTTGCACCTAGAATTCTACCTGCAGTGTCAGGATTAGACGGGCCCTAGGAAGAGTTATGGAGAGGCACTGCTCTGGGAAAACTCTCTACCTGTAGGTTAAAGGAGGCCTGGTTTTGATTAGAAAGACCTTTAAATATCACATGTGTTTTATATATATATTACTGAATTCCTATTTTTGCTGTAACAAATAACCACAATCTTTGTGGTTTAAAACAACAGAAATGTATTATGTTATAATTCTGAATGTCAGACGTCCAAATTGGGTCTTATTGGGCTAAAATCAAGATGTTCACAGGGCTGTGTTCCTTCTGGAGGCTGTAGGGTAGAATCCATTCCTTGGTTATTCTGGCTTCTAGAGGCCTCCCACATTTCTTGTTGCATCACTCAAACCTCTGCTTCCATTGTCATATTGCCTTCTCTCTTTCTGACTCTGACCTTCCTTTCTCCTTATAAGAACCTTTGTGATTACTTTGGTCTCACCCACACAATCCAGAATATTCTGCCCATTTCAAGATTCTTAATTTAAACACAACTGGCAAGTCCCTTTTGCCTTATAAGATAACATCCACAGGTTCCAGGAATTAGGATATTTTATGTCTATTGGGAGAGGGCAATAGTCAGCTTTCCACAACCAGTAAAACTTGTTTTCAAGTGAAATAATGTAAAGAATCAAATATATAAATTGCATAAAAGCAGAGTTGCTGTATTAAATGTCTCATCTATCTAGCCTCTATGACTTCTTTCCCATGACAGTGACTGATCCTTGTAGCTCCAAAATCCGTTGAATACAACTGATTTATATGTGAAGGGAGGACACCATTTGGAAACACCTCAGCCACCACATTCCCACTGTTTGTTATATTCTTCAGTGAAATGTGACACCTCTTAATGCTAGTTAACTGTGAGACAAGAGACCCTGCTCAGGTAGCCTCGCATTTCCAGAAGCTGAGGTGCTCAATGTTTGTTGAATAAATGAGTGAATAGTCAATTAGTGGTGAATGAAAAATGCTTAGCCAGTGTCTATATTCTGTTTCCCCACTCACAATTATTCATGATTCAGACATATATGTTAGCATTATTAGAAAAAGATCAAAATGGATACCTGCCACCTGCCTTCTGTCACAATATGCAGTGCCAAACCATTTTTACACATATAAACATATGCATTTCACTGCTTTTCATGAGCCTTAATAGAATGTATTCTTTCAAATCCCTATCACGGACATTTTATTTGCATAGCAGGAAATTAGATAATGGTATTATAATATCTTTCTTTGCCTCTTTGCCAGAACCTCGTTCCTGAGGGCAAGATTAGAAATGGAACGAAGAATGTTAAAGAACATCTAGGGCAGGCAGTTTTACAGATGAGGAAACTAAGTTCTGAACTATAAAACTTGAAATTTGCTGAGAAAGTAGATCCTAAGTGTTCTCACCACACACACACACACACACACACACACAAATGGTGACTAGGCAAATAGGGGTTGACAATTACCATACTCTTGGGCACATCCTTGGCACTTGGTCAAAGCATGTTGATTGAGACTACTTATTAAAAAAAAAAAAAAAGAGTGGAATATGCAGAAACAGAGCTGGCTAATGCAACAAGGCCAGAGCCTGGGAGAGTGAAAATTGAGAGAGCACAGTGCCATGGGGAGCAAGGGAGGAGTGCGCCAGGAGAGGGAGGGGCCCGGGCTGAGGGTGCGTTGAACTAGTGCTCTTACCACAGAGGAGGATGGGCCTAGGGACAGGAGCATTACTTATTGGAAGTAATGCCAATCTATCCAGTAAAGTTATAATTGGTCCTAAGTCATGGTTCTGAACTTGCACACCTAGGAACATTGAAACAATCTTAGAACTTTAAGCACAATGCACCACATATAATATTTTTGGAAACTCTCTGGTTTTATTTGGAAATTTATATCTGATATTTGGTCAAGGCTTAAAGTTTCCAGGACTTTGAAGTATTGCTGAGTCCTAAATAGTGAACCTTCAAAAGCTTTGACTCTGCCATAGAGCATTGAAGTGATGATCTATTAACAAGAAGAGAACAATATTTGAAAAGGAAAAAAGTGCTAAGTTTCCACATTAGGTCTAATAGGCAGGAGTCTGTCTCTATTTCAGCAACAGTCTTGTCTCTTATGAACACAACTCCAAGCAAAGCCATTTTAAGAAAAGGCATGAGCAGAAAAGCAGGGCAGATCATCTACCCTGGCTCTGCCACTGATGTCATATGGCTGGGAGACCTCCCCAACAGTCTACTCCATAGAGATAACATGTTACACAAGTGATGGGGAGAGAAATGCTATTCACACCAGAAATGTCTCCTGCGAGACTTCGACATATATGTTGCATGAAAACAAGACCTCTGTTTATGATGCTCACCATTTATCCCTGCAACTTAGACTACATGCCTGGCACATAGTTGGTACTTGTGGGGGTCTCCCAAAAACCTCACGAAGTAGCACTTCATTTTATCATCCAGATTCTGAAGTTGATAAATATACAAAACAGTAAATATGAACTTAAAAATACCACTTCATTACTGACGGAGGCCAGGCTAGAGGATCTAAATTAATGAGGAGGTCAAAGTGTCTACTCAATGGATTGCAAAAGTTAGGAGGACTTCACCTAAATATAGGCAGCGCAGGAGCAGGACAGATTGCCCACTGAAGGAGCAGAGTAGAACACCGACTCTCATGAATACGATTGCTCCCAAGAGAAAAGAGGATGAACTGACTTGAGAGTGTCCAGGTAATCTACCCCAATTTACCAATCAAATAAGTGTTCCTCATTGTGCTCAATATATACTCAATAAAGGCATACGTGAATGAATGAACTAAAGAAGGTCAGAAATACCACCTGTGGTAATCTACAGCCTAAGGACAAATGAGACCTAAACTTCATGTTTGCCTAAGGAGCTGGGATAGCCAGAATGGGGCCCTTGTGTAAAGAGTACTTTGGAGCTCCCACCACTTTTCTATGGCACTAGGTTGTAGATCCCCTCACACTCAGATAAGGGAAGAGAAGGGCTGCCTTTGACTTCTGGAGAGGGAGTTGCGGGAAAACAAATGCATTCACCCCTCAGATAAGGTGAATTCAACTGGGGGGCAGGATAGAGGGTTGCTGGTACAGCTTGAATAAGAGAGATCAGCTAACATTTTCTCCAATATCAAGCTGGGTAAAGAAAAACAGATTCATTAAGCCAAAGCAAGTTTCATGCTCTGTTTTGCTTTGCTTTGTAGAACACCTGTTAGTGTCACTCTATTTCTAGCCATGTGTTTCTCATCAAACTAATCCAAGACAACAACAAGAAGAGCCAAGGAGCCTGATGCTATAAGAAGGAGAACTTCAGAAGTTCTTACCTCAGTGTTCTTACCTCCTTTTTCCTTCTTACCTCCGTGTTACCTTGTTCTTGCAACCTCCATGACTGGGAGTCACAGGCTTGAAAGGGAAAAACATTTGATCCTTCTTTTCCCTAAAGAACCTAGTTCAGTAACTGACAGTGATTTGAATGGGCTGTTATCATGGGTACCGCACTTTTGAGGTAATAAGACTGATAGGTTTTTTCACTGGCACTATTTTTCCACACAGGTAAGTTATATGTAAAGCAGTCGTACTATTACTATGTACACTGGTTCTTTGAGACAAAGTACTGGTAATATTGACATTTCATCTGGCTCTTTCTGCTTATAGGCTTTGATGAGATCATTCTTGTTAACTTACTGTAAATATTATCTGAGAATCAAATCCTTCCTGGGTCTAAGATTTGCTTTAAATGCCTAATGACCTGTCTAGTTTTCATTATGTGTCAAACTTAGGGGTTCCCTTGACCTCACTTAAGTTTTAGAATGAATTAAAGGGGCAGCTTTAGTTTCAATATTTATATGTAGTCGTTCATTAATTCAACATTTCTTGGGAGCCTGCTATGTGCCAAGTTCTGTGCCCTTTACACCATTTACATCAACAACATCTAACACTTACAACAACCCTGAAAGGATGATGGTATTCTCCCAATTTCCCAGATTAGGAATCATATCATTAGAGAGATACATTCACTTGCCCAAGTTCCACAGAGAATAAATGGTGGAGTTAGGATTCACACCCAGGTCTGCTGAGCTGCCAAGCTCCACAGGCTCTTTCTAATAATATGCTCAACTGCTTCCAGCTGCCTTTCCAGCTCATCTCCAGACAGGAGAAGCATTCCACATTTATGTGATGCTCACTTTGTTTCTTCCTGTTTCCCCCTGAGTTGAAATGGAAGGAGAAGCTGTCCCATCACAGCAGGATATGTCCCTGAATGGTAAAGGTTTCTCACTGATATCTTTTTCTGGGGACTACAGAATGGTACTCTTTTTATGCCATTTCCTTCTTTCTCTGGAACTACAAAGTTTAAAGAGATGTAACATCATTAAAATATGCTTTAGAGCTTCCTTAAATAATTGTTTAAATGAACACATGTCCTTGTTTTGCAAAGCTTCCAGTCTCAAATTGGAGCTTATGCTAGAAAAGAACCTTCATGGATGTTTTAAGCCAATCATTAACAAAATTTTTCTAAATGGAGACTTAAAGCAGTTTCATCCAAGTTCAACATCAGAGCAGAGAATAAAGAGCCCTGTCTCTGCAGATAGGAATTAAGGTCAAGCCTCATGGATCTAGGGGGCACCTGACTACCAAACTTCCCGATTTTTGGTGGTCAGAAAGCTGGAAAGTGGGAAGATAATAGTGGTATAATTCCTCAAGCTTAGGATAGATAACACAGGATCAGGCCAGATTTTACCTCTGAGTTGAAATGTCTCCAAAGATTGTTTTCTTGGGGCATTCTTCCACATAGGTGCACTCAGAAAACATATAAGGAGAGTGGGGCATTTGGGAAATACAAGTTTAGAGTTACTCAGTGGATTTCAGGGTCCTGAAGGAGTCAGCCAGCACATTCCCCAGTGTGGCCTTCGATTCCAGCTGCCCCAAGATAAATCATCTAACAGAGGGTGGATCTCATATTACCCATTCGAGAGTTCCTATAACTCTGGTACCAACTGATGTTTCCATTTTTGTAAACAAAAATCTCATACCAATGCTCTCTCATTGGTTAAAGAAGCCTTGTGGTGAATCTTTTCGTAAAGTGAAGAGGCCTTTTGTAATGTAAATAATCTTTCCCTAATTTATCTGTATTGTTTCTAAGTTCTGTGGGTAGGATTTTCTTAAAGAGGGTATATTACTAATGCCATAAATCACAAGTATATTGCTTATTTATAAGCTACTCATTTTAGAGCACAGCTCACCTAGAAATTCATATCCCATTGTTTCTCTTCATTGTTAATGAGTCTTGGGAATTACTGACTTGACTTTAGAGCCACTTAACCTTATACCATCAAGCTCTGGAAAATTTGCCGAAGATCTTTAAAACTAATAATGATAAAAATCAAGTGGACCTTGAAATAAAAGGGAAGCCATGTGTCAAATATCAAGATAATGACACTTGTTTTGATTTGTTCTTTCTAAAATAAAGAGTTGGCCCTGTGCTTTTCAAATAGTGTGAGAAGAGTTTCCTCTTTTTCATTTCTTAAACTGGAGTTACGGCACTGAAATCTTTTAATAAAGATATTGGTCAAAATCAGAAAGTTTGCCGTTTAAAAATACCTTCAAACCTCTGACTGTTGTTGGGGCCTCTTTGATTATTACTTGGCTAATTTTCTTATGCTTTCATGGTCTCTTCCAGATAACCGAGACATAAACAAGGGGCTGGAGAAGCCTGTGGAGATTTACAGTGCAGCCTTCTGAAAAACAATGTATCAATTTTCTAGTGGGATTGGAAATACAGTAAGTTTGGCCTACAGCATTGGCCACTCTAACTGATTAGAGGTATGTTCCATTGAATGCCAGTAACAGCAGAGTAAGAGGGATTTTATAAAGAAAGGGGTATGTCTCTTCATGAGCAGACACTATAAGTGAGCTAGTGATTCCCGTGAAGTTGGCATTTTTCATAAATGAGAGGGCATTTTTAAAGATAACTAGAAGTAGCAAGGACATAAACCAGCAAACCTCAGGAGAACCAGGGAGACCAGGCAGTGAAAAGGAAGACTTGCAGAAGCAGATCCTTGTTGGAGTTAAGAGACTGGGTCCCAGCAAAGGGAATGGAGACCAAGTAGACTGTTGTAAGGGCACAGTGTTACATAGTGATTGTTTTTAGAGTTATCTATGAATTGAGCTAAAGGGTTGTTGGTAGGAAGTGCTCAGCTGACTGAGAAGGTATATTCCCCAAGTTTCTGAGTGGGGCCTGAAGCCCAGAACAATGGGCAAAAGTCCCAGAAGAAGCTGGCAGACTTCACACCACATGTGCACAATATAGGATATGCACACACCACATTTGGTCTTATCTTCCTTACCCACAATTGTATGGTATTTTTGAGATGCTAACCTGGGTAGATAGCATTCAATTACATTCCTAACAGATTCAAACACAACTACAGAGTAAAAGGGAACCATTTTTTCCAAATGTTAAGTAGTCAGTAATGGCATCTTTGAAACCAAGCCTGATGATAAGCCTCAAAGGAGATGTTAATGGATGAACTTGTACAATATGAGGAAAATCCACCCTCAATATGTTCTACTTTCGTATATAAGAAAAAATAATAACTAATTTTGAAACAGAAATTGAATTGTGATCCTGCATTTTATTTATTTAATTATGAATTTCTGTGATTTTAGATAACTGCCCATTTCTCAATGACTTCTGCATCACCAAATTTCCTCCCTAAGGTGGACCTGGAAATTTTTGTCTGCTGCTTTAGTAATCCAGCCTTGTGCTTAATTTTCACGTATCCATACAGGGATGAGGAAGATTATTGAGAAGTATTTGAAAGGGAATGTACCTGACATACTAAAGAATAAAATGGGATGCTGGGAGTCTAAGAGAATTTTGCTTTGAATAATTTGTTCACTTACTTATTTGTACAATTATGTAATCATAATAGCATCAAAAACGCAATTTATAGTATAGGACTAAAAACCACTATGAGTCCTTCAAAAGTAATTGTAGGAATAAATTGTAGCTAATGCATGACTATTAGGGCTTAAAAGGAAAACAACATGAAGCTAGAATTAAGAACAAATTAGTGATAAGTGGTAGTTATAAAAATGATGCCTGGAACACCAATCAGTTGGGAGTAACCCAGAGATCTGAAGGACTGAATGAACTGTATTGAAGAGGGTCTTGCTCAGCCACTGGAGTTTTCCTCAACATGTGGGTGGGCCTGGGAAAAGGGCAAAGGGACATGTGGAAAACTTGAGGTTGGATTCCACAGAGAATGCCTTTCAGCAAAAGGGGAGAATGGGAGGGGCTGGCCTGGTTCTTCACCGTGCCCTATTATCTTTATGTTGCTAAATCTAATGGATATTTTTCAGTCTTCATTTTACTTGACATCTGTCCCAGGAACTACCCTTGACCATGCCTTCCTTGAAGCATTCTCTATCCTAGCTCTATTTCTGGTGGCTTCTCAGTCTTCTCAGTTTATCCACCTTTACCTGACTTAACTATTGGAGATGATCAGAGTTCCGCTTTTGGTCCTCTTTTGTGCTCACTTTCCACTCTCCCTAGGTGAATTCATTCACTCCCTGGCTTCAGTTATCACCTTGGTGCTGAAATGACAGCAACAAGACTTTTATTTCTAGTCTGCACCTTTCTTCTGAGCTCTAGATCTATATACGGACCTGTTCACTTCCATGTCTTAAAGACACCTCAGTTCAACATATCTCAAAATGAGCACACCTTCCTCTCACCCCGCTCCACTGCTTTTCCTCCCATGTTTCCCATCTCAGTGAATGTTACCACCATCCACCCAGTGTGCAAGCCTGAAAGCAAGGAGTCATTCTCAACACCTCCCTCTCCTTCACACTCCACATCCAATTCATCATCAAGTATTTTCAATTATAACTCTAATATCTTCTCAAATCAACCCACTTCCGTCATTCCCTCTAAACACCCCCCTTGTCTAAGCTACCATCATCTCTCACTGGATAATAGCATCTGAACTCATCTCTGCAATTTTCCCTCTGATTTGCCTTCCCGCAATCCATTCTTTGCATAGTAGCTAGATCTTTAAAAAACATAAGTCCAGTCTTGACACTCTCTGGCTTAAAATCCATCAACAGCTCCCCATTGCCACTAAAAGAAAGTCTGAACTCCTCATTATGAACACAAGGCCTTGTGTGATCTGAGCCCATTAACCTCATCACCTCATTTTGTACCATTCCTTCTTTTGCTGATTTAGCCTCAGACACACTAATCATATCTCAATTTCTTAAATATGCCACATGCTTTTCTTCCTTAAGGCCTTCCCTCATGTTTTCTCTGCCTCTAATAGTTTCTCCAACCCACAATCCTGCCTCCTACTGCCTTTGCCTGGATAACTCTGTATTCTTTAGAGCTCAAGTCAAACATTACTTTCATAGAGAAGGCCCCCTGAAACTCCAGGCTGGGTCAGGATCTGCTGTCTTAGCAACCTGTTCCTTTTTTTCTGTCACCTAGTTGTCAAGCAAGAAATTACGACATGAAGTATATATAATTACAATTACGCAGTCGCCTTTACTAGACTAAGTATCATATTGCCAGGGACAGTGTCTGCTTTTGATTCACATCATATTTCTAACACCTAGCGTAGCACTTAGTACAAAATATGGGTTCAATCCATATTGGTTAAATAAATAAATGAATAGCTCTAATCACCTTGTGTTTATTTCTTGTTTAATCAATTATCATTCCAGATCACTGAGGGCAGAAACTGTGTCTATTTTTCTTACCACTGTAGTTTCAGTGCCAACCTCAGTGCCCAGTGAAGGAGTTTGTGAGTTGGGTTCAGGAATAGGCACCAGCCTTGCCTCAGGGACAATGAGAAAGGTAGGTAGAAGCCTGCAACTGAATGCCAAGCTTGCAAGAGGTACATTCCATATTCTCAGCAAGAGAAGTCATAGCTGGCAAGGCAGGCCTATCCAGAGGGGACTTCTGAAGCTCATCTCTGTCACAGATGGGCTCCCAGAGCAAAAACACTGAGGCAGGCCCTCCATTTGCCAGAGGCTCACAGAATAAGCACCTCCCCATTGTGGACATTAGTAGTGAAGACCTAACTGCCACAGGTAACAGGACTGAGCAACAGCAGGCATCTAGGCAAGCTTTGACTGATAGCTTTTAGGAACAGCAGAGGTAAGGAACACCAGAGAAGGTGACTATGATAGCTATAATAGGAGGTAAAGTTTCATAGAATTTGAGAAAAGTAAGAGGAAGCTTCTATATATTGAATGCTTACCAGATGCCAAGCACTGTGCTAAAGGTTTTACAGACATTGTCTAATGTAATCCTTGAAAAACTTTGTGAAGTATGTGCTTCATTATACATGAGGAATAATGTATATTGAGGGATAATGTATACATGAAGAATAATGCATAATGTAATGTATATTATACATGAGGGAACTGAAGCATAAAGGGATTAGGTTATTTTTATCAAGGTCATACACCTAGTAAGGTGGCAGAGTCATCTTGAACTCCGGTGTGGAGATTTGCTCTCTGGACATTAAAGAAAATGGAATAAACTTACAACTATGTGGATTACAACCATGGGGCCTTGGTACCCCCATGTGGAAACTGAGGAGGCTGGACAAGATTGCCATCAAGGACCTTTCTTAATCTTTCCACCTGGCAGCAACAAGTTGTTTCCCTGGGAGAAGTGGCTGGGGCCCCTTTCAAAGCCCAGTTGCCCTCTTCCTGGTCTCATTGTTCTCTGCTGTCAGCCTGGACCTAGGATACCTGCCTTAGTGCCTTCCATGAAACCTTTGTTCCACTTCCTCTGTGAGTAGAAGAGCTGACTGTTATCTGCTGCCACAGCTTCCTCACCCTCAGGGCTCTTCTATGTCTCTAGCACAAGCTGATTTAAATCCCTATCTTCCCTTTACGGGGTGCCATTCCAGCCCTCCACTCTGGTCTCCCAGTCAGGGTTGCCAGGGAGGGAATTGAGGCCCAGGGTACTGGTCCTCTGGCAGTTGGAGGCCTAGCTTCATGATTCACCATCCCATAATAGTAATTGCTACCCCATATAGGGCATGTCTTCTGTGACTGGCTCTGCGCTAAATGTTTTACTTGTGTTACCTGATTTGATTCTTGCCACAACCCTGTAAAAGCAGATATAGTCATGCCCATTTTACATACAAGCAAACAAAAGCCTAGAAAAATGAAGCCCAAGAGCTCACATCTAGAAAGTGGACATAACTGAATTCCAAAGCCAATCATTTTCCTCCCACACTGTTTCCCTGCCACTTAATCTTTATGTGGGTTTTGGCAAGTGACCTATCCTCTCTAAGTCTCATGTAAGAAATGAGGATGACAAAACGGTCCACCTCATAGGGTTGCCATAAGACTCACAAAACGTAATGTGGATACCTAACACATAGTAAATGTTCCATGCATTGCATTAATAATAGTTGTTGTAATTTCTATTGTTATAGTTATTATAACATCACTACTTTAAGCTACCCCACTAAGCTCTTCCAGCCATCCCTCTTCCATGCACAGCCAGGGATCTATGGTATAAGAGCAAAACCTCTTTGTGGCAGGGGAATATGGTGTTTTGTCTCTCAACAGTCAGCTGCCCCCTTTCCATTCCCTCTTCCCTGGACCAGTTTCTGAGTCACAGCTCTGCCCAGGTGACAATAATAATGAGGTAATCTACATAATAGGCAACTGAGCGATTCATGCCTAATAAAAAAGTGAAATTCCTGAGGCTAGCCAGTCAGTGCCTTTAAATAAAACTGAAATCAGATGAAAAAAGAGATCTTTACAATTGCTTAAATCACTGCCTCCTGCACCTGTGGAAGGGAATATGTGGCACTCATATGTTGAAATCTAATATGCAGGCTCCTAATCTCTTAGAACTGATTACTTTAATGAATGTTAAAGGTAGAGCTTTAATTAAAACAGGTCTCTGTGGACAGAAAGCATGCTATTTTGTGAGCTCTGTAAATATTGCCTTTTAAACTAATAAGTTCAGTTACCAGAAATACTACTGCGCATAAACAGTTGGTATTTTTTTCTTTCTTCCTGTGCTGTGGAAACATAACTAGATATTGAAGAGAGGCAGGCTGCATTTCAAAGCCTGGCATTTGGCTTTCAAAATAATAGTGACTTAAATGTGCAGGACATCTTTCTCCGCTAGAGCACAAGGAACTTTCAAGGCATGATCTCATCCTGTCTTCAACTATCTTCCTATGAGGCTGGACTCAGGAAAACAGCATTGACTATGGCAGCATTGGCGGGCCTTTGTGACTGGCCTCAAGCCTTCCATTGCACCCCTAACCCACCCTCTACGTGACTGAGAAGACTGAGGTCAGCCAGAGGGACTCCATAATTTCCTTTCCGTTTCTCCTCACCCAGCCATTACCACTTTCATCTCTTCAAAAGAGGAGTAATACATAATATCAGTGCTGTGTATGATAATAGCTGATGTGCATGTGCCAGTCACTGGATTAAGCATTGACATATATTATTTCATTTAATCTTCTAAACAAACCTGTGAGGTAAGTGCTAATATTATCCCCAAGAGTTCCTCCACTTAACTCAGAATAACAGCCAAAGCCCTTGCAATGGCCTGCAAGTCCCTGTTAGCTCTCAAAGTCATTGCCTCCTCTCTTCCCCTTTACCTGGTGGAGTATATGAGAGATGAGGACAGGGTAGAACAGCAGGCCCCACATTTAGAAATTAGCCTGCCAATATTTTTTAAAAGAGACCCTTTATTGGGCACCTACTCTATGCCAAGTTTCAAGCCAATCACTTTTACACAAATTATTGACCTTTCTCAGCCACTCTGTGAGAAAAGTATTACTATTATACCCCTCTTAGTGATGAGACAACCAAGGCTTGGAGAGGCTGAGTTACTTTCTTAAGGCCATATATCTGGTGTAAGACAAGCCAAAAGCTTAAAACCAAACTGTCTACCTGCTGTCTTTTCATTAAACCCACTGCCTCTCAAAGCCTAGAAATATGTCTGCAGACACATGAGGAATGCTACAACCTCTCCCACATCTCACAGTGGTCTCATTTCTTAACTTCCCCTAAGCAGCAGCATAATTTTATAGGCTGAGAGGAGGAGTACATGACTTGTATCACCTGTCATTCACCTCTAATTATGTGACTCAGCTATTGAGTACTTTACTGTCAGAGAGCAGCTCCTTTCTGTCAGTAGAAAGTTCTGTCTTCATTCAAATAACCTCTAATTTGTGGCCTGGATATTTCCTTTTCGGTTATTTAGAGGAGGTATTAGTCATGCTGTGGTCAGTTTCAGGATCCCCACATGTTCTCCCTAAGTTTTTACTCATCTTCAGATTTATTTCAATGACTTGGTGATTTGCAATCCTGACTGAAGACCAATGAATGGAGGCCCTTGACTCTGGAAGATGTGGCACAGACCCTTAGCACTCACCAACATTCATGTTCTAATCATATTAGGCACACTTGACTATAGTTCCCAGGCTGCAATAAGGTATGGCCACATGATTATGCCACATAAAATGTGAGAGGAAATGATGTGCACTGTGTCTAGACAGCTCATAATGAGTCTTTGATCCTCACTCCCTTTTCCTATGTATTAGATTAGTGCATAGAACTCTGAGGACTTAGAGGAGCCTGGGTCCTGGATGACAATGTGGGAACTGCTCAACCAGGAATATTTGCATTGGATGGTGACATGAGTTAGAAATAGCCTTTTTGTGTTAAGTCATTGAAATTTGAGATACAGAGGCCAGCTTTATTTTCTCTAACTAGTATATAGGAAAATATAATTTTGGGGTGTCCATAACTTAGATTGAAAGGAAGGAGGTGAAACAAGTCAAGAAAAGCAGAAACACTGATGAGGAGGAACTGATATACGCTGGAATGAACAACCCTCTTTCTCCACTTCCTTGTATTCTTTATCTTATTACTGTCTTCTCCTTTCTGAAAAGAAATCAACAGAACTTTGACCGAGTGAGAGCATTACTTTCCATGTAGAGTTGATTAAAGCAGCAGACGCCAATGAGTTAATGACTTCTATGTATGTGCAAACACATTGATCAACCTCAGTATCTCTCCAATTGGTGGAATATGGGGGAGATATTTTTGAGGAGGGTTCTAATGTGTGGCAGTCACTACTGACCTGAGGGAGGTCTTCTGTCTCCACCACCAGTCCCTGTGCATCTATCTAAAGGTAAATCTGTCCTCCTAACCCTTCTGCAGTGACTCTGACCCATGAGGGTCAATACAAGCAGAATCACTATTGGGGAACGGTGATTTGCATATTCAATACCAGATACCTCAGTGGAGAGAGGGCCCTGGGCAGGAATGCAAAGAATCTATATTTTTAACAGGTAACACAGAGGCTTATTGTAGCTCTCATCAACCTGTGGAGGCATTACACTTAAATCTGGAAGAGATTTTGTATGGATTGTACAGATGGAGGCTTCGGAGAGTGAAGTAGACAAGACTTGTTCAGCATCCTATGGCTGGTCAGTGCCAGAGCGAGAACTAGATTAAGTCTGACTGCTCCAGACTCTTTCAATGTAAATTTGGGTTTCATCATTTCATAAAGACGAGACGTAATTTTAATGTGATAAATCTTTTACAGTGCACTGAGCTTGGAGGCAAATCTTCCCCCAAACTCAGGGGAAGTTGTGGAAATATAGCTGAGCGAGTAATATCCTTGAGTATATATTTATTTGACGATATCATAGTGTTGTAAATGAAGTGTTTCTTTCTGAAATATTAATTTGGAGATTTGCCTGACATCATGCAGTTTTTGCCTCTGCTGTGTTATGTAAAAAATGTGTTTCTTAACGAATGACTAATAGCTGCATGTCTGTTTATCATTATTTAGTCATTAAACATTTACAGAGCATTTATTGGGGGCGCCATGCTAGGTGTTGCTTGTGGGAGTGTGCAAATGTATGGGCAAAAGACAGTGCCCTCTTCTGGGGTACTGGCCCTTAAGCTTTCCAGACCCACCCCATATTCTTGCACAGGAGCCTTCAAGAAAGCCAGAGGAGCTTTCATCACAGAGTGACATTCCACCTTCCCCTGGTCAGCACTGCTCAGTTTGTCCAGGCTCTCATATTTTTCACTTCATGGATTCATTCCCACAGTCTTTATTGCTACTTAGCCTCTTCTGCGTTTAAAGGTCTGTCGTCCTGCTTTTCTTAAGCACTACATTTTTTAATCATGCAAAAATTATATATTCTTTGTAGGAGGTATACAAAATATAGACAAGCAAAAGAAGAAAAAATGCATTAATTCCACTGACCAGAGTAAAACACTGCTGACATTTGGTGGACATCCTTCCGGTCTTCCAGAGCTACCAGTCCACATATAGAGATGCATATATTTCTGATTTATCAACATGGCATTATAATTCATGCACTATTTCCTTTTTCTTTTCTTTTCTTTTTTTTTTTTTTGACAGAGTCTTGCTCTGTTGCCCAGGCTGAGGTACAGTGGTATGATCTTGGCTCATTGCAACCTCCGACCCCCAGGTTCAAGCAATTATCTTGCCTTAGCCTCCCAAGTAGCTGGAGCTACAGGCATATGATACCACGCCCGGCTAATTTTTGTATTTTTAGTAGAGACGTGGTTTCGCCTTGTTGACCAGGCTGGTCTCGGATTCCTGGTCTCAAGTGATCCTCCCACTTTGGCTTCCTAACGTGCTGTGGGATTATAGGCATGAGCCACAACACCCAGCCCACACACTATTTTATAACCTGCCTTTTGATCAACTGTGAAAATTTTTCCATCACCATAAATACGTATTTTACTTTTATTTTTGATGACTTGAATCACATTTCACTGTAAAGGGGTATTATCATTTATTTACTTAAATAATCATGTCATACTGAATATTATTTCTAGTTTTTTCACTGAAATAGGCAGTATTTCTGTATTCCATATCTCCTAACCCAATGACTGGTAAACATTTGGGTTACTGCTAAGAGTTAACAAAGGCTGCTGCCAGCTCAACCACCCCACCCATCAGCAGTGATCTGGCTGGGGCCTGGAAGGTAGAGAACCTGGTCTGCAAAAAGGCTCTGGCTTATCTTGGCATATTTACTCATTTCTAAATGGGAATCACATTACTTGAAATACCAACATAATTTAATGACTTTTAAAAATATGTAGCTGTCTCCATTCTAACTGCCCATTAAGGTGGGGTGAATGCCTTTAGAATGGTTTGAAAAATGACATGCAGATAAATGTGAAGTTGAGAGGGAAGGAATAAAAAGAGAGGCAGCCTGCCATATACACCATGGTTTCAACTCCATTCTGCCACTAACTCTCTGAGCAACCTTGAGAAGACCTTTTGCCAAGCTGGGCCTCAGTGTTTCAGTGTACACAAAAAGGTGGATGGACATTGATCTTTAGGATTCCTGCCAGTTGTAATGATCTAAGACTACAAAACCAACAGGTTGAGGTTTACAATTCATCTCCACCTCTTTTTCCAAGCTATGAGGTTTTTAGAGAAGGAAGTGTCTTGTATAGTCTAACAATACTTCAGCCTGGGTCCAAGACCTGAAGGGAAAAAATATAATATAATCTGATCACCCTAATCAAAAAGGTTGAATTAGCTTGCTGTAATCATAATTTCATGCTTTAAAGCCTTCTGACTAGGACTAATTTAATGCACCTTATAGAATCTAAGATGCCATATATGTAAGATACTCTCTTATGTTACATACCAATAAGAATTTTTTTAACACTGAAAATTCAACTGTGATACAATTCTGTCTTACAATTCAATTATGACATGCATTCCAATTCAGTGATGTTAAAATTTCTTACTCAGTAAGAAAAATAATCTTGAGATTATCTACCCTTTACGCCTCCAGACTCCTTTATGTTGTACAGGGGAAGAGGGTCCAAGAAAGTAATGTGAGTTTCCCAAGGCCACAGAGACAATATGGGTCTAGAACCAAAATGCAATAGAAAAAGAAAAGTATTTGCACAATGGCAGGGTAAAAATCTCCAAAAACACACCCCTCTGTGAAGGCAAGGAAATCGCTGGCAAAAGTTGTCAAAATCAACTTTTTCAGAACTCTGGAAATTAACTAAAGGCTTGCAAAAATCCATGGAGCATTTTATTCAAGTAAAGCAGCTGAATCTTGACAAGAACAGAGAGCTTTGTGGTGCTTTCACTTTCCCTATCCACATTTTTCTCTCCTCAACTCAACAGTAGCCTTGAAAATCAGCTGCCCAGCAGCCAGTGGAAAGGGAAGAATGGACTGGAGCTCCCCCAAAGCCCATCCCTAGAGAAGTGTCACTATTGGACCTAGTTAGTTGGCAGCATGCAGAAAAGTGCCATTCTCAGGGCTTTTCTTTCTTTGACCTGACTCACGTCTTGTCCACGGCAAATAACCCTATCCACAAGGTGTTTGGTAAAAACGATCAGTGGCAATTGCTTAACAGTGCAGCTGCCTGATACAGAAATATCAATTTGAGAAAAAAGAAGCCAGCCAAAACCTTTAGAGGGAAAACTGGGAAATGAGATGCCCGTGGGGTGTTTTGAAAAACACCAACAAAGTCCTGGGTATCTAGAAGGCCGTGCATGTACATAGAAATGTGAACATGTCAAGGAAAGTCCTCAGAGAGCACTAATATATCACCTAGGGCTAATATGGAAGCCCTGCACAAGCAGGAAGTAAAAGCTAAGGCAGAGTTGCCAACTGCTGGAACGTTTAAACAGGTACCCTAAAACACACACACACACACACACACACATACAAACACACACACACACACACACACACACACACACACACATGCTCAAGAGCAGGGGTATCCAATCTTTTGGCTTCCCTGCACCACACTGGAAGAAGAAGAATTGTCTTGGGCCACACATAAAATACACTAACACTAACAATAGCTGATGAGCTAAGAAAAAAAAACACACAAAAATATCACATAATGTTTTAAGAAAGCTTATGAATTTGTGTTGGGCTACATTCAAAACTGTCCTGGGCTGCATGCAGCACACAGGCCATGGGTTGGACAAGCTTGCTCTAAGCAAAGGGTGGAAGAGTTATTGATTTGGTTCACAACATTTAAGAAAAATCTTTGTTGACTTATTAGCTTACCACTACAGTGATGAAGCAGAGACTTCAATTGCTGCCCATGAAAGATAATAGAAACTTTATAGAACTGGTCTAGGAAAGCCACTAAACAAATGAACATGAACAAAAGCAAAACACCAATAAACAGTAATAGCAATAAATTCTGGAGAGAAGGAATCTGATTTTCATAGTTACCATATTGTATTATTATAAAGGTTCAGTTTAGAATCAAAAATTAAGATGTCTGAAGAAACAAAAATATATGGCCCACATACAGGGAGGGGGAAAGCAGTCAATAGACATTTACCCTGAGGGAGCCCAGATGACAGATTTATTCTCCAGAAACTAAAACTTAGCCATTATAAACATGCTTCAAAAATCTAAACTATAGACCAATATCCCTTATGAATATAGATGCTAAAATCTTCAACAAAATACTAGCAAACCAAATCTAGCAGCATATCAAAAAGATTATACATCATGAACAATTGAGATTTGTCTAATGAATGCAAGGGTTTCATTATAAAAATAAATTAATCGATGGTTATTAGTCAGCTAAGGCTACCATAAGAGAATACTACAGACTGGTTGGCTTAAACAAAAGAAATTTAAGGCTGAAAGTTCATGAACAAGATATTGACAGGGTTGGTTTTTGTTTCTTGTAAGGCCCCTCTCCTTGGCTTGCAGATGGCCATCTTCTTGCTGTGTCCTCACATGACTTTTCTTCTGTGCACAGGTATTCCGAGAGTATTTGCCTTTTCTAAGAAAGACACCAGTAGTATTGAACTAGGGCCCCACCCTTATGACCTCATTTAACTATAATTACCTCCTTAAAGGCCCTATATTCAAATGCACTCACATTGGAGGTTAAGGCTTCACTATGTGGATTTGGGGCACACAATTCAGTCCGTTACACAATGTAATAACCACGTTAATAGAATAAATTTTAAAACCCACATGATTAGCTCAGTTGATGCAGAAAAACATTTGATACAATTCAATTGCCCTTTCATAATAAAAACAAAACTAGGAGGGATAGAAGAGAACTTCTTCAACGTGATAAAGAACATTTATGAGAAACCCACAATGAACACCACACTCAATGGTAGAAGACTAAAAGCCCTCCACCTAAGATCAAGAACAATACAAGGATGCTTTCTATTGTCACTTTTATTCAATATTGTACTAGAAATTTTAGTTGGAGCAATTAGACAAGAAAAAGAAAAAAAGAATCCAAACTGGAAGGGAAGAAGTAAAATGATCTCTATTCTCGGATAATGATATGGTTTGGCTGTGTCCCCACCCAAATCTCATCTTGAATTGTAATCCTCATAATCCTCATGTGTCTAGGGAGAGACCTGGTGGGAGGTAATTGAATCTTGGGGGTGGTTCCCCCATGCTGTTCTCATGATAGTAAGTTCTCGTGAGATCTGATGGTTTTATATGGGGCTCTTCCCCCTTTGATCCTCTCTTCTCTCTCCTGCCGCCTTGTGAAGAAGGCGCTGGCTTCCCCTTCCACCATGATTGTCAGTTTCCTGAGGCCACCCCAGCCGTGCAGAACTGCGAGTCAATTAAACCTCTTTCCTTTATGAATTACCCATTCTTGGGCACTTCTTTATAGCAGTGTGAAAATGGACTAATACAGATAACATGGTCTTACATATCCTAAAGCATCCACAAAAATTTAGTGCTAATAAATTAAGAAAAGTTCCAGGATACAAGATCATCATTAAAAGATCAGTTGCATTTCTGTGCACTAAAAATGAACAATCCATAAAGAAATTCAAGAAAATAATTTCACTCATAATAGCATCAAAAAAAGAAATACTTAACAATAGATTTAACCAAGGTGGTGCAAGACTTGTACACTAAAAACTACGAACATTGTTAAAAGAAATTAAAGAAGAATTAAACAAATGAAAAGACATTGGCATTCATGAACTGAAAGAATATCGTCAAGACAGCAAAACTCTCCAAATTGATCTAAAGGTTAAATGCAATCTCTATCAAAATCCCAATAATTGAGTGTAGTGGCACACACCTGTAGTCCTAGCTACTCAGAAGGTTGAGACAGGAGGATTACTTGAGGCCGGGAGTTTGAGGTTACAGTGAGCTACGATTACGCCACAGCACTCCAGCCTGGACTCTGTTTCAAAGAAAAAAATCCCAGTAATATTTTTGTGCATAAATAGAAATTTTGATCCTAAAATTAATATGGAATTTAAAGAGACCTCAAATAGGCAAAACAATCTTAATAAAGAACAAAGATGGAGGGGTCACACTTGCCATTTTAAAAGTTTACTAAAAAGCTACAGTAATAAAAAAAAGAGTGGTAAAATCATAAAAAGCGTTCATAAATAAACCCACATATCTGTAGTCAATTGAATTTTGATAGAAATGCCAAGACTATTCCATGGGTAAGGTACAGTCTTTTGTTAATACATAATAATCATACATATTTATGAGGCATGTCTGATGTTTTGATACACATATACAAGGTGTAATGATCAAATAAGGGTATTTAGGGCATCCATTACTTCAAACATTGATCATTTCTTTGTGTTGGGAAAATTTCGAAACTTCTCCTCCAGCTATTTTGAAGTATACAATAAATTGTTGTTAACTATAGTTACCCTACTCTGCTGTTAAACACTAGAACTTATTCCTTTTATCTAACTGTATGTTTATACTCATTAACCAACCTCTCTTTAGCGCCCCCTTCCCAGCCTCTGATAATCATCATTCTACTCTCCACTTGAGTGAAATCAACTTTTTAGCTCCCACGTACAAGTGAGAACCTGAGAAAACTGTATATCCACAAGCAAAAGAATGAAGTTGAACCTTTACCTTACAGCACGTACAGTACATGGATTCTGTGGACTCAGGGGTATACTATACCATTTTAGGTAAAGAACTGGAGGCTGGGCGCAGTGGCTCATGCCTATAATCCCAGCACTTTGGGAGGCCGAGGCGGGCTGATCACAAGGTCAGGAGAACGAGACCATCCTGGCTAACACGGTGAAACTCTGTCTCTACTAAAAATACAAAAAAATTAGCTGGGCGTGGTGGCGGGCGCCTGTAGTCCCAGCTACTTGGGAGGCTGAGGCAGGAGAATGGTGTGTGAACCCAGGAGGCGGAGTTTGCAGTGAGCCAAGATTGCACCACTGTACTCCAGCCTGGGCGACAGAGCGAGACTCCGTGTCAAAAAATAAATAAATAAATAAAATAAAAAGAAGAACTTGAGCATCTGTGGATTTAGATAATTACAGGTGGTCCTGGAACAAATCCCCTGTGGATACTGAGGGACAACTGACAAAAATCAGCTCAAAGTGGATCAATGACCTAAACATAAGAGTTAAGATGATAAAACTCTTAGGAAAAATAAAATAAAATTTATAAATCTAAAGAAAATATATAATTTAAATAATAAATTGTCAATGAGCACATAAAAAGATGTTAAACATCACTATCATTTGGGAAATACATAACAAAACCACAATGAGATACCACTTTATACCCATTATGATGATTATTATCAAAATAACAGAAAATAAAAAGTGTTGACAGGGATGTGGGCAGATTGGAGTCCTTATACGCTGCTGGTGGGAATGTAAAATGGTGCAGCTCTTATGGAAAACAGTATGGTGGCTTCCCAAAAAAATTAAAAATAGGGCCGGGCACAGTGGCTCATGCCTTTAATCCCAGCACTTTGGCAGGCCGAGGTGGGCGGATCACAAGGTCAAGAGATCAAACTTCCTGGCTGACATGGTGAAACCGCGTCTCTACTAAAAATACAAAAATTAGCTGGGCGTGGTGGCGGGCACCTGTAATCCCAGCTATTCAGGAGGCTGAGCTAGGAGAATCGCTCGAACCCGGGAGGCAGAGGTTGCAGTGAGCCGAGATCGCGCCACTGCACTCCAGCCTGGCAACAGAGTGAGACTGCCTCTCAAAACAAAACAAAACAAAACAAAACAAACTACCATATGATCCAGCAATTCCACTCAAGTATCTATTGACAAATAAATGAATAAACCAAATGTGGTATATACACACAATGGATATTATTCAGCCTTAAAAAGGAAGGAAATTCTGACATACGCTACAACATGGATAAACCTTGAATACATTGTGCTAAGTGAAATAAGCCAGTCCCCAAAAAACAAATACTGTATGATGTCACGTATATGAGGACCTAGTGTAGTCAAATTCATAGAGACAGAAAGTAGAATGGTGGTCACCAGAGACTATGTAGAGAGCAGAGTGGGGAGTTATTATTTAATGGGTACAGACTTTCAGTTTTGGATGATGAAAAAGTTCTAGAGATTGGTAGTGGTAATGTCACAAACCACATTCTGAATTGGACACTTAAACTAGCTAAAATAGCACATTTTATGTTATGTATATTTGCCACAATAAAAAAAGAGAATGTTCTTAAGAACTACACATTGAAGCATTTAAGGGTTGAGTGGCACAATGTGTCCAGCTTACAATGGTTCAGAAAAAGAAATCATATACATGTACACAAATACATATATATACATACACACACATATAATCCTTTTTCTGAATCGCTGTATGTATATGTGTGTGTGTGTGTGTGTGTATATATATATATATAATGCAAAGAGAGAATGAGAATGAATAATAAAACCATAGAACAAATGAGGGTAAATGTAAACAGTCAGTGAATTCAGGAACGAGTATACAGAAGTTCTTTGTTTCTTCCAACTCTAAGTTAGAAATCACATCAAATTTAAATGAAACAGATAAAATAAATAAGAATTTATATAAGTGCTTAGCACAATGTTCAACCAAGCAGAGCTCCCTTACCCCCACTTCTGTCACTCTGCTTTATCAGGGCCTGAAGAGAATAAGAAGAGGCATTTTTCTCCAAATTATTCAGCCTTTCTACTTATGCCAGCCACTGGTGTCCTGGCTGCTTCCGCTTTTGTTATTCTGAGGATTTCTGGATCTCAAGGGCAGGTGGTCCAACAGGCCTGCTGACAATGCGTTTAACAAGCAAATCATCAAGGACACACTCAGCTCTGTTATGGCCATTACTCACTTTGGAAGACAGCTTTCTGGACTGGAATCAGGAGTGCTAGGGACAGAGCAACTACTCTTCCTTATTCCCCCTCTGAAATGCTCTCCTGAGCCACAGCAGTTACAGTCTCTCTCTCCAAGGTCTGCTGAAATTATCGTAATGAAGACACCAAGGTAGACTATGATACATAATTTACACTGAATATCTGAGAGAAATGGTAGGATACAGATGAAACATAAAATCATAGTCCTTGCCTTCAAGGAGTCTACAATCTAGCTGGGGAGACCACACTAACACCAAGGGCCTTCCTTGCTTAATGCTGGAGGGGAACCAGATATAAATCTTGCAGTCTCTATACTGGAAGGGCTGGACAGACCAAAGAGGACACCAAGAACTTCCAGAAGAGACCAAAGTCACAATGGTAGGTTTCATGGAAATACTAGAAGACATTCTGTCTGCTACAGGCCTGTGAGGCAATTAGTGGTAAGAACAAGCGTGTAGGTGGAGGTGCAGATCAGCAACTCTCAAACTATGATAGGCATAGGAAACACCTGAGCGTCTTGTTAAAGTGCAGATTCTGATGCAGTAGGTCTGAGGTGGGGCTTGAGATTCTGCAATTCTAACAGGCTCCCAGGTAACACTGATGTTGCTGATCTCTGCAGAACTTACTTTGAGAAGCAAAACCAAAAAAGATTGTCTGACTTAGGTGTCAATTAAACCATTCATTCAGCAATTTTTTTTTAAAGAAACAACTATAATAGAAAGCCATGTAGGCATGGTTTGCTGGGTTTGAGGTCTTGCATAAAGTTGTGTGTGTGTGTGTCTGTAAAATAACTAAACTGAATGTTTAGTATGTGTGCCAGGCACAATGCTAAAGCCTTATATGGATTATTCCTTTTTAATTCTTGTGACAATCCCGCGAGGGACACTATTAAAGCTGAGGGATGGAGGACAAGAAGGTAATGTTATCCACGTTTATACATCTAAAAAGTGGCAGAGACAGGAATTGTGCCCAGAGAGTTGGACAACAGAGCTCTTTAACCAGTGCAGTATACCAAGCCTGCATATGACCATCCACCCAGAACTCACAAATTCCCCAATGGCAAAATTGATCTGTGTAACCTTCTCTACCTCCAATACCTAAAATGATGAAAAAATGTCTTTATAAAATGACAGAATAAACTTTTTCAGTTTTATTTTTATTTTATGTTTATTTTTTGTGGATACATAGTAGGTGTATATATTTATGGGGTACATGAGATGTTTTGTTATAGGCATGCAATGCATAATAATCACATCATGGAGAATGGGGTATCCATCCCCTTAAGCATGTATCTTTTGTGTTACAAACAATCAGATTATACTCTTTTAGTTATTTTTAGATGTACAATTATTATTGACTATAGTCACATGCTGTGGTATCAAATAGTAGCTCTTATTTATTCTATTTTTCTGTATCCATTAACCATTCCCACCTCCCTCTCACTACCCTTCCAAGCCTCTTCATGAGGTCAATTGTTTTGATTTTTAGAGTCCACAAATAAGTGAGAACTTGCAATCTTTGTCTTTCTGTTCCTGGCTTATTTCGCTTAACATAATGATCTTCAGTTCCATCCATGTTGTTGCAAATGACAGAATCGCATCCTTTTTAATGGGTTAACAATACTCCATTACATATATGTACCACATTTTCTTTATCCATACATCTGTTGATGGACACAGGTTGCTTCCAAATCTTGGCTACTGTGAACAGTGCTGCAACAAACAAGGGAGTACAGATATCTCTTCGTCATACTGATTTCCTTTCTTTTTGGTAAATACCCAGCAGTGGAATGGCTGGATTGTATAGTTCAATCATATAGTTCAATGTTTAGGTTTTTTTTGAGGAACCTCGAAACTGTTCCCAAAAGTAGTTGTACTAATTTACATTCCTATCAACAGTTACAAGGGTTCCCTTTACTCCGCATCATCATCACCAGCATTTGTTATTGCCTGACATTTGGATAAAAGCCATTTTCACTGGGGTGAGATGATATCTCACTGTAGTTTTGATTTGTATTTCTCTAATGATCAATGATGTTGAGCACCTTTTCATATGTCTGTTTGCCATTAGTATATCTTCTTTTAAGAAATTCTATTCAGATCTTTCACCCATTTTAATTTATTTATTAGATTTTTTTCTGTAGATTTGTTTGAGCTCCTCATATATTCTGGTTATTAATCCCTTGTCAGATGGATAGTTTGCACATAGTTTCCTATTCTGTGGATTGTCTCTTCACTTTGTTGATAATTTTCTTTGCTGTGCAGAAGCCTCTTTAACTTGATGTGATCTCACTTGTCCATTTTTGCTTTGGTTGCCTGTGCTTATTGGGTATTACTCAAGAAATCTTTGCCCAGACCAATGTCCTAGAGAATCTCACCAATATTTTCTTGTAGTAGTTTCACAGTTTGAGGTCTTAGATGTAAGTCTTTAATGCATTTTGATTTGATTTTTGTATATGGCAAGAAATAGGGGTCTAGTTTCATTCTTCTGCGTATCGATGCCCAGTTTTCCCAGCATCATTTATTGACGAGATTGTCTTTTCCCTAGTGTATGTTCTTGGCACCTATGTCAAATATGAGTTCACTGTAGGTGTAAGAAACATGTTTTGAATGAATGCTTACTCTGTGCTAGACTTGACCAGGACCTATTACATAAAATAATCTCATTTAATTTAATCCTTGCAACAAACTTCTCACATAGATGCTATAACCCCTATTTTGCAAGTGATGAAACTAAGCTTTGCAGAAATTAAGCAATGTGTTTGAGCTTACTCAGCTAGTGTATGTCAGGATAATCAGAATTTGAACCCAAGTCATTCAGACTCCTAGGTCTGTACATTTTCCCACTGAATAGGCTGATTTTGCAGTGATATTCATACAGTCTTGAGGTTGTAGCTACTCAATGAACACTTCTTTACTTGACTATATTTTAGTAGTCTAACCTGTGTGATCAAATTTAGCATTTACTGTTTATGCTACCACCTTCAGGCTAGATAGTTTCAGTGTCATACTACACTCTGCCTCAATCCTTTCACATCCTAATCCAGATATCCTGGTTACCAAACTTTGACTATAGTCTTGTTCTCAAAGATCCTTCCCAAAGAGTATTTTCAGAGTGTGTGAGTGTAGGTATGAGTGGATGGATATGGAGTGGTGGAGGCTAGCAAACATAAATGAACATCAGCCATATCTGGGGCTTCCAAACTTAAAAAGCCTCCACATTCTCTATACACAATTCAGTGGATTTTTGCTTTGGTTGCCTGTCATTATTTTAAATAATACATTTTGAAATTTACAGTGAAATCTGAGAAATCAAAGCAACAGAATGTCACAAAGAAAAAAACAGATGTGCTACACAATGAGTGGGGCTTGTACTAAGACTTGAGCAAAATGTTCTCATTTGTACCTTTTAACCATTATCAAGTTGGAATGAATTATAGGCATACCCCCATTTTATTGCACTTCACTTTATTGCACTTTGCAGATGTTGCATTTTTTTGTTTTGTTTTACAAATTGAAGGTTTGTGGAAACTTTTCTTTGAGCGCGTCTCTGATGCCTTTTTTTCCAATGGCATGTGTTCACGTCATGTCTGTACTGCATTTTGGTTATGTCAAAATAATTCAATTTTTTTCATTACTATTATATCTGTTATGATGACCTGTGATCAGTGATCTTTGATGTTACTATTGTAATTGTTTTGGGGTACCATGAACTGTGCCGATATAAAATAACAAAACTTGTGTGTGTTCTGACTTCACTAACCAACAGTCCGTTCTTTTGTCTCTCTCCTTCTTCTTAGGCTTCTCTATTCCCTGAGACACAACAATATTGAATTTAGGCCAATTGATAATGCTAAAATGGCCTCTAGGTGTTCAGGTGAAAGGAAGAGTTGCATGATTCTCACTTTAGAAAGCCAGAAATGATTAAGCTTAGTGAGGAAGGTATGTTGAAAGCCAAGACTGGCAGAAAGCTAGGCTTCTTGCACCAAAGAGTCAGCAAAGTTTTAAATGCAAAGAAAAAGTCCTTGAAGGACATTTAAAATGCTACCCCGGTGAACACACAAATGATAAGAAAGTGAAATAGCCTTATTGATGATATGGAGAAAGTTTTAATGGTCTGGATAGAAGATTAAACCAACCACAACATTCCCTTAAGCCAAAGCCTAATTGAGAGCAAGGCCCAAATTATCTTCAATCTATAAAGGATGAGACAGCTGAGAAAGTTTCAGAAGAAAAGCTTGAAGTTAGCATAGGTTGCTTTATGAGGTTTAAGGAAAGAAGTTGTCTACATAACACATTGCAAGACAAAGCTGAAAGTGCTGATGTAGAAGCTGCATCAATTTATCCAGAAGATCTAGATCAGATCATTAACAAAGATGGCTACACTAAATGATAGATTTTCAGTGTAGATGAAACAGCCTCTTAGAAGATATCATCTAGGACTTTCATAAATAGAGAGGAGAAGTCAATACCTGATTTCAAAGTTTCAAAGGACAAGCTGAGTCTCTTAGGTGCTAATACAGCTAGTGACTTTAAGTTGAAGCCAATGCTAACTTACCATTCCTAAAATTCTAGGGCTCTTAAGAATTATGGTAAATGTACTCTGCCTGCGTTCTATAAATGGAACAACAAAGCAGGAATGACAGCACAGGTGTTAATAGCATAATTTACTGACTATTTTAAACCCACTGTTGAGACACACTGCTCAGAGAAAAAAGATTCCTTTCAAAATATTACTGCTCATGGGCAATGCAGCTGGTCACCCAGGAACTCTGATGGAGATGTACAAGGAGATGAATGTTGTTTTCATGCTTTTTAACACAACAATTCCGTAGCCTATGGATCAAAGAGTAATTTTTACTTTCAAGTCTTACTATTCAAGAAAATCGTCTCATGAGGCTATAGCTGACATAGAGATTCTTTGGGTGAATCTGGGCAAAGTAAACTGAAAACCTTCTGGAAAGAGTTCACCATTCCAGATGGCTACTCCATAGCCATTAAGAACATTTGTGATTCGTGGGAAGAGCTCAAAATATCAGCATTAACAGGAGTTTGAAAGAAGTGGATTTCAACCCTCATGAATGACTTTGAGAGTTCAAGACTACAATGAAGGAAATAACTGAATATGTGGTGGAAATGGCAAGAGAACTAGAAGTGGAGCCTTAAGATGTGACTGAGTTGCTGCAATCTTATAACACTTTAACAGATGAGGCCTTATTTCTTATGGATGAGAGAAAAAAGTGGTTACTTTAGACGGAATCTACTACTGGTGGAGAGCTGTGAAGATTGTTGAAATGACAACAAAGGATTTAGAATATTATATCAACTTAATTGATAAAACTGCAGCAGGTTTTGAGAGGATTGCCTCCAATTTTGAAAGATTTACTGTAGGTAAAATGATATCAAACAGCAGCACATGCTACAGAGAAATCTTTCATGAAAAGAAGAGTCCATCAATGTGGCAAATGCCATTGTTGTCTTATTTTTAAAAATTGCCACAGCCACCCAAACCTTCAGCAACCACCCAACTCAGATCAGTTAGCAGCCATCAACATGGAGGAAAGACCCTCCACCAGCAGAATGATTAAGACTTGAAGGCTCAGATGATTGTTAGCATTTTTGAGGAATAAAGTATTTTTAAATTAGGGTGGGTACATTGTTTTTAAATACATAATACTATTGCACACTTAATAGACTACAGTATAGTGTAAGCATAGCTTTTATGTGAACTAGGAAACCAAAAAATTCATGTGACTTGTGAATTTTTTGGTGGTCTAAAACCAAACTCACAGTATCTCCAAGGTATTCTTATATTATGTTAAATGAGATATTTTAAATACACAGAAAATTATAGAACATACTAGAATTGACATCTGTATGCCCACATCCCAAATTAATAAAAGTTGACATTTTGCTCAGGATTTTTTTTATTTTTTTAATTAAAAAATTATGTTGCAGAAACTTTAAGTTTTAAGATGGTGAAGTAAAACAGTGATTTTTGAATTTGGGTGAATTTACACATGGGACTACATAGGCACTTTGTGTTTATTTCTATATCCCCTCCTTATGCATTCTCTCCTGAAATTGATTTGCCTGAGAAAAGATTTCAGGATGACTTAATAAAGTTGCCCATTGATAGATCACTAAAAATAATTTTAATTAATTAATTTTTAATTGACAAAATAGATATATATTTATTGAAGCTCGGTGTGGTGGCTCACGCCTGTAATACCAGCACTTTAGATGGCTGAGATGGGTGGATGGCTTGAGCCCAGGAGTTCAAGACCAGCCTGGGCAATATAGTGAGACCTCGTCTCTACAAAAAATACAAAAATTAGCCGGGCATAGTGGTGCGCACCTGTAGTCCCAGCTACTCAGGAGGCAGAGGTGGGAAGATCGCTTGAACCGAAGAGATTGAGGCTGCAGTGAGCCATGATGGCGCCCCTGCTCTCCAGCCTGGGCAACAGAGTGAGACACTGTCTCAAAATGAACAAAAAAAGATATATATTTATGGTGTACAACATGATGTTTTGAAAATGTATACTTTGAGATAATTAACATGTGAATTACCCTACCTACTTATTATTTTTTGTGGTGAGACACTTAAAATGTTTAAATTGTATATTTTTAAATACACAATATGTTGTCATCAACTATAGCCACTGTGATATACAATACATCTTATGGACTTACTCCTTCTGTCTAACTGAAATTTCGTGTCCTTTGACCAACATCTCCTAAGTCCCCCACTGCCAACCCTCTAGCCTCTGGTAACCACCATTTTACTCTATTTCTATGAGTTTGACTTTTTACACTCCACATTTAAGTAAGGTCATGTGGTATTTATTTTTCTGTCTTTGGCTAATTTCACTTAATATGTGGTCCTTCAGGTTCATCTATATTGTCAAAAATGACACTCTTTTTTTCTTTCTTAAGGCTGAATACTGTTCCATTGTGGATATGTGCCACATTTTCCTTATCCATTCATCCATTGATGGACACAGGTTGATTCTATTTCTTGCCTATTGTGAATAATGCTGCAATGAATGTGGGAGGGCAGGTATCTCAACCTACTGATTTTAAATCCTTTGGGTATATATGCAGTAGTGGGATTACTAGATCATATGGTAGTACTATTTTTAATCTTTAAAGAAACCTCTATACTACATATTATGCTATTTTCCATAATGACTGCATTAATTTACACTATCATCAAGAGTGCACAAAAAATAATTTGTGATGAAATATGTTAAGTGATTTTGGCATGTAACTCAGAAAGAGTTCAAGGAATAGAGTGACATTATTATACCAAACTCTTTCTAGTACTTGTTTATATAAACCAAATTTCTTTGTCCTGGCAAATACAAAAATGTTAAAAGAAGAATAGAATTGATACTGAACTCTATCTCTAGCAAAAAGTAATATTCACCCTGAGATACATGAATTAATTAAAAACCCATTTTCAACTAATGCATTAAGAGATGCATTTGCAATAAAATTTAATTTTGGGTTTAGTAATTTTTCATCAAAATATTTAATACATGTATATTGTTTTAAAAAATTGTGTAATATGGATCATTGTAATGACAGCCCAGTCCAGAAAAAAAACACATAGAGCCTTATGTTAATAAAAAAGAAATTAATTTTAATTTATGTGCACATTTTAATGTGGATAAATTATAGATATTCAAGCATAAAAATCCGGGGAGGGAATGGAATGGATGTATGAGGTCGAGGAAAAACAGGAACTATGTATATTTAAAGTAGACAATGGTGAGCAATAAAGAATGGTTTAGCAGTTTTATTTTCTTTACGCTATGTGGAAAATAATACTCCTTGTGCCTATTTGCACATATCACAAAAAATGTCAACTTTAAAATGTGCAAAGGAGCACATTGTTCTTAAAAGTTTGGGGAGAATTAGAATAAAAATACACGAAGGCCAACTGAAATAAAGACTTCACTGCCTCCTTCTCTCAAAAATAAACTCAAGTCAGTCCTTTGTGGCATCCTACATATGTATTTGAAAAGAATGTGAATTCTCTATTATTTGAGTTCAAAGTTCCATGTGAGTCTATCAGAGAGTACCTGTCAAGTGTTACTCAAATCTTCCATAGGTTTGCTAATCTTTGTTTGCTTGAGCCATCAGTTTCTTAGTAAGGTATATTAAAAGTCTTCCACTCTAATTGTGGATTTATAAAATTTTGTCATTTGGCTAATGTTTTGCTTTATATATATTGACACTATGTTGTCAAGTACATAGAGGTACATCACTGTGATTATTGTTGGTGGATTTTTCTTTTTGTTGTTACTAAATGTCTTCTTATTTCTAGTAATCCTTTGCATTTTATAATCTATTTCATCTGATACTAATATCATTAAATCAACTTTTCTTAGTATTTGTGTAGTATATATTTTTCAATCTTTTTACTTTGTGTATTATTACGTTTTAGATGTATCTCTTGTAAGTATCAGATGGCTCGCTACTTTTAATGCAGTATGAGAATCTCTCTTTTAATAGTTGTATTTAACCTGTTCACATTTATCATTTAAGTATCTTGAGGTATTTCTCCTCTTCAGTTTGTCTTTTCTTTTTACTCTGCTATTTATTTAATTCATTTTTTCTCTTTACCTGCTTATTGGAAAAATCAAGGATTCTTTATTCCTTTTCCCCCCTCTCTTGGTTTGTTATACATTTTATTTCTATTATTTTAGTCATTATCCTTAAATTTTTACTCTTTATACTTAACACAAACCAAAGTTTATCAATATTTCAATCCTTCTAAACAACACAATGATTTTAAGCTGCTTTAATTCTGAGTTCACACTTTCGATTTTCCATGTTACTATTGTTTAGATGTTTAATTTCACCTTATAATGATCACTTTTATTAGGACATTTTTATAGTTGACATTTATTGAAGAGGCAATAGAGCAAAATGATTATGAGCACAATCTATGTAGTCAGACTGTGCCATTTACTAGCTGCGAGACCATGAGCAAGTTACTTAACCTCTCTGTTTTCTCATTTATAAAATAGGATTAAATAGGTAACTGTCTCAGGATTGTAGTAAAATGTTTATGAGAGTGTCTGCCTCGTATTGCTTTATAAGTATTATGTACTAGTGGTGGAAATAATGTTTAGATTTATCAAAGTGTTTAGCACTTTATTTACAGTGCTTTTTGCATTTAACACTTTTCTTCTAGCTTCTATTTTATTCTCATGGTGACATATCATTTAGTAATTCTGTTAGTTTGTCAGTAATAAATTCAGGATTTATATGTCTATTAAAGTTTTTATATTATGTTCACTTTAGGATGATAGTTTAGCTGCGTATGGCTTATTAGATTGTTAATTTTTTTCTTAGTACTATGAATACATTATCTCACTGTTTTCTGAGATCTCATTGGTAATGCAATATGTACAGCCAACATGCATTTCTTTCCTTTGCAGTTAATTATTATTTTCTTTCTGGCTGCTATTTGTTCTGAAATTTCACCACAGTGTGTCTAGGTGTGGTTTGCTGTAACTTATCCTCCTAAAGATTCAAGATGCTACTTGAATCTGGGGACGCTAGATTTTTTTAATTCTGAAAAATTTCTGGCAGTTATTACCTTAAAGATTGCATTTATATTGTAACCTTCTAAAACTCCTGATTGCCTTGTGTTGACTCTTCTGAATCTATGTTTCATGTCTCTTAACCTCTTTCATATTTTCCATCTCTCTATCTCTTTTTGCTGTGTTTTCAGTGACGCCCTCAGATTTATCTTCCAGTTAATTTAACTCTCTTCAGCTATCTCTAATATATTGTTTAACTAATACGTTGAGTTTTAATTTCAATAATTACATTTTTCAATGTGCATTCTTATTTATATATTTTCAAAACCTACTTATTCTTACTATATTGTTTATTCCTTCCTTTATCTTTTATTCTTTTAGTTGACTTCAAAAGATGCTAAACTAAGTACATTTTAAATTCTGAATTATTTATTGTTCTGGGGGTCCAAATTCTCACCACATGTTTTTTTCTTGAAATTTTTGAATGTCAACCAGTCTTCAAAGGAGTTATTTTCAGTAGGCATCCTAGATCATTTGGTTGTAGAGAGCCAGTCCTGTACATCAATTTGGCTTTTTTTGAGATCTCTACAGAATTAGCTTTCTTCAGACTTATTTTTATGATTATTATATGGCCTCAGGTTTCTATAACATGCAAGTATTGTGAATTGAAAACTCACGTCGTGGATGATTCAGATTTGGGAGCCTGTATGTGTAGTCAATTCTCTGTATTATTATTATGATAATCCACAGTGCCAAGAAGATGATGAAGTACTTTGCTGCTTCCCTTAGCTAGTAGGCAGAGTTTTCCTATTACCCGTTTTATATAAGGGATACTTTTTGTGGCATGTGGCTTTATGCAGTGGGCTCAATTCTAGTTTTCTACATGGGCCTGAGTCCTTATTTGCTATTCCTGAGTAGATGTTAAAATCCAAACTCCCAGATGCAACTCTATTCCTTAGATCTCCATAAGCTGCTCTATTTCAACAGCCATTTGCCATTCTGACTTTGAGATTCTTCTTGTTTTTTGGCACACGGGGATTTATTCTTTTTGTTTTTAACCTTGATTATGCATTTAAAAATGATTTTGTAATGTTTTATCTAGTATTTATTTGTGTTTGGAGCAAGAAGTTTGTGTTTGTTTTTACTGATATCGTAGTACACTACCTTGATAAGAAATCCCTCTGGTTTTATATTTGTCAGAACCAAAAACTTGGTAAGGGAGTGTTGTCATACAACTGATCCTAGATCAAGGATGTAACAATAAAAGTACTTTTGTTAATGTGCATTGTGCTTTACAGTACTTAGTATTACTTATTTGAAGCTATACTCTTGATGTATAAGTTGCTTCAAATAACTTTCTTCAAACACAAATATAAACTAATTATCGTGCATTTTTATTTAGTGTGGAAACTTTTATACAGCTTTCTCCAAGGACAATTTAAATACAATGTAAATGGTGCAAGGTTTAGAATGCAGTAAAGAGGCATTATGCTTAGCCAGTTTCTCTCATATTGTTTTCCTGGGATGTTTCACAAAATTTAGTATTCTTGCTAAGATGTCTCTCATGACCTTTTTGAATTCTGAATCTTGATCCTCAAAGGTGTGTTTTTGTTGTTGTTTTTCAGAGTCTCATTCTGTCACCCAGGCTGGAGTGCAGTGGCATGATCTCGGCTCACTGCAACCTCCACCTCACGGGTTCAAGTGATTCTCCTGCCTCAGCCTCTCGAGTAGCTGGGATTATAGGCGTGTGCCACCACACCCAGCTAATTTTTTATATTTTTGGTAGAGATGGGGTTTCACCATGTTGGCCAGGCTGGTCTTGAACTCCTGACTTCAAGTGATATGCCTGCCTTGGCCTCTCAAAGTGCTGGGATTACAGGTGTGAGTCACCGCAACTGTCCAATCCTCAAAGTTTTTTAAAAGATCATTCAATCATATAGCCTACATAAAACAAAAACTCACGTTGGTTTGGTACCACTTTACTACTGAAGTGAAATCTCAGGATTCAAATGATCTTTTTTTCTCATCAAAATAAATTTAAAAAAATTTTGTCTGTCAAATTTAGAGGCTATATTTTATCAAGGGTATTCAGGGCTGTTCAGAGGAGATCTTTGCTTGGAGCTCCTTGGTTATCTCCATAGAAATATTTTCTCATGACGGGCGTGGTGGCTCACACCTGTAATCCCAGCACTTTGGGAGGCCAAGGCAGGCAGATCACCTGTGGTCAGGAGTTGAAGACCAGCCTGGCCAACATGGTGAAACCTCATCTCTACTAAAAATAAAAAATTAGCCAGGCATGGTGGAACATGCTTGTAGTCCCAGCTACTCGGGAGGCTGAGGCAGGAGAATTGCTTGAACCTGGGACACAGAGGTTGCAGTAAGCCGAGATTGCACCACTGCGCTCCAGCCTGAGCGACAGAGTGAGACTCTGTCTCAATAAATAAATAAATAAATAAATAAGCAAACAAACAAATAAATAAATAGTTTAACATTATAAAAATAAAGATTTTCACATGAATGTGGATTTTGATGCTTGCCTTTTTCCATTTACATGTCACCTTCCCATTTTTTCACAGAGGACTGCCAAGAATCAAGTTCATCTCATCTCTGGGTTGGACAAAACACATTCCTAGTTTACTGCACTTTTCAGTAAGGTTAGCCAGAATATTGGACCGTATATGCTCTATACTCATAACTGTTAGAAAAACACAGGCTGGGAGTGGTGGCTCATGCCTGTAATCCCAGCACTTTGGGAGGCCAAGGTGGGTGGATCACCTGAGGTCAGGAGTTTGAAACCAACTTCGGCAACATGGTGAAACCCCATCTCTACCAAAAATACACGCACACACACAAATTAGCCGAGTGTGGTGGCACATGCCTGTGGTCCCAGCTACTTGCTATTCAGGAGGCTGAGGTGGGAAGATGGCTTGAGCCTGGGAGGTGGAGGTTGCAGTGAGCAGAGATTGCATCACTGCACTCCAGTCTGGGTGACAGAGTGAGACTGTCTCAAAACAAAACAAAACAAAGAAAAAAAAAAGAAAAAGAAAAACAGACAAGATAGTTCACAAATCATGCAAATACCCTTGCTGAAAACGACAGAGCCAATTACTGGTATCTCCCTTTCAGTCTTGCATATATGCTGACATGTTATGTGATGCCCGGAAAGAATCCCCTGCTGCTCTTTGTTCAACTTTTAACTTAAACTACCTAAATCTGTCCAAAAGTTATTGTCTTTTTGAGTAGCAAGGACCTTACAGAGCAGCCAGAGATCACAACACATTTTAACAATGAGAATCTTCACTGAAATGAAGAAAACGTAATTGAATTACCATCATAAGCAGAAATATGCAAAAAACATAAAATAGAAAATTAGGGAACATTGTGCCTAGGACAAGATACTTGTTATCATCTATTCTAGTAGCAATAATAACAGCTAAGAGTTTTTGAACACTTCTGTTTCAGGCATTGTGCTAAGAGCTTAATATGCAGTAGCTCATTCAATCTTCATAGTTATCATATGACATAGGCTTTTTCTTAAAGTGCTCCTCACCTTATAGATGGAGGAACTGAAGCTCTGAATATTTCAATGACCTGCTCCAACTTACATGGCTAATAACTGGTAGAGCCAGAATTAAAATCCTGGAAGTCTGATTCTGGGCCTGAGTTCTTAACTGCTATGCTATGCTGCTTATGAAATAGACATGCTAATACTTATCCCATAGGATTATGTGGCGGGGGGTTACAATGAACCAGATAACATTATGCAATAGCATTCTTTTTATTTTATTTTATTTTTTTATTTGAGACGGAGTCTCGCTCTGTCGCCCAGGCTGGAGTACAGTGGCTCAATCTCGGCTCACTGCAACCTCTGCCTCCCGGGTTCAAGTGATTCTCCTGCCTCAGCCTCCTGAGTAGCTGGGATTACAGGTGCGTACCACCACGCCTGGCTAATTTTTCTGTGTTTTTAGTAGAGACGGGTTTCACCATGTTGGTCAGGTTGGCCTCAAACTCCTGACCTGATGATCCGCCCACCTCAGCCTCCCAAAGTGCTGGGATTACAGGCGTGAGCCACCGCGCCTGGCCTATGCAATAGCATTTAGCACTGATATGTGGAATCCAGTACTCAGTAAGTAAATGTCAGAGCATTTTGTCAGTCATGTAGCTGTCATTAGATTAGTTAGGGCCTCTTAATATAATGCTTATTAAACTGTATCCTGAAAACTCCCCACCCCAAACCACCAGTTCATTAAATAATAATTGATGATATTTATTGAGTCCTTAATATATTTCAAGCAACGATTCAACTTGTCTTCATATCATTCCTCTGAAAAATGTACTGGCAGTATCTCTATTTTATAGGAGGAGAATTGGAGGCTGAGAGAGATTAAGTAATGTTTCCAAGGACCCCTGGCCCGTAAGTCAGGATTTGGAAATCAAGCAGTGTGATACTAGTGCCTGTTGTCCTAAACACTATGCTATGCTGCAGATGTGCTATGATTAACTGAGTTATCAGCACTTGATTTTTTACTCAATTTCAGCATCACATGCTAGAATCCTGGGTCAGCAACTTACTAGTGTGTAATGATTTCTACAATCCTTTAAAGGGGATGGGAGGATAGGTAACTTTTAGAAAAAGGATCAGGCAAAAGACTTTGTTGATGATTCAGTATCTGATTTCTGCTCAGGAACATTTTAACATAATAATAATTTCAAGATGTAAATTAGTTATTTTCTCCAAAGCAGACTGTACAAGTAAAACAGAAATTACATTCCTTAGCACTATCTGAATAAATATATATACATGATATGAATACTTAGTGATATTTTAAAATGCAGATGAAAATGTGAGCATTTATACTATTGTTTGATTAAAACTACTGTTGAAATTAGCAATGTGTCACATTATCACACCAAATGTAATGAGGGAAAAAAAGAAATTCAAAAAGGCAAAATTGCATATGAATGTCAAAATATAAAGGGATCTTAAAGTGTTTCAGAGAAACAGGAAATGTAATTGAGATTCTAGAATATTGAAAATATGAAGGTCAAATGAAATTATCCAAATCTCAACTTAGTTTAGTGATAAGTTTGGGGCCAAATTTATCTAGAGAGCTACTTAGATGAAGATAGGAAAAATGAAGAGAAATTTAGAAAGATGGTACATATATCTCACTCTCACATTTCTTCTAAACCATACAAGAGAGCTGATGGAGACAAAATGTAATGTATATAAATAATTCTTGTTTATTTTTATGACAAGCTACATACATACTTTAAGTTCTACTGTACATGTGCACAACGTGCAGGTTTGTTACATGTGTATACATGTGTCATGTTGGTGTACTGCACCCATTAACTCGTCATTTACATTAGGTATATCTCCTAATGCTATCCCTCCCCCTCCTCCCCACTCCACAACAGGCCCTGGTGTGTGATGTTGCCCTTCCTGTGTCCAAGTGTTCTCATTGTTCAATTCCCACCTATGAGTGAGAACATGCGGTGTTGGGTTTTTGGTCCTTGCGATAGTTTGCTGAGAATGATGGTTTCCAGCTTCCTCTATGTCCCTACAAAGGACATGAACTCATCCTTTTTTGTGACTGCATAGTATTCCATGGTGTATATGTGCCACATTTTCTTAATCCAGTCTATCATTGTTGGACATTTGGCTTGGTTCCAAGTCTTTACTATTGTGAATAGTGCCGCAATAAACATATGTATGCAAGTGTCTTTATAGCAGCATGATTTATAATCCTTTGGGTATATACCCAGTAATGGGATGGCTGGGTCAAATGGTATTTCTAGTTCTAGATCCCTGAGGAATCGCCACACTGTGTTCCACAGTGGTTGAACTAGTTTACAGTCCCACCAACAGTGTAAAAGTGTTCCTATTTCTCCACATCCTCTCCAGCACCTGTTGTTTCCTGACTTTTAATGATCGCCATTCTAACTGGTGTGAGATGGTATCTCATTGTAGTTTCGATTTGCATTTCTCTGATGGCCAGTGATGATGAGCATTTTTTCATGTGTCTGTTGGCTGCATAAATGTCCTCTTTTGAGAAGTGTCTGTTCATATCTTTTGCCGACTTGTTGATGGGGTTGTTTATTTTTTTCTTGTAAATTTGTTTGAGTTCATTTTAGATTCTGGATATTAGCCCTTTGTCAGATGAGTAGATTGCAAAAATTTTCTCCCATTCTGTAGGTTGCCTGTTTACTCTGATGGTAGTTTCCTTTGCTGTGCAGAAGCTCTTTAGTTTAATTAGATCCCATTTGTCAATTTTGGCTTTTGTTGCCATTGCTTTTGGTGTTTTAGACATGAAGTCCTTGCCCATGCCTATGTCCTGAATGGTATTGCCTAGGTTTTCTTCTAGGGTTTTTATGGTTTTAGGTCTAACATTTAAGTCTTTAATCCATCTTGAATTAATTTTTGTATAAGGTGTAAGGAAGGGATCCAGTTTCAGCTTTCTCCATATGGCTACCCAGTTTTCCCAGCACCATTTATTAAATAGGGAATCCTTTCCCCATTTCTTGTTTTTGTCAGGTTTGTCAAAGATCAGATGGCTGTAGATGTGTGGTATTATTTCTGAGGGCTCTGTTCTGTTCCATTGGTCTATATCTCTGTTTTGGTAGCAGTACCATCCTGTTTTGGTTACTGTAGCTTTGTAGTATAGTTTGAAGTCAGGTAGTGTGATGCCTCCAGCTTTGTTCTTTTGGCTTAGGATTGTCTTGCCAATGAGGGCTCTTTTTTGGTTCCATATGAACTTTAAAGTAGTTTTTTCCAATTCTGTGAAGAAAGTCATTGGTAGCTTCATAGGGATGGCATTGAATCTATAAATTACCTTGGGCAGTATGGCCATTTTCATGATATTGATTCTTCCTACCCATGAGCATGGAATGTTCTTCCATTTGTTTGTATCCCCTTTTATTTCATTGAGCAGTGGTTTGTAGTTCTCCTTGAAGAGGTCCTTCACATCCCTTGTAAGTTGGATTCCTAGGTATTTTATTCCCTTTGAAGCAATTGTGAATGCGAGTTCACTCATGATTTGGCTCTCTGTTTGTCTGTTATTGGTGTATAAGAATGCTTGTGAGTTTTGCACATTGATTTTGTATCCTGAGACTTTGCTGAAGTTGCTTATCAGCTTAAGGAGATTTTGGGCTCAGATGATGGGGTTTTCTAAATATACAATCATGTCATCTGCAAACAGGGACAATTTGACTTCCTCTTTTCCAAATTGAATACCCTCTATTTCTTTCTCCTGCCTAATTGCCCTGGCCAGAACTTCCAACACTATGTTGAATAGGAGTGGTGAGAGAGGGCATCCCTGTCTTGTGCCAGTTTTCAAAGGGAATGCTTCCAGTTTTTGCCCATTCAGTATGATATTGGCTGTGGGTTTGTCATAAATAGCTCTTATTATTTTGAGATACATCCCATCAATACTTAATTTATTGAGAGTTTTTAGCATGAAGGACTGTTGAATTTTGTCAAAAGCCTTTTCTGCATCTATTGAGATAATCATGTGGTTTTGTCATTGGTTCTGTTTATATGTTATGTTTATTGATTTGCATATGTTGAACAAGCCTTGCATCCCAGGGATCAAGCCCACTTGATCATGGTGGATAAGCTTTTTGATATGCTGCTGGATTCGGTTTGCCAGTATCTTATTGAGGATTTTTGCATTGATGTTCATCAGGGATATTGGTCTAAAATTCTCTTTTTTTGTTGTGTCTCTGCCAGGCTTTTGTATCAGGATGATGCTGGCCTCATAAAATGAGTTAGGGAGGATTCCCTCTTTTTCTATTGATTGGAATAGTTTCAGAAGGAATGGTACCAGCTCCTCCTTGTACCTCTGGTAGAATTCGGCTGTGAATCCATCTGGTCCTGGACTTTTTTTGGTTGGTAGGCTATTAATTATTGCTTCAATTTCAGAGCCTGTTATTGGTCTATTCAGAGATTCAACTTCTTCCTGGTTTAGTCTTGGGAGGGTTTATGTGTCCAGAAATTTATTCATTTCTTCTAGATTTTCTAGTTTATTTGCATAGTGGTGTTTATAGCATTCTCTGATGGTAGTTTGTATTTCTGTGAGATCGGTGGTGATATCCCCTTTATCAGTTTTTATTGCCTCTATTTGATTCTTCTCTCTTTTCTTCTTTATTAGTCTTGCTAGCGGTCTATCAATTTTGTTGATCTTTTCAAAAACCAGCTCCTGGCTTCACTGATTTTTTGAAGGGTTTTTTGTGTCTCTATATCCTTCATTTCTGCTCTGATCTTAGTTATTTCTTGCCTTCTGCTAGCTTTTGAATGTGTTTGCTCTTGCTTCTCTAGTTCTTTTAATTGTGCTGTTAGGGTGTCCATTTTAGATCTTTCCTGCTTTCTCTTGTGGGCATTTAGTGCTATAAATTTCTCTCTCAGCACTGCTTTAGCTGCCTTTAACAAATTTTGATATGTTATGCTTTTAATTGTATTAAACTGAAAATATTTTAATTTTCCTTGTGATGTCTCTATTGTATCATGATTTATTTAGAAGTATATTTCCTGATTTTCAAATGTTTGTGCATATTCTGGATATGTTTTTAAAATGTATTTCTAGCTGTATTCTTTTGTGACCTGAGAACATACTTTGAATGATTTCATTTCTTAAACATTTGCAGAAGACTTTCATTTCTTAGACAATGAAGCAGATATGCTTTATCCTGTTTCCCCTGTTGAGTACAACTAAAACCCTGGAACTTATATACAGAGCAAACATAAAAAGATTTTGGAAAAGATAGGACATGGTACTGAGCTCCCAGGGTTTTCTCTTCGTCTCATATATCCCAGACTTGGAGCTAGAGAAATCACCAACTCAGAAACAGTAATGGGTACAGACAAAATAAAAGTGTTCCAATAAAAGCATTGCCTCTCTAACCAAAGGACTAGGAAAGGGGAAGCATAGCAGGACAGAAACTTTTAAACAGTAACTGTTGTACTCCAGCCAAACACAACAGAAAAAGCAATTGTCCTACAACCATTCATATAAGCAAATAAAGTGTGGGTAGGCTAGACATCCACCTTCGTAGCTTGTAACAAATAGACCCAAACCGTCACCAGGATTGTGTCAGAGAAGACCAATTAGGGAGTTACTTTCATCCTCACCAGTTGGTAGTGAGACCCTCTGCTCCTGGTGTCAGTGGAGATCAAGTGGGAAGCCTGGACTTCTATTCCCAACTGGCTTTAATGGAGTGTTCCTCCAGTTCTCTACTGAGGTGGTGTTAGAGAGGGCCTAGTGAAAAGTTAGGACTTTTGGCACCTCTCAGTGGTAATGAGGCCGTTCTTCTACCTCAAGGTGTCTGTGGTGGTCATGTAGGGAGCAAAAACAAGGCACTCCTACCCCTCTCAGCCAGAGAGGTATCAACTGAAGCCTAATGGGGATCCAGAACTCTCCCAGCTCTCACAGTAAAGGGTGCCTTCTCTTAAGTGTCAACAGAGGCCAAGTGGGAGATCTGGATGTCTAAACCCTTTTGTCAGTAATAAGGCTCTATCACCCTTCCCCTCCCAGAGTAATGTCAGCTACAGCTGGCTAAAGCAGAGCTTTTAAATAATGAGATTTGGAATTTCATAACATAATACAGAGTTCCCCAGGTTTCCTTCAAAAATTATATGGCATACAAAAAAAAAAAAAAAAAGAAAGAAAGAAAATCTCAATCTGAATGAGAAAAGGCAATCTGGAGACACCAACAACAAGATAACATAGCTGTTAGAATTATTTACAACTATGTAAAGGTATCCATCATAAAAAATACTTCAAGAAGCAATTACAAACATACTTCCAAAAAGTGAAAAGTAGAAAGCCTCAGAAAAGAAACAGAAATTCTCAAAAAAAATAGAGAATGTAAAGAAGAAAAAATTATAAATTTTAGAACTGAAAAACACAATAACTGAAATAACCATCTCAGTGTATGGGTTAAACAGCAAAATGGAGGGGACAGAGGAAAGAATCAGTGAACTGAAAGATCGAGTAATAAAAATTACCCAAAGTGAACAAAAGAGAAAATAGATTGAAAAAGGAATAGAGCCTCAAAGACCTGTAGGACTAAGACAAAATATGTAACATTAATAAGAGTCCTAGAGGAGAGAAGAAAGAAGGTAGAGCTGAAAAAGTACTTAAAGAATAATAGCTGAAAACTTCCCAAATTTGTCAGACATTAACCTGAAGATTTAAGAAGTTAAACAAACCTGAAAAGAATAAACTCAAATAAATCCATGCTAAGACATATCATAATTAAACTTTTGCAAAATAAAGGTAAAGAAAAAATAACACCTTTCCTATAGAGAAAAAAAAAAAAAACAACAGTTGGAATGGAGACGATTTCTTATTTAAAAAAAAAAAAAGAAAAGAAACATGAAGTCTAGAAAACACTGGCACAATGTTCCCAAGTGCTGAAACTAAAAAACTGTCAACACATAATCCTATACCCACTGAAAATATCCTTCAGGAATGAAGGGGCAATCAAAACTTTTCAAATGAAGGGAAACTAAAAGAATTTGTCACCAGCAGACCTATCTTAAAAGAAAGACTAAAGACAGTTCCTTAATAAAATGAAATGATTAAAAAGGAAGCTTGCAGCATCAGGAAGAAAGAAAGAACATAGTGAGTAAGAATATGGGTAAATAAAATAGATTGTTCTTTTCCTGTTGAGTTTTCTAAATTATACTTCACAGTTGAAGTGAAAATTATAATGGTCTCATATGATTCTAATTGTACATAGATGAACTATACAAGAAAATTATATTGTAAGTGACAAAGTGAAAGGATGTAAATAGAGGTAAGGTTTTACACTTCACTCCAAGTGGTTAGATGATGACACGAGTAAACTGCAATATGTTATGCATGTATAATGATATATATAGTGAAAGTATTTTAAACTACTTTAAGATAACTGCAAATAGAAAAACTCAAACACACTAGATAAGTCAAAATGGAGTTCTGAAAATTGTTCAAGTAGCCCACAAGAATACAGGAACAAGATAATGGAGAAGAAAAATATAGAAGATAAACAGAAAACAAAAAATAAATAGACGGGTCTTAACAAAGTAATAGTTACATTAAATGTAAATGGTCTGAATATACTGATTAAGAACAGAGATTGCCATTATGGATTAAAATCACGATCCAACCATGTACTGTGTATAAGAAACTCACTTCAAATATAACAATAGCAGCACGTTGTAAATGAAAGGAGGGATAAAAAGACATCAGGAGTGCCTTTATTGATATCAGATAAAGTAGACTTCAAAGCCAAAAAATATATATTTATGAAGGAAAGAAAGAAACATTATATAATGACCAGTGGGTTGATCCACTAAGAAGTCATGGTAGTCCTAAATGCACATGCATGAAACAACAGAGCGGTAAAATATGCAAAGCAAAAAAATAAAAAAATAAAAAGGAGAAATAGACAAATCCACTACTATAGTTGGGGAATTCAACAACACTCTCTCAACATTTGATGGAAAAACTAGACAGAAAATCAGCAAGGCCATATAAAATAAACAATATAATCAATGAATCAACAGGATTTAATCAAAATTTGTAGAACACTCCACCCAATAATGGCAGAATAAACATTCTTTTCAAGTACCCACAGAACATCTACCAAGAGAGGTCATATCTTTGGCCACATAATGAACCTCAACCAATTTTAAAAAATTGAAATCATATAGAGTGTGTTCTGCACCCACAATGAAATCAAATTAGACACTAATAATAGAAAAATTCCAAACACTTGAAAACTAAACAACATTCTTCTAACAAATCTACAAATCAAATAGAAGACTCAAGGAAATAAAAAATACATTGAATGGAATTAAAATAAAAATAAAACATATCAAATTTCATGAGACACAGCTAAATTAATGCTGAGAGGGAACTTTGTTGCACTAAACACATACAATAGAAGAGCATAAAAGTCTTAAATTAATAATCTAAGCTCTAACTTCAAAAACCTAGAAAAAGAAGAGCAAGATAAACCCAATGCAAGCAGAAGGAAGAAAATCTTAAAGATAAGCAGCAAAAATCAATGAAATTGAAACTATAACATCAATAGAGAAGAACATTGTCTCAAAGTAAAGAGTTGACTCTTTGAAAAGATTAATAATATTGGGGAAAAAAACTTGTAACAAGTCTGTAAAATAAAAACAAGAAAGCCAGAAGACACAAATTACCAATATCAGGAATGAAACAGGAGATATTGCTACAGATCCTGCAGACAGCAAAAGGATAATAAAGGAAACTATGAAAAACTGTACACACATAAATTTGACAACTGAGATAAAAGAAACCAATTCCTCAAAAAGCAAAAACTACTACAACTCACTTGATATGAAATGAATAATTCAAATAGCCATATAACTCCTAAGAAAACTGAATTCCTAATTTCAAAACTCCATAAAAATAAATCTCTAGGCTCAGAGAGTTTTGCTGCAGAATGCCACCTAATGTTTAAAGAATAGTTAACCATCAAACATATTTTAAAGGATTCAAGAAGAGAAGATTGTTCTATTATGTTTACCCGGATACTTGTTATATCTGTTGTACTTTCTTCATTCCTGATTTACCAAGTTTCTATTAGGTATCATTTCTCTTCTCCTCAAAGAACTTTTTTTTAGCAGTTCTTTTATGACAGGTCTGCTGACAACAGATTCTCTTCATTTTTCTTCATCTGAAATATCTTTATTTCACCTTTATTTCTGAAGAATATTTATGCTGAATATAGAATTTTGGGTTGACAGTTATTTTCTTTCAGTCCTTTGAAATGCTGATCTCCATGGTTATTTACAAGAAATCTAGTCATTCACATCATTATTCCCTAAAGGTGATGTGCTATTTCTTTCTGCCTGCTTTTAAGGTTTTTTCTTTGTTTTTAGTTTTTGGCAATTTGATTATGATGGGCATGGATTTCTTTAGGCTTATCTTTTGGGGTCTGGGGTTCATTGAGCTTCTTGAAGTTATAGGTTTATGTTTTGCACCAACTTTGGGGAATTTTCATCCATAATTTATTCAAATAGTTTTTTGTTTTGAGATGGAGCCTCACTCTGTCACCCAGGCTGGAGTGCAATGGCTTGTTCTCGGCTCACTGCAACCTCCGCCTCCTGGGTTCAAGTGATTCTCCTGCCTCAGCCTCCCAAGTAGCTGGGGTTACAGGCATACGCCACCACGCCTGGCTAATTTTTGTATTTTTAGTAGAGACGGGGTTTCACCATGTTGGCCAGGCTGGTCTTGAACTCCTGATCTCATGATCTGCCCACCTCGGGCTCCCAAAGTGCTGGGATTACAGGTGTGAGCTACTGTGCCTGGCCTATTCAAATAATTTTTAAGCACCCTTCTTTCTCTCGAGCTTCAGTGACTTAACTGTTAGACCTTTTGGTTGTCTCCGTGTGTCTGAGGATCTGTTTTTTAATTTAATTTTTTCCCTTTGTTTTTCATAGTGGATCATTTCTATTGGTCGATTGGTCTGTCTTCAAGTTCTCCTGACTCTTTCTCTGTCATCTCCATTCTGCTACTGAGCCCTTTTATTATGTTTTTTAATTGTATTTCTCAGTTCAAAAAATTACATTATGTTCTTGTATCTTTTTTTGCTAAGGTTTATACTTTTCATTCATTCATCCTTACTTTTTGAGACATTTTTATAACAGCTTTTTTAAACAAACAATTTTTAATAGCTGCTTTGTCTGATAATTCCAATGTCTGTCATTTGGTCATTGATGTTTGTGGATTATTTTTTCCTATGCAAGTTTACCTTTTCTTGGTTCTTTATATACCGAGTAGTTATGGATTTCATCTTGAACATTTAAAATATCATATCGCAAGAGTCTGGGTTCTGTTTAAATCTAATGGAAAATCTTGATATTTTGGCTCTTGCAAGCAGTCACCTCTGTCAGGTTCAGGTCTCAAGTTTTAACCATCCTTCTGTGGGTTGTGATTTCAATGTTAGTTCCACTTTCAAAGTTTTTGAAGTATGATTGTTATTGGTCCCATGTGTGTTCCGCCAAGTGTTCCATCTGGGACTTGAATGCAGACTAACTTCTCACTCAGCTTTCAAAGTTACATTATGCTTTTCAGGGTCTAATTCACACATGCTCATGATTTCATAAACAATGTTATGGGTTTTCTATCCTGGTATACTCTCTTGCTTTCTATAATCTTACAGGTACTTTTGGTTCCCTGTGTCTCCCTTTTTTGGTCCTCTGGCTCAGTAGCTAAGGCTGTCTTTACCCCCACACTGCTGTGCATTTCCCATGACTATGCCCACATTTGGCACCAGCTTGTGGGAGGACAGAGGAAGAAATGCAATGCAGGTTCAGTCTGCCTTTTCTGGACCACAGGTCCTCTCATTTGAAAGGATAGTCCCACTTTCTTGGAGTTTTTGGCCCCTACCAACCCCTGTTTCTGCTTCTGTTGCTGCTGCTGCCACTGATACAGTATTGCTTGGGGACTAGAGTGTGAGAAAATTGAGACATTTTTAAAATGTTAATTTTCCTCATTTTGAGCATTTGAAAGTTACTTCCCTGCTTCTTGAGTGATAACTAGAGGGTTTTTCCTAAAACTTCCTCTGTTCATACCAATTCCCACTTGCAGGTTTTGGGCTGCATTAAGTCTAGGCTGGAGGATAGCAGAAGAGGTACAAAATGGTAAACTCATTGCTGGATTGGTAACACTTTAAATTATGGTCTACTGCTCCAGTCTTCCTGCTACTATCTACTTTTCGGAGTCCTTGAATAGAAACTCACATACTTAACCAAGGTTTTTAAACTACATTCAGTGGGAGAGAATATAGAGTGTGCTTTCTCCAAATTACTGAGAACTTGAACTTATGAATTATCTTTTAAAGCAATTAGAAATGTGAAAGTAGTATATTTTATGTTTACCTTAATCTTTACCATTTCTGACACTCTGAATTTATTTACATATGTCCAAATTTCCATCTATCATCATACTCCTTTTGCCTTTAATATATTAGTATTTAGTTTTAAATTCTTGTTTAAAAATTCCAACAAATAGGTTATCACTGAATCTGGTTCTTTTGATTACGTTATCTCTGACAATGTTTCTTAAACTTACTTTTTTGGTGTTTATTGTAATTTTTGATTGAATGCTGGACATCATTTATAGAAGAACATTAGATATAGAAGTAAATAGTATTTAGCCTGGCAATGAGTACATATCTTATTTTGTCAGGCCATTAGTGTTAGGGGTTGAATCAATGTAGTCAGAAATTGAATGGAATTTGGGTTTTCTTGTTGCTGTTTTTACCTTAAGTGTGGCATGAACTTTAAATTCCTCCAGATATTGGTTGCTGTTACCTTGTGCTTAGGATGGGACTGGGGTGTGAGTGGGTTTTTCTCAGTATTTCCATTACCCCCCGATACGGTTTAGGTGTTTTGTCTGCTCTAAATCTCATGTTGAAATGTGTTCCCCAATGTTGGAGGTGGGGCCTAATAGAGGGCATTAGGGTCATGGAGGTAAATCCCTTATGAATGTCTTGTTGCCATCCTCATACTAATGAGTGAGTTCTCATCCTATGAGTTCATGCAGGAGCTAATTGTTGAAAAGAGCATGGCGTATCTCTTCCTTCCTCTCTCATCATGTGACACAGCTGTTCCCTCTTGGTCTTCTTCTAGGAATGGAAGCTTTCTGAGGCCCTCACCAGAAGCAGATGCTGGTGCCATGCTTCTTGTAGAGCCTGCAGAATTGCAAGCCAAATATACCTCTTTTCTATATAAATTATCCAACGTCAGGTATTTCTTTATAGCAATGCAAACAGACTAACACATCCCCTCAGCTTTTATTTGTCCATTCACAGCTGCACTACAGTGCTGAACTCTCTATACATGCTTACTAAACTACTGTTGCTTCTTACTCCATGCTGGGCTTATGGTGGAAGATGGAATGATTTTCTTTTGTCCTACTGCAGCTTCTTCCTTAGATAAGTCCGTGCACTTGGGCCTCAAACGTAGGGCTTTCTCAGCGTTCTTACCTCTCTTTTGTGTGGCAGTCAAACTCTAATTTGTTTTGTGGTTGATCTGGTGTGGGAGTTTCCTTCCCCTCTCCTAGGTGATATAATATCCTTTCAGGATCCTGAGCCCAAGGTAGATTTTCTTGGTATCCTTACAGGATCCTGAGTACAAGGTGGATTCCTGCCTCTCTCTTAGGAGTAGGTTTCTGCTTTTACCTCTCCTTTCTTTTTTCTTTTTCTTTCTTTCTTTCTTTTTTTTGAGACACAATCTCTGTCACCCAGGCTAGAGTGCAGTGGCACAATCTTGGCTCACTGCAACCTCTGCCTCCTGGGTTCAAGCAATTATTTTGTCTCACCCTCCCAAGAAGTGGGGATTACAGGCACACACCACCATGCTCAGCTAATGATTGTATTTTTAGTAGAGACACGGTTTACCCATATTGGTCAGGCTGGTCTTGAACTCCTGACATGAAGCAATCCACCCACCTCCGCCTCCCAAAGTGCTGAGATTGCAGATGTGAGCCACCATGCCCTGTCCACTTCTCCTCTTGAAGAAATAGATTTCTGCTAGTGGCCTGGGAGCTAAATAATTTGCTGCCATTTCACCAGTGAGTTAAAGCATTCGATTCAGATAAATGAAAGGTGAGGGAAGCAAGTGGGACTTGTGTCTTTCTCCAGCAGTAGCCAATCACCTCCTGCATACCTGTGGCATTGAAAGGAGTTCTCCTCAGTCTCCTGACTTTTCTTCAACCTTTTTATTGAACATCCTGTAGAGGTCTGTGGAAGTGAGTGTGAGCTCTCCTTATGTCTGTGGTTTTTATATATTCCAAACTGATATGCCAATCCCCACTTGTCTTTTAAGAATTAATTTAAAAATTAGCTTATTTCTTCTTAACCACTTGTGTGGCTCCCTCATTTTCCCTTCTGCTCTGCCAAAGATGAAACATATTATGTGTCTCATCTCTTTTTACAGTGGTTGGTTACCATGAAACTCATTTTGCTTGTTTTCCCTAGTCTGTAGTTTGGATATTTGTCCCCTCCAAATCTCATGTTGAAATTTTATCCCCAATGTTGGAGATGGGATCTAATGGGTGGTGTTTTGGGAGTGAAGATGGATCCCTCAGGAATAAATTAATCCCCTCCTTCGGGGAAAGGGTGAGTAAGTTCTTGCTGTATTAGTTGAAGGAAGCTGGTTGAAAAAACAAAACAAAACTAGTTCTTTCCCCAACCTCTTGCTTCCTCTCTCACCATGTGATCTCTGCACACACTGACTTCCCTCTACCTTCTGCTATGAGAGGAAGCAGCCTGAGGCCCTCACCAGATACAAAATCTTGGACCTTTCAGCCAGCGTAATTATGAGCCAAATAAATCTTTTCTCTTTATAAATTACCCAATCTCAGGTATTTCTTTGTACCAACACCAAATGGACTAAGATCCTATGCCTTCAGATTTTTGATGGGTTAAAGAAATGTTACATTTTTATAAATTATCCAGCTTTTTCTCATTGTTAGGGTGGAAGAGATAGTCAATTGCATCTCTCTATATCCTAAGTAGAAGCACAGTCTGCTCATACATCTTTAATTATTTCTTACTATAAATTCCTAGAAGTGCAATTGAAACAAAGGATATGCATAAACATGTTTTTAAGACTACTTTGTACATATGGCCAAATTGCTGTAAGGAAAATTTTGCACATCTTCTTCCTTCAGCTACTGCTATAGTAGTCCAGCATTATAATTTCTATATCAAATAAAATGATCCCTTTACTAAGGTGTATTTGATTAAAAAAATTTTTTCTGTTGAACTAAAATGAACTATATCTTTTATTAAAAAAAACAGATACATAGTTCTAAACTAATAGGAAGGAACACATGCTAAGGTGTTATCATTAAAACATTTGATAATTAGTTTTTTTGTGGGTTTTAATAATCAAGACTCCTGAGAGATTGTGTAAAGATCACCTTACAGTAACTCTTGCCTTACGGGGAAAAGTGTTTCTTTGCAATGCCAACATAACTGAGCTGAGCTAATGCCAAAATATATCACTTGGAAGATGGGAGAGCATAACAGAAATAAGTGTAATCAATAGTTGGGGAAATAAAGCTCAATTGGTCTCTGGATGTTACAAGCGGTTTGGCCAGATCTCCAAATCTACTAACCCTAAAGCCATTTTCTCCTACTACTATAGGTTCCTGAAATTGGAAGTCATATCTTAAGACAAATTAGTAGCTGGAACTCTGACCACAGGTCCCTGTGTGATCACTTCTCTGGTGAGCTTTTCTGCATGGCCAAGACATTTTTTACCCAGACCAGAGACAAGCTAAGCAGCCTGCTTTTTGTCTTCTTTTCCCTCGGAGCTATTCTGGTTCTTTTTTTCCTTCTGAGGACAGAGGTATCCCTTGATCAGGAGACACTCTGGGGCCAGTAAAGGTATCTACTTCTACCCCACAACACCTTGCCAACACCCAGGGCATTATGGAATGATTAGCAAGACACTGCCTTACACCCACTCCTGTCTCCTGTGATTCATGGTGTCCAAAAGTAGGCCAGTTGGCTTGGGGAAGTTGCATGGTCAAAAAGAATGATGCAAAACAATCAGCAGAGTCCAGGGGAATAATGACTAGAGGAGGACTCAGGCAAATTCAGCCATGGATATAGCAACATAGCAAGGAATAGACTGGCTAAATTACATGGACAGTGGATGTCAGTGTAGGACTGAAACTGATCAAGGACAAGAAGCAGATCACACATATGTGGACCCTATGCTAACCCCCCAGAATGAAGGAAAGAAGAAAGGGGAGAGGGAGTGTCCTGGATTCTCTGTATCAGGGGTGTCCAACATTTTGGCTTCCCTGGGCCACATTGGAATTGTCTTGGGCCACACATAAAATACACTAACAGTAATGATAGCTGATGAGCTTTACAAAAATCATTAAAAAATCATAATGTTTTAAGAAAGTTTGTGTTGGGCTTTATTCAAAGCCATCCTGGGCCGCATGTGGCCCACAGGCCGTGGTTTGGACAAGCTTGGTCTAAGTATTTACTTAAAAGAGACTAGAAAAACACAGAAATGACAGTTTACCTTGTATTGGTAAGGTTACATTTTCTGTCTTCAATAGAAATAGGAGGACTAAGAGCTAAGTTAAGCTTCAGAGAAATGAAGCTTAATTTTTGCATACATGTATTTGTTTCTAAAATTCATAGCCACACCACATGACTCAGAGCTTTTTTCTCCCTCAACACATGCTGCTATTCATCTAAGTACTGATTAAAAGTTCGACTGTTTCTGAGAAAGGTGCAGACCATGATAGGACCTTGGGTTTTTAAAGCATCAGGGTTCTAAATATGACAGCTTGGTTTGAATTTAGTTTTATTATCTCCTCTCTTGGAACCCCAGAAGATAGTCCCCCCAAAAAAGAGAGACCCCTGTTCTTCTATTTCCCTTCGTTGACAATGTTGTGCGAAAAAACACAAGCCTGGAATTCCTGAATTATGCAAGAATGACCAGGGCATACCAATTATCTTTAGAGAACGTGTGGGCTTGACACGTTCATGCATGACTCCAGATGAGCAGGTTTTTGGGTGGGTGATTTTCCCTTGTCTGTCCAACCGTCTTTATCCACAAAGATTCCAGCTTGTTTGTAATAAACCAGATCCCTGAATAAGGCAGCCTCAGGCCCACTTTATAGGCCCATTATACCAAGCAAGGTAGGGAGCAGAGAAGAAAAGCTACAAAACTAACCAGAAGGGAACACAAGAAGGGAAAGGAAATGTGTGTGTGTGTGTGATATCTTCTCTGTCTCTCTGAAAACACAATTCCCTGCTCACTTGTGTGGCCTCTTCCCAAATCAGAGCCTCTCTTCCTTTTCCTATGCCTCTCATCTTTTTCTTCTCTCTTCCTTTCCTGTCCTTTGCCTATTTTTTTTTTTTTTTGAGATAGAAGTGGGGAAACTGGAAGTTATACTGTGTGTCTCCAGCAGTGTCCACAGTTGAAATAATAATGGCTAATATTCAGGAGGCAGTTATGATGTTCCAGAACTGCATCAGAAACTTTCCAGAGAATATGGTATGTTTGGCGAGGGGCAGAACGTTATGTAACATGGGAGCATAAAATGTGAGGAGGGTAGAAGAAAGACGCTGAATGCCAGTGTGACCAAACATCCCTGTTTTCCTGACACCGTCCAGGATTTTGCATTGAGATTTCTGCATTCTGAGCAGACGCTCAGACCTGGGCTAACCAGCATGTTTGTCACCCTACTGTGCTCCCACTTGCCCTTTTTAATTAGAGAACTTACTCTCTCTTTCCTCACCCTTCATGGTGTTCTTATAATTCAGCTCAGTGGGAAGAATTAGGGTGTTCTTTGCCAAAGGATTGCATCTAAATCTCTATCACGGTGGTCTTAGCCTTTTTCTGCTGCTATACACAATAAATGACCATTGGAGGCATGACATGCACTAAGAACTACTGCACAGATGGGATGGTCTCTGAATTTGCACACAATTCCTAGTGATTTGCTATAATTGGATCCCTTTCTCTCATACTACACAAGTACACAAGTGCAAGACAGACTTTTTTAAACAGATAAAAAATGAATCTCCCCTAGTTTACTTTTAGAGATAGTAATTAGTTTTACAGTAGTCCCCTGTTTATCCATCGTTTCCCTTTTGGATGTTTAATTATCAGCAGTCAACCAATGTATTAAAGTATTAAATAGAAAATTCCAGAAATAAACAATTCCTAAGTTGCACACTGTTCTGAGTAGCATGATAAAAATCTCTCCCTGTTCTACCTTATCTGACCCAGGACGCAAATCATCCTTCTGTCCATCATATTCAGGACCTTAGACACTCCCTTCCTGTTAGTCACTTAGTAGGCGTCTGGGTGATCAGATTGACTGTCATGGTATCACACTTCTTGTGTTCAAATAACCTTATTTTACTTACTTATGGCCCCAGAGTGCAAGAGAAGTGATGCCAGCCATTGGAATATGACAAAAAGAAGCTGTAAAGTCCTTCTATTAAGTAAAGAGGTGAAAGTTCTTGACTTAAATAAAGAAAAATAATTGTATGCTGAGGTTGCTAAGACCTACAGTAAGAACGAATCTTCTATCTGTTAAATTGTGAAGAAGGAAAAAAAATTGTACTAGTTTTGCTGTCACATCTCAAACTGCAAAAGTTACAACCACAGTATGTGATAAGTACTTAGCTAAAATGGAAAAGGTATTAAATTTGTGGGTGGAAGACATGAAGAAACGTGTGCTAGTTGATGGCAATTGAGTTAAGAACTGTCTGCAGTTTCAGGCATCTGCTAGGCATCCTGGAACATATTCCCTGTGGATAAGGGGGATTAACTGTAAATATTTGCGACCCCTCAAATTGGCCTGGGTACACTCATGTGCCCTGTCACCACAATTGATAACCATTTATTTAGCTCCTTTCTTTTCAAGGTGTGTGAAGTCCATGATGGAGCATGAGCATTGCCTGGGAGCTGACAAGAAATATAGACTGTTGAGCCTCAACTTACAACTGCTGAATACAAATCTACCTTTTAACAAGGACCTTAACTGATTTGTACTTACATTACATTTCCAGAAACACTCTAGAGCAGTGGTTTCCAAAGTGTTATACTGGACCAGCAGCATTGGCATCACCTGGGAACTTGACAGTAGTGTAAAACGTCAGGCCTCACTCCAAATCTACTGAATCAGAAACTCTGGGAGTGGTGCCCAGCCATCTGTGTTTTAACTAGCCCTCAAGGTGATTCTCATGTGAGCTAAAGTTTGAGAGCCACTGTCTAGAGCATGGACAGAAAAGCATGATACTCCCTTTCCGTGATACGTAGCCTATGGCAAGTATGGCTAATCAATTATGACACCCTTTCTGATTGAACCTGGACATGGCTTCAGAGTGTTTCTCAAAATGGCACTCTAGTCAGTCTCTACCAGTTTAATGGAGATCTATTTGTCATCCCAGGATAAGTGGCTACACAAATGCCTCAACAGGAACCTGTGAACATATGTTAACAAAAGAGAGAGGCACTCTTTTGGGCACAGGCTACAAAAGCCTCTGTGTAACCTCCATGAAAACACTGATAGCTGTTAGGATGAGGATTATATCCTTTCATTGTTAGTCTCATAAAGCAATGCCATGGTAAATTCACATTATCAGGGACAGTGGTCAAAATGCACTGCTGCTATGCTTGTTCAATATACCAAGTCTCTCTTCCAGACCTCAGCCATCTCTCTCATCCTTTTGTCCCTCTCATGTGTATGATGATGCAGGAGAGCTGTGGCCTTTCTAGTATAGAAGTGCTCATAGTGCCCTGCACCTCCAACTTCTAATACTCAGTGACCTCCTAATTTTTTTATTAGTATCTGTCTTGCCCATTCCTTGATAGCAGAAATCACATTCATCTTGCTCATTGTTTTTATTAGTTTCCTAGAGCTACCATAACAAATTATTACAAGTCAGGTAGTTGAGAATACAGAAATTTATTCTCTTGCAATTCTAGAGACCAGAAATCTGAAATCAGTATCACTGGGCCAAAATGAAGGTGCCAGCAGGGCTGCACTCCCTCCAGAGGCTCTAGGGGAGAAATCTGTTCTTTGCCTCTTTCAGCTGCTGATGGCTGCCAGAATTCTTTGGTTTATGTTGCACCATGCCAGTCTTTACTACCATTGTAACATCTCCACTGACTGTGACCCTCCTGACTCCCTCTTATAAGGATCTGTGTGATTACATTGGGCCCACCCAGATAATTCAACCCAGTGTAGGCCCCTCCCCTCAAGATCTTTAATTTAATCACACATCTTGCCATATAAGGTAATATTTTCATGTTTCAGGGATTAGGACGTGGACATATATTTGGGGCCACCATTCAGCTCACTATACTGCTGAATCACAGTGATTGCCTGGCTCTTAGTAGGCCCCCAATAAAACCGTGTGATATGAGTGGATAAAAGAATAAAGAAATTAAGATGCAAGAGTAGATGGTATCATCTAGGATGAGTGCTGAGAGAGAGGATGGCTTTCTTTTTGGTTGGGGGAGTGGTATGGGGTCAGGGGTGGCTACATGTATATATATATGTGTATATATATAAAAATATATATGTGTATATATAAAAAACATATATATGTGTATATATATAAAAATATATATGTGTGTATATATATAAATGTATGTATATATATAAAAAATATGTATGTGTATATATAAATATATATGTGTATATATATAAAAATATATATGTGTATATATATAAAAACATATATGTATATATGTGTATACATATATAAAACTATATATGCGTATATATATAAAACTATATATGCGTATATATATAAAACTATATATGCGTATATATATAAAACTATATATACGTATATATATAAAACTATATATGCGTATATATATAAAAATATATGCGTGTATATATATAAAATATATATGTGCGTATATATATAAAAATATATGTGCGTATATATATAAAATATATATGTGCATATATAAAAATATATATGTGCGTATATATATAAAATATATATGTGCATATATATAAAAATATATATGTATATATATAAAAAATATATATGTGTATAAATATATAAAAATATATATGTGTATATATATAAAAATATACATATGTGTATATATATAAAAAATATACATATGTGTATATATATAAAAAATATATATATGTGTATATATATAAAAAATATATATATTTTTTCAACTTTTAAGTTCAGGGGTACCTGTGCAGGATGTGCAGGTTTTTTACACAGGTAAATGTGTGCCATGGTAATTTGCTGCAGGGATCATCCCATCACCTATGTATTAATTGCAGCCTCCATTAGCTATTCTTCCTGATTCTCTCTCTCCCACCACCCGCCCTGGCAGGCCCCAGTGTGTGTTATTTCCTCCCATGTATGCATGTGTTCTCATCATTCAGCTCCCACTTATAAGTGAGAACATGTAGTGTTTGGTTTTCTGTTCCTGGGTTAATTTGCTGAGGATAATGGCTTCCAACACCATCCATGTCCTTGCAAAGAATGTGATATTGTTCCTTTTTATGGCTGCATAATATTCCATAGTGTATTTGTATCGCATTTTCTTTATCCAGTCTATCATCCATGGGCATTTGGGTTGATTTCATGTCTTTGCTATTGTGAATAGTGCTGCAGTGAATGCATGTATGTATTTTTATATAGAATGATTTATATTCCTTTGGGTATATACCCAGTAATGAGACTGCTGGGTCAAATGGTATTTCTACCTCTGTGTCTTTGACAAATCCCCACACTGTCTTCCACAATGGTTGAACTAATTTACACTCCCACCAACAGTGTAAAAGTGTTCCTTTTTCTCTGCAACCTCACCAGCATCTGTTGTTTTTTGACTTTTTAATAAAAGCCATTCTGACCGGTGTGAGATGGTATCTCATTGTGGTTTTAATTTGTATTTCTCTGATGATCAGTAATATTGAACTTTTTTTAATACGTGTGTTGGCTGCATGTATGTTTTATTTTGAGAAGTGTCTGTTCATGTCCTTTGCCCACTTTTTACTGTTTTTTTTTTATTGTAAATTTGTTTAAGTTCCTTGTAGACTCTGGATATTAGACCTTTGTCAGATGGATAGATTGCAAAAATTTTCCCCCTTTCTGTAGCTTGTCTGTTCACTCTGATGATAGTTTCTTTTGCTGTGCAGAAGTTCTTTAGTTTGATTGTCAATTTTTGCTTTTCTTGCAATTGCTTTTGGCATTTTCATCATGAAATCTTTATCCGTGCCTATGTCCTGAATGGTATTGCATAGATTTTCTTCTTGAGTTTTTATAGTTTTGGGTTTTACTCTAAGTCTTTAATCCATCTTGAGTTAATTTTTGTATATGTTGTAAGGAAGGAGTCTAGTTTAAAATTTCTGCTTTTGGCCAGCCAGCACTCCCAGCACCATTTATTGAACAGGAAGTCCTTTCTTCATTGCTTGTTTTTGTCAAGTTCGTCGAAGATCAGATGGTTGTAGGTATGCAGTCTTATTTCTGAGTTCTTTATTCTGTTCCATTGGTCTATGTCTCTGCTCTTGTACAAGTACCATGCTGTTTTGGTTACTATACCTTGTATTAACGGTATAGTTTGAAGTTAGGTAGCATGATGCCTCCAGCATTACTCTTTTTGCTTAGACTTATCTTGGCTATTTGGACTATTTTTTGGTTCTATATGAATTTTTAAATAGTTTATTCTAATTCTGCAAAGAGTGTCAATGGTAGTTTAACAGGGAAAACACTGAATCTATAAATTACTTTGGGCAGTATGGCCATTTTCATGACATTTATTATTCCTAACCATGAGCATGAAATGTTTCTCTACTTGTTTGTTTCCTCTCTGATTTCTTTGAGCAGTGGTTTGTAGTTCTCCTTGAAGAGGTCCTTCATTCCCGTGTTAGCTGTATCCCTAGATATATTATTCTGTTGGTAGCAGTTGTGAATTCATGATTTGACTCTCTGCTTGCCTGTTTGTGTACAGAAATGCTAGCAATTTTTGTACATTGATTTTACATCCAGAGACTTTGTTGAAGTTGCTTATCAGCTTAGGAAGCTTTTGGGCTGAGACAATGGGGTTTTCTAGATACAGAATCATGTCATCCACAAATACAGAGAATTTGACTTCATCTCTTCCTATTTGAACACCCTTTATTTCTTCCCTTGCCTGATTGCCCTGGCCAGAACTTCCAATACTATATTGAATAGGAGTGGTGAGACAGGGCATGTTTGTCTTGTGCTGGTTTTCAATGGGAATGCTTTCAGCTTTTGTCCATTCAGTATGGTGGTGACTGTGGGTTTGTCATATATGGCTTTTATTATTTTCAGTTATGTTCCTTCATTGCCTAGTTTATTGAGAGTTTTTAACATGAATGGATGTTGAATTTCAGCAAAAGCCTTTTCTGCATCTATTGAGATAATCATGTCGTTTTTGTCTTTAGTTCTGTTTATGTGATGAATCACATTTATCGATTTACATTTGTTGAAACAACCTTGCATCCTGGGGATGAAGCCTACTTGATCATGGTGGATAAACTTTTTGATGTGCTGCTGGATTTGGTTTGCCAGTACTTTATTGAGGAATTTTGCATCATGTTCATCAAGAATATTGGCCTGAAGTTTTTTTGTTGTTGTTGTATTTCTGCCAGGTTTTGGTATCAGAATGATGCTGGCCTCATAGAATTAGTTAGGGAGGAGTCCCTTCTTTTCAATTTTTTGGAATCATTTCAATGGAAATAGTACCAGCTCTTCTTTGTACCACTGGTAGAATTCAGCTGTGAATCCATTTGGTCTTGTGCTTTTTTTGGTCGGTAGGTTGTGTATTACTGCCTCAATTTCACAACTCGTTATTGGTCTATTCAGAGATTCAATTTCTTCCTGATTCAGTCTTGGGAGGGTGTATGTGCCCAAGAATTTATCCACTGCTTCTGGATTTTCTAGTTTATGTGCATAGAGGTGTTTATAGTATTCTCAGGTGGTTGTTTGTATTTCTGTGGAGTCAGTGGTGATATCCCCCTTATCATTTCTGATTGTGTTTGTTTGATTCTTCTCTCTTCTTTACTAGCCAAGATAATGGTCTATATATTTTATTAATTTTCTCACAAAACACCTCCTGGATTCACTGATTTTTTTGAAGTGTTTTTTTGTATTTCTATGTCTTTCATTCAGCTTTGATCTTCGTTATTTCTTCTCCTCTGCTAACTTTGGGATTTGTTTGCTCTTGGTTCTCTAGTTCTTTTAATTGAGATGTTACTTCTTTACTTGCCAACCTGATGGTCTGTATATTTTATTAATTTTCTCAAAAAAACAGCTTCTGGATTCACTGATTTTTTTAAGTGTTTTTTTGTGTCTCTATCTCTTTCAGTTCAGCTTTGATCTTAGTTATTTCTTGTCTTTTCTGCTAGCTTTGGGATTTGCTTGCTCTTGGTTCTCTAGTTATTTTAGTTGAGATGTTATGTTGTTAACTTGAGATCATTTTAGCTTTTTTAACGTGGGCATTTAATGCTATAAATTTCCCTCTTAACACTACCTTAGTTGCATCCCAAACATTCTGGTATGTTGTCTCTTTGTTCTCATCAGTTTCAAGAACTTATTGATTTCTGCCTTAATTTCACTGTTTACCCAAAAGTCATTCAGGAGCAGGTTGTTCAATTTCCACATGATTGTGTGGTTTTGAGTGAATTTCTTAATCTTGAGTTCTAATTTGATTGTGCTGTGATCTGAGAGACTTTGTTATAATTTCAGTTATTTTGCATTTGCCGATGAATGTTTCACTTCTGGTTATGCGATCAATTTTAGAGTAAGTGCCATGTAGTGATGAGAAGAATGTATATTCTGTTAAATAAGTGGGGAGTTTGGCAGATATCTATCAGGTCCACTTAGTGTAGAGCTGAGTTTAGGTCCTAAATATTTTGTTAATTTTCTGTCTTGATGATTTGTCTAATATTGTCAGTGGGGTGTTAAAGTCTCCCACTGTTAATGTATGGGAGTCTGAGTCTCTTTGAAGGTCTCTAAGCACTTGCTTTATGAACCTGGGTGTTCCTGTATTGGGTGCATATATATTTAGGATAGTTAGCTCTTCTTGTTGAGTTGAACCCCTTACCATTATGTAGTGCCCTTCTTTGTCTTTTTTGATCTTTGTTGGTTTAAGGTCTGTTTTGCCAGAAACTAGGTTTGCAACCCCTGCTTTTTTCTGTTTTCCATTTGCTTGGTAAATTTTCCTCCATCCCTTTATTTTGAGCCTATGTGTGTATTTGCATGTGAGATGGGTCTCTTTAATACAGCACACCGATGGGTCTTGTCTTTTTATTCAGCTTGCCATTCTGTTTTAATTGGGGCATTTAGCCCATTTACATTTAAAGTTAGTATTGATATGTGTGGATTTGATCCTGTCATCATGATGTTAGCTGGTTATTTTGCAGGCTTGTTTGTGTGGTTGCTTTAGAGTGTTACTGGTCTGTGTATTTCAGTGTGTTTTTCTAGAGGCTGGTAACGTATTTTCCTTTCCATATTTAGTGCTTCCTTCAGGAGCTCTTGCAAGGCAGGTCTGGTGGTGATGAATTCCCTAAGCATTTGCCTGTCTGAAAAGGATGTTATTTCTCTTTCACTTATGAAGCTTAGTTTGGCCAGATATGGAATTCTGAATTGAAAGTTCTTTTCTTTAACGATGTTGAATATTGGCTCCCAATCTCTTCTGGCTTGTAGGGTTTCTGCTGAGAGGTCTGCTGTTAGTCTGATGGGCTTCCTTTTGTGGATGGACTGGCCTTTCTCTCTGGCTGCCCTTAACATTTTTTCTTTCATTTCAACCTTGGAGAATCTGATAATTGTGTGTCTTGGAGTTGATCTTCTCATTGAGTATCTTACTGGGGTTCTCTGCATTTTCTAAATTTGAATGTTGGGAAAGTTCTCCTGGATGATATCCTAAAGTGTGTTTTCCAACCTGGTTCTATTCTCCCTGTGTCTTTGAAGTACCCCAGTCAGTTGTAGGTTTGGCCTCTTTACATAATCCCATATTTCTCAGAGGTTTTGTTCGTTCCTTTTCATTCTTTTTTCTCTATTTTTGTCTACCTGTCTTATTTCAGAAAGGTAGTCTTAAAGCTCTGAGATTCTTTCCTTCACTTGATATACTCTGCTGTTGATACCCGTGATTGCATTGTGAAGTTCTTGTGTTGTGTTTTTCAGCTCCATCAGGTAGGTTATGTTCCTCTCTAAACTGGCTATTCTGGTTATTGGCTTCTGTATTGTATTATCATGATTCTTAGCTTCTTTGCATTGGGTTACAACATGCTCTTTTAGCTCAGTGAAGTTCATTATTACCCACTTTCTGAAGCCTACATATGTCAAATCAGCTATCTCAGCCTCAGCCCACTTCTGTGCCCTGGCTGGAGAAGTGTTGTGGTCATTTGTAGGAGAAGAGGCATTCTGGCTTTTTGACTTTTCAGCGTTTTTGTGTTGATTCTTTCTTATCTTTTGGGACTTATCTACCTTTTATCTTTGAGGTTGCTGACCTTTGAATGAGGTTTTTGTGGGGTCTTTTGTTGTTGTTGTTTTCTGTTTGTTTTTCTTTTAACAGTCAGGCCACTCTACTGTAGGGCTGCTGCAGTTTGCTAGGGGTCCACCCCAGACCCCAGTCACTTCGATTTCTCCTGTACCCAGAGGTATCACAAGTGAAGGCTGTGAAACAGCAAAGATAGCAGCCAGCTCCTTCCTCTGGAAGCTCTGTGCCAGGGGTTACTGACCTGTTCCTGGCCTGCATGCACCTGTAGGAGGTAGCTGAAGCTCCCCATTGGCAGGTCTCACCAAGTCAGGAGGAATGGGATCAGGCACCTGTCCCAAAATGCAGCCTGGCTGCTTTTTGGTAGAGCAGGTGTGCTGCACTGGCCGGGGGCAAGGTGGGGGGTGGGGACTTCCTTGTCCTGATTGCTTGTATTCTCCAAAGCCAGCAGACTGGAGCAGCTGAGTTGACAGAACCACATAAATGGCTGCCACCCCTCCCCCAGGGAGCTCTGTCCCAGGTAGAGATCAAAGCTCTGTCTCTAAAGCTTTGCTGGAGTGGCTAAAGCCCCCACAGGAAGGTCCTGCCCAGTGAGGAGGAATGGATCAGGGTCTTGCTTAAAGAAGCAGTCTGGCCACAATCTGGCAAGGCAGCTGTGCTGCATTGTGGGGGACCCTTCCTTGTCTGGATCTTCTGTGTTCTCCACAGCTGGCAGGCTGGAGCAGCTGAGTCTACTGAATCACAGAGATGGTGGCTGTCCCTTTCCCCAGGAACTTGGACCATCTCAAGTAGACTCCAACTCACTGCCATTGGGGGCTGGGATTCCAAGCCAGTAAATCTTAACTTGTGATGTGCTGTGGAAATGGGGCCCACAAAAAGATGCTTCCTGGCTCCCTGGATTCAGCTCCCTTCCTAGGGATATGTACAGAAGGATTTCCCACCATGCTGGGAAACTCAGGGCCAGAATATGTAAGACTTCTGGACCTCTGTGTGTGGCCGAGTGGCTGCTGTGCTGAAGCTCCGCAGAACTTTGGTATTAGACCCAAGGCCCTGGTAGCATGGACTTACAAGGGGAATCTCCTGATTTGCAGGTTGCAAAGATCCATGGGAGAAGTGTGGTTTCCCAGGCAAGGTCACACAATCACTCACTGCTTCCCTGGGCTGGGGTTGCTTTCCTTGGCTCCGTGCTGCTCCCTGGTGGGCCATCACCAACTCTCTGCTTTTCTTCATTCTCCAAGGGTCGAGCTGTTCCTCCAGTCAGCCCCAATGCGAGAACCTGGATATCTCAGTTGAAAGTGCTGAATTCACTTGCCCCTTTTCATTCCTCTCTGAGTGTTACAGACCACAGCTGCCTCTAATCAGCCATCTTGAATCACTCTGAGGAGATGGCTTTCAAAGGTAGCCTTGTGTAGTGCTTGAGAGCACAGTCTCTGGGGCCAGACTGCATGGGTTTGTATGCCAGCTATGCCACTTACTAGCTGTGTAACTTTGGGCAAGTTACTTAACTTCTCTGTGCCTCTGTTTCTTCATCTGTAAAATGGGCACAGCAATACCTGCTTTGTAGAATTATTTTAAGAATTGTATGAGCTAATGTACATAAAGGTCTTAGACTAGTGTTTTTCATATTATCTAATAATGTTAACTATACCCAGCACAAAGCACATGGCCAAGCATACAGAAGATACTGAAAAATGACTAACTGTGTAACTTTGGACAAGTTACTTAACTTCTCTGTGCCTCTGTTTCTTCATCTGTAAAATGGACACAGCAATACCTACTTTGTAGAATCATTTTAAGAATTGTATGAGCTAATGTACATTAAGGTCTTCAGTGTTTTGCATATTATCTAATAATATTAACTATACTCAGCACAAAGCACAGGGCCAAGCATACAGACAATATTCAAAAATGTGTGTTGAATGAAAACAGGAAGGAAGGCACAGACTCTGTCCTCCAGGCACTCTTGGCTTGGTAAAAATTTTAAGAAAAACTTTAGGATGGCTATAATATTCAGCAGAATGAGAAAAGTGCCCTAAACAAGGGGGAAGGAAGGATCCATCAGGATCTGAGAGGGGATCATTAGTGGCCCTATGGATAATTAGTGGCTCTGTGAAGGATGTATGAAATCATGGCCTCTGAGATGGGCCTTAAACAACCAGTTGGATTTTCAAAGTGGACACCAAGGCAGTTTGGGTGGAAAACCAAAGCAAAGGAGGTTTGCTCCTTGAGCAAAGGAGTGGAAGCAGGAATGCATACTGATACAGCTGGAATCTGGGCAATGATGATCAAGGGAAAGGAAGAGAAACATATAAAGGTTGATTATGCTCAGATTTTGAATGCCAGGCTAACAAGTTAATTGAGTAGGCAATAGGAAGCCCTCAAAGATTTTTTTAGTTGAGTAAATTACACAACCAGAGAGAATGTTTTAGGAATACTGATTGGGAAACAACAGATTGGAGATGGGGAGAGGCAGGGAAACTAGTGAGGATATTACTATCATACACTAGGAAAGAGGTGAAGGGGCTCTACCCTAGGTAGATGACAGAAGGGACAGAAAGGAAATGAAGGCTACAAGATGTATTGCAGGGGTGAAATTAACAATATTTAGTAGCAAGGGGTAGGGGAAAGCACAGATTCCAGGCTATCCTACTGAATAGCTGTGGGACTTAGTGCAATTCATTTAACTTTTCTGTGTCTCAGCTTCCTCATCTATAAAATGGAGGTAGCTGACTCAGAAAAAAAATCTTATGAGGCAACCAATGTTTTGGACTACATAGAATTACTATGACTCTTATTGGCATGTGGATGTATAAGAGCTGTTTGGTTGCAAGTCACAGAAACACAATTCAATTGAGCTTAAACTCCCCAAAAAGGCAGACTACATTTGTTCCCATGATCAAGCCAGGGCAAAGACAAGAGTAGCGCTGGCCTTGGGGACAGCTGGAAATCAGAAAGAAACACAGTGCTTTTAAGCATTCTTTCTTCCTCTCATCTGTCTTCTGTTTATGCGTCAGCTGTATTCTTTCCTGCTGGAGGCTGGCGTTCTCCATGTGGTGAGAAACTTTACTACAGGGCTGCCTCAAGTTCACATCCTTCCACGCCATTGATCCAAGAACAAAAAGGGTTTTCATCTCTAGCTCCAATGAGAAAAATTCCACAAAAGAATGTGAATTGGCCAGGTTTATATCTTATGAGCACTTTATATTTGGACCTACCTCCACAACAGTAGTAGGGATGGGAGGAGAGGTGCTAGGAATGGTGGCTTCCTAGGGTCACACAGTCATGGTGGAATAGGAACAGTTTCTCAAAAGAGAGGTGGGGACCACAGACATAGCACCTGTGGAGACTTCTGGGACCAGGGCCACCACCACAATGCAAGTCACACAGGCAATAGGGGTGAAGAAGGAGTCAAGGCCACCTGATGGTTCAGGACTGGTTGTATCATTCAAAAAGAAACCCAAGGAAAGCTAGTGTATTGGGGAACATGCTCTGTGTGCTTGGATCCCTGCTGCCCCATACTTCTAGGATGCAAATGCAGACTGTATTTCTGATGGCATTAACTCTATCCTCCCCCATCCCCAACCATGCCCCAGCATTTTTAACAGCTGGCTCACCTTGAGAAGCCGTTGGTACCACATGGTTCTGTTGCACCTTCATGTTCTACTTTCTCAGTCCCTTGTGCAGTCCTGTGTGCAGGGTGTGTGTGGTTCTGTCCTGACCCTCTTTTCAGCTGTTGCCAAGAGGCACACACTTAATACTTAGACACTTCAAACATGACTACAATGTGACTGAACTGTGTGCTTTATACCAACTTATCCTCCCTTCCTCAGGTTACGTAATTTTTTTCTCAAAAGTATCAGAGTCAGATCAGAGCTGTGCAAGCCAGTAGCATCCCCTGGGCACTGCTGTCCCTGGCCTTGAACTTTTCTGGTTGGGCAATTACAGTAATACTTTGATGTTGATGACAATAATGACAACGATGATGGTGATGATGATGATGATGATGATGAAGAGGAGTAGTATAACGATACGGAGAATTACTTAGTTTTCCATAGGACCCTTCTTTTCAAAGTGAGACCCAGTCACCACATTATCTCACTAGATCCACATGATGACTCTGGAAGGCAATAAAGGCCAGTGGAAATAATATAGCTGGCCAACTGCAAAGCCTTGGGTTTGTGTTTCACTTCTCTCAGGCATGGGCAAGTCATTTCACCCCTCCAAGTCTCATTTTCCCTTCTATCAAATGGAATAATTATAGTATCTGTTTCATAGGTTTCCAGGGAAGACTGATTGTGAAAAAACAAGGTGACAGGTAGTAAGTGTTCAGTAAACCTTTGTTTTTAACCTCAATGATGAAGGACATCCAGGTTCATGATTGCTCTTTTTGATATATTATCTTGGGCAAATTACTAAATCTCACTGTGCCTCAAATTCGTTATCTCTGTGGTAAGGAGCTATTAATAATGTACTCAATGTGTAGGGTTCTTGTGAATGCCAGATGTGTTTTGATTTGTAAAACACATAGAAGGGTACTTTGCCCAGGGTCAATGCCCAATCAATTAAGTTTCAGAATTAGGCAGAGATGAGTTTGAATGTCAACTTCACTATGTACTAGCTTTGTGACCTGGGACAAATTACTGAATCACTCTCAGCCTCACCTGCAAAATAGGAATTATCATGACATCTGCCTTCTACAAAGGTTGTGAGGACTCAATAAGACAATGCATATACAGTTCCTCACACTGTGTCTGATACCAACTTGTAACTGATCTTATTTTTTTTCTTCTTTTATTCAAAGGTAGTGACATCACAAAAAAAAAAAAAAAAAAAAAAGCCTAAACTCAACGATTGAAAAGGCTTGATTTGGTCAAAGAAATAAGACCTGTAGTGGCTTGAATGATGGACTTCTAAAAGTTATGTCCAAGTCCTAATTCCTAGATCTTATGGTTGTGACATTATTTGGAAAAAGGGTCTTTGTGGATGTAATTAGGTTAAGGATTTTGACATGAAATTATTGTAGACTATCTGGATGTGCTCTAAATCCAAAGACAAGTGTCCTTTTTAGATGGAGGAAAGGGTGACTTGATACTGAGAGAGACATAAAGAAGAGGAGGGTGTGAAGATGACAGCAGAGATTGGAGTGATGTATCTATGAACATCAAGCGTCACAGGCAACCATCAGAAGCTAGGAGGGAGGCAGCAGCCAATGGATTCCCCCTCAGAGCCTTCAGAAGGAACCACCCCACCAACACTTGGATTTCCAAGTGTGGGTACTTCTGGCCTCCGGATCTGTGAAAGAATAAATTTCTGTTGTTTTAAGCCAATCAGTTTGTGGTACAGTGACCCTAGAAAACTAATACAGACCCTAGAAGGTAAGCTAAGAGATTAGTTGGGGCGGTGGAGATATTTTACCAAAGGTATGACACAGCACCTCCAGCTCATGCCATTTTTCTGTTCGAATTGGGGTTTGGAATGTGGCTGAGAAACTTCTAAGGGCCCTACAAGAAAAGGGGTTGAAGTCATTTTAGGTAGAAAAAAAGATTTCCACAAGGGAAAGAACTGCCTCCCACCCTGAGCAGGAATCATATCTCTCGATACCCTAAGGGGTTCCAAATAATCTAAGAGGTTGGCCATAAGAAGCCACTTGGGAAAATGAGGCTAGATAGAATAACCTGCGTGATAGAAGAGGCAGAAAAAAATGGACTCCATATGAAACAAGAAAAGATCAATTTACCCTCTTGGCTATGTTGTCATCTCACTGCTTTTGAAAGTTAAATTCCACTTAGGGAAAAAAAAAACCTACAACTTATTAATTGTCAAGTCTCTGCAGGTATCTGACACACAATTTTGGATGTGATGGTGACAACTACTCTGAGAGGACAACAAGTATTATTGTTACTTTCATTTTACCAATTAGGTTACTGAGACCTAAAGTCTCACAGCTGTTGAGTGATGGAGCTGAATTTTAAAGTCACCTCTGAAAAGGTGAAATACATCTACAAATACATAAATGCATTTATCTAGAGTGATAACAATTTTCATCAGATATTCCAAGAATATTATGACTTATTGGCTGAAGAATTCTCACTGGAATCTTCTGTTCTTATTATCCTGGTCTCCTCTGAGGTGTCACATTCCTGGGCAAGTCTTCCTTGGCACTTCCCTCTAAAACAATCAAGCAAACAGATTGAGCAAGGTGCCTCCTCTCTGTACTCTATGCCACTGTTTCCAAGTGATTTCCATGCCCTATGGTCTGTTCATACTTATTCTTCCACTACCAAACAAACTGTGAACAACTCAAGCACAGGTACTATATTCTCTCCATCTGCATATCACTGGCACCAACCACAGGTCCTGGTTTATGGGAAGAACTCAGCAATGTCAGATGGATGGATGGTTGGGTGGTTGGATGGGTGGGTGGGTGGATGGATGGATGATGGATGGATGATGGATGATGAATGATAGCTGAATAGATGATGGATGATAGATGATAGATGGTGGCAGAGTTTTTCCAAGGTCAATAGATCCAGGCTTCTTTCATTGTTTGAAAGAATTAAGAAAACATTAAGAAAACAAGTGATGCCAAAATAGAGTCACAACACTTGTATTATGTTTAAAATATTAACATAGTAACAATTTTAACATGCACTTAAAATATCACTGTAGTTCATAACATCATTTGGATTAAATGTGTTATTATCTATAAAGGGCTCAGAATAGGGTCTCATACCTAGCAAGTACCATGTGGCTGTTGTTGCTGTTGTTGTCATTATTGTCAAGTAATGACTAGTCAAATATTTAATTTTGAGGTCCTCTGTGAATATGTGGGTAAGACCTAGATTCCTCCTTCTTTCACCTTCTTCACTACATTTAATCAGCCCTGGTTGGGTAAATAGAAGGATGACGCTTTTCTTTGAGGAGTAGTCCCCATTTAATCCCTTTGCCTCATTCCTGAAAGCCCTTATTGTAGATATATGTTGGAAGAAGTTGGTTTAGCTGATAAAGTATATATTACATTTGGTGAAAACAACAAATCAGCTTTGTAACAGCTGCATAATAGTAGAAAGAACACTGGTCTTTCAGTCCCAATATCTATCCCTGACTCTGTTCCTAAGATACTATGAAACTTTGAGCCAACTCCTTCTCCCCTCTGGGCCTCAGTCTTCTTATCTGTAAAACAGGGAAGAGAATCAGACCAGATCACCCCTGTGGCTCACTTGAGTTTTGGAAATGCTATGAATCTCTCAATCTACTGGTAAGGCAGAATGATCAGAACAAGAAGACCAGTAACAGTCCTAGATTCCTAGGCAAGTAGGATGGAGAAGGTCATCAGGCAATTACAAGTGACCTCAAGCAGTGAGGAGGTGCACAAAGATAGCATGGTTTACCTCTGTTTACAGGCTTTCCGGCTAAGGGTGTGCTAATGAGTGAACAGATGCTTTTAGAAAAAGGCCTCGGCTTTTTTTGTCACCTTGGGGTGTGTATGCTTGTGGGAAGGGGGGTAGAGCAGAAAAGGAACTACCACTTTTGAGTGTCTACCATGAACCAAGTAGGATGCTAAGTATTTACAAGCACAAGATTATTATCTGCATTTTACAGACAAGAAATCTGAAACTGAATGAGATGGAATGACCCCAACAGGCTGATAGACAACTTTTCAGTTTCTCATTTCTACTCTCTGACTTCCCTAGTAATACGGGAAGCCAGACTATGCCTGGTGGTACTCTGTGGAACAGTACTAATCATTTTATCCTTTGTAATAGCAAATATTTATGAAGGAGTTTGGAACAGCAGAACAAAACACACAAAAACAAACAAACTATGCACACTTGCTTAGTTCATGACACATGCATTTTGCTGCTCCCCAGCACATGACCAGCTTCAGGCCCTACTTTTTGATTATTATTTTTTGAGACAAGGTTTTACCCTGTCAACCAGGCCGGAGTGCAGTGGCATGATCACAGCTCACTGTGGCCTCGAATTCCTGGGCTCAAGCAATCCTCCCATCTCAGCCTCCCAAGTAGCTGGGACTACAGGCATGCACCATCATGCCTGGCTAATGTTTAAGAAAAAATTGTGTGGACACAGGGTCTTACTAAGTTTTTAAAATTCCTGCCCACAGGTGATGCTTCTGTTTTGGGTATCCCAGCAGAGGAGCATTTTTCTCTTAGTTCTGTGAAGAATTTTGTCACTGTCCCAAACACAAAGCAATAATCCCTGAAGGACATGCAGATGGTCTCAAGGAGGTCTCCACCAATATTCCTCTCCCATCCACATCCAAGGCTGTTTCCTCGTCTCCTGCCTTGACTCATTCCCCTCAAAATTTTCCGTGTGTGTTATTTTCCACAGTCTTGTCTTCTGGTGAGTGCTGGTGAGTGCACTTTGGTTATTTCTGCCTACTCAGCATTAATCTCCCCATCTTCTGATGACATTAACTTTTCATTGAGGAATCATTTGGCCTCTCTTCTCACTCCAAATAGTTTGGGTGGGATTCATGCCCATCCATCCCTCAGGTGTAGGCATGTGGGCCTGGCCTGGCCTACTGATAAATTCCAGCCGCTTCTCCACATTGATGGTTTAGGATTAAACATGGAACTCAATCCAGTTCAATGGAACTCAATTCTAGAGTTGTGGTTGGAATTATTGGAAAATAGATCTCTTTTTAGTAGATTTATATCTCTGAGGTTATCAGAAAGGGGCCAGTCTGACAGGGAAAGCCTGCTGAAATTGGGTTTCTGTTATTTGCAATCAACAGAGAGAGAAGTCCGTGTCTGCTATTCTCCCTCACCTTTCCAACCACAAATACATTGGCCCTTTGGTAAGTTGCCCTAATGACATGCAGACCTCAGCCTGAGAAACCTAAGCAGCTCCAAAGCTGGCTTCCTCCTAAGGCCCATGCTGTATGCCTCTGTCTCTGCCTTTATGGATTCTCCCACCAAGAGAGCTGTTTTCTTCTTTTACCTTACGCCCTAACCTGTACTCCCCACCTCCAGCATTGCCAATTTTATTGCTGATCCAAGCTTCTAGTAATAAAGGTCTGCTGCTTCCCTTGCAGATTTCATATTTCCAGATGGCAATTTCTGTGTCTATTGAAGGCATTTGATTAAATTTATTTAAATGAAGGATCATATGGCTTGTAGAAGGCTAGGCCCCATCATTTACTACACCTGGCACTTTGAAATGCTTAGATATATAACAAATGATAACAAATAAAAGTAGTTCCTCTAAAACTACTTGTTTTGTATGGCATGTTTTGTATTTCTGGAAAGGGTATCCAGACAGCTTTAGATTGGAACTTTAGATGATGTCTAGAGAGATTTAGAAGGTGCTGCTGTTTCTTTTGTTTACTTAAAATAAATGATATCATTTTATATCTTCCACTGAGTGCTCGCTGTGTCCCTTCTCTGTGCCAAGCCATGTGCTAAATGCTAGGGATACTGAGAGGTAGAAAGAGAGAGAGAGATGAACAAAGAAGGTACAGTCCCCAAAGCACACACATTGAGTATTTGTTAAATGACTTGGACAGGTTACTTAACTTCTCTGGCCTCAGTCTCCACATCTGTCAGCTGTTTCATTTCCTGTCTTTGTCATAGTAGTGTTGTGGAGAACAAATGGGCTCATGACTGGGAAAATACGTCGAGTTTCTCCAGGTAGGAGGTGGGAATGGAAGTGGCCTTGTAGTCGGTCTTAGAATTTCCAGACTGATCCGGAGTCTCCTTGTTTTTGACTCTATCTGTTTCATACTGCCCAAGGGCTGAACCTATCCATACAAGGTCCCAGATAAGGAACTCCTGGAGAACAGAGATCAGAGAGAGCACAGATCCAGCATGATCACCTTAGATATACTCATAGGGGCAGGAATGAGGAGTGGGCACCATGACACCATGACACCCCAGGTTGCTCAGTGATTTAGCCTACAGATTGCCCTAAATGAGAGGATGTTAGACAAACTTAGCCTTCAGCTTGGTGAAGCCACTACATCCTTACTGTACTGCTCAGCAAACATTGGACATGGAATTCCAAAATTTATCTCATGACCTTCATTCACTCCTAAATATGTTTGCTGCAATCCCTACCCCTACCATTTTTTGGCTGCTCTGGCCAAAACCTAGGAGTCATCCCTGACTCCTCCCACTGCACCCCTGCTTCCAAATAGGCACCTAATTCTGTTTATTATAGTACCTAAATCTTTATCAAAAATGTCCACTTCCCTCCATCTTCATTCCATCCCCCTATTCCAGGCCACTGTAGTCTCTCACCTGGCTGTCTAACTCTCAGTCATTTGGTCCCCTGCTTCTATTCCTATCTCCACCATTCAAGTTCCCACAAGGTTGCCAGTATGATATTTTAAAAATGCAAATCTGAGCATGTCAACACTTTGCTTAGAACAATTTAATGGCTTCCCACTGCTTTCAGAACAAAGTTTCTACTCCTTACCATGGCCCATAAGGCCCTGTATAATCTATTCCTTCTCTGCCTTTCTAACTTCATCTCATGCCATGCTTGCCCTAGTTCTCTGTGCTCCAACTACATTAACCTTCTCTCGAGGTTTTCCCCAATTCAGAGTCTTCCTTTTACTTGAGAGGATTTCCTTTCAATCCCCACCACTTCACTACAAATTTCCTTTAATTTCTGTTTTCAATGGATATATTACTTCCTCTTAGAAGCCTTCTCTCTATGAATGCTCAGACTGATGAATGCTCAGACTGGGAAGATCTCTCTCTCTCTCTCTCTCTCTCTCTCTCACACACACACACACACACACACACATACACACACACACACCGTCAGTATCCCATATATCTCCTTCTTAGCATTTCTCAAAGTGGAGTGAGATGAATGTGCAATTAGTTGTGTATATACTGCCCCCATCTTTCCCAGCTTGAGCTTCCTGAGGGTATTGATGATGGTTTTGCTCACTCCTGGGTCTGGAAGCACTAGTCAGGGCCTAGCATGAGCTTGGCCCTAAGCAGGAGCACTCTGACTCATCTAAGTGCTATTAGTTTACTAAACCAAGTGACTTCAACCCCTCTGTTTGCCATAGCCGTGAACCTGAGAAAAAGTTTCAATAAGTCCATTGGGAGCTACCTTTTCTGCCTCAAATCTTATGCTGTATATCTATCCTGCTTCAGGCCACCATCATCTATCTCAGCTACACTCCTACAACTGCCTTCTAACTGGTTTCCTGCGTACCTTTGGATAGCTTTTTCTCCTCAGATTCTCTTTCACCCACCTTAGACCTTGATCTGAAAAACTCCTCACTGTTCCCACTGGAGTCCCCTCTTTTTATGTCACTGCCATGCTTATGCCTATGCTATTTTTTCCACTGGAATGCCCTTTTCTGATATCTTAGCCTGTCTAAATTTTATTCAGTCTTTGAGATATACTTTAATTGACACCCTCTGTATTCAGTCTTCTCTAATTTTCTCCTTCTCTTAGCTGAAAGAGTTCTTTCTCCTGTTCTGAACTTCACTGGCACTTTATCAGCACTTCTTCATGGTTCTAGTTACTTTCTTCCTTCCTATATTATAGTTGTGAATGAACATGTCATCTCCATGACGACTACTTATCGGGACACTGGGAGCAAAAGGCCATCTTTATAGCTGCCATGGTACCTTGCACAGTGCCTGCCACATCAAAGGGGCACAATACGCATCTGTGGAATGAATTTCTTCATCAACCCTCCTTCAGCCTCCTCCTCCTCCACTTAGCTGCCTACTCATATATGCTGTATTAGTTTTCTAGGTCTGCAATAACAAAGTACCACAGACTGGGTGGTTTTAACAGCAGAAATGTTTTGTGTCACAGACCTGGAGGCTAAAAGTTCAAGATCATGGTGTCAGCAAGGTTGGTTTCTTCAGGGGGGTATGAGGGAAGGATATGTCCCAGGCCTCTCTCCTTGGCTTGTAGATGGCTGTCTTCTCCTTATCTCTCTTCACATCGTCTTCCCTATATATAATTCTGTTTCTGTGTCCAAATTTCCCCTTTTTAAAAAGAGAGCCGTCATATTGGATTAAAGCCTACCATCCTAATGACAAACAAAAATTGTTCTTCAGGACCCAACCCTAATTAAATCCAACTCCAGTCAAGTGTTTACTGTGTGGGGGATACCGGACTAAGTGCAGCCGAAAGGAATAAATATGGATTTCTCTGTATTTGAGGATCTAATGATGAAATTACTATATAATAGTACCAGCATTATTGCTGGCATGTAGGGGGCATATTATACATGCTTAAAAAATAGGGTCCTGCTATGGAAGTCAAAGGCCACAGTTTTAGACTGTTAATTTTGTCACCATTTGCTGTGTAGCTTTGGGAAAGCACTTCCAGCCTCTCAGCCTGTTTCCCTATCTGAGGACCTTAGGGCCCTTCCAGTTCAAACATCACCTGGTGAGTCTTTGATGGGGAGAGAAATGACATCAAGACCCACATCAGTCAGAGTTACTCCTGTCCTGCCTTGCAGTGCTCCAGCTAACTTGTTTCTGAACTTGTGGCCCTATGGTGGGGCCTCACGTTACTTGATGTTGACCTCTCTAGCTCAGGAGAGGGTGGGCTCATCAAAAATGGCTGCCAGTAAGGGTCTCCGGGGAATGTAGACGCTGGGAATTCCTTGAAGGCAGCTACCATACCATGACTTCTATTTTAAAAATATGCATCTATTGTGGAAATTTTCAAGCACACACAAAACTAAAGAGACATGTACAATTAACTACCCTATACCCATTATTCAGCTGCAACAATCATCAACTCAAGGGCATTCTTGGTTATTCTATATCCCTACCCATTCCCTTTAAGTTCAACCATCATGTCATTTCATCTATAAATGCTATGGTATATATCCCTAAATGGTAAGGTAATTTTAACACAGTAACTGTATCACATCTAAAACATTAACAAAAATTCCTTAACGACTAAATATCCACTCCCTCTTGTTTCATAAATGTGTTCTTGTATTTGGTATGTTTGATTCAGGATCCAAACAAGGTCTACACATTACATTTGGTTCATGTATATTTCAAATCTCTTTCAATCATTAAGTTTGCCCTCCTTTTGTTTCCTTGAAATTTATTTGTTGAAGAAACAGGAGAGCATAACATATTCATCTCTGCGTCCCTGGTGCCTAGTGCAGTGGCTAGGAAATAATCAGAACTTAATGTTAGGTGAATGGATGATCAAGTTAGTGAGTCAGTGAGTCAGTGAGTTAAGGACCACAGCCTCATCATCCTGGCACAGTGTTTGAATGGGCTCTGTGCTTTCAGACATAGACAGCTCTCAGCTGTCTCTGCATGTTGTCCATACTTGGAAGAGTCTCTCTCCATTGAGCCCTCAGTCTCCTGGTCTGTGAAGTGGAGCTGCTAATACCTGGCTTCTGCTCCAGTTCCTGGGGAGGTTGTGACAAAGGCTTGAATTTAAAAAATAAAACCAAAAACAGCTTTGAGCAATTGGTGCTATAAATACTAGAGGAGGAATTCTATTATTAAATGTCCTTTTGTTCATCGAAGCTTTCAGCAGAGTGGTAAGGTTGCTAAGTAGAGCCCCTTTCCACACTGCTTCCATGAATGTGGCGACTGGAACAGATACAGCCAGGAGCATGCCCTGGGGTGGGGAGCCCTGGGGCAGGGAGTACTGGGCTCCCTTTAGACAAGTCTGCCCAGCGCTGGCCGGAGAAGCCCTGCAATATCCTATTCCATCCCGGCAAAAATAGAATAGCCAGGAGAATGCGAGGACTGAGACAACTGTTCCTGTTTTGAAAAGCATCGGAAGGATGTGGCTACAGGTGGGGGTTAATGTCTGCCCCTAAGAGCCAAGCCCAGCCAGGAAGCTGCAGGGCCTGCATGGTGGGGAGCCGAGATTTGGGCTGGATTCCTGACAGCACCTGTGACCCCAGCGTCTGGCCGTGTCACTGGTAACAATGGAGAACTTCTTGCCTGGAAATTCCGTGTGTGTTTACGAGTCAATTAGTTTTCATTCCAAACAAAGAAGATCAGAGAAGCTCTGATGAGAGGCCAGGATCTGCTACAGAGAAGCTAATCACCAGTTAGGTCAGGTTTCAACTTTCCCTGGTTTGGAGAAAATACCATTCTGAAGCCAGTAGCCATGTGGTGTAGCTCTGATCCACACAAGCAGCCAGGAAACACTTCCCTTTGGGGCATCTTTCATCTAACCTGCACTCCCACAGGTGCTCTGCAGGAGGCTGTATTCAATATTTTCCTCCTACTTAACCTTTCTCCCTCTCCCCCACAAACACACTTTCCACATGAAACCAGTTCATGGAAACCAGTACCTCTGGTCTATAACATATTGGGCATGCACGCAGAGTATGTGCCATGAAATTACAAAAATGACAACAGAACATAGGAGTTTGCAAAATGAGCAAATCACTAGGAATTTTTAAAGTAAATTTGAAAGTAATGAGGACCTAGTAGTCCCCATATGTGAAGTGGGAAGTTTGAAAGTTTCAGCCTTTTCTGAGCTTTCTGTGTACCCAAAAAGAGAAGCTTATTTTGGAAGTAGAATAACTATGATTTTTTTCCTCATCAACTCAAAAAGTGGTTGAACTGATTTAGCTCAAACTATAAAAAGACAAAAACCAAATGCGCCCTGGGACAAGATTTCTGTGTGGAATAGAATGGAAGTAACTAGAGGGGTAAGGGAAAATAGAATACCTTAAAATCATATTCCTTCAGCTGATCTTTCAGATGTCCATTAGAGAGTCTTGAGGCTCAGTTTGGGGTGTGAGGTTCTGAGTAAAATAGGTAAGTAATTCAAAATTAAACCATCTTTTTAAATAAGAGGTTACTAGAAGTTTCTAGGAATCTGAAATTATTTTTCTAAACATTTTCATTTGATTTTATATAAAGCTACCAGCACAGCCAAGATTTTCAAATCTGTTTAACAAATGGAATTAACTCTGTATTGGCCAATTAAGGAGAGAAGTGGTCTAGAATTTTTAAGAACACAAACTTTGGAGACAGACAGACCTACGTTTATACCTCAGCACTTCCTCTTGATAGGTCTTGAACTTGATATTGAGCCTCTGCTGTTGCTTCTGTGAAACTGAGATAAATTTATCACAGAAGGTTATGATAACAACTAAAGAAAATGATGAAAATGAAATACTTAGAATAGTGCTTGACATATAATGAACACCCCTAAAATAGTGGTTATAGTAACAGTAGTAGTATTCATAAAATTGGGAGCGCTAAATGATTTATCTTCATGCGCTTCTCTACCAAATCATCAAAATCAGTGTTTTCCAAAAAAGTAAAATTTCATGGTGACCAAGAGTAAAAAAATACATTTTATGCAGCGATTGAGTACACATGTACATAGAAGAAACAAAAGTTTTACAGAACATACTATGTGGAATATACTCCATTGCACATACTAACAGTGAGTATTTTCTGTGAAACTTAAAAATTATTTTATACATTTTATTTCTTTTCATTTTTTAATGCTGATTATGCCCCACTAGATAGATTTCATTACTATCTAATGGGTCATAGCCCACAGCTGGTAAAATACTTACCTAGATGAAGCCAGGGAAAGAAATTAGCACCCTCAGGAGCCCAGAGAACTGCCTCTTCTGAATTAACACTTCTTGCCAAAGTTCAAAGCCAAAATAAATCTTCCTGGAATTTTTTTCCCCATTAAAACTCCCTCTTAGAACAATAAATGACAGCTGGAAAGTGACTAGACACCAGTGCTCCTCATACTTTCACCTCTGGCCTGGCTTATGGATGATGACATTCTTTTCTAGACCCTTCTGGCAAGTCTGTCCAAAATCTGGGTTTGGCCTGTAGAATCTGATTGTGTGTGTGTGTGTGTGTGTGTGTGTGTGTGTGTGTGTGTGTGTCTGTGTGTGTGTTTAGAAATTGAGGGGAAAAAAACGGAAAGATTTGCCAATTTCTCAATTTTTCCCTCTCATGTCATCTACCTATCAAGTTTCTTCCAGATTGGAGGGGAATGCCCACTCCCCTGGGTAGTGACATTTTCCTTTCCAAAGGATCCTACCGCTCTGGAGATGTCTGAGACAGTGAGAAAGGGCCAAAGCACCAACAGCCGTGAGCTCTTTGCTCCACCTCCCTGGTTTGGTCCCTTCGCCTTGACAGAGCCTTGGTCCAGTAAGATGATCTGACCACAGCTGGTCTCCTACACTTAGAACAAGTTGGAAGCAAGAGAACTTGGGGAAGGAATTCAGTTTCACTAAAAATAGCTGCAATATAGACCCTGTGACTTACCACTCCTCAGAACAGTCTGATATGAACTGCATAGGGTCCACTGGCCCCTGCAATCACTCTGGACTATTTGCTTTTCCAGCCTGGAGCCCTTGAAGCCAGGAGGGGATTAGGGTGTTGGGGGTACTTTGGCTCAGATGCAGACTATTGCAAACCGCAGAAACTCACAGTGACGACATGACCAAGAAGCTTCCTACCCCTGGCCTGGGAGCAAGTGACCGTGGGCACTAATAACAACAGGGCCCTTTAAGATTTTGGTCCATGGTGGGATCTTGCTTGTTTCTCACCACCAGGCCCATTGCGTCTCCACTTCTAAGGTAGGTGAAACCAAACTCATCGGGAAAATGCTACGGGAATTGGTATCCTCTTAGGTAACCCAGGCCCAGGTTTCCTTGGCCTAGGGTGGGGAGACAAATGTCTGGGCAGGACATAGCCTACAAATAAAAACACAACTCCATGCTCCCAACACACTGATCAAGGCACAGTAATGTTTGGGAATTAATTCCTTTCCTTGTTGTCTCTCACCCAAAAGCTAAGGAATTAGCTAGCAAGAAAGCACCTCAATGTTAAATTTAACCCTTTATCAACTACTCTACCTGGAGCTGCTCTATTCTAGGTGCCTTGTCCTTCCTGACTCATTACTGTGTGAATGTGAATTTGGATCAGAGCACTGGTTATCTGTGTTTTCCTTGTCTGCTGTGCAGCAGTGGAGAGTAATATAGAGCTGCACAGGGCAGGAATTCCTATAGTTCAGGCAGACCTTGTGAAAGAGAGATTCCGACCCAGGTGCACAAAAGACTTGCTTGGATTCCATTTCCTTCCTGAAATATTGCTGTCAGAACTCATCTCTGATTTCTGGCCTGTTTATAGCAATGGGCATTAGGGAAGGAGTTGGAATGGAAGGGGAGCTAGAAACTTCTGAGGGTGAGGTTATACACCCTCTGAGAGGAAAAGAAGCAAGCTTGGCTGTTGGAAGGTTAAACACTAGCAATTTCTTGCTCAAAGTTGACTTCTGAGCATTTGCTAACTAATTACTATGCCAACATTCCAACTAGCCAAACTGAGGTGTTTTCATGAAAATGAAGAGACACTTTAGTAACAGATATACTTTATTTAAAGGAAAATGACAATCTTAAAATATCACATGGCTTTAGGAAACAAACCTTCAGCCTCAGAATCATCTGTGCCTGTGCATTTTTTAGAAAGATGAATTAGACTGATCCTTGAACTTTGTTTCCCCTGCCCACTTTTTTCCTTTTGCCCATCTTCAAGGTAGATGGTGTGCAAATAACACAAACTTAAAATCTTAAAGCTAGAAGAAATCTTGGAAGTCATATAGTCTAATCCTTATTGGAGCTTGAGTTGAGATGAGTGACCATCTGGTTTCTACCTATATTGGTGCCTCAATTTCCCCTGCAACCTCAAAAGGGCTACATGGTAGATGTGTCCATCCTGAAGCCATGCTCTATCAGCATCACATCCTACTAGCACTATCTCTTTTCCAATATTACCTTATGGTCATTCATTTTGCTATAAATCTAGAGGAAACTTAAATATTTTGAACTATTTTTCCCATGTTCTATTTGTACAACCATATGTCATCACTAATACCGGCATTAAAATGTGTTGTCACATGTTATGGAAAGTTGTCAGAGGTTTTGCATTTAAATTGGATGTTTATTTGATAGAAACACTCCAAAGAAAGTGACTTCTTTTCCTTCTGCTGAACAAGGAGATTTGCAGGAGGTTGCCTCTGAATAGTCTACTTGCTTAGTACTTTGAATAGTGACTCCACTAATAAAGTTTCTACATACAAACAACTTTTTAGGAATGCATTTGTCAGTAAAGGAGTGGTTCCCAAACTCCATTTCATGAACCAATGCCAGGCTGGCTACCCAGGAATCACCTAACAAGGTTGTTTAAAGATGTCATTTCTGATCCACATCCCTGGAAATTCTGATTCAGAAAGTCTGGGGTGGAGCCCCAGAAGCTAGACTTAACAAGCAATCATTCTGAGGCATGGCTAAGTTTGGGAAGCAATGTGAAAGTCTAGGCTGTCATATTTTTGTTTTGTCTCATATCTCTTAATTTTTTTTCCCTTTGGGATAAAGTTCAAATTCTTTAACTCAGCATCCCCCAGACCCTCCATGATCTAGCCCTAACCTGTCTTTCAAATCTGATTCCTCATTGTTCCTTTTCACCACTTCCAACACTCATGGTCGAATTGAACTGGCCACTGTTTTCCATTTTGCTTTTATGCCTGGAAACTTTACTCATGCTATTGCCCTTGACTATGTGTCCTTCCCCACTTCTCTGCACACCCAAATCTACCCCATTTCTCATGGTCTATACTATAGTGTGCATTAGATTGATGTGGAAGGAAGGCTTCTTTAAAATGCCACCTCCTGGGCTTCACTTCTGGGGTTTCTGATTCAGTAGATCTGGAGCTCTTAAGAACCTCAGAGAATCTGATGCTGACCACACATTCAGAAACACTGCATTTAGCTCAAATGCCATCTCTTTACAAAACCATTTCTGGAAATGTTTGCCTTTCCCTACTACAACTCTTACAGTATTTTTTCTGTAGCTCTATGATTTAACACTTCTCTCTTTACCTTGTATTTGATTTATTCATGTATGTCATCATTTTCCTCACTGAACACATATTTATTGGATATAAAAGGCATATCTTTCCTTCAAGAACTTAAACTCCTTGAGATAGGAGATCTCTGCTTATTTATCGCTGTAAACTTAGGCATGAATCTGGTCTGTGTCAATGGGGGTGGTAAAGTTTAAATCTCTTTGTTGTAGATGGGAAGGAGGATAGAACTTGTCCCAAGATGAGACTTTATTTTCCCAAGGAGATGTGTACATGAGGCAGGTCTTTTCCCTGTCTGCATGCCCCAGATCTGAGATTTATGCACAAGAGCGGGATCTCAGAAGCCTTCTGTGGTTGGGCGGTCTCAGAGCACAGTGATGACTGGATTCCAGGGAGTCTCTTGGCTTAGATAGGATGGGAAGCACCTGGCACTTCTAAATACAGTAGTTCTGCCCTATGTGGATCCCTCCCACCATAAGGGAGGGATCAGCACAGTATCAAGGGGTACAGAGGAGGGGCAAGAGATATTTGGTGATGAGGATCTGGATGGACTTACCTTGGGACAGGCTTCCCTTCTTTGTCTCACCTGAAGCAGCAATTGCAACTTCTTTGAAATTGGTTTTGAAATGCTGAGGCTCCTTAATTATTTTTAATATACTTTGCACATTATATATATATAATAATCCATACTACCAGCTGAGTATTATATTTCCATATTGCCAGTCTCATATAATTATATAAAACATGTATATATGTATATATACACATATGCTCATGCCAGTCTTTTACTATAGATTATTTTACAGAAATTATGTCATGTTACTCACACCTTTTTGTATCTTACTCTTCTTGCCTTTTACTAGTTATGTGGCCTTAGATTCTCTGAGCTTCAGTTTCTTCATCGAGAAAATGAGGATTATAATAGAACCTATCTCATACAGTTGTTGTGAGCAGTCAACTAGTTAAAATACGTAAAGCACTTAAAAGAGTACCATATATGAATGTTTGCTATTATCATCGTTACTATTACTCCCATTCAATAAAACCTACAAGTCAACAGCAATCTCACTATTTCATTCTTTTTAATGGCTGCACAGCATTTTGTGATATAGATGGAGAATAATTTATTCAACCATTCCACTTTTAGTGGACATTCACTTTATTTCCAATTCATATTTTACCACTAAAAAGCAACATAGCAATAAACACCTTTATATATATATACCCTTACATGCTGTTGGTTTTTTCAGTCTGAAACAGGTTCCCAGGAATGAAATAGCTGGGTTGAAGGGTATATGCATATTGTTTTTAATTTCATCAAATGTTGACTTACTGCTTTTTAAAAAGCATATAACATATTTACAAGTCTACTAGTAATTTATGAGAGTACAAATTTCCCCTTGCAATCCCACCAATAGTTTATCTTACTACTCTTTTTAAATTTTGTAAGTCTTATGGATAAAAATAAGTCATCTCATTGTTACATTAAGTTTCTCTGTTTACTTATGAGTCTCTTTTGAAAAAAATCATTGACCATTTGAATTTGCTTCTCTATGAAGTGGTTCTTCCTACCATTTGCCTGTTTTTTGAATGGGTTGTTTTTCTTTGTCAATTGTTAAGAGGTCCTATAAGCCCCTCATCTGTTCTCTGGGTGCAACTATGTTTCCAATTCCTTGTTTACCTGTTGATTTAATTATTATGTCTTCTGCCAAAATTTTGAAGAATTGTATATAATCAAATATCTTAAGGTCTCTCCATTTCTAGATTGTGCATGTTGTTCCCTAGATTTTCTTGCAGGACTTTTACTATTTTTACATTAAAATATGTATTTATCGGGAAACTATATTGCTTTTAGGTATAAAATAGAGGTCCAACTTTATTTTACGTTAATAGCCAGTTGCATCCACACTGTTCATTAACAATCCATCTCTTCCCCACTGAAATGAAACATCACCTTTGTCATGTGTTAAATGCTTATATATGCTTTCTAATTTTGCATTATCTATTTTGTTTCTTTGATCTAATTGTCTATTACTCCCATGCCACTGCCATGTTTTGATTTAATTGCATTGACTTTAGAGTATATTCTGGTATCTGGTTAAGATATTTCTCTCGCATTATTATTATTTTTCATGAGTTTTCCAGGGTATTTATTCTTTTATATAAGTATTAAGATTCTATTATATAAATGCCCTCTTTTTTTCCCCTAAAAGTCCACACTGGCAATTTTCAATTGGAATTTAAAAAATAATATTGACTTTGGGAGAATTGAGGTCTTATGATATAAAGTTTTATTATTCATTCGTTCATTCCTTATTTTCAGATTTCGTTTTACATCCTTCAGCAAGGTAGAGCAATTTTCTTCATACTGGTCTGATGCTTTTCTTGTTCAATTCAGTCCAGTGTATTACATAGGTTATTTTCATTATTGTGAATATAATGTTTCTCATTTCTATTTCTTGGTGTTTGTTGTCTGAATAGAGATACACTATTTGTTTTATAGTAACCTTGTATTCCTTTATGGTACCACATTCTTTGAATAAGTCTCATAGATTTTACTAGAGTGTTTCGTTTTCTAGCTACACAAATATACCATTAGCAGACAAAGAAATAGATAGAATTTCTGATGTTTATATTCATTTATTTTTTGGTCTTTTTATTAACTAGACCATCCAAGGCAATGTCGAATAATAAACAAAGATAAGAGGCATTCTTGTCTTGTTCTGAATTTTATTTGAACAGGTCAGTGCTTTGCCATTTGGGATTATATTTCACATCCATTTTTGGTAAACAATCTGTACTATTTTAAAAGGTTTTATTTTAATCTTATTTAACTTAGAAATTTATTAGGAAGGTAGCTGAATTTTATCAATTGACTTTTAAGCCTTTCTTGATATCATCACTCATATGGTTTTCCTCTTTAAGTTATTGATGTAATTAATTATGTTGATAGATTTACTGATACTGAACCTCCTTTGCATTTCCAAATTCAATTCTATATGTCAGTTAGTAATATCTATGAAACAAACCAGCCAAAATCTCAGTGGCTTTAAAAACAACAATCATTTGTTACTCCTTGTGTGTCTTCAGGTTAACTGGGGTCTGGCTGATCCAGTTTGGGTTGAGCTGAGTGACTCTGATTGTCACTGTAGGTCTGTTGGTCTGTTGGTCTGTTGGGGCTGCTTTACTTCAGGCTGTAGTGGCAAGTGCAGCTCTGCCCTAAGTAACTCTTATCCTCCTGACAAGGCAAGTAGGCTAGCCAGGCTAGTCTCGAGGTGACTGCAGACACACAGGAGGGAAGGAGAAAATGCACAAGGTTTCCTAAGGCCTAGCCTGGGAAGTGGCATTTGGCTGATTTCAAAGTTAAGGGACAGGGAAATGTACACCATGTAAAAATACCTGGACACAGGGAGGAGTGAAGAACTGGAACCAATACTATAATCCACCACACTCTAGTTGGTTATAATTATACTTTATTGAAAGATTGTGGCCGGGCGCGGTGGCTCACGCCGGTGATCCCAGCACTTTGGGAGGCCGAGGCGGGTGGATCACGACGTCAGGAGATGGAGACCATCCTGGCTAACACGGTGAAACCCCGTCTCTACTAAAAATACAAAAAAAAAAAAATAGCCGGGCATGGTGGCGGGCGCCTGTGGTCCCAGCTGCTCAGGAGGCTGAGGCAGGAGAATGGCGTGAACCCGGGAGGCGGAGCTTGCAGTGAGCGGAGATCGGGCCACTGAACTCCAGACTCGGCGGCAGAGCGAGACTCCATCTCAAAAAAAAAAAAAAAAGAAAGATTGCTGGATTGTATTTGCTGATGTTTTATTCAAAATGTCAACATTTACACCCAAAAATTAGTGTCTATAGATTTCTTTTTTGTGGTCTTCCTTCTAGGTTTGGATATTAAATTTAGGTTGGCTTTATAAAAAAGAATTAAGGGGCTTTCTTTATTTTTTATGGCCTATAAGAGTATAAATGACAGTAAAATTACTTGTTTTAAAAGAAAAAAGTTGAATTGAAACAAATGATTCTCTGCTATGATGACTGTTTCAGTGGTAGATGTTTATTCACGATTTAATTCTTTTATTTGATAATTGACCTATTCAATTTTTATTCTTCTTGTGGGGTTAATTTGGTTTTCTAAAAAAATCATCCTTTTTCTCTAGGTTTTCAAATGCGTTGTTACAGAGTTTAATGTAGTTTCTTTTATAATTATTTAAAATTTTCTCATCTGTGGTTATGTCTGTTTTTTCATTTCAAGTCTTGTAAATATTCTTCTTTTTCTTAATTAGACTTGCAAGATGATTATCTGTTTTATTTCTCAAAGAACAATTTTTGGCTATTTCATTAATTCCAGCTTTTATGTTATTAAAGCCTTTCCTAGTTCTTTTTAGTTTTATTTGTGGTTCTTTTCCAAATATTTTAAGATGAATTTTAAGCTCATTTACCTTCTCATCTTTGTTTATTAATACTGAAAACATATAAGAATAGAATTTTTTCTCACTCATAAGTGGGAGTTGAACAATGAGAACACATGGACACAGGGAGGGAAACATCACACACTGGGGCCTGTCGGTGGTGTGGGGAAAGGGGAGGGCGAGCATTAGGACAAATACCTAATGCATGTGGGGCTTAAAATCTAGATGACGGGTTGATAGGTGCAGCAAACCACCATGGCACATGTATACCTATGTGACAAACCTGCACGTTCACCACATGTATCCCAGAACTTAAAGTAAAAAAAAAAAAAAAAAAAAATAGAATTTTTTTCTGAGTACAACATTCTTTGTGCCACATAGGTTTTGGAATAAAATGTTCTTTTTAATTGCTGTTTACATAGTTTATAATTTCACTTTTGAATCAATGGTGTTCTAGGAGTGTATTTTGTAATTTCCTCTTTTTCTTTTCTATTTTATTTTAGATTCAGTGAGTATATGTTCAGGTTTGTTACATGGGCAAATTGCATGTCACTGAGGCTTATTGTAAGAATGATTCTGCTACCAAGGTAGTGAGCACACTATCTGACAGGTAGCCTCCCAACTCATGTTCCCATCTTTGTGTCCACATGTATTTAATGTTTAGTGCCCACTTATAAGTCAGAACCTATGGTATTTGGTTTTATGTTTCTGCATTAGTTCACTTAGGATAATGGCCTCCAGCTGCATCCATGTTGCTGCAAAGAACATGATTTCATTATTTTTTATGGCGGTATTGTATTCCATAGCATATAGGTACCCCATTTTCTTTATCCAGTCTGCTGTTGATGGGCATTTAGGTTGATTCCATGTCTTTGCTATTGTGAATAAAGCTGCAATGAACATACAAGAGCATGTGTCTTTTTGGTAGACTGATTCATTTTCCTTTGGGCATATACTCCAAACAGTTATTTTTTGCATATTTTAAATTATTCATTTAAATTTTATAGTTGTTATGCTCAGAAAAGCTCTTTTCCATTATCTTTGACCAAAAACAAAAAATCACAGATTTTCCTATATTTCTTCTCTTTTCTCCTTCTAGGAAACTTATTATTTTTCAGGATCTATCCTCCAAGGTTCTTATGTTTCTCCTCATCATTTCATTGTCTTTGTATTTTTGACTTTGTGCTTTGTGATTCCTCTTCCACTTTATTTTCCAGGCCACTGTTTTGGGTCTCAGCAATAATCCTCTTCTTCTTAAATGCATCTACTGTACTGTTTATTTGGGAAATCACATTTTTGTTTGCAGTTATAGAAAGTCTATTTTTATGCTGTGTATGTATCTCCTTATATGCTCCTATTTTGTTATTGTTATTGGTAGTGATGGTTTTCAAGTCGTCACTTGTCTCTCCTCCCATCAGTTTAATTTTTTTAGGTATACATTGCTCAATTTACCTCTCTCTGGTTGGTGATTGCTGAACCCACAGAAATGGTTATAAAGCATTTTGTTGTCAGCACATTGAGGTCAGCTCATATTAGAAGGGGAGTTCCCCAAGGGGTAGTAAGCCATCGAGTAGTGGGAAACTGGAAACTAGTACCTGGAGAAAGCTGCTGTCTTCCCAGGTCTACACTGACCCTGTCTGTTCCTTTAGTTCATTCCTTCTTGGCCTCTTGAAGGTCTAGGAGACCAGGAACACAAGTATAATGTTGTTTTCCCAATTTCCTAGTCTGTTTGTCCTGGGCCTTTCTAGTGCTGGATCCAGGCTTTGCTCAAGGGGCAAAGCCTGACAACACTTATTTCTATTAAGTCTTCCACAACGTCTAGGACCCCACTCATATCCAGTTCTTCTCCTTAGGCTTCAACAGCCATTAGGTTGAGGAGAAGCAGGAAGCCTGGAGCTGACAATGGGAAACAACACATGCTTAGTTGGTATCTTCCCAGGGCCCTCTATGGTTTCTAAAGAAGAAGAGAAAAGGCCTTTGAATGGACTTCAGTTACATTACTTCATAGGGAGTCACTTTATAATAACATAAAACTAGTGGTGAAATTCAGGGTGGGTACCTGCATCAGTTTGGTTACAGTCATGAAAATAGAGCCACTAAAATGTTACAATGATAAGGAATTTAATATATTTTAGAAACTGGATTCATAAAAAGTAGGAGGAGCTAGAGAGTAAAAGTCTGGAAGATTCATGCTGGAGGATCACACAAATGTCTCTAATGACTTTAACTTGAAACACTGGAGGAGGTGAGGAAACAAAAGCTTACAGGAATTCTGAGAAGTCACCAGGTCTAGTTGCATAAGGCTAATCAGAAGTGGACCTCATAGAGAGATCTGTGAAGCCACACTATCTGACTGTCACAGCCTCCTGAGAACAATGACTTCTGCTTCACTCCCACATTCCAAGTCTTGAGTGAATTTCTCTCAGTGGCAAACTCTAACTTGGAACCACACAAGGAAGGAGCTTCTGAAAACCTACTTCCCAGCCTTAACCAGAAGTGGTCCCTGAGTTGACATCAGACAATCCAGCACAGTACCCCAGAAGAAAGAACAAAGACTAGCAGTGTAGGATTATGAGTGTGGCTAAGGAAGCCTCTGAGAGGACTCCTCTGTCCTTAGTCACAGTGCCATAGCTTTCTTGATTGGTGTGCTTTGATGTGGTTCTCAGAAATGTCCTCTTCACTACCAAAAAAGACAGAGCATCACTCACTATCCATGGATTCTTTCAGAATCCTCTGGCCCATGCCAACCGCAGCCTTATTGACAACGTCAGCATCTGATATGCAAAAAGTATTGGATTTTGCAACAGAAAGACCTGGGTTCAAATACTGCTAGTGCTATTCCATAGATATGGGAACCTGAGCTGGTAATTACCCTTTCCAAGCTCTTTTCATTACTTGTAAATCAAGGCTGACACTGTGTAATACTGAGAAAAGGTACAAGGATGAAATGACAGTTTATATAAAGCACGATATATTAATTACCTCATTTATTTTGGGTCATTAGTCTTGCTGCCTTGACAATGCTTCTGGTGCATGCCTAAAACAAAGGGAAATGATGCTGTTGTTTCTTTTCTTTTATAGTAAGTGGGGACCCTCCAAGGAGATTCTCTTTTGCTGTCCTAGCAACAGTAAGGCAAACCTCCTATTATTGATCTGAGTTGCCTCCCCAAAGCAGACAACAGTGAATCCTTACCTTGCAGGCTGGGTGATGTAGGGAGGGAAAAGGCCTTATAGAATAGATTGGAATAAATATAGAAAAAAATGTAATAAGAAACAATCATGCAAGATCCTCATAGTGGGAGAGGGGATGAGAACATGGAAAGGGAAATAGCAGCAGAGACTGCACTGGGAGAAGTAGAATGGGGAAGAATAAAGAATCCCACACGTGGGATACTGAGAAGAGTACATGAGTAGGGAAGTCTCTTAGAGAAGACCACAGTTAGCTGCAGTATGGCAGGTACAGTTATGACAATAGTGTAATGGGTAAAGTCACTTCAGCCATGTGCCAGACACATCCATTCTGCACCATGTAAAGTCATACCAAGTAGGTTACAGTTTCAAGTGAAGGAAAGTATGGGTCTAAGTGTCTCATCACGAGAAACCCAGCTTGTTATTTCTTGACCATTTGTAAGTCACTTCTCTTTCCCTAAAATGTAACAGTTGTATACAGTACCAGCTGTGTAGAAGGGCTCTTCACATGTCCCAACCCCTGGCACTCCAAAGAAGGCTCCAAGAAGCTACCCAAGAAGACAAAGGATCAGAAGCAAAACGACTGGCAATGCAGTGAAGATCATTTAAACTATCAGAAGAAGAGGAAGATTCCCAGAATCTTTCTTTACCAAAATCGTGGGCAATAAGACAGGGTTGGAGAGAAACAGAGAGAGAAGGTGTCACAGATGGGAATGTCTGAAAGCAGATGGAGTTTGTGGCGGAAGATGTTTTCATTAGGGATCAACAACTGTGAAAGGAAGTGGGAGGAGGCTGGGTTGGGCAGAGGGAGAAGTTGAACTGTGAAGCAGGACTAATGAAGCCTTAGCCTACCTGGCAGGGAGCTCTGGAGTGAGTATTGTCTGTCAGAGTGCCTGTGTTGATCTAAAATGGCCAGGCTTTGCTCATTCATGGAATGTGGGCTAACCTAGGAAGGGAATGACCTCAAATGAAGCAGTTCCGCAGCAGAGACAAACCGTGAGGGAGCTGACAGCTGGAGGCTGCCTAGCGACTGCATTCCCCATAGCTGGGCAGCAAGCCTTTCTTGGGAGGAGAATCTGGGCAGCACTCCTTTATGTCTATCACACTGTGGGGGTGGGGGGTAGCGGGATGTGGGGAGGGGCAAGGGTCAGGCATTGACAGAAAACAAAGGAAAGCCCAGTAAGCCCTGAGATCTCTTCTCTTTCTCTAATGTTTGACTTTATCTTCAGAGAAATTTTAGAGGTATTTTTTATTTCATAATATTAACAAAATATTCAGTGTCACATTGTGGAAAGAGCAGGAACTTTGGAAGCAGAAGGGCCTACTTGCATCTCAATCCTGCCTGGGTGCACCTCTTACTAGCTGTATAATCTTGGATATGTTGCTCCACCTCTCTGAGCTTGTTTCCTCATCTGGAAAATGGAGATAATAATAACCATTAACTCAGAGGGTTGCTTTCAGTATAAAGTGCCATATTCTGGATAAATATGTAGTACATACTAGTATATTAAACAAATAACATTATAATGATGAGGATATTTATTGTGCCTCTTATGTGCCAGGCACTACATTATACCACAGGTTGGGCATGGGACAAGTTAATCTTGGGGGAGTTTCACACAATCCTTTTCTTCTACGAATTTACAATCTTGTTGACAGAATTCAAGATATAGGCAAATATGAAGGGCTAACAACTTACTACTATATCCAATAATTTTTTTGTGAAATAAAATTTTCTTTCCCGAACTGTTTTATTTTACCATTGTCAGTATGACTGCTAGAATGAAGGCAAGAACAAGACCTGAAAATCTTCTGGAAACTGACCCAAGCCAAAGTCTTTTGTGTGTTACTTCCTGGGAGAGACAATGGCAAGGTCCTCAGTTTCAGATGTAGTGAATGTTGGGAGCATGCTATGAGGAAAAGGCCAACTTTGATTACCCATTCCTCTTTGACACAGGTGATTCTGAATGCTGTGGAATGATAGGGATTCTGGGTGAAGATCCAATGCTGCCCGGTGATATTGGCTGGGAATGAGACAGAATCTTTGAAAAAGCTGTAGCTCATTGTTTCCTTCTTCACTGGAGAAGAAAGTGACAAACATTTAAAGATGTTCATTCCTGACAGGCATCCCAACATCACATTATAATGGCCCAAATGTCAATTTTACAGGAGGCAGAAAATCACACACCTGCTTGGTGTAGATTGGAAAGGTCTTAGTGTTAAGCTGTTTTTGGATACATCATTGACATCGCTTTGTCTTGTAACTTTCTCTCACTTTAAAACCCATTCTGGTTTGTAACAGACAAACATAGGGAACAGAGAAGACTTGATCTGAAAATCTTTCTGGACTTCTCATTTCGGTTATCTATTGCTGTGTAACAAAGCACTCCCAAACTGAGTGGCCTAAAACAACCACCAATTTGCTCACAAGTCTGTGTTGGAAATGGGGACAGGGTGCAGCAGGAATGGCTTTTTGGTGTCCCGTGAAATCTGGAGGCTCACAGCTTGAATGGCTAGGAGCTGACTGAGATGGCTTAATTGGTGCGATACGTCTGGAGCTTCGGTTCTTGCCATCAGCTGGGTTTTTCAGTTCTCTTTCACATGGACTCTTCATATGACCAGCTCGGGCTTCCTTACAACTTGAGTCTCAGGGTGTCTGAGTTCTTACATGGTGTCTGGCTTCCCCTTGAGGGAACTGCATCTGCCAAGTTTCTTAAAGGTGAGGACTGAAACTGGCATAGGATCACTTTAGCCACATTACAAGTCACAAGGACAGCCTGGATTCAAGGATGAGGGGAATAGACATTAGCTCTGCAAGGTGGAGTGGCATATAAATATATACAGGATTAGGAGAACTTGTTGGTCACGACTCCAGTAACTATTGCTGCATAGCATATTACCCTAAAATTTAGTAGCTAAAAACAAATTAGAAATTAAAAATATTTAATTTTGTTCACAATTTTATAGGTTAGGAATGTGAGGAGGACTCCACTGAGTAGTTCTCCACTGAGGGATCTCTCATAAAGTTGCAGTCACATGTCAGCTGGGGCTGCAGTTATCTCGTGGTATAATTGGACTTGACATCCAAGACAGATCTCTCCCTTTGCCGGCCAGCAATGTTGACTGTCGTCTGGGAGCTCAGCTAGCATGGTTGACTGGTGAACCTAAATGTGAACTCTCTAGTGTGGCAGCCTCAGTGTGGACAAACTTCATACATGGTAGCTGGCTTTTCCCCGAGCAAACATTCCAAAGAGGGCCAGGCAGAAGCTACATGGCCTCTTCTCAGCTAGCCCAAAAGTAACAGAGTAACACTTCTACCATATTCTATGGGCTGAGGCAGTTACAAACTCAGTCAGTATCAAGAAGGGAGGACAGAGTGGCCACCTTTCAATGGCCACATTTTAAAACTGCTACGGTGGCCAAGAGTTGGGGAGCTGGAGATTATGTTTTCCAGCTCTTTTGTTGTAGAAATCCACCAACTCATTGGAGATTCCGATAGAAATGAACCTTAAATCATGATACAGATAAACACTGCAGGGTTTAAATCAGAAATGAATGCCTTTCAGAGCTCTGGCATTTGGATCTGAACGTTCAAATTGTTGAGACTTAAGTGTAAAAATTAAAGTGGCTTCCAACTCCCAGATCTTGGCCCAGTGGGCTTTTCTTTATCTCAAGCACTCTGGCTGGAAGTGTAGCTTTTGCCAGGCTGCCTCCTTTTGAACCAGCTTTCTGCTGTGAAATGTTTTCACAAATGAAAAACATGTTTCATCCAGTGAGAAGCAGTCTTGTCACTAAAACATCTAACTTGGTGGTGCCTGATGACAATGTCTCTACACCCAGGTAGCCCAAAACTGCCAGAAAAAAAAGCCCTAAGTGTATGTGTCCTCTGCCCTCCTGCTCACTCCAACTTTACCCTTTAGCACAGACAAGGGAACCATGTGGCCTCTTGCCCAGAAACATTGCTCAGAGCTGCTATAGGATGAGCAAACCTGGAATCCAGAGTCTGGTGTCTTGAGGCATTTGTAGACTAGCAGGAAACTGACACTGAGATAATAGGGCCAAGAGGGTGAGCCTCTTAGGACCTTTTCCACTTCACTACCAAGTAGTAAAACCTCTGTCCTTTATTCCAGAAAGCAGCCCAGCCCTCTTTAGAGGCGTGGCCATGCAACATTTTGTTTTAGAATATTGCTTTAATTCCAGGACTAATTCACTCTACTACACAGAATAACTCTGCACCCCATGCTCTACCGGGTCAATGGAATTTCTCTCGTAAGAGCAGCAGAGACAGGATGGGACACATTTTACCAAAGTGACAAGGCACAGAGAGGTGAAGTGACCAGTTAAGTGCAAATTGCTACACTGAAAACTGAACGTACTTCCACTACAGTGGGATGAGGGAGATGGATCTGGGTGGGAAAGGCTGGGTGGGAAAGGGGAAGTACTATAAGCTAAGCCAGGTCTTCCTTGAGATGCTTCAAGACTGAATCCCTTTGGTGGCAGGAAAAGACCTACGGACCATCCTCACACAGATGTCAGATCTTCCAGCTGACCATCCTGCATTACCAAGTAGCTTGGGGGCTGGACATTGGAGCATGCCTTTTTCCGAGTCAATTGCAACAACACTTTTTTCATGTTAAATTTGTCATGGGGCTTTGAAGAGAGAAAGTCCCCCATTCCTTTCACAGAACAAGCTGCCAGTGACCTCTTTAGCAGAATCTTCAGAAGCTTGGTTTAGATAAGAATGTTTGTCCCTGCACTTGACTATTCGTAATCCTTGGTCTCTGACATGAATGTCCTTATGATGTCATTGATTTGTCTCTATGTGGACACAAACCACCATACTATTCTTGCATGAAGTGCGTATTTCCTTTATCTTCTGATATTTCTTTTCCAAGGTGGTTTACAGTGAAGAAAAACACTGTATTTTACCTGTTTGTGTTCATGGACAGATAGACTCCACTAATTTTCCAAAGCAGACATCTCAACTCACCTTGATCATATTAACTAACCTAGGTTTAGTCATATATTGAAGATTAGTCTCCTTTAAGGAACAGAATGATATCTAGCTTCCAGGTGGAAGTTACCCTTGCTAGAGGTGTCATTGTTGATAGGGCTTAGAGAGGGGTCTTATCTGTGGAGAGAACTTTCCTGGAAATCTTAACGTGGCAGGAAAGCTGAGACACCCAGTGTCCACATCAATGCCATGCTTAATATCTTCCAAGACAGAAACTGATCGTTTTCCCAAAATAAGGTATTGTTGCTTAATGGGGGGATGTGGACAAATTAAATGGTATGTACACAATGGAGGAGTATGTGTGTGTATACTTTTGATTGAATGTGCTGAGCTAGGAAAGTTTTAAAAGACCTAGGAGTTTAGAATTGGCAGACAGGACCAGTGAAAATGTGCCTCCCACCTCTTTTTAAGAGGCTGATAGGAGTTTTGAGAGACCACGTGGTATAACAGATGAACACTGGTTTTAGAGACAGACCCACCTGGTATCCTAGCCTGCCGCCCATCTTTGTGATCCATGCTGCACCATGTACCAGCTGTGTGACCTCCTGGCAAGTTACTTTACCTCTCTGAGCTTCATTTTCCTCATTTGTGAAATGAAAATAACAACAAAACAAACACGTCCTTAGAGTTGTTGTGAAAATGGAATAAGATGATGTAAAAGCATTTAGCATGCTGCTTGGCACAGGTTAGGTGCTAAATTGATGTTTACTGTTATTGGGTGTAAATTATTATTATTTTAAAAATTTTGACTTTTATTTTAGATTCAGGAGGTACATGTGCAGGTTCATCACATGGGTATACTGCATAATGCTGAGATTTGGGGTAGGACTCCCCTTCCCCTCGACCTTTCCTCTAAACCCATCTAAACCTCCAACCCTTTTGAATTCGATCATTTGAAGAGAAATGTTTTCCTTCCCAGACAACTGATATTAATTAATGGTCTAACTTTGGGTTGGATAATCACATTGTGTCATCAAGCCCCAGATTATTAGATATTATTTATAAGAAAAATGGGCCTGGAGTTCCTCTCAGACTGAGGATGGAGGCTGCAAATTGAGTTTAGAGGGTTGCCGACCTTTAGACCTGGACTGGGAGCAGGGGCAGCCCACACTCCTGGTCTTGAAAGCCACAGCAGGCTCTTGTAATTGAGTTACCGCCTGGGATTCAGTAAGACTAATCCATCTATATGATTTCTTCGCCTGGTTTAATGCCATTAACAAAACCGAATTAAGAAGGGGGTGGGGCTGAGAAGGATGAGGGAAAACGAATTTTCTGCATGGGAGTCGCTACCGCGCCTTCATGGCCAGGCTGAAGCCTAAGGTCTGATTAATGGACGGTTCTGAGGACCATGTCCTGCTAGTCACCACCCCAGTCCCTCAACAGAGCACGAGGCTACCAGGGACTCGCATGCACAAAAAAAGGCCATCGCAGAAAAGGTTTTCCAGGACGCCCCAGGGGCTATTTCCTGACTACTATCTCACCCTCCTTCCCTAGTTCGTTCATTTTCTTCCCTTCCCTTCCCTCCCTCCCTTCCTTCCTTTTCTCTCCCTTTCTTTTCTTTTCTTTCTTTCTCCCTCCCTCCCTCCTTCTTTCTTCCTTCCTCTTTCTTTCTTTCTTTCTTTCTTTCTTTCTTTCTTTTTCTTTCTTTCTTTCCTCTTTCTCTCTCTCTCTTTCCCTCTCTCTCTCTTTCCTTCCCCATCTGCCCTCTGTAGAACAATTCTTGAGCAGTTTTCCTTCTAGTTCTAATCTTCAGGGACCTTCTCTGGGTTTTGTCACAAGTATTTCTCAGGCAACGTTTCAATCCTACTTATTCCTCTTCAGCACTCGCCCCCAGTCCCACCTCACCCGTTTGCCTGGGATTGGCCATCCTGGGCGGTGGGCACTCTTTGCTTCCAGTTTACCAACAAGAGCTACCAGCCCTAGGAGGAGGGGCCTGCGTGTGGGGGTGGGGGTGGGGGTGGGAGGTGGCAGCCGCCGCGGTCAGTTTCACTCTCTGACCTACTGACACCCAGATCCCAGAGAGCCCTTCTCTCCCCCCTGAGAGCCGGACTGTCTCAACTTGAACAGCTAGCCAGAAGCGAAAAGTCGTCGACTCCCGGACTGAGATTCCACTGCTCGGTGCGAGCAGTTGCCAACAGGGGAGTCCCCAAAGTGTAGGTGGCGACCAGCACGGGCCTGGGAAAGCAGGCGCTAGGAGTAGAGGAGTTACAGGGGCCGGGGTGGGGGGAGAGCCCGGCTTCCATCTCCTTGGCCAACGGTGGGAGCCCGCTACAGCGGCACCCGCGGGCCCTCCCTGCCCCGGAGGGGCCAGGGGACGCCCTGCAGACACGCTCGCCCGCACTACGCGGGGCTCGCCGGGGTTTTGCCAACCGGCGGCTGACGTCGGCGCGCCCCTGCCGAGCTCTCCTTTTACTACAGCGGGCAGGCGGCTTTGTGAGGCCCCGCCTTCGCCAGCCCCCACCCTCCGCGTGCCCACACCTTGCCGTTTATATAGAATGCGCCGCGGTGTTGATTCGTGGCTCTCTAGGACCGGAGAGTTCTTTGGAAGGAGAGCGCGAGCGAGGGAGCGGGCGAGCTCCGAGGGGGTGTGGGTGTAGGGAGAGAGAGAAAGAGAGCAGGTAAGGGCCATCGTCTCCCACTCCTCCGCCGGCGAGCAACTCCGGCCCCCTTTTTGGCAAAATAATAGGAACCTGGAAATGGATTAAATAGAAAGAAAGAAAAGAGGCGACCCTCTGCTCCCGATTCCCCGCGGGCGAGAAGCTGCGCGACTCTGCGGTGTAACAGGCTCACACGTTGCTCATCACATGTTCAAACATTTCCCTTTCAGGGAGGCTTGTTATTTTTAAGTGAATATTTTTATCTTTGTTTTGATTTTTTTTAAAGCCTTCCTCGGGGTTTTATTTTGATCGAGTTGGCGGCCCGCAGCGGATTGGGAGAGGCGGGGGAAAGCAGCCTGCCAGTGCGCGGGCAGCCCACCCAGGCAACTCCCAGCGAGCGGCCCGCGCGGAGCCCAGGGAGGCCGGCAGTGAAGCCGGGGAGTCCCGGCCGCTCCTCTCGGCCGCCCTGGGGGTTGTGAGCGTGGCTCTCAGCAGGCGGGCAGAAGCTGAGGGCGCGGGGCGCGGAGGAAGCGCCGCGCCGCTTTGTCTCTTCACTTCTTGAGCGCGGCGAGCGGCTCCTCCCGCGGCCGGCCGCTCGGGATCGCGGCGGCGGCGACGGCGGCTCCTCCTTCACCCCTTTCCTTTCCTCCCCACTCTCTCGTAGGCAGCAGCGGCGGCGGCGGCGGCGGCAGCGGTGGGGAAAAGCGGATTCCGCCCCGAACCACACCGAGGGGAGCTCGTGGTCGAGACTTGCCGCCCTAAGCACTCTCCCAAGTCCAGCCCGCTCGGCGAGGACTTCCGTCTTCTGAGCGAACCTTGTCAAGCAAGCTGGGATCTATGAGTGGAAAGGTGACCAAGCCCAAAGAGGAGAAAGATGCTTCTAAGGGTAAGCCCGCCCGCCGAGTCCGCCTGCTTTCCTTTCCTTCGTTTCCCTCGCCCCCTCGCGTGCGCGCCGCCCTCCGGCGGCTCCTTGCCTTCTTCCCGGAGCCTAAGCTGCCCATGACCTCTGCGACCCCGGGAGAAAACGGGGGGCAGAGGTCGCTAGGCGGTGGATCTAGGTTTGCACCACTTTCCCTCCTTCCTCGCGGAATTGTCGACCCTCGAGTGCCTCCAGCCTTCTCCACTCCCCCTCTGGACGCACCGTGGTGGCGCTGCGGGCGACGAAGCTGCTGCAGCCCGGAGCGCCGGGGACCGCGCTGTCTGCTGACAGCCGGCCGCCTGTCTGTATAAGTGCATGTGTGTGCGTGTGCGCGAGTGTGCATATGTGTGCTGCGCGCGTGCAACATGGTGACATACTCAGGAATCTGCCCTGCTCTCAGAACCCAAGCTTGAACCCACCTTCAGCCCCCTCTCCCCGCCCCCAATGCAAACAAAGAGCCTGGTCGAGACGCAGAACCCCTCCCCCCTTCTTTCCCCCACCTCCTTCCCCCCCACCCCATACACCTCCTAATCCCAAACTCCTTATCCACCCCAACCCTCCGGGAAGGCAGGAGTTTGCACCCTTCGACACGCCGCGTGCAAAAGTGAGCAATCCTGGTGCCCTGGCGCCGCCCGCGCTGCGCTTTGGCAGCACAGCCTCGCCAAGCCCCAGGAGAACAAAGGCTGTTGTCCCCTTGCCACTAGTGCCCAGCGTGAGTGGGCCTCCGCGGGAGGGGGCAGTCCTCTTCCTCTGTTTGCTGGGGTTCAGCCACCGCGCCCGGGGCACCCGACCACTGGTCCCTCTGGAGTGCGCGCCTCTGCCCAGGGCCTCCCATCGGCGGGTTGGGGAGGCGCAGCAAAGCGGTGCTCAGGCTGGGGAGAACTAAGGCAAAGGAAAGGGACGCCCCCCCCCCCCGCCCCCGCGCTGGTTCTAGCGGTTGCCTTTCTCAGGACCGGAATTAGCTCCAGAATGTAAACTGGAGACAGCGGCCTTGGAGACCGGGATTCGGAGAGGCACAGAGAGGGAATGTGGAAGAGCAGTGGGGAACAGCAGGTGCCTTAGGTGCAAGTGTCCGGAATGGCCACGGAGCAGACGCTGGGGTGGGCTGGACTAGCCCTGAGGGCCCCAAGCACACTGGACCGCAGCGACCCACGCTGAGTCCCCACTGCAGAAGTCAGGTTGCAGCACGGGGAGTCCCAGCTTTTGTTCATGGGGGCCCCAATTCCTCCCTGAGCCCTCAGGCCCCCTTCACTCCCACTCCTTTCTCTATTCCTTGTTCTCCTGTCCTCCTTCTCGCCTCTCCCCATCTCTCAGAGCTTTCTTTCCCGGGAGATTCTAGGGCAGCACCAACCCTCCCCCGCGGAAAGTTGTCAAAGTCTTCAGCTCAAGGCCTTTATCCTTGTTTCTAAGTGGATCCGTTTCTTCCCCAACTAGGCGAAAGGGTGACTGAAGGTTCCAGGTTCCGGAAGTTTATGGAGGGGTTAGATCAGTTGTCATACGGGTCATTGTTGCCCCCGGTCTGGCTCAAGGCTAGCATTCAATCCCAAGTGAAAGAGTAACTTTGGAAAGTAGAACGACAGCTGTAGGTTTCCAGAGCTCTCCTAATTGTTGAATCTCAAACAGGCATTTATATGATAAAGGAAAATGACTTCAGCGTCATTAAATCGTTTTGTTTTCCACTGAGAGCCCAGAGAAGTAAATGTAATTAAAGAATGTAGCACCAGATTGATCTAGGCACGTCATTCCCCTGTTGAATCTGGGAGTATTTCTCGTTTGTTTCTGGAACTTTGGTTCCTGATTTCCATCAGGTGGTTACTTCAGATTTATTTCAGGCTACCGTTGGGAGACCCTGAAACCAAATTCATTCACAGAAAATGAGTTTCTGTTTTAGGAATATAATTTGCAGTTGTCCAGAATGGATTAACGCATCTGGAAACAGGACAGGTTTCTGTAATTCAATAATACAAATTTGTACTAGGCATGTGTCATAACATTTTCTTGTGTTGACTCACCACATTTGAAACCACATACCTCTGTAGGAATTGTGTAATTAGCACTTGAAATTATGGCTGTAATTAGAATAAATTAATTTTACAAGGCAACTTTTAAGAAGGGAGTTTACTTCCCTGAGAAGATGGGAAGCTTTTGGCTGCTAAGAGCAGGATTGCCATTTCAGCCTTTCTGTTCGTTGTTGAATTTAGAGCATTTTCAAAATAGTAAGTGTGTAGTAGCCATTAGTATTTTCTTCTTTCAAGTATATGAAAAGTCTTATGTGACTAAATTTTAAAGACTACTTTTTATATTAGAGATGAAAGGTACAAGGTCTACTTATCTTTTAATCAATAGAGTTTATATATGTTAACCATATTTCTGAAGAGTTTTCCTTACTTACAAATTTCCTATATATAGGTCATCTTTAATTTTTTAAGCTGAAAAACTAATTGGCATATTCTTTGTAACATAGCGAGATATAGGATCAAGCATTTCATAGATACCTTGAATATACACACATTTAATTTTGAACAGTGGTGTGACAGATGATTGGATGAAATCAAATAATTTAGTAACAGTTTGAATGAATTTCGTAATCTGTTTTCAGAGTCTACTGCTCATTTAAATTCAGCCTCCCACCCCCATCAGTTAGGGCTCATACCCACAGTGTATCATAACTACATCAATTATTATAGAGTACAGTGTTTCCAGAGCTTTTAAAGCACAGGTAGTAGGTTTCCAGTAAATTATTTTGTGCTGCTGAGTGAAATATGGCCTTAAGAGTACATAAATTGCTGATTGTCTTTTTAAATGACATTTTCTTCAACTCACTGAGGTTAAGACCAGTGATGGACACTGATCTTTTTCATAACCTTTTCAAAAACGTAGCCAGACAAGATAGGCTGTTCTCTTTGGAAAGGGGGCGGGGACCTTGATTCTGTTTGAAACTATTAAAAAGGCCTCTTGTGCAGCCAGTTGCCTTTTGTGTATTTATTTATGCTTTGTATAAACTTTAAAATTGGCAGATGTGTATATAGTTTGAGTCACGCGGCTCTTGGACCGGAGGATCTGTTTCCATTTCAGGGAAGAAGAAAGTATAATATTTGTTTGTTCAAGCAGATATTCTCTTAGCTTTGACTCACTCTTGTCTACCTTGTCACATAAGATCTTTTCAGCAGTCTTCTGTTGGAAAAGCACTCAGTTAAGGCTGTTTCTGGTTTGTTGCAACAGTTTTCCTGTGGCATCGGAAATCTTGTAGGCTGCTATAGATAAAACCAAATCTTTTTTGGATTAAGTAAAAATGCTAGCTAATTCTCGCTTTCAAAACTGTCTTTAGGTTTGTGGCTACATGTTTGGAGTTGGGTGTGTTCTTTCCAACAACCCTTTCCTTTGTGCTTAGCTTAACAGCCACCATATCCAGGCAAGTTTCAAGGCTCTGTGGGCTGTGGGTTCTCTTGGTGAGACAGCACTGTTGTCAGGCTGGGCTCATGCTGGCTGCTGGACAATGGAGGACAATTCCATGCATAGCCCAAGAAGCCAGCCACTTGTACAGCTGCTGTTGCAATGGATTGTAGTGGCCCCATGCATTTACACCACAGTTCGTGTTTTGTTCACTTCCTGACCCTTTCCAATTTGTCTTTCTACCCTATCCTGTTTAAGAAGGACAGGGCATTGTGGTCATGCAGCCAGCATATCTAGGCTTGAGTCCTGAATGCCTTCCAAAAGATCATCTTGATCGTTGTGGTTTACTATAATAGGTTTCATCAAGTGTCTTTCTCAGACTTGGGCCAGGCAAAAGCAGATGTTTAGAGGTATTTTACCGACAAGAAATTATGAGGTTGGTGACCTCTTATTAAAAAGTAACAATGATCATCTGTCTATTACTCATGTAGGGACTTGTTTTTTTCACTCTGACATCATGGTCCCATGGTTTTACATACAGTGTCATAAGCCACACGGTCTCTTCTGTGCCGAAGGAGGTGATCACAGCCTTGCTAAGGAGGTGTGACCAGGGAGATCTCTAATCAGAAATATTGGTCTGTTCTTGGGGATAGGTGGAGAAAATGAGCACACATTATATCCAAATCCTCTTCATAATTATTTGTAGCAGCATGTAGCTTCTTTATTGACAAAGGCTAAAGCTAGAAGGGGGACCAAGTTGGGGCATGGGTTAGGGGTACTGTATCTTTTCTCTAGCTTAGTACTGCTTCTTCTAAGCCTCTTTTCAGCACAGTTCAAATAATTTAAAGGGGTTAGTATGTGTCCTAGGTCTGGAGATGTGGGTGAGGTTGGAGTGGGAATGGATGTTGAATTGGGGCCTGGGTAAGAAGCAGAGGGTGAGCTGTGGGGTGAAGGAAGGAGTTGAGGTCGATGCCCACAGCAGGGAGATTTTATGGGTGGCTTCGAGGACAGGGTCAGGACTGGGGAGAGAATTGGAATCAGGGAGAGAATTTGAATCAGAATTGGATAAGCCAGAGGGCTGATTTGTAAGGCGGCGAGTAAGGATATGAAACAGCGTTCCAGGTCTCTTTGCAGCTGTGCTGTTTTATGTCCAAATCAACTTCTTATTCTGGGAATTACAATCAACATAGAACAACCAGAATGTGTTGCAGTTCTTCAAATATATCCAATAAAAAGGCTTTCTAGTGTCTGCTTCAGTATGACTTATATTTTTGGAGTTGAGAAATTTGAAAAGAATGGACAATAATTGTCAAGATTAAGCAATTGAAGGAGGGGGGAAAACCATGTGCATTAAAGTAGAGTGGATGAAGGGGATCCTACATGTCTATTACCTTGCTCAGCTTAACATTATCTTTGAAATGTGAAGACTAGGCACATAATGTAGTTTTAGCAATTAGTACAGAACACAAATGTCTGCATAACTCATTTTCTGCAGTCACTGATTTATGTTTCCCTATCAAGAAGACACATCATCACCATGATATATCAGCACAGGCTGAAGAGTGGATTTCAGGCTCATTGTCCTGTGTAATGTGGGTCATCTTAGTTAGTTTTCATCAACTTGAAACGTAGGTTATCTCTTTGTAATATACCAGCTCTACAAACTTAGTTGAATCTTATTTCTGACATTTTTTAACATGGCATTTTATCACTTTTTTGAATGTCATATATTGATGAAACATTTCCTAAGAGTGTGGGTTTCCAGGTAAATGCATTAATTTCCTAAAGAAGTGAAATAATATTTAGTAGTCATTATGACCACCCCTCCAGGCCTCAGATCCGATTTCTCCTTGAATTGGATGGCCATTTTTTTCCTTTAAAGCAGTGTTTTCCAGAGTATTAATTCTGAAAATGGGGGGGGGGGTTATTAGAAAAGAAATAAATTATTGATTCTTAGGGCACAATGGACATATGAAGGACTATTATATTAAGGGATCTGAGTTGTAGTAAATATTAAGTCTAAATTACAATGATTGTTTATTGTGATTACTGTAAAGCAGTTCTCATGGCTATTCTTGCCTTTGCCCTTTGAAATTACTTTTAGCATTGATTTTCAAATGGAAATAGTACTAGTGTCACTGGCTAATGACCTTCCCCACAGGCAAAGGCTTCTGCTGGTGTAGGGTTGTAGTTGACATTCTAGGGAGTACAATAGGGCTGTTCAGAGCTAAGTTGCTTGCTTGGCCTGCCTGCAGAGACATCAGATTTGGTCTGGACAATCACTCTTTGGCCTAAAGGAATCCCTAGTTGTACATGTCTGTCCTTTTTTTTGTGGTTCCTGTAAGTAGGGCTGGGAAGAAAGAAAAGAATCTTCTGGTGAAAGGCAGGCCTAGTCAAAGGCCAAATTAGAAAAGAAAAACAGTAAAACTCAATTTCCTTTTTTTGTAATTGAAATTTACCTGTAGTAACATGTACAGATCTTAAGTGTGCATCTCAATGATTTTTGATAAATATTTACATCCGTAAAATCAACACCAAAGTCAAGATACAGAACATTCTTGTCACCCCAGAAAGTTCTCTCATGCCCTTTTCTAGTCATTCCCCTCACATAAAGTCAACTCTTATTTTATTCTTTTTTGTTTTTGTTTTTGTTTTTTTTTGAGATAGGGTCTCAATCTGTCACCCAGACTGGAGTGCAGTGGCACGATCTCCACTCAGTGCAACCTCCGCCTCCCGGGTTCAAGTGATTCTCCTGCCCCAGCCTTCCTAGTAGCTGGGATTACAGGCGCGTGCCACCACTGCCCGGCCAATTTTTTTATGTTTTTAGTAGAGATGGGGTTTCACCATGTTGGCCAAGCTGGTCTTGAACTCCTGACCTCAAACGATCCACCCGCCTCGGCCTCCCAAAGTGCTGGGATTACAGGCGTGAGCCACCGCTCCTGACCTCCTATTTTTATTTCTGCCGTCATCTATTAGTTTTTCCTGTATGCACTCTTTGGTTTCTGACATACCTAGCCACCTCCCCATCCAACACTCTTCATCCCCTGTTGATAACCCTTCTTGTCTTGTCCTCTGGTTTCTTGGAAGACTCCCACCCTGCCCCACACTGGGGCATTCAATAGAATCTTGGACATGGTTAGTCTTCTAGGAGTAGTTGTTGAATGACCTAGGAAAGATAGGGAAATTCTTTAAGCAGAGGTATGTTTTATTCATCCTTTAATAGCAAATAGCAATAATGTACATGGCTGTCTTTATAATAGTAGCCTCTAAATTATTGAGCAGTTACTATTTACTAGGGAAACATTATTTTTACATATATCTAATTTAATCCTGACAGCCAAATGAAGTACAGTAGCTCTTAGTACATACAGGCTTTAGAGATGAGAAAATTGAAGTTCATGGAGATCATGTAGCTTATATGAAGTCACACCGCTAGTGGTTTGCAAATTACTAACACAGTGCTTGGCCTTGTAGTAATCAATAAACGATGAATGCATATGCCATGCACCTCTGAAAACTCATTGGTCCTATGCCCTGCTCACTTCCTGTTTTGTTGTCATATCAGAAGGCACTGTGATAGAGAAAGACTTTTTCAGAGCCTCCTGGTGGCTTAATCTGATAAATACCTAGGGATATTTACATTCTATCTAAAGATTGCCTGGGGTAGAGCTTTCACTCAAAGAATTCAATAGTTAGTGGTTGACTTTCTAACACCTAGATACGTGGGAGAAATAATTTTGACTGGTGTCCTAAAAATAATAGTATTTTCTGAGCACTGACTATAGGCCGGGGAGTTGACATGAAATATCTCATGAAATCTTCATAACAATATATGGACATTCAATGTATGGAGAATGAATGTCCACACTATTCTTCCAGTGTGACAGATGAAGAAACTGAGACCGAGGCCATCCTTAGGTCACTCAGCTAACAAGATGGTGAAGTGAGGATTTGACCAGATTTGACTGACTCCAAATCTACCTCCTAACCACTAACCACTATATCATACTCCCTTCCTAGGCAGCACAGCTGAGTCTTTCTAATGCAGGTTTGCGCAAAGACAAAATTACTTTCATTCACCAAATTGGACATAATTAGGAGGAGTGTGCCTATACTAAATGCATGGTTGCTCCAGGGCTGTGGTCTTTGTTCAGTTAAACAAACATCTGAACATTTTTTGAGTGACTTTTCTCTATCAGGTGCTGTGCCGGGATGCCCTTTCCTTCTTCTCTGGCCTGGGACATTCTGACTTTTCACTTTCCGATGTACATCTCACTTCACTTGGCCATCCTCTTGAACCACTGCTACAGGACATTGGCCCCGTGACTGTGGCTTTCATTGGCCAGGTGACTTTGGCTTTCATATTGGTTTAAAAACAATGGTACTTTCTTTTGCAACTGCATCTGGGACCTTGTTTCACCTGTGTCTTCAAGATTATACATCCTCTTAATTCACTGTTGAGTAAAAACTCCACTTGTTTATTTTAGTTTTCATTACATGGTATATGCTTTCAGTCTGTCTCCCATCAGAATCATATGTCTCATTTCCCTTCTCTTTGTCTCTCAACCCTATCCCGTTCTTCCTCCGACTCTCCTTCTTTCCCTCCCTCCTTTTCTTGTTAACAAATGTCAGTGGTTTTTATTAAATGAATGGGGCTCCGCAGGGTGTGCTGAGCTCATTGATTTTCATTTCTGGATTTTTTCCTTTGATAGCTATATTAATCGTGATGAAAGAAATCCACCCCCCACAACAAAGTGTAGCTCCACAGAAGAGGTTTTTCACTACTTACATAACTCATTTTAAATGGAAAAATAAAAAAGTGCAAGCTTTATTTTGTATACTATTTATGCTGCCTTCAGTTAGATAATATTTCCAAAAATATATCTTGTTAACAGAGACACAACGCCTTGAACAAGCATATTAATTATAGTTCTCGAAGTTGGGAATCATGTAGTGTTTATCTGTATTGTAGAACTGTTGCTCAATGGTAATAATTCACAGTGATGAGTGTATTGCATGGCTATAGGTAAATTTAATAACAAACAGGAAACCCAGTTCTCAAAACTTGCTCCAAATAATGTAGGTAGCATTTGTTACTGTTCTGGAGTTGAGGGTTAGTAAATAGCTAGGGTTCTTAAAATATTTATCTAGCTCTTAAAAGTAGAAGTAAACAACCTAAAGAAGACAGGCTGAGTGCAGTTCTTGAATATGCCCATAGATATTTTCAGAATCTTCTTTCAATGGTGACTTTGAAAGTATTGAGAATTGACCTGCTTATTTTGCCTTTGATTCTCTGTGTGGGTGCTTGCCTCTCCCCTTGGGGGGTCTATTGAACATTAAGCCTTCCAAGAGCTCTTGAATTTGTGAGTGATTTTCGGAGCTCTGGGAACAATGTGAGCCATTCTCTTGGAAACAGGACAAGGTGCTCCTAGATGCTCTCATTCCAGGGAACATTTGTTTTTCGGCTAGCTGGGAACCCGACGATCGCGCTGAAAGGTCTGGTCAACCAGCCTCCCTCAGTTCCTGTGTATCTGGCAGGCAGGTTTATTACAAACCTTAGTGTGCTCATTAGCCTCGTGATGTGGCAGCTGCCTAAAAAAGAAACACGGAAAAGTTGTGTCACCGAAGGTGAAACTTGGCAAAGAGCTGCCCGGCGCCGGCTCCGGGCATGACAAAGCGCCTTCCTGGCGGCGGCAGCGGCGGTGGGCAGTGGGGGTTTCTGTTTGTTTGTCCTCGGTACCCACTGCCCAGTCGACTCACGGGGAGGCGTCGCAAAGGGAACCGCGGGCCCGGGCCAGGGCTCCGTGGCTGGCGGTGCGGGTGGCCACAGTCCGGGGGAAGATACTGCGCGCTCCGGAGCAGCCCGCGGCCTCGCAGTCTAGACCGCGGGCACGTTGCAGCCTGTGGGGAAGCAGCGTTAAGATGGTGGCGGTCAGAGCAGCGCTGGTGGTGGCTGGGCGGGGCTCAGGGAGGCGCGCCCTCCTCCCTCAGCGACACCTATCAAGGCTTTCTTGCTTTCCGTACACCTGACCCACCCGCTAGACACCTCAAAGGCAGGCATAGAAGGCCAAGAGCCTTGAAGTCAGGGCTTGACCAACACAAGAAGAGCTTTGCTTTTTCTGTCTTCTTGTTAATGCTAATTTGACTTTAGCTGCTCAAAAACCGAAGATGCATCTTGAGCAGGACGCTCACAGGCAGATTTGAATTTATGTGTGTGTTTTTATATTGCTTATGTTTTATTACATTGATTTTTTTCAGATTACAAAATAATGCATGTTTACCGGAGACAATTTGGAACATCATAAAAGCGTAGAGAAGAAAATATCACCCAAGGTTCCACTACCAAGTTAACTTTTTGAGGCTTTGCTTCTAGTCCTTTTTCTCTGCATATTTTAATACATAGACATGGCTGATTATCTTTAAGTGTGTATGTGGGATCAGGCACATACACAATAACTTCCTTTTTTTCCCTCAGCGTGTTAGAATGTTATTTTATGTCGTTAAATAATTTGCACCATCATTTTCAGTGTGTATACTAGGTGTGGACTTAGGGATAACCAAGGAGAGATGGTGATTTGTGCCTGGGGTGTGAACATTTTTCCTGCATCTCCTTGAGATCCTTCTCACTGGACACCACAAGCATGATTAGTATTTTGTAAAAGTACATATATGAATATGTGCCCATATGGGACTATGTATATATGTGTATAAATCTGTAAATACTAAATTAAATACACATAGACAACTATGCACATATGTAAATAGATACACAACAAATATGCTAAGAGTAAATCTTGAAAGAATATACACCAAAAGGAATCTCTGGGTGGTTGGCTTATAGAAATTTATAGTGTTTAGTCATATTTTCTGTTTTTATCTATAGTGGAAATACATAATTATATTAATGATATAATAATAAAAATAATATTAATGAAATATTACTTATTGATTGTCTTCAAACTGAGTTTTCTGCTCCCTCATTCCTTGATCTAATGTGAACTACTTATTATTTTTATATTATATGATGCTTCAAGTCCAAGCTAAATCTCCATCCTCCATGAAGCCTTTCTTCCTCCCTCCCAGCAGGCACTGACTGCTTACTTCCTGTACAGGGCTTCTATGTCACCCATCTGGCAATCTCCATTGGCTACTTTGGGTGTATCTCATGGTTAACTTCTCATCTGCTTATGTCTTATCTCTCTGAATAGACTGGAATGTCTTCAAGGATCCTTTTCACAAAGCAAGTGCTCACTAAATGTGTTACATAATGACAATGCTTATCATCCATCCTAGGTTTCTGTAAATGCTCCTTTACCTTTGAAACTCTATACCAAAAGCCCTTAGACTGACAGCAATAATCCTGCTGGATTTAATTTTGCTAATTTAATTTAGGATACAATTGCTACTTCATAATGGGCTATCTACGTAGAATTTGGTCAATGATGATACTGATAATATTACTGAAATAGTAGTGATTTTCATATTGGTTTTTCAAGTTAGAGGACTCTTGATAGAGGGTTTCTTGGTGATAGAAATAAATCTACAGATTCACACATGCATTGGACAGTCATACCCCAACTTAAGTGATTTCAGTTATTTTAATGCATGTGTAAATTAATTCATCTGTTAATTTACTCGATAAATATGTATTGAACCTTCTATGTGCCATCTGCTTTCTTAGACACTGAGAATACAGCAGTGAGCAGAACAGATAACTATCCCAGCCTTCATGGATAATACAAGCATATTTTGCAAGTTTCCTTAGGGAAACAGACTTTCAGTGCATGAAGCACTCTGTTCCATGTTGGTGGTATGTCAAGCAGTGAGTGATCTGGTGCCCATCATAGCCATCAGGCTCTGGCCAAGCCAAATTACTAATGAGTCAAGCTGGATGGAGTCATACATGGGTTGCTTATTTGTGGTTCAGGAACCACTGAAGCTGTGGTTCCTGGACCAGCTTGGGCATCAGCATCACCTCTAACCACATATACCTCCGACCATGAGAATTTGATTCAGTATATCTGGGCATGAGCCTTAGAAAGCCACATTTTTTATTAAGCTCCTCAAGTGGTTCTAATGCACAGTTGGTTTAGGGACCTACTGCCTCTGGGCAGTGTTTCTCAAGCTTGCCTAAAGAATCACCTGTAGGGTTTGTTTATTTGTTTTTTCTAAACAAAACAAAGCAGAAACCCTCCCGCTGACCTACTGAATTAGAATTTTAGGAAAAGAGCTGGTAATCTGACTTGTAAGCAGGTGTCCTGGTGATTCTTATCATCAGGCTAGTTGGGGAAACATTGTCCTAGAGACAATCACAGGACTCCCTTAGAAATTATGTATCAATGTCAATTTTTCTGGTGAGCAGGCTCCATTGCTTTGAGCAGATTCTGAAAGGAGTCAGCCACTCCAAAAATGGTACGTGAGGTGGAGCCCTGAAGTCTAGGACCAGCATTGTTGTCAACTGTATGTTTTGAGTTCACAGTGTCCTCATGGGTTGAATTAAGCAACCTTAAAGACCTTCTCGGCCCTATTCATCTTCCACATAGAAATGTTCTACTTGGAAGCCTTCTTTCTCTCTTTTTTTGCTTTTTTCTATCTTATTGCCAGTCTTGCCTCAATTGTTTCCCTTGATGGTCTCCCTTTAGGAGAATGTAGGGAAGCAGGAGAATTTCAAAGCCTTGGCTCTCACAGAGAGGGCGGGGCTGGGAGGGAGCTTCTGGCATGCCATTCAGAGATGGCAATCCTAGCACAGCTGTTAGAATAGCAGAGGTCAGTGTCCAAATATTTTGACCCTTATGATAGCTTGAACCTCAGTGGATCTTAAACTGGTGGGATAAGGGGGTGGGAGTGGGACTTCCAAGACATTTCTCTGCCAGTCTAGAGCAGGATGACACAGGGTGGACAAGGTAATTCCCCTTTTCCTTGGACATAGTTTTTCTGCCTGTATCTGGCAGCAGGTGGTGATGGGAGGTGGAAGCAGGAGTGTGAGTGTTGGGCTGGGCCTAGGTGCACCCCCACCCCTTCTCATCCTTGAGGCACCAAGCAGTGTCTCTGTAATTGGTTCATGACCAATCAAGTGCATTGACCTATTACTGCTAGTTACTTTGAGTTATAAATGGTTTTTATTTCCTCTGTGGAATTGGGGGTTCAGGCTGTATAGGATGACCTGATTTGTATCACAAGAGCCTTTGGGACTTTGACAGATTTCACTGTTTAAAACACACCGAGCTTCCTCCCTCCACCCCACTGGACATAAAAGCAACCTTTGAATTTATGGCACAAAGAGCATGTCTTTAAAGGGCAGCATGCAGAAAAAGGGAGGAAAAGGAAGTAAGGCAGTTCATCTTCTTTTCTGAGGCCATTGTCTGCGAACAAGTGACAAAACTGAATACCTTGAAAAATCTTGTATTGATTTTTAGTGCAGAGGCATCTCCCCAGGATCTGAAAATCCTGGCAGAAGATAATAAACTTATTTCCCTGCCTTTGAGCCAGAGTTGAGTTGCTTGTTTTACATGGCTGGAAGAAATGAGAGTAGTTGCTCTGCTGAGAGTGAGATTTGGTCCAGAGTGCATCCCTCTTGACCATATTGTATATAGGGGAGACTCAATGTATAAAAACTATATATACAAATCTAACTCAAATGCCAAATGTGGAGGTAGTTACAATATTGAAAGAGTTATTGTTTTATGAAAAGTCTTTCTTTTAATAGCATCATCTTTAGTGTACTTGCATGTTTCTTTGGGCATGAAGGACTACTTGATTAAAAAGAAAGAAATAAAAACCAAGCCTAGAGGCCTCTTATTGAGGCATTTGTTTCCTGCTATTCTAATTAGAAACTGTTGCTCAGAGTGGCTGTCTTGCTTCTCAGATTATTATCTTTTTTATTTTAATTATTTGAAATATATTTACTGTGGCAAAATATACAACATAAAACTGACCATTTTATGGCCAATTCTATGGTATCCAGTTCTATGGTATTAAGTATATTCACCTTGTTCTGCAGCCTTAATCACCATGCTCCACAGATCCTTAATCATAGGCTATAATGGCTGGAAGGGACCTTCATCATCGTTTGGTCTAAACTTCCCACTACAGAGTAGAAGAATTAGGCCCGCAGAGAGGCAATGACTTGCCCAAGGTCATAGAACAAGTTAGTGGCAGGGGCCTAGCCCAGTACATTTCCACATTGACACAGTAACAGATTCAGGCAGGTGGCCTCTGTTACTCTACTGGTAGCAGAGTCAAGGATTGACATAAATGTTTAGGGTATTTTTCTGTTTTTTTTTTTTTTTTCTTTTATCAAACGAGCAACCAATTATTATGGTTTAGAGCCAGAAGGTCCTTCAGACACTACCTAGTTCAATCTCCTTGTTTAAAATAATTGGCCATATTTGTGATTTCTAAATCCAAGTTGAACTACAGAAAGATGCTAACATTCTTATTTCTAAAATGCAGGACAATTCTTCCCCAGCCTTCCTTTCACTGACGCCATGGCATTCTTTGGTTGAAACCAGGTCCTTTGTGGGTGGCTGTTATTAATAAGCTTTTCTTAGGATGTTTACAGTAACTGCTGTGACCTAAATAAGTTTGCTTGTATTGTTTTCCCCACAAAGGCAAGAACAGGTTTTAAAAATATGTTAATCCCTCTCATCACAATGTATTTATTCATGACTAAAAGAACTGAAGTATTGCATTTTCTCACATTTGGGGCCTTTGTGTACCCCAATCATGTTTTCTTGGAGTAGAGCTTCAGGACAATACACCATGTAGCATTATAACATGATCCCTCTTGAAAATTTTATTTTTACTTTTAATTGTGGTAAAATACACATAACATAAAATTTACCATCTTAACTATTTTTATGTGTATAGATCAGTAGTGTTAAGTATTTAACTGAAGTATATAATCTGAAGACTGGTTGTGCAACCAGTCTTCAGAACGTTTTTATCTCACAAAAGTGAAACCGTGTACACATTAAACAATTCCCCATTTCCCCGTTACCCCAGTCCCTTGCAACCACCATTCTACTTTGTTTCTATGGGTTTGACTACTTTAGCTACCTTATATAAGTGGAACTATAGCTATTTGTCATTTTGTGACTGACTTATTTCATTTAGCATTGCTATAAAGAGACACCTGAGATTGGGTGATTTATAAGGAAAAGATGACCCTTGAGGCTCATCCATGTTGTAGTGTGTGTGGGAATTTCTTTCCTTTTTCAGGCTGAATAATATTACATTGTATATATAGACCACATTTGGCTTATCCATTCATGCACGGAGGGACACTTGGGTTGCTTTCATCTTCTGACTCTTGTGAATAATGCTGTTATGAACTTGGGTATAGATCTTTTTTTAATTGATGGGATAAATTGTTTTAAAATACTCAATTTATTTTCTCAATCTTTAGTCTAAGATTATTAAAATAACATGGTGAATAAAATAAAGGAAGAATGCAAATTTTTAGGGTACTGGAGAATTGAGGCATGAATCCAAATGACTTGCAAGTTTGAGAACCATGAGTAGAGTAAATAGGACTTTTTAAGGTCCTCTTGGGTCTATTATGTTACTTTTTTATAGTGATTTTGTGTGTGTGTGTGGAAACAATGAACTTCCTCTGTGATAGCCTCTATGATCCTTCATCCTTGCATTTTTGCCCTTTACCATTTATTTCCATTCCCGTTTGTATGTGTCTCCCACTATACTGTAAACTTGTTGAGTGCAGGGACCAAGTTATTAATTTCTGAATAGTACTTAGGACAAAGCCTGGCTCATAAGGCAAATGCAATAAATGTTTGAAGAGAAATTTGACTCACTCTGTCATTTGGAAAAATTTAACTTCACAGTTAGTCTTGGAATAATTCAACATTTTTATTTGTTTTTATCTGCTTCTTTTATATTTGAAACATAGCTCATGTTTAGGAGCACAAATTAGTTTTAAATATGAAGCAATCAGGTTTTTTGTTTTTAACTCTTTTTGGGGAGTGGGAGAAACATTTGTTGAATACTTGGCATCAAATAGAGGAAATATCCAGGCCTTGACTTTAGTTTCGATTTGAGTAAGTCCCTCTGAATTTCCACTGTGAATGCTGTCTCCTCCCTGCCACCTCTGAAGAGCTGTGTGTGGCTTTGAGTTGTGCAGCTAGTGCTGTGAGTGCTGTTTTTATATCAGGGCACAGATTTCCCACTCCATGTTTTGGCTCCTAAGCTTTGTTTTCATGCCCCCTACCTTCTCCTGAACTGTCTCCAACCTCTTTATAATGTTCCAGAAATAGAAATCTCCCAAAGGGATTGTCGTTTGTAATAAACGCCCTCAATCCTTAATATATTGGTGGGCAGAAAGCCTGCAGATATATTTATTTTCAGGTGATAGACAATACTTTAGAGACACATGCTTAAGAATCTGGACTCCATTCATTCAAAGAGCATCAAGCATTATGGCAGGCCCAGGCACTGGTGAAACACAGATGAGGAAGAGTCTCTATTCTTGCTCTTACAGAGCTGATAGTGGGAGAAATAAAAAGGAAGCAGTGCCTTGCCTGGGAAACACAGAGAACTAGGGAAGCTCATAGGAGAGGGAGCTGACATAGTTGGGTGGTGGTAGCAAGTGTGATCATTAACTTGACACCTGAAGGATGAGTAAGAATTTGTCAGTTGATGAGGAGGAATAAGAGTGTCCTGGAAAGTGGGGACAGCACATGTAGAAGCTAGGAGATGAGCAAGAACATGGCTTACTTAGAGAACGGAAGGAAGTACATTATTCCCAGAGTAGTGAGTCACCTTAGTTACATGGATAGTCCTGGCGTATCCTGAATTATGCCACTCTCATTTCAGTGGACAGTCCCATTGATTCCAATTTTTAAGCAGAAATATTGAAAATGCAGTTTTTCTGTGCATTAACAAGGAGGTTCCCTGGTAGGAAGAAATACATGAAAAACAGGTAGGCTCAATGGTAACTTAATGCACTTGATGAAATGCTGATTGTGAACAAAACTTCAGGATACTATCATTATAAATGAATGAAACCCATTAGATTTTAAGTAGAAGGCTTTTTTTTTTTTCTGCTAAGATTAGAGGCCTCAGGGTTTTGTTAATTGTGGACTCCATGATCAGAAATCCATATATGTGTCTGCAGCCATGATTTTTTTATTAGTAACAAGAAAGAGGGATAACTTCTTAACTATTCAGAATATGCATTATTTAGCAGTAAGACACAACTATTCCAGAAAGCGCCTTAATCAACTTTATTCATGTGAAAGTACATAGTTTTATGGCTATTATTAGTAGGCCGTGAATTTTTATTAAGTCAAAAAGAACATTGATATTTAACAGATAATGCCATTCTTGGCAGTGTAGGGTGTAATCAGGCAAAACACAACTCATTTCTGACTTCCAACTATATCATTCATGTTGACTTTCTGCTTTGTCTCCAGCAGTTGCATGAAAGTAAATGTGCTGTCACAGATACTTCCCAGATGTTGCCACACAGAAATTTCAGGATAGTTCCATTCATACCGTTTATTCATTCAAGGAACACGTATTGGGTGCTAGCTCTCTGTCAAGCTTGATTGTAGGTGTTGGAAAAATGTGACCAAGCTACAGATTGTCCCTGCCCTTGCAGGGCTCACAGTGTAGTGGGGAAGACAGACAAGCAAATAGTCAATTGAGACAAATACAGTGTGACCAGTGCTGTAATAGCAGATGCCCTGGAAACTGTGCAAGCTCAGAGGAGGGCAGCTAACACAGCCTTGAAGGACCAGAGAATGCTCCCTGAGGAGCAAGATCAGCTGGGATCAGAAAAGTGAATTAGGACCTGGCCTGGCAAAGAGGAGGACAAAGAGAATTTCAAGCAGAGAGAACAGCTCATTTGAAGACAAAGAAGTGAGAAGAATGGCAGGAAGGAAGGGAGAGAGAGAGGGAAGGGTATTGCAAATGTAAATGTAAAAGGGCATAACTGTATGACATGCATTATGGCTAGAGAGGCATGAGGTGTACCTGAATAGGTAGGCAGGAGCTGACACACAAAGGCATTGAGGTGTACTTTTGTGTATGAGGATGAAGAGTTTGGATTTCATTTCAAATGCATTGGAAAGCCTTTGGAGAGTTTCCTGATGGGAAGCCCTGTGATCTGATGTACATTTTTAAAAACTCTGTCTGGCTAGGAAGGCAGTGAGAAAGCTGATGCAGTGGTCCAGGCTGAGACTTGGTAGAGTAAGAATGAAGATGGACAATGTCTAAAGATTTGAGAACACTATCCAGGAATTGGGGTAGATTGGGTTTTGTGCAGATAATAACATGAGTGGTACAATGATATCTCATTTACTTAAGCGGGAGACAGGAGTCATGAATGATGACTCTTATGTTTCTGGGATCCAATCCCATCTCTAGCACTTACAACTGTGTGATTGAGCAGTATCACTTCTTCTTTGCATCTCCTTTTTTTCATCTCTTACATTTTCCCACTGTGATTGCAGACTGATTTTCAATGATGATTCATAATGATCCTAATATCCTTTACTTCTAAGGTACATAGCAGACCATTTATAAATATTGCCCAAATAAATGAACTGGCGTTATGCAGCTACATTCTTATGCAGGTATACTTCCTGGTTAGGTGCAGATTAGCCTATTTAGTCTTTCTTATCTGTAGCTTACTACTGGGAATAATCTAAAGTGGAAATCAAACCATACAATGTGTGTGATATAATGGTCCCCTCTACTGGACTGGGCCTTAAGAACTCACGTTTTTCCCCCTTACTTTGCTGTTATCTTGCCTTTATTTAGTGCAACAGAAAATCACTTATGTGCTTTATATCAGTATTCCCATTTGTAAAATGTCTATGATAATGCCAGATCCTGACTTTAGTTTTAGGGGTGATATTATTAACAAGATAATAGCTTTTAAGCATAATCATTTAGTGTTTATAATAGACCTTTCCTCTAAGAACTTGCTGGTGTTTGTCATTGGAGGTGGTGTAAGGCAGAGAACAGAAGCCCCTGAAGAGCTTTTTCAGAGAATCTAGGTCCTGACTCTACCCCACGCCAACTTCAGTGGGGGCACATTGGTGGACATGCACAGTGGACTCCCGCTGTTTTGGACCTTCCTTGCTCTGCATAGTCTTGTAGCAATATGGTCTTCTCATGTTTCAGAACATCAGATGTAAAAGCCAAAACTACAACTGGCAAGAACTCACTTACCAGTAAAGGGGAAATGTATAGGAATTGGAACTGCTATTGACAAAAGTTAGATTATGTGATCAACATTTCAAAGGCACAGAGATTTGCAATAATTGCATCAGGGTATAGGTGTTTTCTGAATAGTAGAACCAAAGGCCAGTATTATATAGTGGGTTAAAAGAGACACTTATTATGCTCAAGTATACAAAGTGACATGAACTTCTAGCTAGTAGAATTTTATGGATTTCATGATTTACCATAATGAAGAAATAAAAATATTTTAAAATTTTCCTATTGTTTTTGAAAGCAGTTATTGTGAGTGTGGTTGGCAAATATTACTATGTACTCAGCATCCCCTTTTCCCATAGATAGCTAAACAAATTCTGCATTGTTGGGTCTGATTTAATGAGTTTTGTTCCAGTGCAAAACAAACTTAATACAAGTACTTTCCAGGTCTGGTTTCATCTGTATGTGAACTAGAACTAAATTGTTTACACGTGAGGCTAAAATGAGAGTCCTCCCAATAAAGTGTCCTGGAATGTGCATTTGAGTGCTTTCTCTAAAGAAGACGACAACCATGTTAAGTCAGAAATGCATCAGAAAAAGAAGGAATGAAAAAGATTGTTCATTCTGAAATAACACTTATGGCTTGTATGGAAAAATTTTATTTCAACTTTGAAAATAAGGATTTTTCATTTAACATTAATTCAACAAATATTTATTGAATACCTACTATGTGCCAGGCAGTGTTCTAGGTATAAGTGATATAGCAATGAATAAAACAAAGATCTTTGCCCTCCTGGGCTTACATCCGTGTGTGTGTGTGTATGTGTGTATGTGTGTGTGTAGGGACATACAATAAGCAATATATATATAGGTAAAAAAGATATGTTATCTGCTGACAAGTGCTATGGAGGAAAATAAATCTGGGAATGTGTATGTATGCTAGTGGTGGTGGTAAATGGCTGTAGTTTTGAGTATGATGATGAGGTATGGACTTACTGAGAAGATGATATTTGAGTAAAATTCTGAGAGAAAGCCATGCAGGTATCTTGGGGAAGAGGGTTATCAACTTTTGCATGTTGCCTGGGTAAAATAAAAGTGCACAAGTATAAAAATGTATTACCCATAAGTCAGGCAGTTAGAGGTGTTTTTTATTGAACAAGGGTAAAGCCCTTTCTGCATACCTGTGTAAATTCTGGTTATTTGAATCTTAAAAGTTCATGAACAGCTTTTTAAATTGTACTCTCTGAAATTTCTCTATATGCATACAGATAGCATTTACATGTACTAAGTTGGTATGAACCCATGGATATACCTGCTTTGGTGTTGAAGCTACTTGATGATTTGCAAATTCAGGCATACCATATTTTCATTTATGCAAAAGAAAGTATTAACTGTTCTGATGTCTGGGAAGAATGAGCACCTCTCAGGAACATAGGTTCTGCTTGAGCTACTTTAGACCATTTGACTCCTGAAAGTCGGAGAAATTGTCAGCTAGATAGATCAGCCTCTCCTGAGGACCTGCAAAGTGCAAGCAAGAACAGTGTGGAACCACTTGCATTGAGTAGTATGTGAGTCAAAGTCATGGAGAGGAGTGGTAGTTGTTCAGTATTTGCTGTGGATTACTGTTAGGACTAGTAGATCCATATTCTCCCTATTTCCCTCAGGAATTCCTGAGACTGGAAGATTTATACAGAAAAGAGGTTTATTTAGCTCATGGTTCTGTGGGCTGTGCAACAAGTGTAGTACCAGAATTTGCTGCTGGCAAGGCCTCAGGAAGTTGACAATTATGGTGGAAGGCAAAGGGAAAGCTGCCTTATCACATGATGAGAGGGAGTAAAAGAGAGAGGGAGGAGGTGCCAGGCCCTTTTAAACAACCACATCTCACGTGAACTCACAGAGTGAAAACTCACTCATTACCATGGGGATGGCACCAAGGCATTCATGGGGCATCTGCCCACATGACCCAAACACCTCTAACATTGGAGGTCATGTTTCAACGTGAGATTTGTAGGGGTCACACATCCAAATCATTTCACTCTCTGAACAGTGCTCTGTGTAACTCTTGCCACTTCTAGGTGGATAAGGTGGGGAAGACCCACTAGGTCTGGAAGGGCAGAGTTGATTCTGTATTGAGGAGGTCACAGACCTAATGTGAAAAATTATTGCTCCAGCCTCCCTTGTACAAAATTTGGGCATGTGATACTTTTGACATGTTTTTGGCATGTCCTGCCAGCCAATGGTGTGCAAATAGACAGAGCAGGGGAGTGAATCCATGCCAGGACAATTAGCTGTTGTAGTAAGGGGCTGCAGATTTGTCCTTCCCCTTTGTCTTCAGTGAAGTGCCCATCTGTTATATAAATATTTGAATGTGGTGGTGAGGAGGGAGGGAACTGTGTGTATTTGTGGAAAGAAGACAGGAACTGGGTGCCCTTGAGTAAGCCTCTTAATCTCAATGGGTCACAGTTTTGTGAAACTCTACAGTGAGAATAATAACATTAAGCACCCACTAAGCTTGTTGGAGTACAAAAAAGATATGATATGTGAAAGCATTTGGTTAGCATTATACATGTAAATGTACTTTTTTAATGAATGGACTTGCTTTTCCCTGGAAGGCCTTTACTGGTAGAATATTGTTCAGCTATCAAAAAACACGGCCTTTTATCAGGAATTTTCCCTAAATTAGCATTATTCACAATTGAAATTACATACTTGGTTTCTAAGTTTTCATGGCCCAGATTATTTTATTTTGCTACCTTCCCCACCCCATCCCAAGGGAATATGTGAACAATTTACTATTGACAGATAAAAGATGATGTATTGTGAAAGTGACAGGCCCGAATCAGCAGGAGAGCCTGCAGTTCTGCTGCCTTGCTGTCATTCAGTGATGAAAATATTATAGAACATTTAATACTATATGAACTAGAACAATACGCAATTTCAGAAGAAGCCACCTTATGACACTTCAATTTATTTAACATAAAAGACTGATGGTCCTATTGAAGTTCAAAGCTTGGAAAATTTTCCGGAAAGACAATTTATACTATTTAGGAAATGCTCTCCCTGAGCTTTACTGTTTCATATTTAATCCAGGGTACTTCCTAAGATTGCTTATAAAGTCCCTTTTGCTGTGTGGACCTTCAACATCTCATAATAAAGAGAGAATATGGTATAGTGGTTAAGCATGCAGAGCTTGTGCCTTTGTTTTCCCATCTGTAAAATGGGGATAACAGTAGTACCTACCTCATTGGGTTGTTGTGTGTATTAAATCAGTTAATATGTACAACACATATAATAGTGACAGACACAGAGTAAGCTCTATATAAGTGTTTGCTATTATTATTATTATTATCACTTAAGTCCTTATTATGAAGATTATCTGCCTAGAGTGTCTCTGTCTAAAACAATAGTCTGCATAAAGTCTGGGTTGTGTTGGAGAGGGAAAAGAGGGTGGTGAAGAAATTTTTTTCAGTAAAGAACCAGCAATATCTGCTGCAAAGGTTCTTCCCCACCTCATCCAACTGGAAAAGCCCCGCCAGTCCCTTCAAGACCCTGTTCAAGCATTAACCCTCTCCACCTTCTCCACCCTTCTCCCAGTGGATAATTCCCACTGTTACCTCAGCACTTTATTTCTGAATTATATCAGTCAGTTTCTGAATTATAGCAGTTATCATACTGCATTATATTATCTGTTTATGGGTCTCTCCCTCACTAGACTGTGGGCTCCTTGAAGGCAGGGACTAGTGTAATTCAAGCATAGTGTCATGGTATGCAGTAAGCCATTGATGCTCATGGAGTGGCAGACTATGGCTGGGCAGATTTCTCTTTCAGGGTTGCCTTTCCTTGTGTTCGTTTCCTTCCCTGCAGGTGTAGACTAGAGCCAGTCTCAGCCGCCCTCAATTTGCCACTTGGCCAAAGGCCTGGACTCTCTGCAGTGGGGAGCTAAACATCTGAATGAAGTAGTCATCAAAACCAAGGTGAGCTTTGGAGATTGCTAGGGCAGAAGTGAAGAGAAGAGGCAACTAGAGTGACAGTACATCTTTGCTAGCTGGGGTCAGTGTTGGGCGTAGCTGTTCCCTATAACTCAGTACTCCAGCTAGACTGAGATCAAGAACAGGGCTGAGATCAAGAACATGCCCTGTGTTACCCCTTTTGTGAGGTCTTCTGAGATGCCCCCAGGCACACCTAACTGCTAGTATTCCTGTGCTTCACTGCAATTTGAACATCTCTATTAAAGGACTAGTGATTTTATTGCACATCTGCTTCTCACCAGACTGTGAGTCACATGAGGGCAGGAACTGTGAGGTTTCGATTCTGTAGAGCTGCTTTAGGTAAATGGTTGATGAATGAGCAAATGAATCGGTTTGTCTTTCTGATACTACTTCAGTGATCTGTCCAAATGCCGTTAAGAGGCATATTTTGTTACTTGTTTATCAGTCATCTTTTCTGCTTGTTTCAACCTTCAGTAAACTGTGGAACTGTTCTCTTTCACATAGTACCTGGCACATAGGAATAGTGCAGCAGATAACTATTGAACTGAATGGCACCTGAGAGCAACACAGATGTAGGGTTCTTTTATTTTCTGGATGTATTTGGAGGCAGGGATATAGGTCAGCAACCCATAGTGCAGTAGTCCTTTGGGGAGTCAGTGTGCCAACCTGTGCAGTTTAGATCGGGGACTGTGACCACACACAGTCACCAGTTAAATCAGGCAGCCCTATTGCACACATCATCATCTCCATCTTCAGTTGTGTGTACAGCCAATTGTAATTACGGATGCATATAAGGTGGCCAAATCATGTTTGTGAGCCTCCACTTGAAAAGTAAAAGAAATATATGTTATATGTTAGAATGAGGGGTTTTTTTCATACAGAGAGAAACAGAACTAAGAAAAAAATTTGTAATATTTCGGAAAACTCAATTTTTGAGGACTCTGGATGATAGAATTCTTACAGTAGCTACCCAGCTCAGAGCAATTTGTCCATGGAATACCCTTAGGGTATGTAAGTTCCAGAAGATCATCATTTAGCTCAGTGCCCAGTATGATGCCAGTCATTGTAGAAAATTTGACAGATTGATGATGCATGGCCTTTGCCCCCAAAGAATTTGCATTCTAATTGATGATCTCAGATGTTATATCTGCAGTGGTGGTGAGCAACTTGGAAGAGTATAAAATATAAAGCTAAGCTGTCTATTTTGTGCATGTGGGAGGCATTCAGAGGAGACATGCTAAGGGTGGGGTACGTCAAGGAAGGCTTTATGATAAAAGCAGTAGGTGAGTGGAAATTAAAGTCAAAGTGGGAGGGTAGGGGAACCTGGGAATGAAAGTAAAAGTGAACCTGAGGTGTTAGTAATGCTGTATCCTGACTGGATTATTCATTAATTCATCAGTTGAAATTTATGTAACTGACTACCTTGGGCCAGACACTATGATGGATACTAGGGACACAGAGATACACAGGACATGGTCCTTGCTTTTGGCATACTATGGGGACACACAAGGAGTGCCTTCCTTTATTGACCATAGAGTTAAATGACTGACGAGTCATTCATGCCTTCAACAAACATTTATTAAATGTCTGTTTTGGGTCTTACTCAGCATTGGATGCTGGGGATACAGAAATGAGTCAGACCAGTTCAAGATACTCTCATACTCCAGGCAGATGTATGTGTTAAAACATACAATCAGCTATTTGCTATTTGCAAAGTGCTTCTCTCATATGAGGCAGGTTTAATCCTCATAGCAATCCTGTGAGGTTGTTTCTGTTATAGTCCCCATCTCACATAATTTGTGAGATTATGAACTAAGAGATCATGAAAGTGAGATTATGAGTTTAGATGATAAACTAAGGCATAGAACAGTTAAGCAATTTGTCTACGCTCATACTGCTAAGAAGTAGCTGAGCTGAGAAGTGAATCCAATTCCTCTGTATTTTTTTTTTTAATGTCCTGGAATCACAAGAGTATTTGACTCATACTGTAGGAGCAGAAATAAAATGAAATAAAATGAAAACTGATTTTTTTGCGAAAAGAGAGGCATCTTCTAAGAAAATGAAAGAATGATTCTTTGAATGGGAAAATTGCCATCAACTCAAGGGAAGTTATGAAAAGTTTGAAGACATGTAATGGGAGAGTGAACAAAGTACTAAAAATAAGAAGGGACCACATCAGGATGTGTTGCTTTACTAGTCCACTGTGAGATATTAGGTTGGTGCAAAATTAATGCGGTTTTTGCCATTAAAAGTAATAGGCAGTATCATGGAATATTGGCCATAGAGTTAAATGTTCTATAAGGTAAAACTATAGAAGTGACATAAAAAGTCACTTGTGTTATGTAATCACCTTCATGTGTTTGTTATTGATCTTGCTGGCTTGCAATTTATAAATGTATTTTTAAAAGCAAGAGTCCATTATGTAGATTTTCTTTCTCTTTCCTTCCTTCCTTTCACTGAGTCAATAATTTTAAGATAAGAAAAGAGATATATAAAAGATCTATCATAGAACACTGATGTCCAGTTTAATCCCTTATTCTTTTCTGCAATCAAAAGATAAAGTAGGAAGATAACTGGAATCTGTGACAGAGATGAAAAAAAGAAATTGACTGTGATTACAAACCTCACACCAAAATTATTATTATAGACCTGACTCCCAAATTATGCAGATTGAGACCACATGAAACACATGGTGTATTGTTTTTCTACGCATAACTTGTTTGGTGTTTGTTTAAAGACCTTAGATGAAGAACTGGCTCTTGAGATATCTTGTCTCTCATAATCAAGTCTGAATCTGCCTTACCCTCACTTGAGGTTTACATGGAGAGTTTCAAACTGAAATAATGCAAAAATTCCTTATGTGACATGGTGGTGTGGAGTGTGGGTTTTGGCTCTAAGTTTGTGATGGGATTGGTGTAGTGTTCGCATGGAAATAATCATATACTTGGCAGCATTTTCTCTGAGGCTATTAGACCTGAATGGACAGAAATACTGATGTTTGCAAATTCCCTCTGGCAGTATGGTGCAAGTGATGTCATTCATATCCTTTCTTTCCATTTTCTATCTTCCTAAACTCAGTGACCTCAGAGATCATCTGGCCATTCTTTCTATAGTTGATGAACTCAGTCCTGGAGAGTGTAAAGGACCTGCTCAAGGTTTTTTGGCATAGCCAAGTATAGCTTCTAGAAATAATTTCCATTGATCATATTGCTTGCTCTTCAGAACTATCTAATGAGGTGGCTGGCAAGATGACTGAATAGGAACAGCTCCAGTCTGCAGCTCCCAGCGAGATCAACACAGAAGGCAGGTGATTTCTGCATTTCCAATTGAGGTACCCAGCTCATCTCACTGGGACTGGTTAGACTGTGTGTGCAGCACATGCAGGGCGAGCTGAAGCAGGGTGGGACGTCACCTCACCTGGGAAGCACAAGGAGCTGGGGAACTCCCTCCCCTAGCCAAGGGAAGCCATGAGGGACTGTGCTGTGAGGAACAGTGCATTCCGGACCAGATACTATGCTTTTCCCATAGTCTTTGCAACCTGCAGACCAGGAGATTCCCTTGGGTGCCTAAACAACCAGGGCCCTGGGTTTGAAGCACAAAAATGGCTGGCTGTTTGAGCCAACACAGAGCTAGATGCAGGAGTTCTTTTTCATACCCCAGTGGCAACTGGAGTGCAAGAGAGAGAGAAATGTTCACTCCCCTGGAAAAGAGCTGAAGCCAGGGAGCTAGGTGGTCTAGCTCCCCGGATCCCACCCCCATGGAGCCCAGCAAGCTAAGATCCAATGGCTTGAAATTCTTGCTGCCAGCACCAGGCCTGCCTTACAAGAGCTCCTGAAGGAAGCACTAAATATGGAAAGGAACAACTGGTACCAGCCACTGCAAAAACATACCAAACTGTAAAGACCATCGACACCATGCCGAAACTGCATCAACAAACGGACAGAAAAACCAGTTAGTATCATAAAGACAGGGTCAAATTCACACATAACAATATTAACCTTAAATGTAAATGGGCTAAATGCCCCAATTAAAAGACACAGATTGGCAGATTGGATAAAGAGTCAAGGCCCATCAGTGTGCTGTATTCAGGAGACCCATCTCATGGGCAAAGACACACAGAGGCTCAAAATGAAGGGATGGAGGAATATTTATCAAGCAAAGAGAAAAAAAAAAAAACAAGGGTTGTAATCCTAGTCTCTGATAAAACAGAGTTTAAACAAACAAAGATCAAAAAAGACAAAGAAGGGCATTACATAATGGTAAAGGGATCAACACAACAAGAAGAGCTAACTATCCTAAATATATATGCACCCAATACAGGAGCACCCAGATTCATAAAGCAAGCCCTTAGAGACCTACAAAGAGACTTAGACTCCCACACAATAATACTGGGAGACTTTAACACCTCACTGTCAATATTAGACAGCTCAATGAGACAGAAAATTCACAAGGATATTCAGGACTCAAACTCAGCTCTGGACCAAGCAGACCTAATAGACGTCGGCAGAACTCTCCACCCCAAATGAACAGAAGATACATTCTTCAAAGCAACACATCTCACTTATTCTAAAATCTATCACATAATTGGAAGTAAAACACTCCTCCGCAAATGCAAAAGAATGGAAATCACAACAAACAGTCTCTCAGACCACAGTGCAATCAAAGAACTCAGGATTAAGAAACTCACTCAAAACTGCACAACTAAATGGAAACTGAAGAACCTGCTCCTGAATGACTAGTGGGTAAATAATGAAATGAAGGCAGAAATAAATAAGTTCTTTGAAACCAATGAGAACAAAGACACAATGCAGCAGAATCTCTGGGACATAGCTAAAGCAGTGTTTAGAGGGAAATTTATAGCAATAAATGCCCACAGGAGAAACTGGGAAAGATCTAAAATAGACACCCTAACATTACAATTGAAAGAACTAGAGAAGCAAGAGCAAACAAATTCAAAAGCCAGGAGAAGACAGAAGACAAGAAGTGAATAGGATCAGAGCAGAACTGAAGGAGATAGAGACAAAAATAAAAAAAAAACCCTTCAAAAAATCAATGAATCCAGGAGCTGATTTTTTGAAAAGATTAACAAAATAGATAGACCACTAGCCAGATTAATAAAGAAGAAAAGAGAGAAGAATCAAATAGACACAATAAAAAATGATAAAGGAGATATCACCACTGATCCCACAGAAACATAAACTACCATAAGAGAATACTATAAACACCTCTATGCAAGTAAACTAGAAAATCTAGAAGAAATGGATAAATTCCTGTACACATAAACATTCCCAAGACTAAACCTGGAAGCAGCTGATTCCCTGAATAGACCAATGACAAGTTCTGAAATCGAGGCAGTAATTAATAGCCTACCAACCAAAAGAAGCCCAGGACCAGATGGATTCACAGCCTAATTCTACCATTGGTACAAAGAGGAGCTGGTACCATTCCTTCTGAAACTATTCCAAACAATAGAAAAAGAGGGACTCCTCCCTAACTCATTTTATGAGGTCAGCATCATCCTGCTACCAAAACCTGGCAGAGACACAACAACAACAAAAAAATTTCAGGCCAATATCCATGATGAACATAGATGCAAAAATCCTCAATAAAATACTGGTAAACTAGATCTAGCAGCACATCAAAAAACTTATCCACTACAATCAAGTGGGCTTCATCCCTGGGATGCAAGGCTGGTTTAACATACACAAATTAATAAACATAATCTATCACATAAACAGAACCAATGACAAAAACCACATGATTATCTCAATAGATGCAGAAAAGGGCTTCAGTAATATTCAACACTCCTTCATGCTAAAAACGCTCTATAAACTAGGTTTGATGGAACCTATCTCAAAATAGTAAGAGCTATTTATGACAAACCCACAGCCAATATCATAATGAATGGGCAAAAGCTGGAAGCATTCCCTTTGAAAACTGGCACAAGACAATATGCTCTCTCTCAGAACTCTTATTCAACATTGTATTGGAAGTTCTGGCCAGGGCAATCAGGCAAGAAAAAGAAATAAAGGTATTTAAATAGAAAGAGAGGAAGTCAAATTGTCTCTGTATGCAGATGACATGACTGTATATTTAGACAACCCCGTCCTTTCAGCCCCAAATCTCCTTAAGCTGATAAGCAACTTCAGCAAAGTCTCAGGATACAAAATCAATGTGCAAAACTCACAAGCATTCCTATACACCAATAATAGACAAACAGAGAGCCAAGTCATGAGTGAACTCCCATTCACAATTGCTTCAAAGAGAATAAAATACCTAGGAATCCAGCTTACAAGGGATGTGAAGGACCTCTTCCAGGAGAACTACAAACCACTGCTCAAGGAAATAAGAGAGAACACAAATGGAAAAACATTCCATGCTCATGGATAGGAAGAAACAATATCATGAATATGGCCATACGGCCCAAAGTAATGTATAGATTCAATGCTATCCCTATGAAACTACCACTGACTTTCTTCACGGAATTAGAAAAAACTACTTTAACTTTCATATGGAACCAAAAAAGAGCCTGTATAGGCAAGACAATCCTAAGCAAAAAGAACAAAGCTGGAGGCATCACACTACCTGACTTCAAACTATACTACAAGGCTACAGTAAGCAAAACAGCATGGTGCTGGTGCAAAAACAGAGATATAGACCAATGGAACAGAACAGAGCCCTCAAAAATAAAGCCACATGTCTACAACCATCTGATCTTTGACAAACCTGACAAAAACAAGCAATGGGGAAAGGATTCCCTATTTAATAAATGGTGTTGGGAAAACTGGCTAGCCATATGCAGAAAACTGAAACTGGACCCCTTCCTTACATCTTATACAAAAATTAACTCAAGATGGATTAAACGTAAGACCTAAAACCATGAACACTCTAGAGGAAAACCTAGGCAATACCATTCAGGACATAGGCATGGGCAAAGATGTCATGACTAAAATACCAAAAGCAATGGCAACAAAAGCCAAAATTGACAAATGGAATCTAATTAAACTAAAGAGCTTCTGAACAGCAAAAGAAACTATCATCAGGGTGAACAGGCAACCTACAGAATGGGAGAAAATTTTTGCATTCTATCCATCTGACAAAGGGCTAACATCCAGAATCTACACGGAACTTAAATAAATTTACAAGATGAAAACAAATAACTCCATCAAAAAGTGGGCAAAGCATATGAACAGACACTTCTCAAGAGAAGACATTTATGTGGCCAACAAACATATGAAAGAAAGCTCATCATCGCTGGTCATTAGAGAAATGCAAATCAAAACCACAATGAGATACCATCTCATGCCAGTTAGAATGGCAATCATTAAAAAGTCAGGAAACAACAGATGCTGCAGAGGATGTGGAGAAATAGGAATGCTTTTACACTGTTGGTGGGACTGTAAACTAGTTCAACCCTTGTGGAAGACAGTGTGGCGATTCCTCAAGGATCTAGAACCAGAAATACCATTTGACCCACCAATCCCATTACTGGGTATATACCCAATGGCTTATAAATCGTTCTACTATAAAGACATATGCACACGGATGTTTATTTCAGCACTATTCACAATAACAAGACTTGGAACCAACCCAAATGCCCATCAATGATAGACTGGATAAAGAAAATGTGGCACATATACACCATGGAATTCTATGCAGCCATAAAAAAGGATGAGTTTATGTCCTTTGTAGGGATATGAATGAAGCTGGAAACCATCATTCTCAGCAGACTTACACAGGAACAGAAAACCAGACACTGCATGTTTTCACTCATAAATGGGAGTTGAACAATGAGAACACATGGACACAGGGAGGGGAACATCACACACTGGGGCCTTTTGGGGGATGGGGGACTAGGGGATGGATAGCATTAGGAGAAATACCTAATGTAGATGACGAGTTGATGGGTGCAGCTAACCACCATGGCATGTGTATACCTGTGTAACAAACCTGCACATTCTGCCCATGTAGCCCAGAACTTAAAGTATAATTTTAAAAACATTTACATGTATATATATTATATTTATATTCATATATTTTTAAAAAAGAGCTATCTGATGAGACAGGTGAGGCAGGTTGTTTTGTATCAATTTATAGAAGAAACAGTTTAGAGCCAGGGAGGTTAAAATGCTGGTTAACGGCCCAAGACGTAGCCAGCAGCTCAGCTGGGACTAAATTCCAGATCTTCTGATTTCTTGTAACACACCATATTGCCTCTGAATTCTTTTCTTTCAAAACAGAAATTTTTGTCCTTTTGGGTTTGTCAAGGAATCACTTCCTATGTTATTCTTTTGACACTGGTATTCGTTGGCACTTGCAAATTGCCTTACATTGGTAATTAACTTTTAAAATTTGTAGATATTTTGTTTCTCTAACTATATTATAATCTCTGAGGATTGAGGGCCAGCCAGGTTTTATACTGCCTTTGAATCTTCCTTAGTACCTAGCTTGTAATATATGCTTGACAAATATTTGTTTAGTGTCTGATAGTGGAAGTCAGCTGGAGGTTGGTGTATGTCTAATATAAATCTGGAAATTAAAGTCTCTTTTGGTTCTTGGCTCAGGATATAAAAAGCATCATGGGTAATAAAATTTGCAAGTTTTCTAGCCTAATCAGGTATTATGTAAAATTTGTATCCTGATTTAAGAAAATCTGTATCTGCCAGTGTGTTCTGACTGTTGGAACATGAATATAAAGATTAATTTGAGATTGCAGAGTTCTGCCATAGGGTTTGTGAAATGCTACCTAAATTGTCCTCAGAGCTTTCTGATGTCTATCAATAGTGGAAAGTTGATCTTGTTTCTCCTTTAAAGATTTTTGTCTTTAGAGCTTTGTGCAAAGGTTGACCAGAACCTTGGAATCCTAGGATGGATCGAATACCTGGTGTGTGCTAAGAGCTAGGAAAGTGGAAGCCGGATTACGCATGGGTAGAAAATGAAGAGAGGGCAAGAGGAAGGAAGAAATGGAAAGTGTAAGCCAATGTGAGTAGGAGTTTGGACGCAAGCCCCAAGTTTGAATCAGGAAACAAGGCTGGTTGGCAGGGCTGATTGTCATCTCCCCAGATGACCTGCTGGCCAGAAAGAGTTAATTGGCCTTACAACCTGCTGCAGGAATAGCTCAAGAGCTATCAAATTCATCACATGTAACTTTCCACTCAGATTAGTTTTGGGTCCTGATATTTAGGAGTTAAAACATCTTAAAATCATTTCAAATGTTTGTGAAAGTATATGGGAATTTTATGGAGCAGCAGGGAATTTAATGCAAATAAAGTAGAAATATAGAGTCATATTTGAGTTTTTATGTTGAAATCATATCTTGATGAAGTTAGTTTTAAACAACTATATTTACTGAGGACCCACTGGGGACAAAACACATTCAAGGTATTTTTTTCAGTTTTTTAAATTTTTGCAGGAAAGAAAGAACCAGTCACATTGAAGCAACTTGAATGTTTATAAAGGAAAATCATAGAAGAATGCACATCCTTTACTCTTGAAAAGCTTATGAATAAGCTGCATGTCAAAGCAATATCATAATCACAAAGTAGAGAAGATAATCCATTGTTTTCTTGTATAAAGGCATTAGCATTCTAACTTATTCATTCATTTGTAAATCACACATTGAAAAGAAAACAATTAGCACACTCTTTCACATATCTGTGATAAGTCCTCAGGCCTACTCAGGAAGCTGTTGAAAGTGGGCATGCTGATTTGTTATTAATGCTTATATATTTTAGAAAAAGCATCCGATTTAGAAATTAAATTGATTTTTTTTTCTTTTTACAAAATGAAAGTCATTACTACAGGAGGTAGGGAGATGAGCAGGCAGACAAACGAGACAGCAGGGCAGAGCCCTGACTGGGGCACAGGACCTGTTCACATCCCATTTCTGTTGCAGGAAGATTATAGCCTAAGAGCATACAGTAGAGGGTTGGATTAGAACCTCCCATCAGAAGCCATCAAGAGATATTCTCTTTCCCCTATTCTCTTGCACTTGTTTCTTTCACAAGTTTTTTCAGCATTTTTGGGTACTCTGTTGTACAACCTAAAATAAATTAGGCATCTAATAATAGTTTTCTTAAGGAGGCAAAAGGAAAACAAAGTAGAATTTGTATTTCTCATGTTTCTAATAAGGGTTCTTCTTTTAAAAATAGCCCCAAGAATGCATCCTTATTCTTTCAGCATAAGAATATGCTGTCAGCTCTGGGGACACTAAGATGAATAGGGCACAACCTTACTTGCTAGGATCTCATAATCCAGTTGGCTGCTCAGGATAAGTCAAGTGTAAAGACATTATCAAGGCCCTGTGGGAATTCAGAAGGGAGGAAATTTATTCCTGCTAAGGGACTCAGGGAAGTCTTCCTGGAAGAGGGCAATTAGAGCTGGACTTTGGCAGATAGGTAGGATCTGCACATGAAGAGATGGGAGGAGATGGAGGCAGCTGTCACATAGTTGAGAAATCATGTGATGTGTTGGCTAACAGAACGCACTTTTTTGTTGGAGTCTGAGGCTTGGGAAGGGAAATGACGGGAGGTCAGGTTAGCAATATAAGTTGAAGCTAGATTGGTAGGGACAGCCTTGAATGTCAGGTCAATGTCTTTGGGACTTTATAGGTAGTGCTAAGACATAGCCAGAGAATTAGCTAGGCAGTGTCATGAACAGATATTTACGGCATATTGTGACAAGAAACATGAGAGTGCAAGATGGTTGGAGGCATCGAGGAGGGAGCCACCAAGCTGCCAAGATGTGAAAGGTGGAGCATTGTCAAGGAAGCTTGCATGAAAGTGATGACATTTTGCTGAACCTTGAAGGATGGATATGAATTCCCCAGGGAATAGGTTGGGAAAGGACATTTCAGGCAGAAAGAGTAGCACCTGCGAAGTCCCAGGAGTCTATGAGGGAATGTTGTGCTGAGGAATGGCAATTACTGTGGTGTAGAGAATGCAGGTATCTGGGAATTGGGTAGCAAGAGACCAAGCTAGGAAGAGGGCAAAGACCAGATCCCAGCAGAACTAGTAGGCCTGGCTGGGTAGTTTCAACTTCAAGGGCTGTATGCAGGAAACAATTGAGATGTGTGCTTTTAGAAATATCACGCTAGCAGTGGTGAGGAGGATGCATTAGCATAAATGAGAAAGGCTTAGCTTGCTGAGTGGTAGGGTGGCAATGGAGCTAAAATACGTAAAGAAACAGTGTTTGGGGCTTAGAGAGAGTCTGGGCAAGACAGAGGGTGGACTGAAAGGATTTAGGGGGAATGGTTTTTATACTTTAATTAATGCTGTGGTTTTCACAAGAGGTCTCTTTGTTTCAAAGGAAATCTTACACAAACTCCATGAAAGATAAGGGCCAAGCTGCATGGAGTCCAGGTGGGAATTGGGCTTGCATCCAAGCCTGCTTGTTCCCTTGAAATCCTGCAATTTCGTGATGGTTCCTGAGGTACCTCTTTGAACCCTTTGTAGTTCAGCAAATGCAGTTTGAAAGCCACTGCCCTGAAAAGATTCATGTGCTCCACCAAAAACCCAGGCCTTTGCCCTCCATGCTGCTGGGAGAGGGAAACTGGCCTCTTGCTGTCATGGTTGGGCACTGAAAAAGGCAGGCTTATCTAGGGACAATGAACTTGATCTCTTTTAGAGGCTCTCACTGATCCTGGTGGCTCACTGGTGAGGCATCTGGAGTATTCTTTGATACCTAGGGACATTGTAGTTCCCAAGGCATTTTGAACAGTTGTTTGTAGTCCAATCAGGCCGAATTCATGAAAGGAATTTCTGGGTTCTAGGTAGAAAGCAGGGCCAGACGCAGTGGCTTATGCCTGTAAACCTAGCTCTTTGGGAGGCTGAGGCAGGAGGATCCCTTGAGACCAGGAGTTCAAGCTGTGATTGCACCACTGTACTCCAGCTTGGGCAACAGAGCAAGATCCTATCTCTTTAAAAAATACCAGCAAGCAAGCAGGGGATAAAAGAGGTGCCTAGGCCAGAGATAAGCAAGGGGAGCTGGAGACAGGGCCATTGCGCAAGGATGTCTGGCCCTCAGGGTCAGTGAGGCTGATATTCAGACGGTGCTTTTGGCAGCTGATGAGGAGCTGCACTCTTCCAGAGGGATTACCTTTTTCTAATGCATGCAAAGGCACCTTACGCTCTAGCATTGGATATTTGGGAAGATAGCATGAAGAGGTGGTGAAGAGCAAGAGATAAATGGGGAGTTGGGGTTGGAATCAAATGTCTGCTCAACCCTTATAAGGTGTGTGACCTTGCACAACTTCCCTAATCTCTTGGATCATCAGCTTCATTCTCTATGAAACATGAATGATACTAGTACCTCCTGTTGTGGGCTTTTATGAAGATTAAAGAAGATAATTTGTGTAAACTGCTTAACACAGTGCCTGGTACATAGTAAGTGTTGGATATATTTTGGCTGTTAATGTTCTTTATTTGTAATCAGAACACTGTCTGCTCCATTACAGCAGTAACTTCAGACTTCCTATCTTGATACATTTCTCTTTACTAAGAAAGAATGCCTCTCAGTTCAACAACATGGGCATGAGCATCTTATATTTTCAGTTATGTCCTATAAAAGAAATACAAGGAATGACTATTAGCATGGATTTTAAAAATTACTAGATGTATTTCAGATAAGAAATTGGATGTTATGGTGAATAATCCGAGTACTCATGGACCCACCACTTAGCTTAGTAAAACATTACTGATGCAGTTAAAGCTCCTTGTGTATCCCTCACTGATATTCCCTTCCTTCTTGCCTGGAGGGGACCAAGTTTCTGAATTTGGCATGAATAACTTTCATGAATGTTTTAATATTGCTATTACATTTGTAGCTATCTGTAAAGAATGTATAATTTGTGTTTTAATTATTTTAACTTTATGTAGAAGACCTTTTACTGTATTTTTTCTTCAACAGCCCTCTTTTTCCCCCTCAACATTTACCTAACATAAACATATACTTGTTGCTGTACATAAGGTAGGGAAGTAATAAAAATTGTTATTTATTATGGAGAAGAGTGTCAGCTTTTTGTTGTAAAATAAAAAAATATATATTTAAAAATACTAAATGTATTTCAAATTGACTTTCCGAAAGATCTAGGTAGAAAGAGAGTTAGTTTTTGGAATTTTATCTGATATACCTACAGGCCACTCATAATTATAGGGTACCAAAACCTGCACCTTATTAAACCTTGATTGAATGGTTGTATTGATGAAACATCCACAATTCTGTTTACATAACACTTGCTTGGATTTGGAGACTTGTCATCTTGACTATTAAGTATGAAACTGTCTTAAAAAATCATTGGGTTCATGAAAGGTTTTAAAGGAAATAGCATGCATCTATAAACCATTCTGTCATTTATCCATTTGAGTGTGAAGTAGTATCCTAGTTTTCATTTTGAACTCCAGAGTCTTATATTTGTGAAATATGATGTCTTCTCTTTAACTACAATTGTATGATTTTTGAAAGGATAGATATTGGCGTTTATATTCTGGTAAAGTTGCATTGTTATAGTTTGCAAATTATTAATCCGCAGCACTTTACTGTTTGAAAGGAGTCCTATGCTTTTTTCTTTTAAAGTAGAATATGGCATATACATTAACACACTGTCCCACATTTTTGCTAAGTGGAATGTGTCTGACTTTGTGGGCTGATGAATGATGCCTTATTTTTTTCTGAATGAATCTTGTGGCTTATCAGTGAAGTTATCACTTATGTGATCTGAGACTTTTAGCTGGGACTCCAGAGACATTGATGATCTCTATCATTCTGTATCACTCATAAAGGATCAGGGTCAGTTGAGGTTTTGACACCTGGCCATGTATTTAATGTATTGGCTTTGTTGGATGTAACTCATCTGGCACAATGTTATTACCACATCACTGAGTGAGATGTCCTCATTTTCAGATGTTGTCAACATTCATATGTCAGATTTCAGGAATAGAAAGTTACCTAGGGTGAGTTGAGATGAGTGACATTGACATGTGTGTGTACATACATACATGTATTTGCTGACTTGACTTTTGCTTATCTTTATCTCTGTAATTAGAATATATCTTCTCTTGATTAAATTAAACCTGTCATTTTCCCATAATTATTTATCAAATGTTCCTATATGCCAGCTACTATGCCAAGTACAGGGTATATACAAGTTACTCTTGAAGAGCTCACAGTCAAATAAGGGAGACAGTATACTTTGTCAGGTGCTTCCATTGACTTATGCACAATGTATTAGAGGAACAGAAAAGGAAGGAGATATTCGTTTATATAAAATAATTGCTCAAGGGAGGCTTCTCAGAGGGGGTGATATTTGATGTGAGTCTTACTGGGTGAATAGGAGTTTGCCAAATTGAAATGCAGAGGGTATATCATTTGCAAAGGCATGGAAGCATAAAAGAGGACAATGAGTTTGGGAAGCATATGTGAGGGTAAGAGGGAGGCTGGAAATTGAGATTGGGCCAGATCATGAAGGGTCTCATGTATCATGATAAGGAGCTTGGGTGTTATCTTTTAAGGGGAATTGAAGGAGTGTTTCATATGGAAAAGTGAAATTTTCATACGGAAAAGTTTTAGGGAGGGTGTCTTAGTCTATTTTGTGTGATTATAACAAAATATCAGAGACTGAGTGATTTATAAAGGAAAGAAGTTTATTTAGCTAATGGTTCTAGAGGTTAGGAAGTCCAGCGGCATGGTGTCTGGCATCTGTAAGGCCCTCATGACCTAAATACCTCCAATTAGGCCTCACGTCCCAACATTGTTGCATTGAGAATTAAATGTCAACGTGAGTTTTGGGTGGAGGTATTCAAACCACAGAATTCTGCCCCTGGATACCCCCAAATCATGTCGTTTTTACATACAAAATACATTCATTCCATCCAAATAGCCTTAAAGCCTTAATTTATTTCAGCACTATATTAGTTCATTCTCACACTGCTAATAAAGTCATACTGGGTGATTTATAAAGGAAAGAGTTTAATTGACTTACAGCTCAGTATGGCTGGGGAAGACTCAGGAAACTTACAATCATGGCAGAAGGGGTAGCAAATACGTCCTTCTTCACATGGCAGCTGGAGAGAGAAGAATGAGAACCAAGCAAAGGGGGAAACCACTTATAAAACAATCAGATCCTATGAAAACTTACTATCACGAGAATAGCATAGGGGTAACTGCCCCCATGATTCAATTACCTCCCAGTGGGTCCCTCACATGACACGTGGGGATTATGGGAACTACAAGATGAGATTTGGGTGGGGACACAGCCAAACCATATCATTCTGTGACCTTCCCCTACCAAATCTCATGTCCTCACATTTTAAAACACAATCATGCCCTTCCAACAGTCCTCCAGAATCTTAGCTCATTCCAGCATTAACCCAAAAGTCCAACTCCAAAGTTTTATCTGAGACAAGGCAAGTCCCTTCTTCCTATGAGACTGTAAAATCAAAAGCAAGTTAGTTACTTCCTAGATACAATGGAGGTACAGGCATTGGGTAAATACACCCATTCCAAATGGGAGAAAATGGCCAAAACAAAGGGACTACAGGTGTCATGCACATCTAAAAATCCAACAGGGCAGTCATTAAACCTTAACATTCCAAAATGATCTCCTTTGACTCCATGTCTCACATCTAGGGCATACATATCCGAGACTGGATATTTATAAAGGAAAGTTTTAATTGACTCACAGTTCAGCATGGCTTGGGAGGCCTCAGGAAACTTATAATCATGGTGGAAGGGGAAGCAAACATGTCCTTGTTCACATGGCAGCAGGAGAGATAAGAATGATAACCAAGCAAAGGGGGAAGCCCCTTATAAAACCATCAGATCTTATGAGAACTTACTCACTATCACAAGAATAGCATGGGAGAGAGAAACCGCCCCCATGATTCAGTTACCTCCCACTGGGTCCCTCCCACAACATGTGGAGGCTGTGGGAACTGTAATTCAAGATGAGATTTGGGTGGGAACACTGCCAAACCATATCAAGCACCAACTCAAAAGTCCAAAGTCAAGAGTCTAATCTGAGACTCAAGGCATGATTCATTCTGAGGCAAATTCCCTCCAGCAGTGAGCCTCTGAAATCAAAAGAAGTTATGTACTTCCAAAATACAATGATGGGACAAGCACAGGATAGTCATTCCCATTCCAAGAGGGATAAATAGGGAAGAAGAAAGGAGTATCAGGCCCCAAAACCCAACAGGGTAACCACATTTAGTTTTAAACCTGGGGGATAATCTTCCACTCCACATGCCGCCTCCTGGACACACTAGGGTGAGGGTTGAGCCCCATGGCCTTGGGCAGTCCCACCCCTGTGGCTTTGCTGCTCTCACAAATTTGAGTTTGATGTCTGTGGGTTTTCCAGGCTGATATAGCAATTTGGTAGCTGTACAGTTCTGGGCTCCTTGCAACAGTCCTGCTCCTGAGGCTGCACTAAGTATTGCCCTGGTGGAGCTCTCTGTGGTGGCTTCAACCCTGTGGCAAGTCTCTGCCTTAATCCCCAGGCTGTTTGATACTTCTTTTGAAATCTAAATGGAGACTATCATACCCCCACAGTTCTTGCATTCTTTGGGCCTGCAGGATTAGTACCATGTGGATGCAGCCAAGCTTAATGGCTTGTAACTTCCAGAGTGGGAGATTGAGGCACACCTTGGGCCGCTTGAAACCCAGCTGGGGCAAACTAGGGGACAAAGCTCCAGAACGTGGGGAGCAGTATCCTGAGGTTGCACAGGGCAGTGAACTTTTGGAGGCCACCCAGGCCTGTTCCCCCAAACCATTCTGCCCTTGAGAGCTCTGGGCCCCTGATAGAAGGGGCAGAGTAAAAAATATTCAAAGTGCTTTCGGGATTTTTCTCCCATTGTTCTGATGGCTAGCACCTGGCTCCCTTCTAGCCCTACCAATCTCTTTAACAAATGGTCACTTGGCCACACTCTTGCAAGCTTTTTCAGTTTTTATGTGGCAGGCTGGCTGCAGATTTTTCAAATCTTTCTGTTCTGCTACTCTCTTTTAATTATGAATTTCATCTTTAAGTCATTTCTTTCCTTTTGCATCTCACTTTGTGTGGTTAAAAGTAGCCAATCATCATCCTGAATGCTATGCTGCTTAGGTAGTTCTTCTGCCAGATATCCTAGTTCATCATTTTCTGCATTCCATAAAATCCTAGGACATGGACACAATTCTGCCAATTTCGTTGCAACTGTGTAACAAGGATGCCATTTACTACAGTTTCCAATACCTTGTTTCTCATTTCCATCTGAGAGTTTGTCAGAATGGACTTTAACGTCCATATTTCTACCAGCATTGTGGTCGCAACCACTTAAGTCATCCCTAAGAAGTTCCAGACTTTCTCTAGTCTTCTTTTCTTCTGAGCCCTCCCCAGAATCTCCCTTAGTGCCCTATTCACAGCAATCTAGGGTTTTTAAACTTGCTCCTATAAATTCTTTTTTTTTTCAGTTTAGCAACCATTCTTATTTAAAGTACAGATAAGAGAAAATAATATTAAGTAGTTCATTTACTATTGTGATGATTAACTTTATTTATCAATTTGGCTAAGCTAGAAGTAAACAGTTCTTCAAACATCAGTCCAAATGTTGCTGTGAATGTATTTTTTAACAGAATTGTCCATTTATTTATTTATTTATTTATTTGAGACAAGGTTTCACTCTATCACCCAGGTTGGAGTGCAGTGGTGCAATTTGGCTCAGTGCAGCCTCAGCCTCCTGGGCTTAAGCAATCCTCCCACCTTGGCTTCTCATGACGCCCGGCAAAATTTGTTAATTTTTGTAGTGACAAGGTCTTGCTATGTTGCCCAAGCTGCTCTCAAACTCCTGGGCTTAAGTGATCCACCCGCCTTGGCTCTAAAAGTGCGGAGATTACAGGCGTGAGCCACTGCACCTGGCTAGTGGTACTTTTAGATGTGATTTGACATTTAAATCAGTAGACCTTAAGAAAAAAAGATTAATCTCCATAATGCACATGGCCCTCATCCAATCAGTTGGAAACCTTATTAGCAAAAACTGAGGTTCCCCAACGTAGAAGGAATTATCCACAGAACTACCACATGAAAACCCAGCCTGAATTTCCAGTCTGCAAGCCTGCCCTGCAAATTTCAGAGTTGTCAGCCCCCACCTTAACGTTGTCATAAATACTTCAGTTTTGGTTGTTCACAAAGTATGATTCCTTATTTGGAATATTTGGGGGGAATATTCTAGAGGAAAAAGACATACCAAATAAGCATGCTGTGCTCAGTCATTCCAACTTAAATTCATGATGCTGTTTGAACATACTGTTTTTGGATCTCTAATGCACAGCATCCTTAGACTGGATTTTCCTAAGAAAACTTAAGGAAAATTTTAGAGTTGTTGAGTTCATTTGATAGAAACAGACATTAACCCAAATAATAATAGAAATAATAATGGTGGTGGTGATAGTAGTGGTGGCAGTAATAGTAGTAGTAGTAGTAGTAGTTATTATAATATTGATTTGCATACCTGAAAGGAGTAAAAGTAGACCTGACTTCAAAGCTGAATGACCTCCAACAATGTGATCAGGACTCCCTCACCATCCTTGAGTTTGATTTCTCCAGTGTACAACTTCTTGTTCTTTTTTTTTTAAAATTATTATGCTTAAAGTTCTGGGATACATGGGCAGAACATGCAGGTTTGTTACACAGGTACACACGTGCCATGGTGGTTTGCTGCACCCATCAACCCGTCATTTACATTAGGTATTTCTCCTAGTGCTATCCCTCCCCTAGGCCCCCACCCCCTGACAGGCCCTGGTGTGTGATGTGCCCCTTCCTGTGTCCATGTGTTCTTATTGTTCAACTCCCACTTATGAGTGAGAGCATGCAGTGTCTGGTTTTCTGTTCCTGTGTTAGTTTGCTGAGAATGATGGTTTCCAGCTTCATCCATATCCCTGCAAAGGACATAAACTCATCCTTTTTTATGGCTGCATAGAATTCCATGGTGTATATGTGCCACATTTTCTTTATCCAGTCTATCATTGATGGGCATTTGGGTTGGTTCCATCTTTGCTATTGTGAATAGTGCTGCAATAAACATACGTGTGCATGTGTCTTTATAGTAGAATGATTTATAATCCTTTGGGTATATACCCAGTAATGGGATTGCTGGGTCAAATGGTATTTCTGGTTCTAGATCCTTGAGGAATCACCACACTATCTTCCACAATGGTTGTACTAATTTACACTCCCACCAACAGTGTAAAAGCATTCCTATTTCTCCACATCCTCTGCAGCATCTGTTGTTTCCTGACTTCTTAATGATCGCCATTCTAACTGGCATGAGATGGTATCTCATTGTGGTTTTGATTTGCATTTCTCTAATGACCAGCGATGATGAGCTTTCTTTCATATGTTTGTTGGTCACATAAATGTCTTCTTTTGAGAAGTGTCTGTTCATATCCTTTGCCCACTTTTTGATGGAGTTGTTTGTTTTCATCTTGTTCCTTGTAGATTTTTTCATCTTAAGTTCCTTGTAGATTCTGGATGTTAGCCCTTTGTCAGATGGATAAAATGCAAAAATTTTCTCCCATTCTGTAGGTTGCCTGTTCACCCTGATGATAGTTTCTTTTGCTGTTCAGAAGCTCTTTAGTTTAATTAGATCCCATTTGTCAATTTTGGCTTTTGTTGCCATTGCTTTTGGTATTTTAGTCATGACGTCTTTGCGTGTGCCTATGTCCTGAACGGTATTGCCTAGGTTTTCCTCTAGAGTGTTCATGGTTTTAGGTCTTACGTTTAATCCATCTTGAGTTAATTTTTGTATAAGATGTAAGGAAGGGGTCCAGTTTCAGTTTTCTGCATATGGCTAGCCAGTTTTCCCACCACCATTTATTAAATAGGGAATCCTTTCCCCATTGCTTGTTTTTGTCAGGTTTGTCAAAGATCAGATGGTTGTAGATGTGTGGCTTTATTTCTGAGGCTGTGTTCTGTTCCATTGGTCTTTATATCTGTTTTTGTACCAGCACCATGCTGTTTTGCTTACTGTAGCCCTGTAGTGTAGTTTGAAGTCAGGTAGTGTGATGCCTCCAGCTTTGTTCTTTTTGCTTAGGATTGTCTTGCCTATACAGGCTCTTTTTGTGGTTCTATATGAAATTTAAAGTAGTTTTTTCTAATTCTGTGAAGAAAGTCAATGGTAGCTTGATGGGAATAGCATTGAATCCATAAATTACTATGGGCAGTATGGCCATTTTCATGGTATTGATTCTTCCTATCCATGAGCATGGAATGTTTTTTCATTTGTGTCCTCTCTTATTTCCTTGAGCAGTGGTTTGTAGTTCTCCTTGAAGAGGTCCTTCACATCCCTTTAAGTTGTATTCCTAGCTATTTTATTCTCTTTGTAGTAATTGTGAATGGGAGTTCACTCATAACTTGGCTTTCTGTTTGTCTATTATTGGTGTATAGGAATGCTTGTGATTTTTGCACTCATTGATTTTGTATCCTGAGACTTTGCTGAAGTTGCTTATCAGCTTAAGGAGATTTTGGCCTGAGGCAATGGGATTCTCTAAATTTACAATCATGTCATGTGCATACAGAGACAATTTGACTTCCTCTCTTCCTGTTTAAATATGCTTTATTTCTTTCTCTTGCCTGATTGCCCTGGCCAGACTTCCCATACTTTATTGAATAGGCGTGCTAAGAGAGAGTATATTGTCTTGTGCCGATTTTCAAAGGGAATGCTTCCAGCTTTTGCCCATTCATTATGATATTGGCTGTGAGTTTGTCATAAATAGCTCTTATTATTTTGAGATATGTTCCATCAATACCTAGTTTATTGAGGATTTTTAGCATGAAGGAGTGTTGAATATTATTGAAGCCCTTTACTGCATCTATTGAGATAATCATGTGGTTTTTGTCATTGGTTCTGTTTATGTGATAGATTACGTTTATTGATTTGTGTATGTTAAACCAGCCTTGCATCCCAGGGATGAAGCCCACTTGATCGTGGTGGATAAACTTTTTAATGTGCTGCTAGATTCATTTTGCCAGTATTTTATTGAGAATTTTTGCATCTATGTTCATCATGGATATTGGCCTGAAATTTTTTTGTTGTTGTAGTGTCTCTGCCAGGTTTTGGTAGCAGGATGATGCTGGCCTCATCAAATGAGTTAGGGAGGAGTCCCTCTTTTTTTGTTGTTTGGAATAGTTTCAGAAGGAATGGCACCAGCTCCTCTTTGTACCTCTGGTAGAATTCAGCTGTGAATCCATCTGGTCCTGGGTTTTTTTGGTTGGTAGGCTATTAATTACTGCCTCGATTTCAGAACTTGTCATTGGTCTATTCAGGGAATTGACTTCTTCCTGGTTTAGTATTGGGAGGGTGCATGTGTCCAGGAATTTATCCATTTCTTCTAGATTTTCTAGTTTATTTGCATAGAGGTGTTTATAGTATTCTCTGATGGTAGTTGTGTTTCTGTGGGATCAGTGGTGATATCCCCTTTATCATTTTTTATTGTGTCTATTTGATTCTTCTCTCTTTTCTTCTTTATTAGTCAGTCTGGCTAGCAGTCGATCTATTTTGTTAATCTTTTCAAAAAATCAGCTCCTGGATTCCTTGATTTTTTTAAAGGTCTTTTCATGTCTCTATCTCCTTCGGTTCTGCTCTGATGTTAGTTATTTCTTGTCCTCTGCTAGCTTTTGATTTCATTTGCTCTTGCTTCTCTAGTTCTTTCAATTGTGATTTTAGGGTGTCAATTTTAGATCTTTCCCACTTTCTCCTGTGGGCATTCAGTGCTATAAATTTCCCTCTAAACACTGCTTTAGCTGTGTCCTACAGATTCTGGTTGTGTCTTTGTTCTCATTGGTTTCAAAGAACTTATTTATTTCTGCCTTCATTTTGTTATTTACCCAGTGGTCATTCAGGAGCAGGTTGTTGAGTTTCCATGTGGTTGTGCAGTTTTGAGTGAGTTTCTTAATCTTGAGTTTTAATTTGATTGCACTGTGGTCTGAGAGACTGTTTGTTATGATTTCCATTCTTTTGCATTTGCTGAGGAGTGTTCTACTTCCAATTATGTGGTTGATTTTAGAATAAGTGTGATGTGGTGCTGAGAAGAATGTATCTTCTGTTCATTTGGGGTGGAGAGTTCTGTAGATGTCTGTTAGGTCTGCTTGGTCCAGAGCTGTGTTCAAGTCGTGAATATCCTTGTTAATTTTCTGTCTCATTGATCTGTCTGATATTGACAGTGAGGTGTTAAAGTCTCCCAGTATTATTGTGTGGGAGTCTAAGTCTCTTTGTAGGTCTCTAAGGGCTTGCTTTATGAATCTTGGTGCTCCTTAATTGGGTGCATATATATTTAGGATAGTTAGCTCTTCTTGTTGAATTGATCCCTTTACCATTATATATTGCCCTTCTTTGTCTTTTTTGATCTTTGTTGGTTTAAACTCTGTTTTATCAGAGAATAGGATTATAACCCACACTTTTTGTTTTTTGCTTTCTCTTTGCTTGGTAAATATTCCTCCATCCCTTCATTTTGAGCCTCTGTGTGTCTTTGCACGTGGGATGAGTCTCCTGAATACAGCACACTGATGGGTCTTGACTCTTTATCCAATTTGCCAGTCTGTGTCTTTTAATTGGGGCATTTAGCCCATTTACATTTAAGGTTAATATTGTTATGTGTGAATTTGATCCTGTCATTATGATGCTAACTGGTTATTTTGCCCATTTGTTGATGCAGTTTCTTTGTAGTGTTGATGGTCTTTACAATTTGGTATGTTTTTGCAGTGGCTGGTACCGGTTGTTCCTTTTCATATTTAGTGCTTCCTTCAGGAGCTCTTGTAAGGCAGGCCTGCTGGTGACAAAATCTCTTAGCATTTGGCTGTCTGTAAAGTATTTTATTTATCCTTCACTTACGAAGCTTAGTTTGGCTGGATATGAAATTCTGGGTCAAAAATTCTTTTCTGTAAGAATGTTGAATATTGGCCCCCACTCTCTTCTGGCTTGTAGGGTTTCTGCAGAGAGATGTGCTATTAGCCTGATGGTCTTCCCTTTGTGGGTAACCCAACCTTTTTCTCTGGCTGCCCTTAACATTTTTTTCCTTCATTTCAGCCTTAGTGAATCTGATGATTATGTGTCTTGGGGTTGCTCTTCTCAAGGGGTATCTTTGTGGTGTTTTCTGTATTTCCTGAATTTGAACATTGGCCTGTCTTGCTAGGTTAGGGAAGTTCTCCTGGATAATATCCTGAAGAGTATTTTCCAACTTGGTTCCATTCTCCCATCACTTTCAGGTACACCAGTCAAATGTAGGTTTGGTGTTTTCACATAGTCCCATATTTCTTGGAGGCTTTGTTTGTTCCTTTTCATTCTTGTTTCTCTAATCTTCTCTTCATGCTTTATTTCATTAAGTTGATCTTCAATCTCTGATATCCTTTCTTTTGCTTGACTGATTTGGCTACTGATACCTCTGTATGCTTCACAAAGTTCTTATGCTGTGTTTTTCACCTCCATCAGGTCATTTGTGTTATTCTTTAAACTGGTTATTCTAGTTAGCAATTCCTTTCTCTCAGAGATGCCCTGCCCAGAGAGGAGGAATCTGGAGAGGCAGTCTGGCTGCAGAGCCATTTTGCACCTGGCTCTGCCCAGTTTGAACTTCTTGGCAGCTTTCTTTACACTGTGAGGGGAAACCTGCCTACTCAAGCCTCAGTAATGTATGATGCCTCTCCCCCCACCAAGCTGGAGTGTCCCAGGTCTACTTCAGTCTGCTTTCCTGGCAGCAAGAATTTCAAACCATTGAATTTTAGCTTGCTGGGCTCCATGGGGGTGGGCTCTGCTGAGCTAGACCACTTGGCTCCCTGGCTGCACCCTGCTATCCAGGGGAGTGAACGGTTTTCTCTCTCTGGTGTTCCAGGCACCACTGGGGTATCAAAAAAAAAAAAAAAAATGCTGCAGCTAGCTAGGTGTCTGCCCAAATGGCTGCACAGTTTTGTGCTTGAAACCCAGGGCCCTGGTGGTGTTAGCACCTGAGAGAACCTCCTAGTCTGTGGGTTGTGAATACCATGGGAAGGGCATAGTATCTGGGCTGGAATGCACCATTCCGCATGGCACATTCCTTCAGGGCTTCCATTGGCTAGGGGAGGGAGTTTCCCACCCCCTTGCACTTCCTGGGTGAGGCAACGCCCCACCCTGGTTTGGCTTGCCCTCCATGGGCTGCACCCACTGTCTAACCAGTTCCAATGAGATGAGCTGGGTACCTCAGTTGGAAATGCAGAAATCACATGCCTTCTGCATTGATCTTACTGGGAGCTGCAGACAAGAGCTGTTCCTATTTGGCCACCCCAACAGCCACATCCTATAACTTCTTCCAGCCCCTACCCATCATCCAGTTCTAAGGCTGCTTCCACATTTTCAGATATTTGTTGTAGCAACAACACCACTTTCTGGTACTGATTTTCTTTCTTTGTTTTCTATTGCTAAAACAGAATACCACAGACTGGGTAATTTATAAAATAAAGATGTTAATTTAGCTCATGGTTCTGGAGGCTGGGAAGTTAAAAACCATTACACCTGCATTGGGTGAAGGCCTTCTTGCTGCATCACAACATGGTGAAGGGCATCACATGTTAAGAAGGCAAGAACAAGAGAGCTAGAGAGAGCTTGCTTTTATAACAAAGCCACTCCTGAGATAACAAACTCACTCCTGATAGTGACGTTAATCCCTTTATGAGGGTAGAAGTATTAAGTTTCCAACACATGAACTTTTGGAGGATACATTTAAACCATAGCAGAGGTCTCTCAGATGGCAGTTTGGAGTAAATTTAAACAAGATAGCAGTGGAAGGTGGGGCTCATTATAATCTGATCTAGTACAAAGTGCCTGGGTCTAAATCAGAAATACCTGGGTTTGAGTCCTTGCTTTGCCACTTATTAGTCGTGTGACCTTTGGCAGATGATATAGCTTCCGAGTTTTAGTTTGCTTATCGGTGAAATAGGGATTACAATTCCTACATTACAGGGCTATGGTAAGGAAATAATAATAATAATAATGATAATAATCAGACTTATAGCATATTTCACGTGGCTGGCATATGGTAGATGCTCAGCAAATGTCACTTTCCTTCCCATTCTCTTCTCATATTGGCAGTTTGCCCTTCTAATGGTTCCTGGAATAGTGTGTTGTACTCCTAGATTTTCTCAGCCGCCTCTGTTTGGTTCTTGTTTTCCTCAGATGACTTTTTGGTGTTTACTTAGTTTCCTTAGCGTTTTACTTCTCATTTCAATTTGACATAAAGCAATAACATAAGGACCAGGTACTTTTTTCTCACCTTCATTTATTGTGGCCCATAAAGCTTAAACTTGTTGGCTTGTCGACTGCAGTGTACTTTTTCTCACCTTAGATGTTAAGTATGTGCCCCGTGGTGGAGTTACTGAATAAAAATCTCTGGGAGTGGGCTGTGATTTTGTTAAGAATGGTAGAATATGTTAGAATAAATACTATCATAAGCTCCCTTGATTATTCTTGTGCATACTAAAGTTGGAGAACGACTTAGGCCTGTGGACTTTAAGGTTGAAGGCCTCGGTTTCTAACTGGCTGTTGGTCAGAGACCACACTCAGTTTCTTGCCACATGGGCCTTCCCAATAAGACTCCTTGCTTATTCAAAGCCAGTAAGGGAGTCACTTAGCAATATAAATGTTACATTTTGATGCATTGTAATCATGTACACATAATCAAATTCATCTTATCACCTTGGCAATGTCCTGTTGGTTAGAAGCAAGTCAGGATCAAAGGGAGGAGTTTATACAGGGGCATGAATACCAGGAAGCAGAGATCATGGGGGCCACCTTAGAGCCTGTCCCCATAGAATGTGAGGGGAGAGGGGAGGTAGTAAGTTCAGTTGTCTGCATGTGACATTTAAAAAACTTGTGGGCAAAAGTGGATTTATAATGAATCTAAAGAAGTTTTGGGTGATTTATTTTCTCTCACAGGAGAAGACTCTGCTGACCAGGGCTCACCCCTGACAAAACAATTTTATGTTCATCATTTTGTATTCCATTCCTAAAAAGAGTCTCTGAAATTGTATAAACTTCAAGCCTCACCAAACATTGACTTTCCCTGCCTGTGGGAAAGCTTCTTGGGTCTGGAGAATACTCTGCTGCTCAGGGCTCACTCTGAAAAACAGCCCCGAGCTGTGGCTTGCATATCCCTGGCCTAGCAGCTTTTACCAGGAGGTGGCCATTAGCAATGGAAATCCCTAAACCATGATCCCAAGCACTTTCTGAAGAGTGGGGAGGACAAGTTCCAGAAGACTGCTTTTGTATCAGGTCTATTGTTCTTTGGGAGCTCATGTTAAGCAGAGGAGAAAAATTGACTTCTCAGACAAGCATTTCCCTACTCTTCTGCACCCATCTTCAGTTCACTAGGCGTCTACATCTCCAGGGCAGAAATGCCTCTGAAGACTGCTGGAGCTAGTCTCCTGTGTTGTGGCCAGTAAGAACTTTTGCACATTTCTGCCTTTCTTCCTGCCCCCAGAAACTTATAGTCCCTACCCTAGAATGGTGAGTCAAAGTAGTCCACGGTTAGCTGCAGTGTCCTGAAGATAACTCATGGAGACAAACTAAAAAGTCAAAGAAGTTTGGATCCTTCCACCTGTCATCTGAGTGTTGGGGGATTTCTTTGCTTAAGTTGGGAGACTTTCTTTCTAGTAGATACTTGTTGGCCAGCACTGACCTGGAAGGGCCTATAGAGAGACAGAGCTGGATTAGGCTCTAAAGCATCTTCAGTGCTGGGTCTCATGTTATTGCATGTAAATTAGAGATCCCCAATATCAAAATGTAGCTACTACATGACAATTGCTTTTCATTAAGAAGCAATTGCTTTTCATTAAGAAGAGGCTTCAAGACACAAAAAGTAGGGTCTGCAATAGCAAAAACGATGTGGTAAGTAGTCAGGAGCTATGGACCCTGAGGGTATGGGGGTGTCATTAATGCTTAAGGTACTAAATATGCACACCTAGTTTTAGCTATAGACTAAATGATTAATATGGCCTGTATATGTGCTCCTGTTTTTCACAAGTATATGCATACTCTTGTGATGGCAGGATAAGAAATAAGCTCTGGAACCAGACTGCATGGTTTGAGATTCTCCATCTAGAACATACAAGCTTTGTATGTATGTATAATGATGCTAGACAAATTGCTTAACTTCTCTGAGCCTCAACATCCTTGTCTGGGAAATGAATATAATAATAGCATGTACCTCAAAAGGTTGTTGTCTACCTTACATTAAATATTTTTTAAAAATCCTTAGAACAGTTCCTGGTACAAAGTAAGTGCTGTATATATTAACCTTTATTACTACTAATATACAAATTAAAAGAACTACCCAAGACATGGTAGCTGCTTGCAGTTTGTTGTTTTCTCAATCAAAATATATTGAAAGCACAAGTGTTGCTACGTTCCTTAAATGAGCACAGAGCCAGGGACAGGGCCTAGGGCTCCTGACTACACTTGCCACATCATTTTTACTATTGCAGATTGCATGTTTTGTCTCTTGAATCCTTTGCTTAATGAAAAGCAGTCACACCTTTTGTTGTTGTTAAGGGCTTATTGTCATTTAATGGCTACATTTTGCTATTGGAGACTTCTCTAATTTACAGGCGGTAATTGTCTGAACACATGACTCTCATTTAATATCTGCAGAAGAGCCCTTGTTCATAATTATTGCTTCCATGGTTATGTTATGTATTTATCCAGCCCTTTCTTTAGACAATTGATACGTTGTCCTGGATACCTCCCTGTTGCTGATTTGGAGTTGGTCAATCCATCGCTTCATCAGTGCTCTTAAAATAATGAGTTATGGCATGCTTTGTGATCAGCACATAATGTTCTGAGTGGAAAAACCTCATGGTGACTCTCAGGAGTGCTATTTTTTGTCCCCTTGCCCACTCCTGCACACATGCTTGCTTCTGTTTAGCCAGAACCTCATCTTGCTAGTAGTGGTCATAGGAAATTTTCTCACCAGTGGGACCTATGTGTGCATATACAAGGGAGTAGTCATGGGGTGTTAGATTTCAGGTAAAATCAGAAGACTCTTTTGTGTTTGGTCTTTTCTCAAGATGGTATCTGTGTTTGTTTCCTAGAATTGTTCTAACAGATGACTACAAATTTGATTCCTTGAAACAACAGAAAATCATTGTCTCATAGTTCTGGAGGCTAGAAGTCTGAAATCCAAGTATTAGTAGGACTCTAGGGGAGAGTGCTTCCTTGCCTCTTCTAGCTTCTGGTGGTTGCTAACAATCTTTGACATTCCAGTCTCTGCCTCTGTCTTCTCAAGGCCTTTTCCCATGTGTCTGCGTGTATTTCCCTTTTCTCTGCGTCCAAATTTTCCTCTACTTATAATGATAACAGTCATTGGATTAGGGCCCAATTAACCTAGTCCACTATGACCTCATCTTACTTTGATTATATCTGTAGAGACTTTATTTCCGAATAAAGTCACATTCACAGGTACTTGGGAGTTAGGATTTAAACATATCGTTTTGGGGGACATAATTTAACTCACAACAGTGGCTTTTCCTTGTCTCTGTTATTTTTCCTAGTTTTTAAATTTAAAAGAAGGGAAAACTCCCTTCCACCCAGTGGCACAGGAATGAGTTGATTTATATGGATTAAAAGTCATAGATGTTAGAAGAGGAGGAAAGTCCTAGAAGAAATTATAGCCCATTTCTTTCACTAACTGAGGTCTAGGGGACAGGAGGCTATTTGGCTAAGGTCAGAAATCTGATAAGGGATAGAGCCAGTCGTCAGACTTCATTTCCTGATTCTGAGATTAGGATAGGATTTTTTTTTTTTTTTCATTATCTCTTCATAAAGATAACTGGCAATAGTGGTTGAAAAACCATGTGGCAACAGACATTGAGGCAAATTTCTATAAAACCAGAAATAGCTGGGAAAGTGGAAGCCAGGTTGGACCTGCCAATAGTTGGAATTCTTGGCTGTCTGTAGAGGGTGAATTGACAGCCAAAAGCCCTACCAAGGTCCAAATCTCTCTTCCACCCATTTCAGTTCAATCTGATCAATACTTTTTATTGAGCTATTAACCAGAAGTAGGCCCTGAGGATTCACTGATCACAAGGGTAGAGATTATCCCTGCCTTTACGGAGCTCACAGTACAGTGAGCACCTAAACAGTGCTAGACTCCAATTGCTTACTTATTTTTCTGAGTGCAGTAAGAGAAGGACATAGTAGGGGCATCCATTTAGACCTTGGGGGAAGGGAGGTAGGAGTGGGGGAAGGTCAAAAAGCTGAGATCCCAAAACATGAGTAAGAGTTACCCAGTAAAGGAACAGTACAAAAGGCTGCAGGTGAAGGAGTATTCCCGACAAAGGGAAGGCTTTGTGTGAGGGCTTGGCGGTGAGAGAGAGAGAAACACATGGTGGAAAAACAGCATGAAATTCAGTTTGCCTGAAGCACAGGGTCTGGGGGGCATCAAGAAGAGCTTTGTAAACTTTCTTTCAGAGATTTGATTTTTTTCCCCTGGGCAGTGGGAAGTCATTTCAGGTTTCTGGGCATGGAGTAGGCATTCAGACTGGGGATCCCAAGTCCCATATGATAGTGAACGGAGCTTTATTCTAAACAAATAAGGCTTCAGGGATCTCCATTCTGGGTAGATCCACCTTTCCAACCTTTCCCCCCACATATTTGTTGATTCAGAATTAGCCACACTGCTTGATCAGGCCCTAGAACCAGAGTTCCCTTTTATAATGTTTTCAGGTTTTAGTCTGTGGTTGAAGGCCGCTGTTCAGTATGTGTATTTGTGCACCTGTGTGCTGGGCCCACGTCGGAGTACTTACTGCCCAGTACATACTGGCCTCGTCGTTTTTTTTTTTTTTTAACTTAATCACACCGGTAATCGCCCCAGGGCCTCCTCCGTTTTTTTTTTATGACAGTTCGCTCTGAATTTAGTGTTTGTCTGGATCTTCTTTTACCTTTCCTGCACATGATTTGAGCTATGGTTTGCTCTTCTCTTGTCGATCTGATCCCATGTGTTTTCCATCTTCAGGGAATTCGTCAAATTCTAGTACACAGAGGCACCCTCTTGTTACCCAGTCTCTGTTAATGGTGTTACAGTTAGCTCTCATTCAGGCAGTGGAGATTAGCTTATCTTAATGTTTCTCAAGGCTTTTTATTTTTCATTATTGCTCCCCTAAGGAGCCTTTCTGGACATTTTTCCTAATTGTTCCCCATGACATTTTAATACCAGAGATATACTATTTATGTGTTGTACCTATATCTGTCCTTTATATAGAACAAGGATAAGTATAAGGCCTACTTACTCTTTTTATAACATGAACGATTAAGAATGACTAACATTTGCAGTTAACAATTAAGTTAAAAATTAAAAAGCTATTAACAATTAACTTTGTATTTGCTGAGTACATTTTAATTTAATTTATTTACTTAAAAATTTCAATGTATCAACTACATATACAAATTAATGATTTATATAAATTTGTAATATTTAATAGCAAGGTGCTTCAATGTTTAAAAAATTCATCCAAATCTGCTCTTTTTCCGGCAAAAGTAAAGTAATTGAAAAAATTAAATTAGCTTCTTAAAAAATTTTACTGAACTTAACATTTAACTACTGCTTGATATGGGAAAATAACTTCTAATTTAACTAGCTGCTAGACAGTCATTCAGATCTTGCTAACAGTTTTTCTTTATATTTGACATAATTAATAATGGGCTGAATAATGTTATTAGAATTAAATGATAACATATAAACTGAAGATCAAATATAAACCACGTTTACAAGGCAGCCAGTGGCAGCCACCTCTGCCATTTAACTTTTAGAATGGGTGATCAATGGAGAGAAAGTTTCCAATCACAGTCATCTATTCACCATAGTTTTCTAGTACTGATCTGGCGTACATTTTGTATGTCTTCTATGAAGTCAAGGTCAGTGTTACTAGTATGATACCCAAGAAAACACAACAGGAGAAATTAAATAACAAGCTGTAAGATTTTGTTGGGTAGGGTTGAGCTCTCGAGAGCCAAAAACCATTGTAATATGTAAGTTTTTTTTTTTTCTTCCCTCCCGAAGAACCAACTTCAACCCTTTGGAGACTGTATTGACCCTTTGAGAATGCGTGGTTTATCTGATTGTGTCCTCTTAGGAGTCTTAACTTCCTAACATACGGGGCCCAGGAGAGCTAAGTATTAAAAGGATATGGACAGAGTATGAGAAAAGATTCAGGCATGAGACATTGCTGTGGGTGTAGCACCCTATGTGGGCCACTGAAACAAGTGGCCTAGGCTACTAGCATGAGGCTACTAAAGTAATGGAGTCAAAGCAGAATTAGGGGCTGCTCCTTGGAGTTCTTGTATCTCTTAGGTTTACTGCATCCCAGTGCTTATCATACAATGAGTAATTGGTATTTTATAAGTTGTGTAGTCTATCGGCTGTGTGCAGGCATTGGCTGTTTCTATCTTGTTCCTATTGCCAGTTATGTGGCACAGTGCCTGGCACATAGAAAGGACTCAGTAAATATTTGTTGATAGGATAGAGAGAAGGCACTGCAGGTGGACTCAGCCTACTTCACAGGCTAGATGAGGGCTAGATACAATAACAGGAAGAAGAAGATTCACTATTTGAAAAGAATCCCAAGCCACCACCTCCAAACAAAGCCTTCTCTTTAACACCACCTTATCTCTTTGAGCACCAGGGAGGGAGTCATTGTGGATAGGTGGGTTTGACCATTTGCCATTTAGATAGCAAAGCAGTTTTAATTTGAAAAGTTTCAGTAGTCTCTTTTTAAAATGAATTAGTCACTACTTTGGTTTTTTAAAGCAAATACTGCTGAATGTATTTTATCTTTTGTTGGCAACCCAGAATCTTCCTAATAAGTATCAGTTCTTGAGGTACAGGGATCACTTTATCCTGCAACAAATGGTCTGAAACCAAGAACTTTTTGAGTTCTTGGGCTGGAGTTTCTGAGTTTTTCTGTCTTCTTCTCTGGCAGGCTAGCAGCTATCACTTTGAGTTGTTGTTAGAGGCCTACTGGTAGCACTTGCTCACTCTCCTCCCTCTCATTTGGTAGTTCTAGGATATTCAGATGGAGAGAATTAGCCAACCCTGTAAAAACTTTGTGTAAAGTAGGAAAATGGAAGTTCCTAGTGAGGAGTTGAGGAGTTCTCCTGTAAATAACAATTTCTGAAACTTTGTGTGTGGGTGTGGTTGTGGGTGTGTGCAATTGTGCACCTCTAACAGAATCTGTTTTGCCCTTCTTCCCATTATCACCTGAGTTCTTGATGGGTGACATGCACTGATAGGTTTTGTGCTGGATAAGCAAGTGATTAGTATCATATTTTCTCAGAAGAGTTTATGGAGAGTATGTACATGAAGTTTATTTTTGTCTTAATGGACTGTCCAAGATTCCTTTAATGGGGGCTCACCTTTAAATAAGAGACCACAGATTTCCAGTTAATAGAAAAAGTAACCTATGGGGATCTAGGTTGTTTTGTACATTGTAGACTTGTACCTGCTCAAATAATCTTATTCAGTAGCATTATCCAACAGTGTTATTAAGAAGTGCTAATTAACTTTTGGCTGGGGAAATGTAATTACTTGAATGGGAATTTTGACCCAGATACTTACCTGTTATTCTCAGGACGTTTTAAACTTAAACACACTTTTCTTTCACCAAACACACTTTAGTAAGAGATAATATTAGTAGCTCTTATAAGTGTGAACAGTACCAATTTTCAGCATATGTGAAGATTAGGTTCCTATGTACATTTAACAAAGTATTTCCAATGTAACATGGCATGTGGCCTCCCTTTGATGTCAATTCCATAGTTCTGATTTTAAATCCTTAGTCTAATGTATTGCAATAGTACATATTATGTGCATAGGTCTAGAAATGGAAAACCTTTGAAATGGTGCAAATTAATGATGTGTTAAGTATCACAATTTGAATAAAGCAGTGTGAATATCTTGAAAGAATAAAGGGAGAGTAAAGAATAGAAGAAAAACAGGGAGGGAAAAGGAATTCTCAAGGGAAATAATAGGGTTGTGTAAATACTTCACCAAATCGCCAAGACTGACAGCAGAAAAGGTCAAGGTCATTTTAAAATTGCAGGAGACTCAGTTCAAGTTGCCTTTGAGAAGTAATGATGTTTTGAGCAACTCAAAACTGAATTTAAGATTTGGTATTGGGGGCAAAAGGGAATCACAGAAGGACTCCAGGGCTGCTACCTCATTGTCTGACAAATTCCTGTGTTCTGGGTGGGGGGTAAGGACCCTGCCCATCCTGCCCCCATTATTGTCACCATATTTCCTAGGCATCCAAGCCTCTGTGAGCTGGTAGGGTTTGTTATGCACTTACAGCAAAACTGACATTAGGAGCACACTCAGTACAGCTATCAGATCAAGTGCAGGTTCCTAAATATGGGCTTGTTGAACATCCCTGGCCTTTTGGTGTTAAAGATGGACATAGAATATTTATTTGTATCTGTTTTTTCATGAAGGCTTTTGATACTTTGCCATGATATTTCATGTTTTTCCTTTTTTTTTTTTTTTTTTTTGAACCAACGGCTGCTACCTGGCATTAGAAAGCCAAATCACATTATAGCATTTTGGATCAGAGCTAGTTGTGAAGGCATTTTTAGAGTAGTTTTTTTCAGTCATTCTTTCCCTTTTATTCATTTTAAAAAGCTGGCCTTTATGATTTATTGCGTAGGCTGCACACAACAAACATTCCCTCACTGGGATATTCTATACTCATCATCACTGAGAAATTTTAGCAATAAATTATATTCCCTAAGTGTAAGGAGGCAATTCCTGGATAGTGTATGAAGTTCTACTCTGATAGGCAGGTGTGTGTTCTGTATGGCACTGCCCATGTGGGTGGGGAGTGAGGAAACAGGAAAAAATGAAGGCAGAGCAGTCACGGGAGAAGGGCAATGGCTGAGAAGGAAAACAGTTATCATCCACTCTGTCTTTCATTTTCCTTCCAGTTGCTCCTACTTGGTTGGTAAGTGTCTAAGTAAAAAGCCCTCCATAAGCCCAGGTTATCCTCCTGGGAAAGGGGCCTCTGCTACTCTTCTACCTTTGTAGAAAGAAGGGAGGATGTTCACATGAGCCTGTCACTTACTGTGTACCTTCACACATGCTCTGTATACTGTGCTGAATGGTGATACATCCACCAAAATTCATGTCTACCCAGAATTTCAGAGTGTCGCCTTATTCGGAATAGGGTGTTTGTTTGTTTGTTTGTTTGTATGTTTTTTGCAGATGCATTACCTTCAATGGCAAAAAAAGAAACCCACAATTACTTTTGCAAGAACCTAGTAATCAAATTAAGACAAGGTCATACTTAATTAGGGTCAACCCTAAATCCAATCAGTGGTGTCTTTATAAGGAGAAAGAGATTTGGAGACACAAGGAGACATACCAGGCCATATGAAGACGAGGGCAGAGATTGGAGTGATGCAGCTACTAGCCAAGGAAGCATGTCTCTGTTGACAACTTGATTTCAGACTTCTAGCTTCCAGATCTGTGAGGGAATGCATTCCTGTTGTTTTCAGACATCCAGTTGGCGATTTTGTTCTGGCAGCCCTAGGAAAATAATACACTCTGTTGATGACTTATGGCAACCCTGGCAGGTGGATACTCTTAGATGCCTTTTATGTCTGAAGGTCTTACTGAGGAAGTTGAGTCTTACTGAGGAAGTCCTGCTTCCCTTGCAGCACAGGTATGTGGTGAGAACCTGTGATGGGCTTGGTGCTTTAAGGATTATAGATGGCTAAGTGTAGGCCTTGCTATCAGCAAGCTCCCTGCAGATGTGTGTGGTGGGGAGATGGAACACGGAGGAAATCGACTTTTCCAATAGGCCCTGTAGCACTAGGCTGCTTGCTCTTGGCTGTCTTCATCTGCTCATAGACTTTTGGATCCCTTTTTTTTTTTAACTTGTTTTTTAAATTTTTTATTTCCATAGATTTTTGGGGAACAGGTGGTATTTAGTTACAGAAGTAAATTCTTTATTTTTATTATTATTATACTTTAAGTTCTAGGGTACATGTGCACAATGTGCAGGTTTGTTACATATGTATACATGTACCATGTTGATGTGCTACACCCGTTAACTCGTCATTTACATTAGGTATATCTCCTAATGCTATCCCTCCTCCCTCCACCACCCCACGACAGGCCCCGGTGTGTGATGTTCCCCACCCTGTGTCCAAGTGTTCTTATTGTTCAATTCCCACCTGTGAGTGAGAACATGCGGTGTTTGGTTTTCTGTCCTTGCGATAGTTTGCTCAGAATGATGGTTTCCAGCTTCATCCATGTCCCTACAAAGGACATGAACTCATCCTTTTTTATGGCTGCATAGTATTCCATGGTGTATATGTGCCACATTTTCTTAATCCAGTCTACCATTGATGGACATTTGGGTTGGTTCCAAGTCTTTGCTGTTGTGAATAGTGCCGCTATAAACATACGTGTGTATGTGTCTTTATAGCAGCATGATTTATAGTCCTTTGGGTATATGCCCAGTAATGGGATTGCAGCATCAAATGGTATTTCTGGTTCTAGATCCTTGAGGAATTGCCACACTGTCTTCCACAATGGTTGAACTAGTTTACAGTCCCACCAACCGTGTAAAAGTGTTCCTATTTCTCCACATCCTCTCCAGCACGTGTTGTTTCCAGACTTTTTAATGATCGCCATTCTAACTGGTGTGAGATGGTATCTCATTGTGATTTTGATTTGCATTTCTCTGATAGCCAGTGATGATGAGCATTTTTTCATGTGTCTGTTGGCTGCATAAATGTCTTCTTTTGAGAAGTGTGTTCATATCCTTTGTCCACTTTTTGATGGGTTTGTTTGATTTTTTCTTGTAAATTTGTTTCAGTTTTTTGTAGATTCTGGATATTAGCCCTTTGTCACATGGGTAGATTGCAAAACTTTTCTCCCATTCTGTAGGTTGCCTGTTCACTCTGATGGTAGTTTCTTTTGCTGTGCAGAAGCTCTTTAGTTTAATTAGATCCCATTTGTCAATTTTGGCTTTTGTTGCCATTGCTTTTGGTGTTTTAGTCATGAAGTCCTTGCCCATGCCTATGTCCTGAATGGTATTGCCTAGGTTTTCTTCTGGGGTTTTTATGATTTTAGGTCTAACATTTAAGTCTTTAATCAATCTTGAATTAATTTTTGTATAAGGTGTAAGGAAAGGTTGGATCCCTTTTTTAGTGTCTTTTCTTGATTCAAAGAAGATTAACAGGAGACAAGCCAATCTGAGGAAATTCAGATAGAAATGTGCCCCCACTGCTCTCACCTGATTCCTTCCTGACCCACTAAAGTTGAAGAAACAATAGCTTAATTTTCCTGGAAGAGGGTGTTGGGATCTAGGAAAGCTTTTTAGGGATGATGACATTTGATGTAGATTTTGAGGAATTTATCCAGTTGGAGAGGAGGGAAGGTGGAGAGTGGAGGCATTGGTGGGGAAAGGATTTTAGGTAGAGGAAGGGATGAGAGGAATGGGGCAGAAAGGGACCGGTGCTGGTGGGTCTGGGGCACCACTGTTAGTAACACACAGTTGGAGTGTAAGTTTTATGGCTTGAAGGGGAGTAGAGGCAGAGGGGGAAGAAAGGGAGGTTGACGTCATGATGAGCAGCATTTTTGAAGCTTTCTTCTCCTATTTTTAAATAGCTTTATTGAACTAATTGACATGTGACAAATAGCATATACTTAAAATATACAATTTTATAAGTTTTGACATGTATATACCATGAAACCATCACCACAATCAAGATAATGAAAACATCCATCACTCTCAAAAGTATACTTGTGCATTTTTGCTATCCCTCTCTCCCAGCCTCTCTGATTTGATGCCCATTTGATTTGATGCTGATTTGATGCCTCCTCACTAGAGTCCCTTTGAGGGGGTCTGCAAAATCCTGCCTCTTCTAATTACATATCTGTGTAATACTGGAGTTTCTTCATGTACCTCAGCTAAAACAAACTACCATAACAAATCAAATGCAGAAAGAAACATAAGAATCCAGCTGTCCTCCATTAAGCCAGACATTAAAGAGATTTGCAAAAATACAAAACCGTGTTGTTTTGACCTACATTTTTGGTTGTTTTGAAAAATATGGTTATGTTTCATAAAACTGTAGTTATTTTTCATAAAAATATGTTACTTATGTTACCATGTAATTATATTATTCATATGAACATGTTGTTGGTTTATTATTGTGAGTTTCAAGGGAATTGATACATGAATATTTAAAAATTTTTTGTTTTTGTTTATAATTCAATGTATATTTACAGGTGTAGCTCACAAAATATAAGCTCTTTGGAGTACTGTTTTTTTTCCCCAAGAAATCACCCTTTTTTTCTCTGCCACATCTCAATTATTTTTAAGATTCTGAGATCGAAAAGCTTGACGATCGTTGCTCTAGAGGCTTTGATAACATGCTAACATTTGTGGAATTTCTTTCCTTAACTAATGGGGACCTGTTGAAGATCTTTTCAGCAGAGGAATGAGGGGATCTGACTTGCTTTTAGAAGGAGGACTTTGGCAGCATAAGGATGGGGGAAGACTGGGCAGGGAGACCAGGAAAGGAGACCATTGCAGGAGTCCAGGCAAGGCAGAATGAGTGCCTGACTGCAGTGCATGTCAGGGGGGACTTCTGGAGAAAGTGATATGGCTTGAGGAATAATCAGGACAGGAGGTACAATCTCAGGGCTTTGCTTCTCATAGGATGTGAATGTGAACTGGCTTCCCCAAAAGGGGAGTGTCTCAGGCAGTGGTTAAGAGAGAAGCAGCTTCTTGTCTCCAGGGTTTCTGGCTTGGGCTGTGGTAGAACACCATCAGAGTAGAGGAAAAGGGTTGGCAAGGGCTGGGCTGAACTTAAGGTCAGAGTTCTTTTCACACAGGCCAGGAGGGGGTTCAGGCTTCCCTGCTCAATGGGCACTCAATGCATAGAGTGAGACTGTGGTGAGGGTTACAGCTCAGTTAGTACGCCATCCCAGGCCTGAGGCTAGCAGTGCCAGTGAGAACAGGAAGGGAGAGAAGGAGGGGAGTGCTGCACCCTGCCAGGGCTACCTTTCCTTGGCTCTGGTGTGTGTGGGCTTCAGCTTGCATGTTGGTGGTCTGCAGAGCTGGCCACTGGGAAGGGAAGTGAACTAACAGAAATTTGGGGGTGGCAGGTACATATTAGGGTAGCAAGAAGAGAAAGGCAGTCATTTGGGCCTGAAACCACACTAGAAGGCAGTTCAGGAGACTGGAGAGTTTGATTTATGTGATCAGCTAGTATGTAGGTCCACTGTGCATGGAAGTCCCTTGGGACTAGATTTTGATGCATCCCCAATCTGTGCTCAAAGGCTCCAGCAATGCCCTAGTGGAGTCTGGTTGGAGCCCACCTTGGAGGGAAGCAGTCTTCATCACCTAAAAGAGCAGCGCCTTATTTAGGTTAGTTTGTCTTCAAGTCCAGAGAACATTTTGGGGGACAAGCAGGTCCAAATTGGGATGAATGGGGGACATCTTCCCTAATTGATCAGTGAGTTTGCATCCACAGCGTGGGGAAGACAGACAACACAGAGTATACTGAAGTACTTCCTTTTGAACTTTGTTAAACCGCCACTAATTTGAATACTAGTAATCCAAATAATGTCCATTCAGATAAAACCAGGGCTGTAATATTTACTTTTGTAATTACGTTATATATTTGTTAACATTTAACATTTAGTCAGGCCTGTGTTGCGGTTGCTGTGTGGAAGCTTATCAGTTTTTGCAAAGTGTGGAACACCTGTAAATGATGATAGGCACCTTGTTGATGACTGTGAAGCACTGGGGCTCTTCCAAACTACTAGGACTATTACTATAGGCATGAGTAATATGGAATCAGTAACCCAGATTACCAAATAAATATCCAAACACAAATGAGCTTAGAGACTTCTGGCTCCCCTTTCAACATCTTTATAGCATGATTTTCAGAGGCAGGATATTTCCCATTGATTTTTATTCTCGAGTTCCTTGTATTGTTTATCCTGGTTATCAAACTTAGGGCATATATAGTGTTCGCATTGCTAAGCCCTATCGTTGACAGTGTGTTGTTACAACATTTTATTTTGTATGGCCTTAGATGATTCTCCAAATGCCGAGTCTTTTCATTAAGAAGTCTATCAGGACCTCTACTTGCAAATATTTCTTTTTGCGATATGTGGATGATGACATATCCACCATCCAAGATGGTGCTGGATTTGAACCTTTTTCTAATAGCAGTGGGAAGTCATTAAAGGATTTTAAGCCTAGGGTAACATGATTCAGTTTTCAGTTACATGTGATATGTGGATGATGACAACAACCACCACCACAATGAAAATAAGAAAAAACTGATGAGTGCTTTTTCTGTTCTTTTCCTATGTTATTGCATTTAATTCTCACAACAACTTTTGAGACAGGCATTAATTTTACTCTTCTACAGGTGAGGAGGAAACCAAGGCTCCAAGAAATAACACCACTTGCCAGTCATATGGCTTGAAAGTGACCAAGCCAGGAATTGAATTCAGGCAGACTGGTGGCCAATTGCTCTTTCTTAACCATTACACCATACCCAGAAATTGAAAACCACTTTTTCCCCCAAACTGTTAAGAATTAGAGACATGTACTACTTACTGGCAGATTTGGAAAAGCCATGTACTTAATTAAAGTTTTCCTGAAGAGAGTACTTTGCTATTCTCTGAAAGTTTACACCTTGCCTATTTTTATTGTCTGTGATGCCATTTATGTTTTTATGTGGTGGTATTTTTATCTTTTTCTTTTTGTTAGCTGTCATTTTTACCTATAGAACCTGTGGCCGATTGTCTGTGCCATTTTCTCACTTGACAACTAAAATATTGACAATAAACATCAGTCATTGCTTGCAGCTTAGAAAAAAATGCAGTGAGACACATTTATCATAACTGAGTTTTGGAAACTACCTGTCTTTATATTCAGGTGACAGACGCACTTGTAAACAACTGATGTTTACAGCACCAACTTAGATCTCACAGGAGGAATGGGGCTTTTTTCACTTGCCTATGTATTCTTCAGGCAGAATGTGTACCTTAAGTGTTTGAGCCCGGCAATGTCTTCAGTCGGCCTGAGCTCCAAGGAACTCTTTTTCGGCTTCTTAGGCTAATCAGTGTGTGGGTCCTAGGGCACACAAAACCCATGACATTACTACTTTCATAGATGTTAATGTGATCTGAGCTGTTATAAGGCACTTGCTCTTAGCAGTTAGTTAAGAAATATTCACTGAGTACCTATTATGTGCCTACTGGAAACCAGAGTATTGAATAGAATATATATGGTCTCCATGTTAATGGTTTATTCAGAGAAACAGAACATTGAAGAACTAAATATACATAAGTTAATAAGAGAAGTAGGAAAAAACTGCAAAGGAGATGTACAAACCTGACGGACTTTTCCAAGAAAGTGACTTTTCAGCTGGGATGGAAGAATGTGGAGGGGTCATTATATGATGAGAAGGGAGGAGAGCTTTGTGGTTAGAGGGACCCGCATGTGTGAAGGCTTATCAGTAGAATAAACAATACCATGATAGAGAAACAGAGAAATTCAGCAGGGCTGGAGCAGACAGAGTGAATGGAGGGTGGGCAAGGCGGTGCTGGATTTGAACCTTTTTCTAATAGCAGTAGGAAGTCATTAAAGGATTTTAAACCTAGGGTAACATGATTCAATTTTCAGTTACATTTTGAAAAGGTCAATGCAGTTACTATTCATTTCACAAGTAATTATTGAACATTTACTACATTCCAGGTATTGTCCTTGGCTCTGAGGGATAAGCCAAATAATAAAATAGACAAGGAATTCCTTGCTTTTGTGGATTTTATATTCTAGTGGGGTGGAGTTTGGAGATAGTAAAGAAACCAACAAGTAAATATAGAGCATATCACATGGTGAGGAGTGCTATGAAAGCAGCAAAGGTCCAAGAGTGTGCTCTTGGGGAAAGGGTGCCAATTTTGTGTGTGTGTGTGTGTGTGTGTGTACACTCTTATCTATCTATCTATCTATCTATCTATCTATCTATCTAGTGGTGAGGAAAGACCTCGAGGAAAAGCTGGCATTTCAGCAAAGGCCTGGTGGAAGTGAGAGATTGACCATGAAGGAAAAGAGCTTTGCAGGCAGAGAGAAGAGCAGACACAAGGCCCTTAGGAGAAAGGAGAATTGGCATATTCAAGGCCCAGCAACAAGGCCAATGTGACTGAAATGGAGTGAGCAAGGAAATGCGGTGGAAGATGACATCTCTGAGATAGTAGGGACCCAGATCATGGAGAGCATTGCTAGCCAATGTAAGGATTTTAGTTTTCATGTTGAGTGAGATGGGAAGACATTGGGAGAGTGATAAAATGCACATGACGTGTTAACAGGATTGATCTGATTGCTGCCCCATCTCCCTTCCCCCATACTGCCTGGATGCTCTGTTGAAATAGACCCTAAGGGACAAAGTGGAAGCAAGGAAATGATGACTTGGACCAGGGGCTTCTTGTAAAGGTGGTAAGATGGAATGACTTACTACAGAACACATTTGAAGGAGGGTGAGAATAGAAGCAGGGAGCAGCCTGTTGCAGTAGATACATTAGGAGACTGGAAGAAAGCTGATGGTGTTCTGGAAATGAATATGGGCCTGGAGATGGAGAGGTGTGGGAATATCAGATAGTTAGAACACAGAGCTGACCCACAGGACTTTGCCGATGGGTAGGATGTCAGGAATGAGGGTGAGGGAGGAGTCAAGGATGACTTCTGGGTGTCCGGCTGGAGCACCGGGGTGATGTCATTTACTGGGACCACTAGGCACATATTAGTTTGGTGGTGAGGTGAGTGAATGACTCCAGTTTGAACTGGGGTTGATTTGGAAATTCCTATGAAATGTGAAAGGGGAGAAACAGAGTAGATCATTGGGTATATGAGTCTGGATTTCAGATGTTTGACCCAGGCTGGAGATGTGGATTTAAAGGTTAATGAGGAGGAAGATATGAATGGGAAATGAAGTCCTGGATTATGGATGATCTTGTTGAAGAGTAGAGTGAGAGGAGAAAAAGATATGACCTAAGTTGAGTAACACCTCTTTTAAAGGTTGAGAGGAGTAGAATCAGTAAGAGACATAGAAACAGAATATTTAAAGATGTAGAAGGAAAATCAAGAGGGCATGCTTCAGAAAAGCCATGTATAGGGTGTTTCAAATAGTGGTTGTCAATAGCAATCACCATACTCTCTTGCCTCAGTGCCTTTGTACACATTTTTCTCAGTACCTAGACTTCCCTTCTACCCTTCTCTGTGTATTTCTCTTACAGTATGCCTTATTTTTCCTTTCATGCCTAGCAACTAGTATATTGCTTAGCATATAGTTCTAAGTAGGTATTTGTTGAATAAATGAATGGATGAATCTATAATGGACCCAGAAAGATGACAGGTCTTACTACATTTAGGTTGCCTTTTTCTTTAAGATATATTTGAATCATTTTAAGATAAGTAGAACACATAAATTTTCCCCGCTTTCAATCCATCACCATTGTGCAATCCTGAAAGCTTGAACATTCTTGGTACCTTTAATCGGACGCCTTCCTTTGTGTAGTCTCCTTTTTAAGCCTGTAAGGAATTTAACACTTTGTTTAATAGACTTCTTTAAAAATATGCTCATGTTTTGTTGGACTTTGAGTGATCTGTTAATTCCCAGGCAAGCATTTCTGTGTGCACATGAAGATGCATAACTCATACCTATTTTTGTGGACTCTTGGGCATTTCATACAGTTCTCTGTAGATAGTAAGGCACTCAATACGTCTTTGCCTAACAAGCTTAGCAGTGTAGTGATGGGTTTATATTAATTAATAACAGGTCGGGCATGGTGGCTCATGCCTGTAATCCCGGCACTTTGGGAGACTGAGGTGGGCAGATCATTTGAGGTCAGGAGTTCAAGACCAGCCTGACCAACATGGTGAAACCATGTCTCTAGTAAAAATACAAAAAAATTAGCCAGGCGTGGTGGTGCCCACCTGCAATCTCAGCTACTTTGGGAGGCTGAGGCAGGAGAATCGCTTGGATCTGGGAGAAGGAGGTTGCAGTGAGCCAACATTGCACCACTGCACTCCAGCCTAGGCGACAGAGTGAGACTCTATCTCAAAAAAAAAAAAAAAAAAAAAAAAGAAAGAAAAAAAAAGATTAATAACAGGTGTGACCTGGTATAGACAAACTGGTTTAGAATCAAAAGACCTGGGTTGGAGTCCACGCTGTGTCTCGTACAGATTGTGTGATATTGGCAAGTCATTGGACATCCTTGAACCTCAGTTTCCTCAAATCAGAAGTGAGAATCATTTTAAAAAGGTTGCCAGGAGGATCAGATATGAAAGTGCTTTGTAAACAAGAAATCCTTCCTCTGTGGTAGGGAAGCTTGCCGATGAAACCCCATCCAAGCATTCCGAGGCCTGGGGTACATGATCTGTACCCAGTCTATGCTGTTGTTTCCCCTGTACTATGTGTCTCTAAGATATGGGTGTATTATTAAGTGAGCTGTGGTGGCTGCCTTAAGCCCTCTGTGTACTTGGGTCTCTGTGGATGGAGTTGTTCATGTGAAAATAACTGATGGGCTGTAGGTCACAGACCTGCTCTTTGAGCCCAGTGTGGACCTGCAACGAGCAGACTTTTTGTCCTTGGTGCAGAAATAACCTCTGACTTGGGAGAGAGGGGCAGAGTGGCCAAATCCTGCTGTCTTACTTCTTCAATTGGTTTCTATAATAGCTTCTCTAAGGTAGGGAGTGCTGTGGTTAAGAACTTGGGCTTTGTAGTAAAGCAGAAGTGGGTTTGAATCCCACTGCTAGCACATATTTGGTGTTTGGGCTTGAGAAAGTTACTTGGTTCCTCTAACCTTCAGTTTTACCATCTGTAATTTGGGTATAATAAGAATATCTACCTCACAGGGCTATTTTGAGGAATAAATGAGATGAAGCATGTAATATGCTTAGCATAGTTCCTGGTGTACCCAGTAAGTGCTTCATAAATGGTGTGTACTATTGTTATTATTGTTTATGTTGATTCCAGTGGGTCTTTTCAACTTTGCATTGACAAAGGATAGTCCCTAGTCAATCATAGGATATGGGAACAAGGGAAAATCCACTTTTTAACCATTACTCTGGACTCTGTCTGCAAAGATGATGATTGGATCTTGTTCATTTCTGCATTCTCAGGGCCGAGGCTAGTGCATTGGCCAGTGAGCAGGCACTGAATACTGGGCAGAGAACTTGAACTGGCCGTGTGACCATTGCTTCACAGTGATCTAAAATGCTTTCTCTAAACATACACACAACACCTAACTCATTAGATGAGTTGTTGAAGTGGGTTTGGCCTGCTGTTGCAGTCTCAAAACTCCATCAGTGGGTGCCAGAGTTGACACAATCAAAATATTTCTTGAGGAAAGAATAATTAGCAAAAGTGAGTGTTCCTCAGTTAGGGCCTGAGGGTTCTGGTGCTTTGATTATTTCCAACTACTCATCGCTAGGCTGGATCCCAAGTGGAATACTTGGGTGGGCTTCTGTGTGCTTAGCCCTAATGAGTGTGGCAGTACATCTGGTACATGCCTGAGTTCTAAGTGGTGAAGAAGCCTGTAACTTAGCAATTGCACAGTTAAGTAGCTGCCTCTGGAGAGTGGATGGCATCCAGAAAAGGGCCCAGAAATCTCTGCATAAGGTGCTACAAGAATGCCTCTTGAGAACTTTTGGAAATTTGGTTGGTATGTGTTCTGCAAGTTCAGTTGCTTGTTTGTGTGTTTGCCTAACCGTGCAGTTTCTGCTGCCTTGTTCTACTTATTTGCTGCTTATAGAATCCCCCTGAATAGGCAATTGTGGTAAAGTATAAAAGGCGTAGATCTAGATTAGGCAGCTAAAATATCAAATCATAGCTCTGTTTAATTGACTGTGATTCTGGGCATGTTGTTTAGCCTCTCTGAGCTTGTTTCTGTCTGTTAACAATTAGAATAATAATGCTTATGTTCCAGTGTGATTGTGAAAAGTCATGGGATAACATAGGTAAATGACCTATCTAAATGTCTGGCAGTCTCAGGCTTAATACTAGGTGTAATGGATTGTGCAGAAAAGAGTTAGCATAGTAGGCCTGACTGCTATCTGTTGACATGGTTGGGCCTTGGCTGGCATCTGGGAATTCATCTTTCAGGAGGGTTTCCACCATTCTTTAATTGATAAAGTGTCTCTTGGTGCCTAAGCCATTTGTACAAACAATGTCATTTTTACCAAACACCTGCTTTCTTCTGGGGTTTTTGACATTTTGGTATGTGCTTGGCAGAAAGTGTCTACATGACCAACTCTCTCCAAAAACCCTTGGCACTGAGTCTAATGAGCTTCCCTAGTAGATGATATTTCCCATGTGTTGTCACAGCTTGTTGCTGTGAGAATTTAGCAAGTTTTATGTGACTTTACTGGGAGAGGACTCTTGGAGGCTTGCACCTGGTTCTTCCTGGACTTTACCTCATGTGCTTTTTCCCTAGGCTGGTTTTGCTTTGTATCCTTTTGTTGTAATAAATTATAGTTGTGAGTGCAACAATTTGTTAAATCCATTGAGTCTTCCTAGCAGATTATTGAACCTGGGCTTGATCTTGAGAACCTAACACATTGATATAGATTTAAATGTAGAACACATGTGTTGCCCTTCAGAACACTCACACTTTACTGCAAAGGCATACAGAGTCATATAACGGACTTTAGAGACTCAGAACAGGGAGGGTAGGGGGGCAGGGATAAATAACTATACATTAATTACAGTGTACACTACTCAGGTGACAGGTGCACTAATATCTCAGAATTCACCACTATAGAATTCATCCATGTAACCAAAAGCCACGTGTACACCAAAAGCTATTTAAATAAAAAAAAATTAAAAAAAGAACACTCATACTTTAGATAGAAAGCCCAGCCTGTAAGTATATAATTACAATACAATGAGTGATGTTAGTGCAGAGGGCAAGGGTAGCCCTGAAGAGTAGCCCTGGGGATCTGGGAGAGGTTTTTGGAAGAGTTAACACTTGTTAAATCTTGAAAGGTAATTAGAAGTTAACTATCTGAAGCAGGAAGAAAAGAGATTATATACCTTTAAAGTATAACATGCTCTTCTAAATAATTTTAGATTTAACTCACCGCTTTCTTTTTTTAGCATTATTTAATTTTATTTTGAAATTTTAACATGCGACTCAAACATGCTAATAGGACTGATGAAGACGTACAGAGACAGAACCCCCATAGGGTGGCAGTTGAGTGGATCACTGTTCAGATATGAAACTGGAAGTAAAAACAATTCTTTGGGCCCCCAAATATTAGGAATTGGCAGTGATGCTTTTAGCACCTCCATATACTATCAGTTATTTTAAACATCTAAGACTCCCATTGCAGAAACATGGCACATAGAGTCAGGAAACTAAGGTTGTGTAGATATTTGCAACCTGTAACTGTCCTAGTGTCAAGCACAAGAAATTCAGTAGGTGCCTCACATAACCAAGCACTGATCATTGATACCAAGACCAGATATGTGATCTAAATTAGCAAAGACACACTCCAAGCTGCTTTGAAAAGAATTACCATAGATATTATGCTTTTACATGATCATCTCTTTCAGCAACACCAAATTGCTCTATCACCCTTCAATTCAGATCTCCACAGTAAAATGTTTTTAAAGCAATTTGCAGCACTTCACTTTCTGTGGACCACACCCTGCCTGGACAGTCACTTTTACAATCATCACTTTCTTATGGAGCTAAACAGGTGAGGATCAGCCCCAGGATACTAGAATCTTGAACAAATGGATATATAGCCACTCTAAAATTGCAGGTAGGCTCTTTCACTCCCACTAATACCTACAAGACATTGCAAATAGAAAGGACAGCAGGACTGGCCAAATCTATCTTTGGCTTTCTAAAGTCAGTCTCACTGTGCACTGCTCTCTACCAGAGTAAGACTCAAGGATAAATGATTTTAGTGAATTAAAGAGTTTTTAAAAATAAAGTAATGAATTAACAATTTAAAAAGAATGAATGAGCAGTTTTTTTTTTCTGCCATTCATCTGAGCTCCTGTGAAATAGTTCCAATCAAGGTTCTGCCCAGTTAAAAGGAGGAAGAGACCTCAGAAGTTGTCTTGGCAGGCCGGTTGCAGTGGTTTACACGTGTAATCCCAGTACTTTGGGAGGCTGAGGTGGGAGGATCACCTGAGATCAGGAGTTTGAGACCAGCCTGGCCAACATGGCAAAGCACCATCTCTACAACAATACAAAAATTAGCCAGGCATGAGGATGGGTGCCTGTAATCCCAGCTACTGGGGAGGCTGAGGCAGGAGAACTGTTTGAACCCGGGAGGCAGAGGTTGCAACTCACTGCTTTCTTTAAAAGAGTTTAATGACTCTATGTTTAATCATTCATCAAGCATGGGTTGAGAACTATGCCTTAAACTACTCTACATTGTGTATCGGGCTCCAATAATGAACAGGAATGGTCCCTGCTTTCAAGGAGAGTCTGGCAGTTTATGAGTTGACATGGTTGGATTTTGAGGAAACCATGATGCAAGGTGATGCAAGGGACGCGGTGTAAGGTAAAGCATTCTGTGAGAGATGCTATCTAGGCTTAAGGGGAGGTAACTTTCTACCAGCACAGGAGAAAGGCGTTCCATGAAGAGGAAACAGCATGTGCAAAGTCCCACTGGCAAGAGAGACCTGATTTCTTCTGAGAATAATAAATAGTTATGTGCATCTGCAGAATGGCAGATGAAGGGGATTTAAACAGGTGCTATATTTTGACAGGTAGTAAAATCAAGCTTGAGGAAACAGATGAAAGGATTACATGAGCTGTATTGAGGAATGGGAAAGAAGTTGGATTAGGACACATAGTATTAGTACGCAATAATGTTGTTGAGCATGGTTGAAGACCCAAATGAGGTTGGACAATATAACTATTTAGTAGTGCCAGGCCATATGATTCCATGACATATGTTCTGCCATGTTGATCTGGAGTTAGGGGGTTGCCAGGTGGGAAAAATGGAAAGAAGAGGCAAAGTTGTTAAGAATATTTGTAAAATAATTATTGAAGTCAGGGACCATGGTATCTAAGATGGAAGACAAGGGTGGCCTGATTGATAGACTTAATGGAGACTTCATCGCCTCCTGACTCTTCTAGTTTCTAAGTTCCAGAAGAGTGAGAATAAAAGGCCGAGGAAACTAGTGCTCAGAAAGTAGGCTGCTTCAATTTAAGATTTCAGAGTTGCACTGTTCCGGGTGAGAACAAACCCTTGTGGTCAAAGTGGGTGTGTAAAGGTGAATATCTTTGGAGATGAAGAGAGCAAGGAACTCAGAGGCCGGAAGTTGGATATGTTGTCCACATGTGTGTTGAAGTCATCTGGGGTGAAGGTGGGGCTTGTGGCCAAGAGGAAACTTGGGAGTCAGGTACCACAGCCCCCAGTGAATATGAGAAGGTGCCTGTGAGGCCTAAGGTGACAGTGATGAGGAGAGGGAGAGAGCACTATAATTGCATAGTTGTGAACCTCAAAGGAGAAAGGATACATTTCTTACAATATGAAGCCATTCTTCTTCTTTTGCTATGTTAAGTTGAGTTTGACTTGGGACAGTCTATGCTTTGGCCTTTGGATGAATACCCTTTGAAATCTGTACAACAACCACCAGGACATTCCTCTCACTCCTTTCCCCTCCACCTTGGGTGTTTGCTTTTTCTCAGTCTTCTGGTGAGAATTTTTTTTTTTTTTCCCACGTGGTCCCAGCTTGAGTTTACTGAGCCTCCTCCAGGCTCAGATATGTGCTTGCCTGGAGAAACTGCTTCCAAAGGCCAAGCGGCCCTGCCTTTGGAGAGCTGCTTTTGTTACTTACCAATAGTGTTTCCCAGAGTGCATTCCGTGAAAATACTAGTCTTTCAACATGATGAACAATGAAAGAATCCATGGTCAAATCCTGAGAACATATGTCCCTCTTTTAGAGATTCATAAGGTACATTAGTATATAAAGAACCTAAGAGATTTTGCAGTAAGAAATCCTTTGTGTAACCTAGCATTACCGAAATGTATTTTACCACTGAAGCCTTTTTTCCCAGTTACTCTCCATCAATACCCAATGGATATACATTGGAAAGTGCTGGTCAGTTATAAGAAAAGAAGTATGTGGGTTTTATCTCCCTTGACCTATGGCCATAGAAGGGGTACATATTGCAACACTGGTGTATTTTCGTTCTACTAAAATGAGATCTTACTATGTTCCTGAGTTTAAATACCAAGAATTACTACATTTGGTTAGAATTAACACATTAAAATACTTTGTTTAGTCTGTCATTCTTATGTTTAAGTGGCAGTATTAGGAAATTAACTAAGAGCATTTCATTTTCCTTTGGAAGAATTCCCATAGTCAAGATTAGAATCTTAACATGAAAATATACATTTTTCACAGTCCTCTTGCTCTTATTTTAATTAAAAATGACAGCATAGATTTCAAACTAATCACATTATTTGCTCTTAAGGTAGTTATAAGATTTCTTCACAGATGTATGCATATCATTCATAAAAATGACATACTTGGACTTAGATAAATACTTTGTAAATGTTAAAAGACAAAAGTACTAAGAAAGCATTTTATGCAACTACAATAAAATGAGAAAAAATTAAGGGAAATTACCAACATGCTCTCTTACATAACACCTTGATTTTGACAGAAGTGCAGATCCTAATAACCTAGACATTTTTTTTAACCTAGACATTTTAAAAAGCAAAACAAGCATAAATATGAACATAACAAAATAGTGTTGTATGTTGCCAAAGTGGTGCTTGGAGGAAGATACATTACTCTAGGTGTTTATGTTTGAAAGAAAGGAAGACCAAATATAATGAATTAAGCTTGCACCTAGATGCTTTCTAATAGGAAGAACGTCAGAAGCCAGAAATGGTGGGCAGAGGAAGTAGTAAACGTAAAACCAGAAATAAACTAGAGAAAAAGCTATTAAATACTACGTCTTGTCTTTGAAAAAAATAAGAACAACTGTTTAGCTAACTAAAAAAAGAGAAAACACAAATTCATTACATTAGGACTGAGACAGGAGATCAGATGACAAATGTGAAAGATTTAGAAATTTGCAGAGAAACAATAACCTTCTCTATGTGCTAATAAATCAGATAAACCAGAGCAGAAATGAATGACCTCCTGCAAAATTATATAATATAAAACTCATGCAAACTTAAATAGAAAACATGAATAGACTGGTAACAAAGGAAGGAATAAGAAAAATAATTAAAGTCCTATCATAAAATCCACACAAACCATGGGTTTTTGGCTCCAATAGATTAATAGAAATAATTCAGACTTTTAGAGCAACGTTGATCTTTTTTATTTTTATTTTTTGAGACAGGGTCATGCTCTGTCACCCAGGCTGGAGTGCACTGGCATGATTATGGCTCACCCCAGTCTTGATCTCCTGGGCTCAAACAGTCCTCCCACTTCAGCCTCCTGAGTAGCTGGGAATACAGGCACATGCCACAATGCTCAGCTAATTTTTAAAATTTTCAGTAGAGATAGGGTCTCCCTATATTGCCCCAGTTGGTCTTGAACTCCTGGTCTCAAGAGATCCTCCAATCTCGGCCTCCTGAAGTGTTGGGATTACAGGATGTGAGCCACTGCACCTAGCTCTGTTCATCATTTTTGACTGCCTACTGTAAATTTAATCATTTACACACACACACACACACCCCCCTCTATATTCTAATCCATACAACAATTATATATGGGTACCATTAGTAAAACCAGTTTACAGCTGATCTAATAGGCTCAGAAAAGTTAAATTGCTTGCCTGAATCCCTCAGCAAATAAGTGATAGAGTGGGGATTTGAACCCAGATTTATCTGGCTACAAAGTTTATAATCTTTTCCTATGCTATACTTTCTACCAGAATAAAAAAATTCTCTCATAAACTGTTTTTAAATGTTGAATTGATACTAGTTTACCCAATTCCTAATTTACATTTTGAGGAAACATGATTTCAATCCTCAAATTGGGAAAAAAGTACAAAAAAAAAGAAAATTATAGGCCAACCTTATTTATGGATATTCATTCTTCATTAAGAATTATAAATAGAAAAATCATTCCACTTACAAATTTATCTCTAAGTGGCATTTAATCTAGGAGCACAGGATAAGATGATAAAACAAAAATTATGATAATCATATTAATATGAAAACGTAATTAAAATAATATTTTTAAATAGATGTTGAAAAAGCATCCAATAAATGAAACAACTATTCTTGAATAATTTATTTGGCAACCCAAAAATGAGTATGATTTTCATATATTTTGGTATAAAATCTAACACTATTTCATGGAGAAAAGAGAAAGTCCCTATGAAAATAGAAAAAATTACAGATGACAAAAATAGGACTAAGGCTCTACCATTTTTTAACAATATAGTAGAAATTTGAGCCATAGGCATTAGTAAGGAAAAAGTAATGCCATCAGCAAAGAAAGCCAAACCTTTCTTAACAGGTCTAGCACCTACCGTATGCCAGGCATTGTGATAGGTACTGGGGATACACTCCAGAAAGACTGTGCATGTCTAGGACACAGAAGATTATCAAATATTAGTTGGTATAAATGAGCTTAGCAATGTCATGAAATTCAAAGCAAATTAACACATGTTTTTAGTTGCAAACAACTGAAGAATATAGTGAGTAAGATAATTCATTTGCAATGGAGACAGAATACATTAAATACTTTGGTATTAATTTAATTTGGGACATGAGATTTATTTAAATAAAATTATACAATCATAATGGGAAGAATAAAAGACATTAAAGAAATGAATGGAGAGATGCCTTGTTCCTGATGAAAAGATAAAATATAAGAAAGATGCAATATTCCCTGAGTTAATATATAGTGTCACTACGTGCCAATTAAAGTCCCAGTGGGTTACTTTATAAGATGTGACAAATTGCTAGCAAAATTTGTATAGAAGAATAAGGAGGCAGAAATACTAAATAGTTTTAAAATTGTTCATTTGAAGTTATACTTCTGTCATATATTTGTTCAAACTTTTGTTAGTTCCTTGTTCCCCATTCATTCAGTTCCTACTACTGTCCCTGCTTCATAAAAGGTACTCCATAAATATTGGTTGAAAGCAGAAAGGAATCCTTATTGAAGGACTTTGAAAATGGGCTTGAGACAGACAAGTGGCTTTCTCCGAAATGTCAGAGAATTGATAAGGTGGAACATCAGGGAATTGCCCTCATTTTAAACAAGTAAGGCAGGAGTGGTCACAGTGAGAAGGGAAGAGACTGTTCCTGGGTCTAGTAGTCTGTCTGCTGACATTTTCAAGCAAATGAAGGATCTGCCTCCTAGCCCTCTGCCTGGACTTTTTCTCAGCATGTGTTTGTGTTACAGATAGGGCCATCATGACACTTGGGAGCTCGAACTCATCATTATCTTCATAAAGAAATGTGAGAATTTTGAACATGGGCCCCAGTCTGGTATCTCCTAGCTTTCTTTTGCTGCTTTGGGTCTTTTCAGATGGAAGAGATCTGTCATCTTTTGGGGCCTGTCTCTAATATGAAGTCTTTCTCAAGTGCCTCTTCCTCCTCTGCACTTACGCATGCAGTAGTTATTTATTCTACAAAGGGCCTAAAGAAGGCCATGCTAACAAGGGTGGGATTTAGGCTGTCTTCTCCCTGTTCTCCACTGCATCAGTTTCTGAGCTGGGCTGGTTATCAGAATCACTTGAGGAGCCTTAAAATACACATATTCTTGACCCTGGTGATTCAGATTTAGTAGAACTGGAGGTGTAATATATGATGAATATATCATATGATATTATAAATTACATTATATTAAATATTTCATTATATTATCACATATTATATTAATTACATAAATTACACACACACATATGTGTGTGTGTGTGTGTGTGTGTATGTGTATGTGTGTGTGTATATTTCCCTGATTATTTTGCTGAAGAACCAGGTTTGGGAAGAATGCCTCCATAGCATCAGACAGAGTACCTGCACAGAGGAGCTTCTCCCTCCCCCACCACCACATTTATTGAATGAAGGGATTAAATTAGGAACAATGTTCAGACTGATTATAGTGTTGCTATGCCAACAGTTGTTGCAGGTGCTGAAATAGACTGCAGAGGGTCTAGTAAACACTTAAAATGAAATGGTCCCTGACCAGCATTATCATTATTATAACTAATATTTATAGATAATTATTTACTAGTTTCCATTAGAATGTTAACACCAGAGAGCACCACTCTATCTCCTATTGACTGATTAGCACAGTGCCTCACACATAGTAGGCACTCAACCATTTATTTAATGAACGAATGCAACATTTTCATTAATTTTCACAATGACATTATAAGGTGAGCAGTTTTCGTATTATCATTTCATAAATGAGGAAGTTGAAGCAGACTGACTTGTTCAAGTTCATATAGCTAGTGAGCAGTTGACCTGCAGTTTTACTCCATGTCTTTGTTATGCTAAAGCAGAGGCTATATAGGAGAAAGAGCCTTTGGACCCCATTGACTAGGCAGAGGCCAGACCAGGAAGGGCATGGATGTAGACAGCAGGCACCCCAGACAGGATGGCACAAGCACTGGGGAGAACAATTAGCATCAAGGTCTTGGAAAAAATTCAGAGTATGAGATCCAGAGAACCAAGTGGGCCTAGGGGATTGTGGTAGTATATAATGATTGGTGTCGTAGTTACTGCTGAGAGTATGCATTCTAGGCCTTTAGAGATTAGGAAAGAATAAGATAGGTATCCAGGCCTTTAGGAACTGGGAAACAGATAGCTTTGGACACAGAAACAAAACAAGAAACAAGTTACTGGGTTTGGAAGATGAGGCAGGGATCTCACTCTAAGGAAGAAGGATAATCCCAGTAATGAGAACTAGAGTCCAGGACCAGGGCAGCACCTGCATCCCTGGTCCTGAGCGTGATCCTGGTACTGATGCTGTTTCTTAAGCTCTTGAGTTTCTTAAGCTTCTGGGCAAATTGTTTTCCCCATTTGAGCATAGTCCAGGATTCAGGCTTAGGTAGAATAATGCCTATGAGTCCTGGCTAAGGAACATCAGAAGTGGAAAGAGAGGCAGACTCATGCAGTGAACCAAGAACCTCCCTTAAACTCAAAGGAGGGTGAGGTTCTAAAGCAACATCAGCCTGTTTTCCTAGTGATGGGATGTGGTTTTGACTCCTGGTATGCCAGGGGTTGGTGGGGTAATGATTATAAGTATACTCTTAACCCTTGTATTGGCTTACTTGCCCCTGAAAGGTGGTCATATGTCAAAGTTACCAACATCTGCTCAAGCACAGTTTCCTAAGTATGTGCTGAAAAATGAGTTAAGGGGTATTTGGCATGTCATTCTCCTTAGCCCTTGTGACTGCCAAGAGTGCTGGCCCTGAGTTGCCTGTGGTGGCCAGCAGCCTCAGCTGTTTCCCCCAGCATGCCATGTATGATTAGCATGCTGTACTAAGTGCCATACATGAAAAAGGTTGGGAAATATTACTGGAGCCCCATTCTTTGTTGGCCTCTTCATTACTACACTACAATGTCCTCTTCCATTTGTACAACACCAGAGTGGTGGTTGTCAACCCCTTTCCTGCCTCAGACCTTTGAGACACACTAATCCACCACAGGTAAAAATGCCTCACCCAGCTCTCATTCTCAAGAGGTGAAGACCTTGTTCTAGATCTTCCCAGGGCTGCATATAGTTGGAGAAAGTACTCCAGGTGGCTCTGAAAAACCTTCTTGTGGAAGGGGGTCATGCTCCTATCTATTGAGAATCACACATCTTAGATGGAAGAACATTTTCACTCCTATAATCTCCTCCCTTCCTCTGACCAGGTGGTGATATCATCTCCAAATCATGAATAAGGAAGGTGAGGTCTAAGTTGCTCAAGGTTCTCACAGTAAGAAAGTGGAGGAACCTGTAGTAATACCTGGGTATTCTGACTCCAAGTCCAGTGCTTTTTTTCTGTGGTACTGCACCCTCCATTCCTAGTACTAAGATTAATACCTAAGAAGAAAATGATCAAGTGAAAAGCCAAGGTCCATAGTCATGCTAGTAGATGGTGAGTGAAGTAGTACCTAAGACACATTGGTTGTGGTGTCTCGAGTCGGGTATTGGCCAAAGTTGGGTGTGGTGAGCTGAAATGAAGGAGGTAAGCCCTTTGGACAGGCAAGAGGACCCAATGGACGGGGATGTGGCTCAGACAACAGACCCCTGGTGAAGCCATTCTCAGAGCTGACATTTGAGTGGAGAAAGATTTGGAAATAGCTTTTGGGCTTGAGGCTTGCGGGGATGAAACTGCCCAGCAGGAGCAGGTTGTACTCTCCTGCTGACTTTCTTCAGCCATACCTGTCTACTGGAGCACAGCTCCCTCTAGAGGTCATTATTCTTGCCGACAGGACATGACTGTGACCTCAAGTAAGTGCCAAGGGGATTATTGAATGCTGACTTTGTGTGACATTAAAATACAGGCCAGCCAAGCCTGTTCATTCAAGCAGGATTTATTTGGTACCATTTTCCAGGCCATGCCCTGTGTTCTGGGTACTCAGAATCCACAGATGAATGAGCCATCCCACAGAGAAGTCACTGTCTTGGGTTTCAGACAGATAATTCCAGCCCAGTGTGATTCATACTTTGATAGGGGCAGGAATTGAGTGCAAAGTGGGGGTGGAGAGGAAGGGTTAGATTCCTAATTTCTTTGGAGCACTGACAGGGAAAAAGGTCTGGGAAGGTTTCCTAGAGGAGGGGACTCTTGAGCTGAATTTTTAAAAATGAGTAAGGCTTAGCCAAGTAGAAACAAAAGGGGAGGACGTTCTACGGGAAGGGTCAGTGAACATTTTCTGTAAAGGGCCAAATAGTAAATATTTTAGGCTTTGTGGGCCATACAGTCTCTGTTACAATGACTCAACTCGGCCTTGTAGTGCAAAAACCACAAGAGACAATATATAAATACATGAACTTTACTATTGTAGCCATGGCTGACTGCTGTCATGTAAAGTATAGGTACATTTATCATCCCTATTTGACTGTGAAGAAATGGAGTCTCACAGTGGTGAAGTGACTTGCTGAAGGCCAACCAGTTGATTGTGTGTTAAGCACCTCATCTGAACAGATGAAACCCAGGCACTGGTAGCAGGGGTTGAGGGTGTACGTGGGATATGGCATGTAGGTGAGCTGCAGTAGATGGGCATGGACTGAGCTGTGAGAATCTAGAATGGTCCTAGCACTCTGGATCTATTTTCACCCTCTATCCTTGTCCTTTCCACCTACGAGACTATCCCTTTCTAAGGGCTTGGCTCTGCTGTAGCTGTGTGCTTGTCAGCCATGAATCTTCATTCTTACTGTCCCCCTAACACAGGGTCAGGCACTGAGCAGGTGCCCAGACCACGTCTGCTTAACTGATTTACCTAGCATTCAGTTAAGGGTTATGGGTCCTTTAAATAACTCTTTTTAATATGACTGGTATCAGATTCTTTTGATATTACCGTTTGTTTTAATTGCTGCAACTTAATGTTCATGAAAACTAAGACATACAACTTTATAGAACTGCATCACAACCATAGGAACTGCATCACAACATTGGGAACTCTTCCAGATTATATTGGAGCTTCCCCAAAGAGAAAAAAAATAGTTTTCATTCTGAACTAATTATTTTGAAGTGAATGGCAGGTGGAACACTCCAAAATCCATAATTTTGCAAGCTGAGAAAGAGCTGAACATCTTTTTATTGCCAAAAAAATTGCTGGTGTTAGTGACAACAGTTTTTTTCTGGATCTGATTGAAGACATTTATGAAAAATCAGTCCTAAATATGAATATTCCCATAAGGAAACTGCTTCTAAGGAGACTTAAAAATACTCCTGAAGTCAGATGTGTATCAATTTCTATTTTTGTGACTTCCTCCCTTACTTCCATAATTGATTTTAATTGATTGGGTCCTTGTTCCATGTCATGAACATTTAGGACTCATAATTTTGAAAAAAAATTAAAAGATTTTCTTTTGGTCTCATGGACAGAAGCAAAAAGCATATATTATGTGATTTTGGTAATTGGACTCCTGTTTTGGAGCCTGAGAATGTTTGCTGTCTGTGCAGCTGGGATGGGAGTTAGCAGTCGCACCCTCTTCCTAGGGGAACCATGTGAGAGAGCTCCCATTTGGAAGCCTAGGCTGGTTGTACTCATCCTCAGGCCACCCTCAGCCTGCTTTCTTCCCCAAATCCTGGTTTACTTCTGTGGAACATTTGTCTTTCTTACTTGATTATGTTAATAATAGCAACTGCTCATTGAGTACCAACTCTGGACTGCACTCCATAGAGATGCTTTTGATTGAGCCTCACAAAAACCTTACGGGGAACTTATTGTTATTTCCACTTTTCCAGATGAGGAAACTGAGGTGAGGTAACCTGTCTAGGTTGACTCAGAGTGGAAGCTAGAGAGCTTTGATCAGACCCCAGAATTGTCTAATTCCAGGATCTGCTGTTTTCATTTCAGTGGTCAGCCCACATGTGGCGTTCCTATGCTCACTTGTAGGCCCTGTGTTGCAAGGCGGGTATGATCTGGACAGAGTAGTATATGAGGATGGAGAGGGTCTGGGAGTCAAGACCTGTGAGGGCACTGAAGGGACTGGATGATGTTTATCCTGAAGAAGAAAAGACTTAGAGGGAAGTGAGAGCTAAATTCTCATATCTGATGGGCCTTAGTTGTGAAAAGATTTCTATGTTCATTCATACAATGTCTTACTTGCCTCCTATTATCCCGTTGTTGAGGGAGAGATTCATGTCATGGCGTTATGTGGATGGCTGAACACATGACATCTGTCACTGAACAGACAAGATTGACAGCAGTTTATTAGCCACATATACTCACATCCTAGGGACGAGGGCACTACATTTCATGCAAGGACACATGGGGGTTCACTGGTGAACAAAGAGAAACTCCTGAAGAAATTGAAGCAGCAGGGTCTGTGGGAGGCAGGCTTTGTAGTATGAAGAGAGTGGGGTTCCCCGTTCCCTGGGAAGATGTGATTGGTTGGTTTGAATAACTCCACACTCTGGCAGGGAACTGAAACTCTCTACTCATATACAGGCAATAATTGTGCCTCGTCCCCTTGATAAGGAGGATTGTTTGGCTAGGGGACCTTATCTACAAGAGTAGAGTGGGAAAGAGAACTTGTGGTTATGGCATTCAAGGCCCTCCTAATTTTACCACCTGCGAAGGCAGCACATAATGTTGGGCCTTAATTTAGGACTTAGATCACATATATTCAACACATTGTTATTCAACACCTGCTGTGTGCTTAGTACCATTCTTAGTGGGGAGGATACAGTGGTGAACAAGACAGAGTGCCTGCCCTCATGGAGCTGGCATTCTAATATAGAAGACACACAATAAACAAGTATATAATACCAAGTTGTGATAAGTGCTTTAAAAGAAAAAAAGAAGGGAATAGTGCCTAGAGTGCTGTTTTAGCTATGGAAGTCCTCTCCAAGGAGGTGACATTTAAACTGAGACCTAGATATGGTGAGTGAGCCATTGAACAACTGGACAAGAGCATGCCTGGCAGACAGAAGAGTAAGTACAAAGCATCTGTGCTCAGGATCTGCTTGTTGTACTTGAGGACCAGCAAGGAGGCCATCATGGCGGGAGTGAGGGGGAAGGTGGTAGGAGACAAGGTTTAAGAGATAGGCAGGGGCCAGATCTTGTAGGGCCTTGTAAGCCATGGTAAGAACACCAGCATTTTTAAAAAAATGCCAAAAGAAGCTTTTAGAAGGTTTTGAGCCAGGAAGTGACATGATCTGACTTATGTTTTTAAAGGATCAGTGGATGTTCTTTTGAGAATAAACTTGTGGGAGGCAGAGGTGGGAACAGGACCATTGTCCTACTCCAGGGGAAAGCTGGTGGTGGCTTGGACTTGGGTGGAGGTGGTGAGAAGTTATTACTTTAGGGCAGTGGTTCTCAACGGGGGGTAATTTTGCTCCCGCCACCCTGGAACATTTGGCAATGTCTAGAGGCATTTTTTATTGTCACAATGTGGGTGCAGGGTTGCTACAGGTGTCTAGTAGGTGTAGGTCAGGGATGTTGCTAAACATTCCACAGTGCACAGGACGGCCTCTCACAACAAAGAATTATGTGGCTCAAAATATCAATAGTGCCTAAGTTAGACAACCCTACCCTAGAGATACACACATATTTTGATGATAGGGTTTACAAGATTTGCTGATGGATTGGATGCAGGTGTGAGAGTAAGGAGGAGTCAAGAATGGTCCCAAAAAGTTTGGTCTGAGGGACTGAGTAAATGCCAGTCCTTTTACTAAGATGAAGAAGTCTTAGGGGAAAGGTTTGGATGGGAGTAATCAAGAATTCAATGTTGAATTTTGAGAAGCCTGTTATATATCTAAAGATTCCTTAGAGGAGACTAAGAAGGAGTAGCCAAAGAGGAAGAATGTGAATCAAAAGAGTGCTGGTTACAGAAGCCATGTGTAGAAAAGATTTCACATGTCAAATGCCACAGAAAGATTGAATAAGATGAGTGAGAATTGCCTGTTGGATTTGGCAACGTGGAGATCATTGGTAATCATGGTAAGTATGGTGCCAGTGGAGTGGTAGAGATGAAAACCTGCTTGGAGCAGGTTCTTGAATGAGAATCCACCTCCTTATAATTTCTGTCTAACAGCTTTACTTCTATGTGTTCTGGAATAGCACAGAGAAACTTGCACTTACAGATATGATATTTACTCCTCAAAATAACTTCACACCATGATTACCATCCCCAATTATAGAGAAGGGAATTGAGGTCTTGTATTAATCCTGTCTTTTATTTTCTGTATTCTGATGCTTTGGCATCTTGGGGCCTTACTGACCCTGGAGGGACCACCCCTCCTGGTGTTAGCCACTTGTTAGAGATAGAAAACAATTCAGTTTGAGTGTCTTTTCATATGCAAACCAAGCAATACAAAGCCTATACCCCAACTGCCTTCATTATCAGAATCTCATGGTCTGGGTCACTATCTCCTTGCCTAATCACTGCAGGGCTAGGTCCCAGATAACTAGGGACAGACTTTTTACCCCAGAGTCCACAAAATTATTCAAACTAGCCGATCCTAAGCTTGCTTACCTTGCCTTACCCGTGTCTTCCTGCAGAAACCACAATAAATGCTCTTGCTCACATTTTCTCTCACACTCTCTGTCTCCTGACTGGCCTTGGTGCTTCCCCACGTGGCCCTATGTGGTGTGGTGTGCCTCCTGCTTCTAGGGGCCTTTGAGTAGTATACTAATCCCCTTTCTTCTGATAGTCATTTCCATGTCTGTGTACCTGATTAAATACCTGATTAAAACAAATCCTCAGTTTGGGGTGGTGACTCATATCTATAATCCTAGCACTTTGGTAGGCCAAGATGGGAGGATCACTTGTACCCAGGAGTTTGAGACCAACCTAAGTAAAATAGCCCTATCTCCATAAAAAAGAAAAAAAATAGCCAGGCATGGTGGCACATGCCTGTTGTCCCAGCTACTCAGGAAGCTGGCAGGAAAAGAGTTGGAGCACAGGAGTTGGAGGCTGCAGTGAGCCATGATCTTGCCACTGTGCTCCAGCCTGGATGACAGAGTTAGACCCTAAATCAAATATTTGGTACCATTAAACATGCCTAGAAGGATGACTACTTTGCTCACGATCATATAGGTAGTGATGGAGCAACTTCTGAAATCCAAATCTCCAAAATTAAGATGCATGCTCTTTCTTTTACCCTGTAAAATTTGCTTATTTTACAAATGGTGTGGAAATATAGGTCTGAAGAAAACACTATAAACATTTAAATCCTGTCTGATCTTTTCATAAAGATTGAGAATTGCTAACATTTTGTGACAAGCTCTATTGAGGAATAGAAAGAAATGTAATAAATTATAATGATGTCAGAATCATAACATTGGAAACGCTTAGAGGAAATGTAAACAACAATAAAGGATTATATGCTTCTCCCCATACCACTTTCTACTATTGCATGCAGAGAGTCATCCTTACTTGTCAGCAGAGTGCCACCTGAAATTATTCGTGAGTGAGGTCATAATTGTACGTTTGTGGTTTAAGAATGAGTAATACGCTTGTCATTTTCTCTGCCTCCTCTGCCTTCATTATTCATCTGTATTTCAATAGTGAATCTGGTTGTCACTTTAGGCCTGACTTCAGTCTGCGGCTAAGGAGGCAGGGACTTAAGTCCTCTGGCTGGCCCACAGCCCACAGTGCCTGAAGGCGTAAGAAGCCCAGGCTCTGAAGCTATCCATGGGACATGTCCCAAACTAATTGAGGTCAGTTCGCATGTAGACCTGGGGGAAAACCTGTTGGGGGCCTTTAGCAGTGTGGCTTGAAAATACTTTTCCTTGGGCTCAAACCTCCTGTTTCTGGTGGGTGGTTTAATAATGGACCCAGCTTGGGAGGCCCCAGACAGCTTATCACTGGTTAGGGGTCATAGTGTAGAGGTTAAGACCACTTACTGTGGAGCCAGACTGCGTGGATTCCAGTCCTAGCTCCTCTTCCTTTTGGCTTTGGGACCTCGGGCAAGTTATTTAACATCTCTGAGCTTCAGTTTCCTCAGCTATAAAAATAGAGATTATGGTACCTACCTCATGGGGTTGATGCATGGATTAAGTGAGTTAGTATACAAGAGGTAATACAATACAGTGATTAGGAAGACAAGGGACAGCGTGGGAGCAACACTGCCTAAGTTCATAAACTGGCTCAACCACTAACTAGTTGTTATTAGTCTGTTTCACACTGCTATAAAGATACTACTTGAGATTGGGTAATTTACAAAGGAAAGAAGTTTAATTGATTCATAGTTCCCCATGGCTGGGGAGGCCTCAAGAAACTTACAGTCTTGGCAGAAGGCTATGGGGAAGCAAGGCATGTCTTACATGGCAGCAGGAGAGACAGCAAGTGAGCTCAGGAGAAATGGCAGACACTTATCAAACAACCAGATCTGCTGAGAACTCCCTCAATATCACGAGAACAGCGTGGGGGAAACTGCCCCCATGATCCAATCATCTCCCACCAGGTCTCTCCCTCTGGGAATTACAATTTGAGATGAGATTTGGGTGGGGACACAGAGCCAAACCATATCACTAGTTGTGAGACCTTTGTCAAGTGCCTTCACCTCTTTGTGCTCCACTTGCCTCATCTGTAAAATGGGGGTGATGATGATAATAGGGATGTTGCCAGGATTAAATAAGTTAACCTATGTTAAGCAATTAAAAGAGTGCCTGCTTTATGGAAGGACTATTTAAAGTCTGCTGTCATTACTATTAACTTATATCATTAACAAAGGTAACATGGACCACAAGAGTTGCAGACCCTGTGTGTTTCAGAGTTCAGAGAAACAAGGGAGCTCAGAGAGCTGGGAACTCAAGAGAGGCATCACAGAGCAGGCAGGCCCTTGGAACCTTGCACAGTATGATGTAAAGCAGCTTAGCCATGAGCCTACAAGAACTAAATTTGAATACCGGCTCAGCCACTTGTTAGCTGAGTGACCTTGGGCAACTTATGTCACTTCTCTGTGCCTCTTTCTCTGACTACAAAACGGAGAGGATGACAGCACGTCCTTGGGAGGATTATGTAAGGTAATACAGACAAAGGGCCTAGAATAGTGCCTGGCACATGGTTAGTACTCAGTAAATGAAGATGTTATTCACCAATTACTACTAAGCCTCATAGTTGCAATGAATACAAGGAGTAACTCTCATTATTATTGGCGGACTGCAAGCTCCCAGTACGAAAGGTAAATAAGGATTTGGGTAAATAAGGACTTGGGAGGAGAGGTTTAATTCATTAATTAATTAAATACAGAGTCTCGCTCTGTTGTCCAGATAGGAGTGCAGTGGCACAATCATAGCTCACTACAACCTTGAACTTCTGAGCTCCTCCCACCTCTGCCTCCAGGGTAGCTAGGACTACAGGTGCATGCCAGCATGCTCAGCTATTTTTTTATTTTTATTTTTTGTAGGGATGGGGTTTTGTGTTGGTGGTCTCTATGTTTTGTAAAGATGGAGTCTCTATGTTGCCCAGGGTAGTCTTGAACTTCTGGCCTCAAGGGATCCTCCTGACTTGGCCTCCCACAGCACCGGGATTACAGGCATGAGCGAGCACACCTAGCTATTTTTTTTTTTTTTGTAGAGATAGGGTCTCCATATGTTGCCCAGGCTGGCTTTGAACTTGTAGCCTTAAGTGATTCTCCTGGCCTAGCCTCCCAAAGCTGAGAGGGAGAGGTTTAGATACTGGCAAAGGCAGGAAGGTGAACAGCTCTCAGGGAGTTCTGGTGGTGATGAACAGACCAGTTTGTATCCTTTAGCAGGTTTCTGAGGAGGGAGATTTGGTTTAAGGTAGGGAGTGAAGGGCATTGGATTCCAAGGTAGGGAATTTATTTTTTTATTTCTCTAGTGATAGCCTATAAACCATTGAGTAGAAGGCATATAGGGGGTTACAGTAAGGTTCTGTTGTTTTGCTTAAATGTCAAAAGCTGTAAAACTAGGATGGATCTGGGGCCTCCTTTTCTGTCAGTTTCCTCTTTTGTGGAGTCTCCTAATTTCCTAATTCAGAGAGTTCCTAACTTATGATGGTTTGACTTACAATTTTTCAACTTTTATAATGGTGTGAAAGCAATACGCGTTTAGTAAGCTCCTTAACTTATGATGAGGTTACGTCTGGATAAACCCATAGTAAGTTGAAAATATTATAACTTGAAAAAGCACTTTTGACTTACAATATTTTCGACTTATGTTGACTTTATTGGGCTGTAACCCCATTGTAAGTAGAGGAGAATCTGTATGTACATTTCCATAAAGGGGCAATCTGCTACTTGCTTTTGGCCATGGAGAATGCCTGCTACCTTTTCTATGAAGTGTTCTTTCATCATTTCAGCTGCCATATGTACTCCTCTTCTCCTGTGTTCCCCTACAGGACTGTGCGAACTGCAGAGATTCTTATCACAGCATACCTGGTGGAAAAATCATTCATTACCCACTCCATCCCCTACCAGCCTTGGAGTCCCTAGTGGACCTGGACTGTGCCTTGTTCTTGAGATCTCCTTATCCCCTACACCTAGCCCCAGCTTAGTGCCTTGTACCAAGGAGATAATATCAAGAGGATAGAATATGTCAGGAAGCATGAAAGAGGATCCTTCATTGAGCAAACAAGTGGGTAGTGATTGAGGAAGGACAGGGGACTCATTGTATGAGTCCTGAGCAACAGAGAGGTATTACCCCAGGCATCTGTGAGATGTAATGTGTATGTGGGGAGTGGGGTGGCGAGGTGGATGATCTCCTCTCTTGTTTAGATAACTGTGCTTCTCATTTAAAACTAATGATAGTAACAGGAATTAACTTAGAGTGTTGTATGTATTTCTGGATAGTAGTGGATTTCTTGGAAAATGGAAGGATCACCTGCATCAGTTCCTCTGAGAATACCTGGGGACTGGAGCAGTGATTTTCACACTTTTAATGTAGCAGGACCCTTTAAGTGAAATTTTAAGCTAAGCCCAATAGATGCCTGCATGCATGGATGGATAGATAGATAAAAAGATAGGTCCAATATATAGATGACAGATAGATAAGAACGACCTTGGATAAGACACACATCCCTGGACCTTGATCTCCTCTGTACCATAAAGTATAGAGCTTAATTGAGATTTCTGAACTGCTGATATTTTGGATTTGTTAATATTTTTGCTTGCTGTGTGGGACCGTCATGTGCATTGTAAGATGGTTAGCAGTAATCCTGGCCTCTACCAACTCTACACTAGTAGCACCTCCCTTTCCAGTTGTGACGGATAAAAATGCCTCCAGATATTGCCCATATGTTTTCTGTTGGGGGGTACAAAATTACCCCTGGTTGAGAACCATTGGGTTAAGTGGTCTCTGGTGCCTTCTTTTTTTTTTTACTTGAGTGATTACTCCTAAGAGGCCTTTAGCACAGTGTCTGGCACATCTTAAGTTCTCAGTTAATGGTAGTTGATAATATTGTTATATGCTTCCCTTCAGTAGTATTGATAGCTTGGCTATTCCTCATGTCATACTGTGACTGATATTTTTAATGTTCAAGTTGGTAGCACAGCACATCTTGGAAAGCCAAATGGGCTGCTTTACTTTCTTGTTAGCAGTCCCCAGGGAAGTATAGTCATCAGTAATCAGGTGGTTGCTATGGCGGAGATGGGAACATGGTCACCCTGTACCATTCTCCCTCCTGCTGTATGTTCTTCAATTTGGCCTTTCCTTTCCTCACTAATATTCCCCCTGGTGTTCTTTTCTCTTTTTCTGGTGAACATGACACAGTGCTAAATGGATTTTTTCCCCCGCTCTCCTTTTTCTTTTCTTCACCAACTTGAAAGAGCAGGATTCAACCTTCAGCACAACTTCCGGGGTGTTTCCATGAAAAGACAATTAAAATGAGCTTTTAGGTTTGCAGTGAGAAGGGATATTTGCTTTTTTCATATTAATATTCATATTCTTTCTCAAGATTCAAAAAATGCCAAAACAATATTCATGGGAAGAATTCAACTACTAGAAAAGACAAAGCTATAATAGAATTATTATAGTCTGTAATATGTTAATTACCGAAAACAAGTTGGTCTTTGGGATAAATTAGAAATATTTGCTCCTGCATTTCTTTTTGACTTAGAAGGAAAAATACCAATGGAAATAAAGTATGCCAGAAATGAGCAAAATAAATTAAGAATACTAAACCTGATGTCATAAAATGAACATCCCACTATGTTGGAATTTATACCTTTTTAATGAAAATTAGCAATGATCACTCATTGTATATTTCTTGGTAAGATTTAAAAGTAGCCCACAATAAGGGTCGGGTTGCTTTTGTTAATTTTCTATTGAAATCAATACATAGGTGTTGTATGACATGCTTGAACTGAACATTTGGGAACACTTCCCTTTAGTCTCCTGCATAGGGCCTGGCACCTAGTAGGTGCTCAATAAAATTTGTTGAGCTGTATTCACAGAAGTGATCCTGGAGATCTATGTATTTGCTCATTGAGCTAAAGAGCCCTTCATGATTCCAAAAACGGGAGTGGCCTGGTGTACCCGTTATATATCAGGTATTATCCAAGATATTTGAATCACTCATGTGAAAATATTTATTAAGCTTCTATTATGTGCCAGGCACATGCTACAAGATGGTGAACCAAACATACAGTCTCTGTAGTCATGGAGTTCACGTTTCTAGTTGAGAAGACAAACAATGAAACAATAAAACACTGAAAAAAAATGAACAATTATTGAAAGCTGTTGAGAAATATTATGAAGAAAATAAATATTTGACCTGAGCTTTGTTAGTAAGAAAGAAGGCAGGTATGGATGTTGGATAATCAACTAGCAGATTTGAAACAGACTGGAAGGATGTAAAGAGTAGGACTGCATGGTAACATTTACTGAGATGGGGAAGGCTGGGAGGAATGGGTTTGGAGGAACGGCAAGAGTTCCATTTAGGACACATTAATTTTGAGATGGCTGTGAGACTTCCAGTTGAGTTTTCAGGTTGACATACCACTACCTTACTTCTCCTGTCAACCCCAGGTTTTCATAAAAGAAGGACTTATGATTGAAAGGGAGAGCTCAGAGACTTAACATGAAAATGTATTTGTATAATACATATACTTTCATCTTAAATTGTATTTTATGTATTTCTAAAAATCTCAAAGTTTTCTATAGTTTCTTCTTTCTTCCAGAACTGTCTAATAAGCATTTAGTATAAGTAAAGCATTGTAATAGGTTTTGGGGATATATATTTAGAACAAAATAAAGATCTCTTTCCTGATGTAGAGCATTCTAGTGAGGCAAACAGACAAGAAATAATTAACATAAAAATAGATTAGTTAAGTCATCATTTGTATAATATTGAGAAAACATCATGAGCACTAACTATCATTATGGATTTTTATTGTGCTCAGTTTCTTCACTGATGTCCTCATTGAACTCTCGTATCAGTCCTATGAGGCAGACTTCTTTTTCCTCGTTGAACAGATGAGGAAACAGGCTCAGAGAAGTTGGATAAGTCCAATGCCTTGCCCATGTGTTGTCTCCTCCAGGAAAGCTTCCTGTTTAAGTGTTTCTTCCACTCACAAGCCAGTGAGATCTTCATGGGCAGCTACTGATTGTACTGAGTTTGATAGTCCTATCCCCTGACCTGGAACCTGGCATATAGTCAATGCTTAGTAAATGTCCAATTGTTGAACACAACTGGCCTACCTAGTTGACGTACCTAGCGTTTACTTGTCAGAGCCAGGATTTGAGTCTATCCGTGTGTTTGAACAGTTGCCTCCTGATTCATGTATTTTGTACATCTAGATTTTAGGTAATTGTATTTTCAAAAGCAGAACCAGTTCTCTTTTTTGCATAATGGAGCTTGCTTACTTTAAGGCAAAATAACTCAGACCCTCCAAGGCAAATCATTCTAAACAAAGGGCATTTTTTCATGAGCGTGGATTTTCCCATTCCCTTTAGCAAGCCAGCTTCCAGTTAACCAGGCCCTGAGGCCTTAGAAGGAGACCTGAGCTCTCTGTTTTACTCAGAGTAGCTCATGATGAAGTCATCTGATGACTTGCCATCCAAGGCTGTAAAGACATTAATTATTTAAATTAAGTGGGTGTTAAGAGAATCCGAAGTCACTTTTGTTTGCCTAGAGACACCGGAGAATCTGAGAATATTGGAGCCAGAAGGGCGCTTAGTCATCCTTGTTTCAGTCTTCCTCATTTTCCGGAAGAGGAAGTAGAGATTCAGAGTGGCAACAGGCACTTGGCCAAGTCAAGCATTTAGTGGCCTCACCATCTGCCTTCCACTCCAGTGCTCTTTCTATTCTATCACGCTACCACTTATTTAACACTTAAAAGGTATTCTCATCATGTATAAGGAATTGTGAACGGACTTTTACTAAAGGGTAAAGAGGTGATTTGTTAAAATTAAACCACGTATTTTAAATGATAAGCCAAGTATAATCCACCCCCAACCTGGTTTGAAATAAAAACATCTGTGATTGAATATTGAATGATTATTTTTTAGTAGTGTTTTTCTGTCTTTGTGTTACCTGCTACCATTGCAGAATACACAAAGAGGGAGTATACTTTTCTTTTTAATTCCTGAAGAAACATTAATAATTCTAGCAAGGTGGGAATGTGCTGCAGCCAAGAGGTCATAGGCTTTGGTGTCAGGTGGCCTGTTTTTAAGTCATGGCTTCACAGTCTACTAGCCTTGTGAGCCTTTGGTAAGAACCTTCTTGGAGCTGTTGGAGAACCTGGCAGGTGTAGGTCCATACACTTGAAGAATATGAGAAGGGCTGGTGGAGAGAGAGATGATGGGTTGGTCTGGAGCTCTTGAATGTGACTGAATCCCACTAGGTCTCTGTGGCTGAATCTAGACAGGGATTTTGATAATTTGGAGCACTGTTGATAGACACAGCCTCCAGTTGGCATTAGATGTGAACATTTACCCTTTTGTTTTCATGACTTAGTGTCTTAGCACTACTCAAGAAGCCACTTTAATTTTATTTTCTGGAATAGAACCTGGTCTAAATGAAAACATACACACACACACACACCCACTACATAATCAAGTAATTAATTCACTAAATAAATATTGTGCTTACTATGTATGAGGCACTGTTCCAGGTCCTGGAAATGCATTCTAATGGAATGATGTGAAACACAGGTAAAGAAAAGGAAGAGGAAAATAAGCAGAATGTATGAAGAGGAGGATAGCAATGAAGATGCTTGCCATTTATCTGGTGCTCCCTATGGGCCAGACATTAGCCGGTACTGTGGATACATTGTCTCACTGGATTCTTACAACTGGCCTATAAGGCAGGCATTATTATCATCTCCCTCTTACAGTGCAGAAACTGAGAGCTGGTAAAGTGAAGCAACTTGCCAAGGGTTATGTAGCTAGTAAGTTGTAGAGCTTGGAATTGAGCCTAGTTGTGACTGGCTCCAGGGCCTAAGGTCGTGGCAACATTTTACGGGGATTAAAAAGGACTGCTAATGGGTGCAAGGTTTTGTTTCTGGGAGACAATAATATCTTAAGGTTAGACTGTGGTGATGGTTGCCCAACTGTGATTTTTTATTTAATATGAAAAATCATTGAATTGCATATTTTAAATGAGTGAATTGTATAGTATATGAATGGTATCTCAATGTTGTTATTACAAAAAAAGCAGGGTAACTTGATGGTTAATGATTATGGAGAGCCTACTATATGTTGTGCACTGTGCTAAGAGTTTTACAAATATTATTTTATTTCATCTCACAAAAGCCCCGTGAAGTAAGTGTATCATAACCCCCATTTTACAAATGAGGAAATAAGGACTCAGAAAGATTGAGAGACTTGCCCAGGATCATGTACATAGTAAGTGTGGGAGCCAGGACTCAATCCCATGTTTGTTTGACTTTAAAGATTATGCTTTTTCTGTCTTTGTAAAATAGGAAAGTGATTGATTTTCTTTTTGGTATCAAATAAATATGGCCCTGGTTTTTATTGGTCTTAGAATTTGTGACCATTTCTACTACTAAATGGTCATGGAATAAAACTTTGCAATGTTTCTGCCACATCACTACCCATATGTTTTATTTTTCCACATAGAAACAGCCCAGGCTGGGGGAGGAGGTTGTTCATCCAGCAATTTAATGATTAAGTTTTAATCTATTAGGTAAAAACTAAGGAATAAAAAATGCTTCATGTATAAGGAATTTAGAATAGGGAAAATAGCTATTCGTTGTGCTCATTTTCCGGCAGTACAGAAGCATTTTATTTTAAATGTACTGTTCATTTTGGGTGTTATGTTTTGTTTCTCTTATGTAAACTTTCCCCGTTTATGAGAAGCAGCAGCGTGTGTTTTTTTCTAGAAATAGATAGCATTCATAAACTGAAACAGTTTCATTGGGGACATTTTCTGTGGCACTGCAACAGAACTGTCTTGGCAGAAATACTGGAATCCTATAAAATAGAGTTAATATTGATATGCTTTAATCAAAAATTTCTGTTTAGAAGCAATAAAGTTATTCAGTATTAGGCAGCCTCGGTTCTATCTTTATCCTTACTGCTAAAAACATCTTCATCTTTAGAGTATGATGCCATAACTATATATCTCCAGATTTTCTTTCCCCAGTTCTAAAAGAGAACTCTTAGGAGTTGTGATGCTACTGAGGATCTCCCAGCTTTGCCCCGTTGGGGTGGTATGCAATTATATCCCATCCTCTCCCATGTCTGATAACATGATCACAAAGTTCATTTTGGTACATCAGTCCCTATTGAACACCTTTGCCAGAGGCCGCTTTTCCTCATGGTCGCCTGAAAGTATGCTGCATATACCTGATCTGGCTGTTCCCACCAGCTGGGATGCATTTACTCTCCCTCCACTCTATCTCTGCCTTTTGAGATCTCAGCCATCTGTAGCAGTCAACATTCATCTGTAGGTAACATAAGCTAAAATAGGTATTTTAGTGCTGTTAATTAGGTACTTATAAAATCTATAGGGTGGGTGGAAGTGGGGGCTTTAGGCTGTGTCTCCAGGAATGAAACCTAGACCACCACCACAAAACTGGCCCTCCAAAGGGAGCTGCAACTGCGTTTACATGCAGAGAGGTGGGGAATTGGGAAGCCACCACTGGAACGCTAGATTTCAGGACACATAGCTGATGCTGCAGTCCAAGAGGAAGAGGCCACCACCACTGCTACTGCTATTGTCTCTCAACACCTGAAAAATAAGTCACTGGATGCTCAAATATTGCTGTGAATACTCCATGTCTCCACAACTTTGCTTACCAGGAGTGAAAAGCTAAACAGCTGGAGATGTGGGAAGATAATCTTTGCCTTACTCTAGTTTATAAAATATATAGGTACATATATTAGTCACATTTTCATGCTGCTGATAAAGACATACCCGGGACTGGGAAGAAAAATAGCTTTAATGAACTCGCAGTTCCACGTGGCTGGGGAGGCCTCACAATCATGGCAGAAGGCAAAAGGCACTTCTTACGTGGAAGCAGCAAGAGAGAATGAGGGAGAAGCAAAGTAGAAACCGCTTATAAAACCATCAGATCTCGTGAGACTTAATTCACTACCACAAGAGCAGTATGGGGGAAACCGCCCCCATGATTCAATTATCTTCCACCGGGTCCCTCCCACAACACGTGGGAATTATTGGAGTACAATTCAAGATGAGATTTGGGTGGGGACACAGCCAAAGCATATCAGCATATAAAAATGAAAGATATATATATCTTTTTATATTTTATATATATACATTTTATATACATTTATATATACATTATATGTATATAAAATGCATGTACACATCTATTTATAGTATACAAATATAAAATACATAAATATTTGAAATATAAATATATTTACATAAAGACAAAAATCTATATAGCTTACTACGTTCCAGGCAGTGGTCTACAAAATTGCTCCCATTTTTTAGATGAGGAAACTGAGGCACAGAGAAATTAAGTAACCTGCACAGATTGTAAGCATCTTCTTCTATGAGACACATTTTATTCCATCCAGCAGTGTTTTGCCCAGATGCTCAGTAAGTATTTGGTGAATTAATTGAAAATAGGTGTGTGCCATTGGTAAATGATCTTTTCCTCTTCGAGGCTGGGTCTTCCTTTGAGAAATGAAGGGCTTGGACTCAATGATCTCTAAATTCTTTCCAGTTTATATCCCTAAGGGCTCCTTAGGTTGATTTGTATAGGGCAGCCTAAAGAAGAGCTACTGTTATGGTTCTCTAATTGTGTGCCAGGCTCTGTTCTAAGCATTTAACATGCATTGTTTCACTTGAGCCTCTCAACAGCCAGGTGAAGAAGTTTTGGTCATTATTCACTACTGTTTCAGATGCGAAGAAATGGGTGCTCAGAAAAAAGTGATGGCTGGTCTGTGGTCGCTCCGCTGGTGAGTGGCTGAGCTCAAATGCCAAAGTGTCTGCCTGACTTTAAGCCCATGCTCTTAATAGCTGAGAAAGCCCTAGTTTTCTCAAAGAGAATGACATCTAGGGCATGCATTTGTCTTCCCTTTCTTTTCTCCTGCCACGTCTTCTTTTTCATTTTCGTCATCATCCAAAAACATACTGCAGATACTTTGGCATACATTTTATGATTCTCATCCCCTTTGTTGGTAATAAAGTGCTTACTCCACCTGTGACATGTGTTGACATCTGAGAGCATTTTTTGTTGCTGAGTTGGTTGTTAATAAACACTAATGAGTTGGTCGCATCTCCCAGAGCAAGGACAGATACCACAGGAACAGGTTTTAATACCTGTCAAGAGAATACAAAGTAGAAAACTTTATTGTGGTGCCCTCACCATATTGTCCTGGTTCTTCCTTGCATTCATTATTTAATACTTTTTATTTTATAAAACTCACTTATTTTTGTGATAAAATATTCTCACTCTTTAAAAAAGATAACTGTATGTCGCTGCTGTTTTAAAAATCCATGTGTACTTTGCAGCCATAAAAAGGAACAAGATCATGTCCTTTGCAGGGACATGGATGGAGCTGGAAGCCATTATCCTCAGCAAACTAGCACAGGAACAGAAAACCAAACATCACATGTTCTCACTTATAAGTGGGAGCTGAACAATGAGAACACATGGACACAGGGAGGGGAACATCACACAGTGGGGCCTGTTGGGGGGTGGGGTTGGGGGAGGGAGAGCATTTGGAAAAATAGCCAGTGCATGCTGGGCTTAATACCTTGGTGATGGGTTGATAGGTGCAGCAAACCACCATGGCACACATTTATGTATGTAACAAACCTACACATCCTGCTCATGTACCCCAGAACTTAAAGTAAAAGTTAAAATTAAAAAAAAACAGACAAAATATAAAAAAATCCATGCATACAACACAGAATGAGAACTTCGTATACACACTAGAGGGTATTAACCATGGTTGTCTATAGGTAGTACAGCTATGACATATTTTAGTTGATTTTATATTCTCATGTATATTCTGAGATTTTTCTATCATGGGCTTTTATGACTTTTGTAAGAATGATAAAGTAAAATGTTGACCATGGTCTTAATTGGTATCTTCTTATAGCTGAGTCTCTTACGTTTTTTCCTCTGTGCCTCTGCCTCCCAGTCAATCAGACACAGCACTCTTCTATGTCAGCTGCCCGGGCAGAGCTGGAGTTTTGAGACATTAGGGTCGCATCAGATGCCTGACTAAGGCATTTATAAGACTGTCCATAGCTTAGAACTTCCAGTGATCTGGACCCTCTAAATTTGGGACTGTTGACCTTTGGAATATATTTTCTTACGTAGGTTTCTGTGTCTTATTTGATGTGGAAACAACAAGAAATCCGTACCTTACTGAGATCTATAACTCACAAGGTACTTGAAAACTGCATTATGTCAAAGGCAAACAGTGTTCCACTAGAAATTCCATTTGACCCAGCCATCCCATTACTGGGTATATGCCCAAAGGACTATAAATCATGCTGCTATAAAGACACATGCACACGTATGTTTATTGTGGCATTATTCACAATAGCAAAGACTTGGAACCAACCCAAATGTCCAACAATGATAGACTGGATTAAGAAAATGTGGCACATATACACCATGGAATACTATGCAGCCATAAAAAATGATGAGTTCATGTCCTTCGTAGGGACATGGATGAAATTGGAAATCATCATTCTCAGTAAACTATCGCAAGAACAAAAAACCAAACACTGCATATTCTCACTCATAGGTGGAAACTGAACAATGAGAACACATGGACACAGGAAGGGGATCATCACACTCTGGGGACTGTTGTGGGGTGGGGGGAGGGGGGAGGGATAGCATTGGGAGATATACCTAATGCTAGAAGACGAGTTAATGGGTGCAGCACACCAGCATGGCTCATGTATACATATGTAACTAACCTGCACATTGCGCACATGTACCCTAAAACCTAAAGTATAATGATAAATAAATAAATAAATAAATAAAAAAGAAGGAAAAATGATAACTAACTTCTGAATGGTACTTTTTAGAGTTTACATGGGCTCTTCACTTCCATCATCTCATTCGGTCTTCACAGTCTTCCTGGTGGGTAGGATGGGATTATTTCATTTTAAAGGTGAGAAAACTGAAGCCTGATATGGACAGTTAGGGAGTGGCAGAGCCAAGACTTGAATCCACATTTTTTTTTTTTTTTTTTTACTTTTGCTGCTTCACTACAGTATTTTCATGAGTTAATCGAAATAATACTAGATATCCAATAAAATCATCACTACTGCCACGCTGCCTCTCCTCTCCTCTTCCTTTTCATCATTGTGATCATCACCGTCATCTTTTCCTTCTGTTCAATATCCTTCTGTCAGTTAATATTTTATATTTTGGGGGTCTGAATATCCGTTCATGAACTAGTCTCATAATCCACAGAACAAGAGGGGTCAAAGTCATCCCTCTTGCATCTTCTTCTCTCCCTTTCCTCCCTCTCTCCTTTCCCTCCTTTCCTCCATATTTCTCTCATTCTTCAGTTACTTCCATAAATATTTATTTTGAACTGTTCTTCACAATATTCACTTAGCCCTGGCAGATGGCCTGAGAGGTCAGCTTTCATAACCTGATCCTTCTCTTTTCAGCAATGAAGGATAAATATTTCAGGATCAGCATATTTTATCAATGACCTAAGGCTTTCTGATTACTTTCCATCTGTGGGGTCTACTTCATTTTGTTGCCTGGGCTATTTAAAAGGTTTCTGGCATGTAGTGTATTCATGATAAATAACCAGTTGCTTTTGTTTCAGGGAAAGCCATCTTAAAGGAGCAAGTCACAATATGCTTCTCCTCTCACAACCATAATTTTAGGCATTAACTTACTCTATAAGCATTATTACCAGGGGCCAGGTGCCTCTTATAATAGTGCCTAGCATGTTGCCACTCTTCATCACACTTTATCATACTTGTCAATTTACTTGTTCACACCCCTCCTCCCTACTTTATTGTGTACTTCTTAAGGACAGGATTGTGTCTTAATCACTTTTATATCCCCAGGGTCTCATACATATTAAAAGTGGAATAACAATGAAAAAAAAATAGCATAGCTTTGGCACAAAGGATAATTACAAGCTTCTGAAGCCTTCCGGAGATATCGGGAGGCTCGCTTTCCTCATCTGTTCAGTGGGGGTAATAGTGGCCTTACAGAGATGCTGCTCAGGCACTCTTTCTTCCCCCTAGTTTCTTAGAGTCTTCTTGTTCTCCTCTCCGGCCTTCATGGCACTGGTTGCATAGGCAAATCTAGACTCTTACACACTTGGCTATGAAGAGTTTAAAACCCCTTTGTAAAGAATGTCAAAACTACATTTGAACTTTATGTAGTATTTTCATCAGTACATTTGGAATCCTAACCAGATCTTAGAAGTCACTGTCTTTGCTCACATATTCTCTGAGCTTAAGCACAATAAAATGATTCATTAAAATATTTAAATCAACTACCAGAAACAATAATGAGGATAAACATCTCGGAGGCCCAAATCCATTATTCTGTGCTCCCATTCCATCTGTGAAGGCTGGTACTCTATCCAGCACTAAAAATTTATAAATGCAGGGTCAGTAAGACCAAAGTCAGCAGGAGATTGCAAAACTCTGGGCTCCTGCAAGCAAAGCCCAACTTTTCTTCAGAAATTCATGACATTGGAATGGAACAAAACTATGCAGAAGGCATAGTGAGAAGAGTAACACTGAACTTTAAACACCAACTCTGTGGCTGCCCAGCTGGATGGCCTTGGATAAGTCACCCAACTTTTCTGTGGCTCTGTTGAGTCATTTGACAAATGAGCATGATCAATCTTGACTGCCTCTGTGGAGTTGCCAAGAGGCTTAAGGGCGCCTCTGTGTGTGGAATGTGCTCTGTCAGCTGGAAGATGCCTGTCATGTACATGGGAGGGACTCATCTTAGGATGGCTACTCAGAGATTTTGCATTAGAAGCACAGGTTTGCTTTAGCCTCAGTTTGCAAATATACAGGATTAGCATTCCCATGCAGTGTCACTCTATCTCTGGAATGCTGCTGTTGCCAACAGAAGTCAACCAAATGCCTCTCCACAATCTGTATCAAGCATACCATATGTTTTTACACAATGGAAGTGATCTTAAAGAATTGAATAATATTTTCTGAGGGAAGTTTGCTTTTTGCAGGAAACCTGTGATGAATTATTTGGTAAGAGAAAAGGCCCTATTGTAATCTCTTCTAATCTATCAATTCTAAAAGTTTAGGTTTTTTAATGTAATTTTTTCTAGTCATGCCAGCCAGGAATGCATTCTAAAGTATTGTAGTGTAACATAATGTATTCTAAAAAGATGATGATGTCATTTAGATATCTACTAAATAAATAGTGAATATTTAGTAATAGTGCTGATAATTACTTGTTTATTGTTTGCTTACTATGTGTCCCAACCTGTGCTAGTTGCTTTATATGCCCCATCTTATTGGATCCTCACTATTTAACAGATGCAGAAACTATGTCTTTAAGAGGTTAAGTCATGTATCTGATGTTTGAGAGCAGGCCAAATACCAGTGTGATGGTTTACATCCAGGCCTGACTGACTTCAGGATAGGAGTTCGTGAGCATGAAGGTAGATTCTGGTAGTTTATATTGTATAGAATTTGGAGCCTGCATCATGAGGTCAGACGAGAACATAAAGAATCTTAGGTTGCAACCAGAAGAGGACTCTGTGGTCTAGAAAGAAAAAAAAAAAAAAGTTAGTGGAAAGGCCTGGGTTCCCACTCAGCACCTGTTCCTCCATACCACATTGTGTCTACTACACACAGCACCTCATGGTCTATAGATGTCAATTGTAGCATGGCCATTGAGGGTATGGAATGAATTGTAAACAGGCCTTATCTTTCAAAGCATCCAGCAACCCTGAGTTCTACCACTCTTTATACCTGAAGTGAGAGTTGGCCAGATAGGGAATCGATCCTATGTCCTACTGAAAACCAATGTTGGTATTAGCAATGGTCTTGGCAAAATACAGTGAAGAAGAATAACGATTTTAAAATGAAAAAAAAAAAACTTGAAAGAAATGGAAAATTATAAAGGACACAGTTGCAGGCTCAATATAACTTAAATTAGGGGTTGACAAACTTTCTCTGTAAAAGGAGTGGAGTTTCATTGAATGTTTGTCTCCCCTACAAATTCATATGTTAAAATCTAACCCTCAATGTGAAATTATTAGGAAGTGAGGCATTTGGGAGGTGATTGAGTCATGTGAATTGAGCCCTCATGAATGGGATTAAAGTGCCCTTATAGGAATAGAGCAGAGAGCTAGCTCCCTGTCTTTCCTCCATGTGAGGATACAAGGGGTAGTTGTTTGTTTTCAACCTAAAAGAGGGCCCTCACCAGAATCTGATCATGTTGGTACCCTGATCTTCGTCTTCAAGCCTCCAGAACTGTGCGAAATACATTTATGGTGTGTATAAGCCACTTAGTCTATGGTACTATGTTATAGCAGCCTGAACAGACTAAGACAGTCTGTTTATGACTGCTTTGGGATATGTATTCTCTTTTTATCTGGCAGGCAGGAAATGGCCAAGCCTGAGTAAAGGCAGAGTAGTCCAGTGCTGCCCAATATTCCTGGTTACCTTTGGGTAGATGTGGCCAAAGGCCACATTTCTCTGAGGGTATTTCTTACTGATAGACTGGCTATTAAGTTTCACTCTTCTGCTTGGAAACCCAGCTTAAAAGGTATTTTGGGCAGTGAAGTCCCATCAGCTAATATGTATTCCAATGACAATGACAAGAAGTCCCAGCCTAGGTTTCATCAAATATCAGGCCCTACAGACTGCTCCTCTGAATTTAAAGCTTCACCCTCTCTATTATTGTCCATGTTTGTTCAAAAGTATTTATGAATAATGATAATGATGATCATTATGGCTAACATTTATTGAAGACCTCCTATGTGTCAGGCGTTTTACCCAACATTAATACATTTTTATCATCCAATTCTTACAACAACTCTATGAGGCAGATACTACCATTTCCACCATTTTGCAGATGAGAAACTTGAGGCTCAAAGAGGCTCAATGACTTGTTCCAGGTCACTGTTACTTAGTGGCTGAGGCAGATCTGAAGCTCATGCTGGGTGATAATAAAGTCTGCTGTTTACCACTCTGCCACACTTTCATCCCTGTTTAAGGTTCTAGAAGGCACAAGGAGCCTGCCTTTCTAAAGCAGACGTTATCTCCATCTTCCTTTCAGTCTAGGTCTGAGAATGTGTTCTCACTTCTCCCTCTCCCGTGTTATTCAATTCTCAGTCTCAGGCCTACAGTAATCCACACTTGGATAACTGCAGTAGCTCTTAACCGTTTCTTTTAAAAACAACTATATTGAGATATAATTCACATATAGTACCATACAATTCATCCATTCAAGGCGTACAATTCAATGGTTTTAGTATATTCACAGAATTTTGCCACCATTACCACAGTCAGTTTTAGAACATTAACATGTCAAAAAAGAAGCCCAAACCCTTCAGCTATCATGCCACTATCCCTGTTCACTGTGACTTCCCTCCCCACCAGCCCTAAGCAACTGCTAATCTGCTTTCTGTTTGAATGAATTTGCTGATTCTGGACTTTCATAGGTGGACTTATAATATATGTCCTTTTGTGATTGGCTTCTTTCACTTAGCCTTAGTACTGTTTTTAATTCTCACATGTAGCATGTTTCAGTACCTCATTCCGTTTGATAACTGAATAATATTCCATTGTATGGACATGCTACATTTTGTTTATCCAGCCATTAGTTGATAGACATTTGGGTTGTTTCCATCTTTTGGACATTATGAACTGACCAGCCTCTTAACTAGATTCTGCACAGCAGAATCTCAGATTAATTTTCTGAAAGTACAGCTCTCATTATGTCGTCCCTCCAATCAGAAGTCATCACTGGTATCTCATTGCCTCTAGGACACTGTTTAAACTTTTGAGTTTGGATTTTATTGTGGGAAAGTGCAAGGCATGGAGTGAGCACTTATACTGGGGAAGGAATGGCAAGGGAACTGTGCTTTACTGAGCCCTTGTCTTTACCCTGCCTTATCTCCCAAGATCCTCAACACAAACTCTCTCTTATATTTACATGGATCTAGGCATCATTCTTCAAATATGTTTCTCATTGTCTTGTCTAGACTCTGTTTCTCCTCCTTGAAATGCCTTTCTGTTTTATGGCTGACTAAATCAGGCCCTTGTAAACCCTGCTTGTCCATGGAGCCTTTCCACTTTGCTGCGGCCTTCAGCTAGCTTTCCCTTCCCTTTCATCCCCTAAGGCTCTCACCGTCTGTACGGCCCATTTGGCCGTCAGCATGTGGGGCTGCACAATGAGATGGGGATGCTTTTCTATCTCATTTTTTTTGGTGGACTGGGAACCTCTTGAGGCCAGGGATCAAGTATGACTTATTATCATGATCATTAGTATAACAGTAATCCCTATCATTTGTCCTAGGCATTGTTATGTGCCGGGTCTTTTACTGCATCCTTACATTTGTTAACAAGAAAAGACATCAGGGTAGGAGCTGTTATTCCAGTTTCATCAAAGAAGAAACAGACTCAGAGATCCTAAATAACTTATATTTGGTGTCTCAGCAAGTAAGTAATAGAGCTTAGGTCTATCTGATGCCAAAGTGTAATTTCCACAATGCTGTGCTGACAATGACTTTTTTTTTGCTTGTCCTGTCCCTTCTCTTCCTCTTCCTCCTTTGTCATCACCCAGCATCATTCTCATTTTGCAGATGAGGAAATTAAGGTTCATACAAGTTTGGTTTTTTTTCCAGAGCCACGTTCATAGTAAGTAATAAAGCAGGGATGTTAAAATTAAAACTTCTGTCTCTAAGCACAAATTTATTTTCCTTATCATGATATTTGTGTATGTTGGGGCCTCAGCAGGCTGTTTTGTAATAATTATCATGCTATGAAACAATAGGGAGGAGAAGATACACATACACAAACAACTAGAAGAACTATAAGATACTGTATTGTGGTGGGGATTATAAATGTCATAGAAATTTTGAAAAAAGTCATGACAACTTCTTAGATGAAGGAAGGCTGGTGCTAGACCTTAAGGGATGGGTGAGGATAGCCAAGCACAAAGGAGAGAGGCAAAGAGAAGGAGAGAGAGAAAGACATTCAAGTTTTCTTGTGGAGCCATTCTCCCAGCCCAGTCCTCCACATCGACTCAAATTCTCTAAGAAAGAGTGTAGACACTGGTCTTAACCACCATTGGGACAGCTTTTAGAAGGAAACTAATAGTTGCATAATAGTGAAATGGTTGTGTGGCTTTGTAATATGTTTATATTTATCAAAGGGAAAGGCAAGGACATTATACAATTCGATGATGTCCTGACTTAAAAATCTGTATTTTCACTTACTACAGTGTTAAAGGGGATAGATTGAGGCCTTTATTTATTTGTTTAATTGCAGACATATTTAATATTTACTATAAAGATTTTATACTTCCTCAAATTCAAATTTTTATTTTCCAAGTATGATAGTTCTTTTAGTTTTTGTGAAAGGCAAAATAATACCCAATCCATCGAATATTCTTTTTCAAAATTGCAAATCTGTTTCACACGTAAAAGTATAATACCAAGTCTGATTATAAACCACAAACAACAAAATGTGTTTAAAACAAATGCTGTAGTTGGAATAGCAGTAAAATAAATCACACAGGTTTTTAGGTGTTTGCAGCAGACTATTCAGTAGCTGTTGGCTTCAAGGATGATTAAAAAGTAGATTTATTGATTTCTAACAAAACCACAATATTAATAATCTGTGGAGGGATAGTAGACTATTGGCTTTTTGCCAGAATGACTTTGAGGAGAGTATGGGCTTTGGTACTAATAGCAGCTTCTCAGCAGAAGTCAGAATTGGGTCTCTGAGTCCAGTGCATTAATGGTTTAGCAGCAAAGCAAAGTTTTTCAGCCCTGATGAACTTGTTCAATTTAAATGGGCATGAGTCATATTTGAGTACTGAACAAATTCAGAGCATCTCACCCTTACAAATGATTGCTCTTCTTGCTTGATTTTTTGTGTCTTTTTGAGATGCTAAGCCATAGCAACTGCCTTTCTTCATTCATGGTATCACAGGAGAAGAGTAGATAATGGATGATATTAATAGTATATCCATTTCTTATACTTGGGCCATGGAAGGTGGACCACATAGAAAACCACCTACGGTACCACGTAAGGTTAGTGATCCTGCTTTCCCTGTTAGAATACAAGAGATTGCATCCGTGAACCGAGGCCCTGGGAATGCTGTGATGTCTTCTTGAATGTGATGCTTGGCTTCTGAGCTTTTACTTTTCAAGAAAGTGGTAATTATTACAAAGCTTTTCACCTTTCTTGGCTAGTGGAAGATCCTATCATTTACAGGTTTTCACATTTTTCAAAGGAAAAAAGCTTTTTATCATCTTTGTTGTATTGTAGCTCCACTGAAGACATCTCATCATGGTCCTTTAAACATAAGTTTTTTTTTTCAGTTGGTAGTCTGCCTTTCCCTGAGTTGATCATCTTTTGGGGTTTGGGCTTCAGATCAAATTCCTAGTGTTGTTTATAGTCAGTGCTGCACAGAGCCTCTCATTCTTGTTCATATCTGCCTATTATCGTCTCTACTCTTCTCTTTCCCTCTCTCTTTCCCTTTCTCTATCCTTCTCTCCATTCCTCTCACTTTTAAGTGCTAACATGTTCTTCCTGAGGTACATATTTGATAGCTTTACCTTGCCTTCTTAATCTGCTCGTGTGTCCTTGGTTTGTGGCCTATTGTACATGGTGAAGCAATGTTCCAAGCTGGGGCCATCTGCTCTGCAAATTCCAGCTCATACCTAATCTTTCTGATGCCATACTATTACAATGAGTTCCAGCCCCAGAGAAGTTATTTTGCCTCCCTGGCGGTTACTGCACATGTGTTCGTGTGTGTGTGTGTGTGTGTGTGTGTGTGTGTGTGTGTGTGTGTGTGTTTGCTTTCCCCAGTAATGGGAAGGATGACCCACATGGCCATTGTATTATTCTTGGGGTTGTGGGTGGGTACTGATCACTTTCAATTCTGCCTCTCAGTTGCTGCCACCAGTACTTCAGGCTATGGTTCTGGACTTAACTAATCTAAAAATAAATCGCCATTTTTATGACCAGAAGTCTACTAATATAGCAGTTTTCACACCTTTTAAGGTTTGTTTTGCTTTGTTTTCTTCTAACAGTAATTAAAAAAAAAATTCTCTCTGAAATCTTATGTAAAGTTTAGTGTTTCAAACAGGTCAAATTGTGGCTGCTGTGCTTGAGATGTTGACGGAGAATTCAGAGTTTTCCTTCCTCCTCCCCGCCTCAGCTACAGTTCTTTGGAGCAGACTTTGATATACCCTTGGATTGGTTCTCTTTTCTTTCAATTCATAGGTGAGAACCAGAGACAAGGACAGGGGAGAGGACAGTAACATAAAGGCTCAAGGGCAGAAAGTTGAAGTACCTTGTGACCAGGGCCTGGTCATTGGTCCTGCATGAAGCAAAAGGACAACCATTGATCCTACCTACATTTGTCAGTACTCTAACAACTGTCCAGCCAGTATTGAGGCTTAGCAAGTAGAGTTTTTGTTTTTTTCTTTTCTTTCTTTTTTTTTTTTTTTGAGATAGAAACCTCTTCACCACTATTCTCTGGAGCCACAAGCCTCAGACAGAACCAGTTGTGGATAGCAACTTGACAGGTTGCCATGCTTTTAATAGATAATTTAAGTAAGTTCTGTTCTTATAATTAGGTTGTTATTTCTAACTTTTATTCTATGTGAGGCTGGGTTAGTCAGACCCAATAAATGCATATTTGTTTGATTCATTTGGCTACGTTATTTTAGGCCATGGCTAAGATGGGTGTGTCCATAGGCAGGGAGTGGCCAGAGGAAGCAAACCAAGGTGAGATGAGACCACCATTTGTAGCCATGGGGGCCATAAGAGATCAGCTCCCATTTTCTCCTAGCAGGGGTACAGAGGGAGCAGGCTGTCAGGAATGACACTCTGTGGCAAAGGTTGCTAACTCAGGGGAGTCCTCATTGCTAGATAGGTGAAGAGTGGCTCTGTCCTGCCTCATTTTTGTTTATTTTTGCTGTTCATTCTTTTCTTTTTAAATTTTAGTTTCAGTGGGTACATGTGCAGGTTTGTTACATGGGTATATTGCATGATGCTGAGGTTTGGGGTTCTATTGAACCCATCACCCAAATAGTGAACGTAGTACTTAATAGGTAATTTTTCAATCCTTGTCCCTCTCCCTTCCTCCCCTACTTTTGGAGTCTCCAGTGCCTATTGTTCCCATCTCTGTGTTTCTGCGTACCCAGCATTTAGCTTCCACTTACAAGTGACAACATGCAGTATTGGTTTTCTATTTGGACATTAATTTGCTTAGGATGATGGCCTCCAGCTCCATCCATGTTGCTACAAAGGGCATGCTTTCATTTCTTTTTATGGTTGCATAGTATTCCATGGTGTATATGTACCAATATATACATGATATATATGTACCAATTCACCATTGAAGGGCATCTAGATTGATTCCATGTCTTTACTATTATGAATAGTGCTGTGAGAAATATACAAGTGCATGTGTCTTTTTGGTAGAATTATTTATTTTTCCTTGGGTATATACCCAGTAGGGGGATTACTGGGTCAAATGGTAGTTCAATTTTTAGTTCTTTGAGAAATCTCACCACTCAGAATGACTATTATTAAAAAGTCAAAAAAAAAATAACAGATGTGCTACCCTATTCAGATCCCTCTCACTCTCTCCATCCCCCTCTGAGCTCAGAGGTGGGGGTCATGGGCTTCTTGTAAGAGCCCTCACCTGGCCCATGCTCACTGTCACTGATCTGTTTCACACCCTTTTCTCCCTCGCCTGAAATAGGAGAGCATAACACTGATCTTTCTGCCTCCAAACTTTTTGTTTGTGTGTGTGTGTGTGTGTTTCTAATGTTTATGGTGAAATATGCATTCAAAAAGTGCATATAACACATCCATGAATATTAAAAATAATTATAATGAAAAAATAAAATGAACTCCCATGTATTTACCATATGGCTTGAGAAATAGAGTGTTACCTATATTTAAAAGCCTGGCTCTGGCAACCTTGTTAGATTCTCTTAATAAAATTCTAATAATTTGTAACATTCTTTTATTCTGTATAGTCAATGATATCATCTACAAATAGTGACACTTTTATTTCTTCCTTTCTGGTCCCTATGCCATTTACTCCATTGTTTTGCCTTACTGCACTGGTTAAGACCTGTAGTCCAATGTTGAATCAGAGTGGTAGACATTCTTCTTTTCTTCTAGACTTTTAAATGGAATACTACAGTATTTTACTCTGTGAATGGATGTTGACTTTTATCAAATGCATCTTCTGCGTCTTTTGAGATGATCATATAGTGTAATTTATTTATTTTTCTCTCTCCTTTAATCCTTTTTTTTGCCACCTTTTCCTTTAAATTCAGGGAGTACATGTGTAGGTTTGTTACCTGGGTATATTGTAGGATGCAGAGGGTTTGGGCCATCCTGAATGCACGCGATCTCATCCTTTAATCCTTTAAAGCAAGCTTGTCCAGCCCGTGGGCCATAAGCCACATGTGGCCCAGGATGGCTTTGAATGTGGCCCAACACAAATTAGTAAACTTCCTTAAAATATGAGATTTTTTTTGTGATTTTTTTTTTTAGGTCATCAGCAGTCATTAATCTTAGTGTATTTTATGTGTGTCCCAACACAATTCTTCTTCTTTCAATGTGGCCCAGGAAAGCCAAAAGACTGGACACCCCTGCTTTATAGCAATATGGCACTTTACATTCATAGAACTTTTAAAGTTAAAATAAATTTAAATTCCTGGATTTAATCTTAGTTGGTCATGATTCATTTTGTTTTCTATACACTGCTGGATTTCATTTCTTAATATTTTATTTAGTATTTTTGTATTTATGATCACAAGTTATGCTAGTATATATTTTTCCTTTCTCATATTATTGTCTATTTTGGGGTGACAAGGTGAGAATAGCTCCATAAAATGAGTTGGGAAATAGTCTTGTCTTGTTTTCTCTGGAAGAGTTGGTATAAGATTGGAATTAACTGTTTCTTTAATATTTAGTAAAACTTGACTGATGTTTGCTTAATGGGAAGTTTAAAAAAATTTAGTGCTTATAAGAATGTTCTTGAGTCAATTTTAAAATTTGTGCTTTTCTAGTAATGTCGATATCTTATTGAAATTGTTTTATTATTATTATTATTATTATTATTATTATTATTATACTTTAGGCTGTATGGTACATGTGTGCTATGTGCAGGTAAGTTACATATGTATACATGTGCCATGCTGGTGCGCTGCACCCACCAACTCGTCATCTAGCATTAGGTATATCTCCCAATGCTATCCCTCCCCCCTCCCCCCACCCCACAACAGTCCCCGAAGTGTGATGTTCCCCTTCCTGTGTCCATGTGTTCTCATTGTTCAATTCCCACCTATGAGTGAGAATATGCGGTGTTTGGTTTTTTGTTCTTGCGATAGTTTACTGAGAATGATGATTTCCAATTTCATCCATGTCCCTACAAAGGACATGAACTCATCATTTTTTATGGCTGCATAGTATTCCATGGTGTATATGTGCCACATTTTCTTAATCCAGTCTATCATTGTTGGACATTTGGGTTGGTTCCAAGTCTTTGCTATTGTGAATAACGCATAATGCGGCAATAAACATACGTGTGCATGTGTCTTTATAGCAGCATGATTTATAGTCCTTTGGGTATATACCCAGTAATGGGATGGCTGGGTCAAATGGAATTTCTAGTTCTAGATCCCTGAGGAATCGCCACACTGACTTCCACAAGGGTTGAACTAGTTTACAGTCCCACCAACAGTGTAAAAGTGTTCCTATTTCTCCACATCCTCTCCAGCACCTGTTGTTTCCTGACTTTTTAATGATTGCCATTCTAACTGGTGTGAGATGGTATCTCATTGTGGTTTTGATTTGCATTTCTCTGATGGCCAGTGATGGTGAGCATTTTTTCATGTGTTTTTTGGCTGCATAAATGTCTTCTTTTGAGAAGTGTCTGTTCATGTCCTTCGCCCACTTTTTGATGGGGTTGTTTGTTTTTTTCTTGTAAATTTGTTGGAGTTCATTGTAGATTCTGGATATTAGCCCTTTGTCAGATGAGTAGGTTGCGAAAATTTTCTCCCATTTTGTAGGTTGCCTGTTCACTCTGATGGTAGTTTCCTTTGCTGTGCAGAAGCTCTTTAGTTTAATTAGATCCCATTTGTCAATTTTGGCTTTTGTTGCCATTGCTTTTGGTGTTTTAGACATGAAGTCCTTGCCCATGCCTATGTCCTGAATGGTAATGCCTAGGTTTTCTTCTAGGGTTTTTATGGTTTTAGGTCTAACGTTTAAGTCTTTAATCCATCTTGAATTGATTTTTGTATAAGGTGTAAGGAAGGGATCCAGTTTCAGCTTTCTACATATGGCTAGCCAGTTTTCCCAGCACCATTTATTAAATAGGGAATCCTTTCCCCATTTCTTGTTTTTGTCAGGTTTGTCAAAGATCAGATACTTGTAGATATGTGGCATTATTTCTGACGGCTCTGTTCTGTTCCATTGATCTATATCTCTGTTTTGGTACCAGTACCATGCTGTTTTGGTTACTGTAGCCTTGTAGTTTAGTTTGAAGTCAGGTAGTGTGATGCCTCCAGCTTTGTTCTTTTGGCTTAGGATTGACTTGGCGATGCGGGCTCTTTTTTGGTTCCATATGAACTTTAAAGTAGTTTTTTCCAATTCTGTGAAGAAAGTCATTGGTAGCTTGATGGGGATGGCATTCAATCTGTAAATTACCTTGGGAAGGATGGCCATTTTCATGATATTGATTCTTCCTACCCATGAGCATGGAATGTTCTTCCATTTGTTTGTATCCTCTTTTATTTCCTTGAGCAGTGGTTTGTAGTTCTCCTTGAAGAGGTCCTTCACATCCCTTGTAAGTTGGATTCCTAGGTATTTTATTCTCTTTGAAGCAATTGTGAATGGGAGTTCACTCATGATTTGGCTCTCTGTTTGTCTGTTATTGATGTATAAGAATGCTTGTGATTCTTGTACATTGATTTTGTATCCTGAGACTTTGCTGAAGTTGCTTATCAGCTTAAGGAGATTTTGGGCTGAGACACTGGGGTTTTCTAGATATACTATCATGTCATCTGCAAACAGGGACAATTTGACTTCCTCTTTTCCTAATTGAATACCCTTGATTTCCTTCTCCTGCCTAATTGCCCTGGCCAGAACTTCCAACAGTATGTTGAATAGAAGTGGTGAGAGAGGGCATCCCCGTCTTGTGCCAGGTTTCAAAGGGAATGCTTCCAGTTTTTGCCCATTCAGTATGATACTGGCTGTGGGTTTGTCATAAATAGCTGTTATTATTTTCAGATACGTCCCATCAATACCTAATTTATTGAGAGTTTTTAGCATGAAGGGTTGTTGAATTTTGTCAAAGGCCTTTTCTGCATCTATTGAGATAATCATGTGGTTTTTGTCTTTGGTTCTGTTTATATGCTGGATTACATTTATTGATTTGCGTATATTGAACCAGCCTTGCATCCCAGGGATGAAGCCCACTTGATCATGGTGGATAAGCTTTTTGATGTGCTGCTGGATTTGGTTTGCCAGTATTTTATTGAGGATTTTTGCATCAATGTTCATCAAGGATATTGGTCTAAAATTCTCTTTTTTTGTTGTGTCTCTGCCAGGCTTTGGTATCAGGATGATGCTGGCCTCATAAAATGAGTTAGGGAGGATTCCCTCTTTTTCTATTGATTGGAATAGTTTCAGAAGGAATGGTACCAGCTCCTCCTTGTACCTCTGGTAGAATTCGGCTGTGAACCCATCTGGTCCTGGACTTTTTTTGGTTGGTAAGCTATTGATTATTGCCACAATTTCAGCTCCTGTTATTGGTCTATTCAGAGATTCAACTTCTTCCTGGTTTAGTCTTGGGAGGGTGTATGTGTCGAGGAATTTATCCATTTCTTCTAGATTTTCTAGTTTATTTGCATAGAGGTTTTTGTAGTATTCTCTGATGGTAGTTTGTATTTCTGTGGGATCGGTGGTGTTATCCCCTTTATCATTTTTTATTGCATCTATTTGATTCTTCTCTCTTTTTTTCTTTATTAATCTTGCTAGCGGTCTATCAATTTTGTTGATGCTTTCAAAAAACCAGCTCCTGGATTCATTGATTTTTTGAAGGGTTTTTTGTGTCTCTATTTCCTTCAGTTCTGCTCTGATTTTAGTTATTTCTTGCCTTCTGCTAGCTTTTGAATGTGTTTGCTCTTGCTTTTCTAGTTCTTTTAATTGTGATGATAGGGTGTCAATTTTGGATCTTTCCTGCTTTCTCTTGTGGGCATTTAGTGCTATAAATTTCTCTCTACACACTGCTTTGAATGCATCCCAGAGATTCTGGTATGTTGTGTCTTGGTTCTCGTTGGTTTCAAAGAACATCTTTATTTCTGCCTTCATTTCGTTATGTACCCAGTAGTCATTCAGGAGCAGGTTGTTCAGTTTCCATGTAGTTGAGCGGTTTTGAGTGAGATTCTTAATCCTGAGTTCTAGCTTGATTGCACTGTGATCTGAGAGATAGTTTATTATAATTTCTGTTCTTTTACATTTATTGAGGAGAGCTTTACTTCCAAGTATATGGTCAATTTTGCAATAGGTGTGGTGTGGTGCTGAAAAAAATGTATATTCTGTTGATTTGGGGTGGAGAGTTCTGTAGATGTCTATTAGGTCTACTTGGTGCAGAGCTGAGTTCAATTCCTGGGTATCCTTGTTGACTTTCTGTCTCGTTGATCTGTCTAATGTTGACAGTGGGGTGTTAAAGTCTCCCATTATTAATGTTTGGGAGTCTAAGTCTCTTTGTAGGTCACTCAGGACTTGCTTTATGAATCTGGGTGATCCTGTATTGGGTGCTTATATATTTAGGATAGTTAGCTCTTCTTGTTGAATTAATCCCTTTACCGTTATGTAATGGCCTTCTTTGTCTCTTTTGATCTTTGTTGGTTTAAAGTCTGTTTTATCAGAGACTAGGATTGCAACCCCTGCCTTTTTTTGTTTTCCATTTGCTTGGTAGATCTTCCCCCATCCTTTTATTCTGAACCTATGTGTGTCTCTGCATGTGAGATGGGTTTCCCGAATACAGCACACTGATGGGTGTTGACTCTTTATCCAATTTGCCAGTCTGTGTCTTTTAATTGGAGCATTTAGTCCATTTACATTTAAAGTTAATATTGTTATGTGTGAATCTGATCCTGTCATTATGATGTTAGCTGGTTATTTTGCTCGTTAGTTGATGCAGTCTCTTCCTAGTCTCGATGGTCTTTACATTTCGGTATGATTTTGCAGTGGCTGGTACCGGTTTTGCCTTTCCATGTTTAGCACTTCCTTCAGGAGCTCTTTTAGGGCAGGCCTGGTGGTGACAAAATCTCTCAGAATTTGCTTGTCTGTAAAGGATTTTATTTCTCCTTCACTTATGAAGCTTAGTTTGGCAGGATATGAAATTCTGGGTTGAAAATTCTTTTCTTTAAGAATGTTGAATATTGGCCCCCACTCTCTTCTGGCTTGTAGGGTTTCTGCCAAGAGATCCGCTGTTAGTCTGATGGGCTTCCCTTTGATGGTAACCCGACCTTTCTCTCTGGCTGCCCTTAACATTTTTTCCTTCATTTCAACTTTGGTGAATCTGACAATTATGTGTCTTGGAGTTGCTCTACTCGAGGAGTATCTTTGTGGCGTTCTCTGTACTTCCTGAATCTGAATGTTGGCCTGCCTTGCTAGATTGGGGAAGTTCTCCTGGATAATATCCTGCAGAGTGTTTTCCAACTTGGTTCCATTCTCCCCGTCACTTTCAGGTACACCAATCAGACGTAGATTTGGTCTTTTCACATAGTCCCACATTTCTTGGAGGCTTTGCTCGTTTCTTTTTATTCTTTTTTCTCTAAACTTCCCTTCTCGCTTCATTTCATTCATTTCATCTTCCAGGGCAGATACCCTTTCTTCCATTTGATCGCATCGGCTCCTGAGGCTTCTGCATTCTTCACGTAGTTCTCGAGCCTTGGTTTTCAGCTCCATCAGCTCCTTTAAGCACTTCTCTGTATTGGTTATTCTAGTTATACATTCTTCTAAATTTTTTTCAAAGTTTTCAACTTCTTTGCCTTTGGTTTCAATATCCTCCCGTAGCTCGGAGTAATTTGATCGTCTGAAGCCTTCTTCTCTCAGCTCGTCAAAGTCATTCTCCGTCCAGCTTTGTTCCGTTGCTGGTGAGGAACTGCGTTCCTTTGGAGGAGGAGAGGTACTCTGCTTTTTAGCGTTTCCAGTTTTTCTGCTCTGTTTTTTCCCCATCTTTGTGGTTTTATCTACTTTTGGTCTTTGATGATGGTGATGTACAGATGGGTTTTTGGTGTGGGTGTCCTTTCTGTTAGTTTTCCTTCTAACAGACAGGACCCTCAGCTGCAGGTCTGTTGGAGTACCCGGCCGGCTGTGTGAGGTGTCAGTCTGCCCCTGCTGGGGGGTGCCTCCCAGTTAGGCTGCTCGGGGGTCAGGGGTCAGGGACCCACTTGAGGAGGCAGTCAGCCCGTTCTCAGATCTCCAGCTGCGTGCTGGGAGAACCACTGCTCTCCTCAAAGCTGTCAGACAGGGCCATTTAAGTCTGCAGAGGTTACTGCTGTCTTTTTGTTTGTCTGTGCCCTGCCCCCAGAGGTGGAGCCTACAGAGGCAGGCAGGCCTCCTTGAGCTGTGGTGGGCTCCACCCAGTTCAAGCTTCCAGGCTGCTTTGTTTACCTAAGCGAGCCTGGGCAATGGCGGGCGCCCCTCCCCCAGCCTCGCTGCCGACTTGCTGTTTGATCTCAGACTGCTGTGCTAGCGATCAGCGAGACTCCGTGGGCGTAGGACCCTCTGAGCCAGGTGTGGGCTATATTCTCCTGGGGCACCGTTTCCTAAGCCCGTCGGAAAAGCACAGTATTCGGGTGGGAGTGGCCCGATTTTCCAGGTGCCGTCTGTCACCCCTGGAAAGGGAACTCCCTGACCCCTTGCGCTTCCCGAGTGAGGCAATGCCTCGCCCCTGCTTCGGCTGGCGCACGGTGCACTCACCCACTGACCTGCGCCCACTGTCTGGCACTCCCTAGTGAGATGAACACGGTACCTCAGATGGAAATGCAGAAATCACCCGTCTTCTGCGTCGCTCGCGCTGGGAGCTGTAGACTGGAGCTGTGGAGCTGTTCCTATTCGGCCATCTTGGCTCCTCCCCCTGAAATTGTTAAATTTATGGGTGTAAAGTTACTCGTAACATTGTCTGATCTTTTTTATTATCTGCTACATCTGTAGTTATGACCCTTTGAATTCTCAATATTGTTTATTTGTGCCTCTGCTTCTTGTATTACTCCTTTTATTTCAAAGTCCACATAATTGCTAAATCAATGTTATTAAACATGTTATTAGTCATATAATTATCTTCCTTACTTACAAATCATAGGAGGACTTTCAGTGCCCTTTATGATCTAGCTCCAGCCTAGCTTTCCATTTAAAAAACACAATTTTTCTACTTATTATTTTGAGTTCGAGGCACAGAAAACTAGTGTACTTCTCCTGATGTATTCTTAACTTTCATAACCTGGTACCTTTGTTTATACCCTTCTCACCATTTCGACCACCCTTTCCTATATCTTTATCCTTTGAAATACTCATTGCTTCTCAAGGCTCATCACAAATTCTACCTGATCCATGAATTCCCCCAGTTTCTCCCAAACAGAATAGATAACTCATTCTCCTGTGTTTCCAGCACACATTCCCTCAGACTTTTTCATAGCAAGTATTGTGTTGTTTTATTTTAATGAGTTGCTTACATGACTGCAAACTGGTAGGTTGTGAGCCTCTTGAAGGCAAATCCTTGTCTTTTTCATACCTACATTCTAAACACTTAGCAGGGGACTACTCAGAATCTGTTCAATTCAATTGGAATGAATTAAAGTGGAATTGAACAGGCATTCATACTGGAGTAATGTGAAGATTTCCTTACCCCCCAAAATTCCCCCTTCACCAACTGGCTGGAGTCTGAAAATCCACTATTTGAACTCCACTAATTTTTCTTAATGTGTTTCTTTCTTGTTAAAAATGCTAACTGGTCTTGGAAAGCAGAGGAGGCCCTCCCTGGCATTGCACCCTACCCCTCACAGTTTTCCCTGTTACCTAACAAATGGTAGCTTTCCTAGATCTTTTCCTGAGAGCAGATATACAGACAGGACATGGAAAAGGAACATCCCTAAGGGAGAACAAAGATGCAGAAAGTGGTGGGTACATATGGTTGTTATTCTTTATTTAGTATCTACTGTATTCCAAGTATTGTGCCAAGTCACATGTAATCTTCACACCAAATCAAAGAGCTGGATTCCATTATCATCTCCAGTTTTAAAGATGAGAAAACTGAGACTCAGATAGGTAGAACAATTAAGCCGAGGCCACTCAGCCTGTAAATGGAGGAGTTGAGATTCAAAGTGAAGTCTGATAGACTATTCTTCTACTGCTCAAGCTATCTCTTCTCTATGACCTCATCTCAAGACCTCAGCTATTCGTCAAACACCTGTTATGTGAGTAACCTCTGCCCGGCTCCACACTGTTCCACAGTCAGTTTTTCAGGTATTTATTTTAGTGGTCAAAAGTAACCTCATCTCTGCTGATTGATGTCTGAAGCTGCTGGAATGAGGCAAGAATGTGTGATGTGTGCAATTCCTTTGGCTGCTTCTTGTCCCTCCAGCATCTTACTCTGCTCCCTGAGTGAGGGCTTTTGGGTTTTGAAAGGATCTGGAACTTTTTTTCAGAAACAAGTCTCTGCTTTGTCAGGTAGTTCCAACCCCATCTGTAGGATCTTCCTGAAGCCTGAGCACACCAACATCCAGCTGTTGGAAACAACAGCTTCCTCAATTAAAGAAGAGGCAGACAACTATCTCAAAGGAAGCTGGGAACAAAGGTATCCTCAGGAGATTGCTCAGGAGGCCAGCCAGAGGACATGAATGTTTGGTGACTGCATATATTTGGGGGCAATTTGTACTTTGCTGTTTCAAGACAGAGCTCTGCTGGCTAGGAGAGCACATTTTTTCTTCCCTTACTCCACCAATTGGCAGCGCCATTTAGGGCTGTCATAGCAATAGTCTTACAGATCTTGTGGTCCAGACCTGTCATTGTGTAGATAAAAAGCTAAAGACCAGAAAGGAGGAGTGTCTCATCCAGAGTCACATAGCAGAGTGGGAGTCAAGCCTGCATCAAGACTCAGGACTTTTGATGGAACGTCCCAGGTTGGGAAACTTTATTTGGCCCTCAGTTTAGACTACCCTTTTTATCAGTTATCTTTTCTATGGAATATGTTCTTTATTTTCAGTTAGTCCTTAAGTGTGTTGAAGACTGAAAACACATTTTGTAATTGGTTTTTTGCTCCCTACCATGATTTGTACATATAGGGGTTTGTTGGTCAGGTCAGCCCTCTCCTCTTCTGACTCTTATTAAACATGATTCCTATTATCTCTGTATGGCCTTGCCCTTGCCATTATGCAGCCCCCAACTGTATGCAACTCCTCTCACCTGGATATGGCTCCTAAGTGTGCTGAACCTCAGCTTTTCCACAGCCAGTATCTCCATTAGCTCTAGTTCCTTGAAGTCCATTCCAAACTCTGTTTCTAATTCATGTAGGTTTTAAAACAATGGTTTTGCACTGTGTACATACGGTTTGTATAGTTTTCTTCACTGAACTTTAGAACTACATGATAATTCTTCATGCAACACCATTAACAGAAATATATAGCTCTGTTTACCATGTTCATAAGATGCAGAGTAACTCAGTTCTAAATCTTAGTTTTCTGGGTCCTGCCACATTTTTAAGAAAGGAATCCTCTCTTGGGATATTAATCTAAAAAAACAAACAGGCACTAGAGACGGCCTATATGACAATGTGATATCTGAAAGGCATATCAGATTTGCTAGTCTTTTCTTCATTCACATTTCTGTATTAGGCTGAGGTGCTATCCCTGGCGTCCTCTCCCAAGCAAAGTGACTTTGGTCAAGTCATTTCATTGCTCCCAGTCTCAGATCCTTCATCTGTTGATAGAGATAAAAACCCTGACCATGAAATGTTGGGAGAATCTAATAAAGTAATGTCTGCCAAAGCACTTGGACATGATGTATTCAGTTCTCTGAATAGTAGCATTACACTTGTTCACTATTGGAGGGCTCAGAAAATAATAAAATCCAGTTATATGGGGGGTGTTGTGACAGCAGAGATACTGTTGTACTCTTGCATGTGTTCCTAAGCCCAGCGTCCTGAGTGCTACCCAACATGTGCATCTTGGCTCCATGGAAATCCAGCAGGCTGGAACCACTAGCATCCCCAGTAGACTGAGGCCATTAGTAGTCCTGCCCAAGAAGAGCAGTTTGTAAAAGTAATACCCCAGTGTAGATTCTGGGATCACACCTTCCTTTAACATCCAGAATAATAGATGACCAAATCCTGAAGTAAGTTTAGAGCCCACTTCACTATCTCTGGAAGTTTTTAGCTCTCTAGTGGGAAGTTTGAGTTTATCTCTTTTTCTTGAGTCAGGTCCATCTGTCACTTGCTTCTCCACTGACCCTTGGTTCTTCTCGCAATAGCGGATGTTTCAAAGTATGTATGACCAGCTCTGAAAGCAGCTTCCAAGGAGGGGCTGTCTGGAAGTTGCATGCACAGGCAGGGTAGTAAATTAGAATCAGGATGGGACAAATTTGAAGGCAAGAAATCACATGGCTGCGAAAGCTGGGGTGTGGTTGTGACAACTATCCCCAGTCTCCTAGAACCATACCCTCCGCCTGGTGTGTTGCAGAAAGCTGACCAACTGATTAATTTTACATCTCTTTTCATAGGGATGATTTTGCTCGCCATTGGTTCTAGTAAATAGTGCTCCACAGGTATTTGCAGCATGCCCCAGTGCTCATCCCTGCAAGGCTGATGCCTCCTTCTTTATTATTCTTCTCCCTGCTGATCGCTCCAAGCTCTTTTGCTTGCTTGTGGTGGTTCCATTTTTAGTCTTTGTGAAAGTTGTTAAACAGACTTTGTTGTAGTAAGATTTGAGATGTGTTCTATTGGTACAGACATGGCTTTACTGAGTATTATTGCCTTACCCTAAGATCAGTAACTTATCTTAGTGGAGAAAGTCAAATCCACCTAGTTTATTTTTAGCAGATATCTTCACTGAATGGTGGGAGGATAGTGCAGATTGCTCTGAGTAGGTCAAACATAAACATGCAGTGCCAAGGACTAGTTTCTCTTGTGGGGCTTTTGGGTTTCTTGGAATGTCTAAGAACATGGTGGAGAATTAATCAGGGATCTCCTGCCCTTTGCCTCCCAGCTACTTTTGAAGCGTTTCACTTGGTAAATGCTATTTTCTGAATGCACATATCAAATTGCCAAGTAGCGCCGATCCTGAGAGGCAGATGCCTTTTGTTGTTTGAGGATTGGTGCAGCAAGAAGCTCCAACTAGAAGCTAAGACCCAGAAAAGCAGTGGTCACAGACAATGGGATGCAATTGTTGATGTGATCACAGTAAGGGCTGTTGTTTGAACTGGCTGGCTTCTGCCTGTGCATCCCACTTGGATACTTTTCTCTGACAAGAAAGAAAGCAATCAGTAGGAATGTGTTGATGAGGTCATAAAATTTAAGATTTGAGAATGTTAAAAGTTGCTCAATTATGCCAGAGTTTGACCAAATGCAGGCCGGAATAGAAGGACTGAATAATCAGAAGCTATTTAGTGAGTCACATCCTTTTAGGGAGCAAAAGTATCTAAGGAATAAGATAGTTGTGAGTTGGGACTAGCTATTGCTTCAGGTCACCTGGGTGCCATTCAGCAATTAAGCATAGCCTTAATGGAAGAGAAGCAAAAGTGTAGCTGGCAGCCACCCCTCCTTTCCTCTTCCCAGAGCATTTCTCTATTTCATTTAGGCAGGCACTCGATACCTCTTGTCTGTATATTGCAACAAATAGCCTCCTAGCTGTTCTTCAACTTCCCATGCCTTCCTTCTCTGGCCTCTTCTCTTTCCAGCATTTAACATAAAGTGGTGCCAGGTACCTCTTTCTAAGGCTTAGTTCTATCAGCTTCATCCTGTACTCAGACTACAACAGCTAAGGAACAGAATCTCCCCTCCCTAGCTTCTTGTCCATAGGCTTTCCAATAAACTGAGCAGCCTATGCCCCTCTGTTCTCCTTCATGTGTGCTCATTTCCAGCAAAACTAGACCCCTTACCTCTTGCTGAACACACCCTGAAGTTTTCTGTCTCTGATATATAGCAGTTTACCTAAATGTATTTCTCCTTCTTGTGATTTTACTTGTCTTTTGTCAGTATCATCTATTTTACTAAGCTGCTTTTGACACCCTAACCCCAAATGAAAGGGATTTACTTCCTCAGAGCTCCCATAGTCTGTGTGATTGAACTTCTCTCCTGGCTTCAATTCATATGCTCATGACTTGTTTGTCTCTCTCAGTGGACAGTAAGCTCCTTGAGGGCCAGGACCTGTGCCAGATGCATGATTGTCACATTTTGCCTCTGGGCCCTACAGAGCCCATGATAAATGTTGTAGTGGCCTTACCTACCAGACTCCAAAACTTGCAAATACTTTGAGATCCTGTGGGAGATGATAAACTGCATTGCTCCAAATTAATATTTTCCTGATCCTCTCCCTCCTCCCACCCTCTGCTTGCAGAGCTTGCAAATACTTTGAGATCCTGTAGGAGATGATAAACTGCATTGCTCCCCTTCTCAGGACTTCAGGTTTCTGGACTACAAATCAGGGGGTTTGCAAAGTTTGCTTTTCAAGGCCTTGGCTAGTTCTAGGATTCTGACCCAACTTTCCAAGAAGGGTTTGTGTTTGTTTGTGCTCTACTTAGATCTCAAATTGTTCCTCTGCAGCATGGGCTTTAGTTACCTTTGCTTCCTTCTTTAGACAAAGAAAGAGACCAAGAGATAGGCTCTGCTTTTTTTTGCATCTTGACACCCCAGTTCTCTCAATATTTCCAGTGCCTTTCTAATTTATAACCCTGGAAACCAAGAATCCACTGTACACAGTCTTTTTTTTTTTTTGAGACAGGGTCTCACTCGTTCACCTAGGCTGGAGTACAGTGACATGAACATGGCTCACTGAAGCCTCAACCTCCCAGGCTCAAGCAATCCTGCTGCCTCAGTTCCCCAAGCCTGCTGGGACTGCAGCCGTGCACTAGCACACCCAGCTAATTTTTGTATTTTTTGTAGAGATGGGGTTTTGCCATGTTGCCAAGACTGGTCTTGCATTCCTGAGCTCAAGTGATCTGCCCCACCCCAGCCTCCCAAAGTGTTGGGATTACAGGCGTGAGCCACACACTCGGCCTTAGATGCAGTCTCAATGCACGTTTAACAGCACACACTGGGGCCTATCGGAGGGCAGAGGGTGGGAGAAGGGAGAGGATCAGGAAAATATTAATAATTAATTGGTATTAAGCTTACTACCTGGGTGATGAAATAATCTCTACAACAAACCCCCATGACACAAGTTTACCTATGTAACAAACCTGAAATGTACCCGTGAATTTAAAATAAGAGTTTGAAAAGAACACATTGGGTATTGCTTACTACGTAACAGGTGTTAATGCCTGTTATGTACTAAGCACTCCGTGAGTCTTTGCTATTTTTGTTATCATTATTAATAGTCACTTTCCAGTAAGACAGACCTGAGTTCACATCCTGACTTTGTGATTTACTAGTGGTGTGTGACTAGTGATGTCAGGTTCTTGATCTATGGGAATCTCTAGTGGAAACTTATTTTGCAGATGCATTGTTAGGGTTAAGTAAGTTACTTTATGTTAAAACAGCTACTGTGGTCATGGTGCTTGACACATTATAGCTCAAAAATGTAGCTTATGATTAGTAGTAGTAGTAGTGTTTATGTGCATTTTTATGGTATAGGAACTTAATAAATTCATTCAAAAGCCAATTTTAAGTGCCTACTGTATCCTGGGAGCTATGAAAAGCACCTTAATAATAATGTTAAAAGCCAGGTGCAGGGGCTTACGCCTGTAGTCTCAGTTACTTGGGTGGCTGAGGTGGGAGGATTGCTTGAAGAGAAGAGTTCAAGGCTGCAGTGAGTTATGATTGCACCATTGCATTCCAGCCTGGGTGACAGAGGTAGATCCCCCATCAATAATAATAATAATGATGGTCACGAAGATGATGTTACTATTACCTATCAGTAACACTTATTGAGCATTTTCTCTGCCATAGGCAACTTGAAGAGCTCTACAAGTATCTTTTCTTTAAATCCTTAACAAGCCTAGGAGAGAAGTACTATTATTATCTTCATTTTATAGATGATGAGAGCAAACCATAGAGAAATTGAGGAAATTTCAGATAGTTGCTCCAGGATTTCAGTTGAGATGAAGAAACTGAGGCATATAAAGCTAGTCAATGGCAGATAAAAAAAATTGAGTTCAGGTCTTCTGTCTCTAAAATCCATCCTTTATGTCAGCCCATAACCATTGAATGAAATTAATCTTGTGGAGGCTGACATGGGCATAAACATGACATCTGAAGCATAGTTTTCACCCCTTCATAAGAGTCCTGTCGGGTACCACATAAATGTGGCCACAAGAAAGTTGTGATACTTAAAAATCTCATAAGGATAATAGTATTTTTTATTCAAGTCAGCTATTTTAAGCAGTGCAAAGGACTTTAGTATGTATGCAGTCCAGGAGTTTCCAACTTTGATTTACCTTTTGAAATAAATTAGAGTCTATGAGCCACCTGATTTCCTGTATGCCAGGATTTACCTGGAGTGCTTCAGCCACCTGTCCTCAGCTGCCTCATTGCCTTGCTTCCTCCCACTTTCTCCTCAACACACATGCGTGCACACACACATGCACACATGATTTATCATAATCTGGGTAACCACCTGTCTTAGTCCATTTGGGCTGCTATAACAAAATACCATACATTGAGTGATTTAGAAATAACAGAAATTTATTTCTTACTGTTCCAGAGGCTGAAAAGTCCAAGATCAAGGCACTGGAAGATTTAATGTCTGGTGAGGGCCCACTTTCTGGCTCATAGATGATGCCTTCTCACTGTGTCCTCACACGGTGGAAGGATTGAGGGAGTTCTCTGTGGCCTCTTTTATAAGGACACTAATCCTCTTCATAAGGCCTCCAACCTCATAAACTATTAACTTCCCAAAAGCCATCAACTTCGAGGCTAGGATTTCAACATATGAGTTTTGTGGGGATGCAAACATTCAGACCGTAGCCTCCTCGATGGAGTGTGTTTCTTGCTTGTGTGTCACTGTGGAAAAAAAAATGTGGAAAATCACAGCAGTCAACCTTCTCATTTTATCCCTGAATTGGAGATTGTGAGAGGGGACATATCATTGGCAGTCCTTTCGAAGTTTGGTCTACATCTATCTATGTATAGTGGCCAAATTCAGTGTCAATGGTCATTTGTTTTGAGTTTTTTTTTTTTTTTTTTTTTTTTTTTCTTGCAGGTAATGCTTAGTGAATCCAACTGTAGCTGACTTTGTTGAATCTGCCTGGGAAACTCTTGTTCCCTTGCATCAGAAGCCCCACCATAAAATTGGCCTTGGTTCAAAATTGATTATTTGCACAGATTGGGATATGTTAACAAATAGAATTCCTTCTCCTTTCTTTCCTGCTCAAGTTATTACTTACCAAGTCATCAACCATTCTCTGATAGGCAAGAAACAAACTGAACTCCTTAATCTTGTTTGTTCTAAAGCTTAGGAAGTGATTTTTGAATCACTATATAGGGTTTCACTGCTGAGATGTGCAATGGGTAAACCCCCAGAGGCTGGGATACAGATTCAAATCAGATCATTCGCTCCAAATGTATCAGAACTCCTAACAATGTCATAGCTGCCCAGCATGTTTTCGAAAACCTGCCATTTTGCAGGAATAACATACTTCAGGTCAGACTCCAAATGGCTGCATGGATGTGTTGCAAAACTGAAAATTAATGACATGAAACTTAACAAGGTGTTCCAGAAGGTCCTTGCTGCCTCCCTCGTGTCAATGCTCCTCTAATTCCAAATAGGAGATCACTGGCAACTGTACTGTTCAACTGTGGAGACAAATCTGAGAGCCACGTGATCATAGGCCTTCTCAGAAATTAATCTATGCAAAGATCAAGTCAGGTATAATTTTCTTGGCTGTTGATGGAAATATGTTTTTGTCCAGCAAATAAACAGTCTAGCTGGGTTTTGGAATCAGGGCAGTGTAAGGGGCACAAACACAGAAACTGCTGTGTTAATGATAGTGCTTTTGAGACCCAGATAAAACCCAGATCTTCAGCTTTCCCAGGAATAAAGTTGTAGGGCCAAGAAGGTGTGGAGTATTACTGAGTCAATCCAAAACCCATCACCTGCTTCTCACAGCTGAAATAACTATATCAAACAAGGATGACTTTGCTCAATATAATCATCAAAACACATGGCCTATGTACAGTTTATCAAAAGATTTTGGATTCACAAAGCAAATTCTGGAAAATGGCATGAAGGCAGAGAATCTGATCAAAGAGTAAGTATTTATTTAAAAAAATAATTCTTAAAGAGGCCCAGAAAAATAAATGAAGAAAAGACTAGCTGTAGATTATGGTGGAAAGAATGCTGAACAGGGACACTTGAATTCTAAATCTGTTTTTTTAACGTACTACTGTATTTAAGCTTTTTGTTCTCTCACCTAAGTTTCTTCTTCTTCTTCTTCTTTTTTTTTTTTTTTTTTTTTAACGGAGTTTTCACTCTTGTTGCCCAGGCTGAATGCAATGGCACGATCTTGGCTCACTGCAACCTCTGCCTCCCGGGTTCAAACGATTCTCCTGCCTCAGCTTCCCGAGTAGCTGGGATTACAGGTGTGCACCACCACGCCTGGCTAATTTTGTATTTTTACTAGAGACCGGGTTTCTCCATGTTGGTCAGGCTGATCTCGAACTCCCAACTTCAGGTAATTCACCCGCCTTGGCCTCCCAAAGTGCTGGGATTACAGGCGTGAGCCACTGTGCCCAGCCAGTTTCTTATTCTTTAAAATGAACTGGCTGAGCTGTTTTTCAGTTCTGAGGTTCTATGACTATGATAATAACGTGATGAAATCTGCATATTGGTTAATAATATACATCTCTCCACAATAAAGTGAAAAGGCTTCTGTTAAAATTTTGATCTAGTTGTGCAGGTGTTTACATGTTGGACACATAAAAACTAAAGAGGCAAAAATTTTCACATGAATAATCAAGTTACCTGCACTTAGTTGGTGACTTAATTTTTATTTTTTTATTAAAGTGAAATTCACGCAGCACGCATTAAACATATTTTTTCCGTTTTTAAATTTCTAATTATTATGGATACATAGTACTTGTACATTATCAATGGGGCACATGTGATTTTGATATAAGCATGTAGTGTGTTAATCAAATCAGAGTACTTGTGGTATCCATCATCTCAAGCATTTATTATTTTATTGCATTGGGAATATTTCAACTCTTCTAGCTATTTCGCAATATATAATAAAATAGTGTTAACTATTTCTAAATGTACAATTCAGTGGTATTTAATACATTCACAATGTTGTTCAACCATCTGCTCTATCTAGTTCCCAGACACTTTCATCACACCAAAAGGAAACTTCATACCCATTTAAGTAATCACTCCTCCTTTTGCTCTTTCTTCCTGAATGGCATAATTTTTAAAATTTATATTTTGCCTTTATTTCTCTGACACAGTGTGTTTGGGGGGCAGTAGGTAGGTGCCTGCCTGTGCTTACTGGGAAGCTCAAATCTCCCTGAAACCAGCATGTCAGCCTCTGAAACCAAGTTTTGGCTACTTTGAGAGACTTAGAGACTAAGGGCTAGGGATGCTATCTGTCGTGGTATTGAACAGATACAAGTTCATTGTTTTAAACAAATTATTAAAAACAAAACCCTGAAAGTTTTTCAACTAAGTTCAAAGAAGAAGTAAAAGTCAACTAAGTTCATGTTATCCAGGCATAATCACCATTTCCTGTAATATCTTTGGGAATCTTCCTCTGCATTTAACATACTATGTATTTGCAAAAGTAAGATCATATGGTACACACTTATTTTATTTACAAGGTAAAAAATTGTTAAAATTAATACAAGATTGGTTTATAAAATAGAAAACTAGAACATCTGTTTCCCAATCTTATTTTTTGATGGACAGTACATTTCAGACATATTTTTGTGTCAATGAATGTAGTTTCAGAGCATCATTTTAATTGCTGCCTAGTAGTCTATTGTATGTAGATATTACAGTTTCCTCAACTAGGCTTTTTTTTTGACATTTAGGTAGGTTCCATTTGTCAGCTATCATAATGATGCTGCAGCTTGCACCTAAATTTGTGCCTATATCTATGATTATTTCCTTTGAACAAATTTGAATATGTGACCTTTGCTCATTATGATAATGATGCAATATAATGAAACTAAGGCTAAAATGTAGTTGCTCACATTAGAGTCAGCTATTTTGCAAACACACTTGTGGTGGCTCTTTTTATTTTACATAGCATACCCACACCCATCATTTCATTTAATACTATCAGTGGCTAATAGCTAATATTTATTGGACACATATGTGCCAGGCATTGTGCTATGTGCTTTAGAGAAAGGTACCTTATTCAATGTTATTTGTTATGTACTATTATTATTTCCAGTTTAGAGATGAGGAGAGTCAGGAGGCTCAGAGACATTATGTAAATTGCCCAAAGCACAGTAAGTGGTAAAGCTAAAATTTTACTTTGGTCTTTTGGGTTCTAGATCCAGTGTTATTCCTAGTATATGACAAGTCCTTTTTTTGAATTGTAAAGTATTCTGAGCCTACATTTGGGCAAGGGATTTAGATTCCGCACCATTTATCTTGGAAAGATTTAACAGTAAGGAAGCAACATGGTGTTCGTAGACTGTGCCCCCTCCGTTTCTAGTCTAGGCTGGCTTCCTCTGGGGATACCTGCCTATAGTTAATTTCTGTGGAACTGTAAGTGTGGTTCTTGTCATGCTGGATCCTTTCCCGAAGTAAGACTAGAGTGGCTGTGGCTGAGACAGCGAGGTGTGATTTATGAAAGTTCAAAAGGGGCCAGGAGCAGAGATTGGGAGAGGTCTCATTTACATTAAGAGTTACTTTGAATTAGGTTCTGGGGCAAAGTGCTCAAATGAATTTATCATTAAAGAGCCAATAGAAAGTATTGAAGGACAAATTTGCTGAATTTCATTGGACCATTTTATTCTGTGCAGAGGAACAAAAGATAGCTTGTGCTATTTTTTTTTTTAGGGAAAAGAACTGTAAAATAAGATACACATCAGCAAGCCCCCAGGGCCAATGTTTTTCTGGGAATAAAGCTGGGGACTATAGGAAGGCAGCTAAGGTTCCATTCATGGACTGAAGTAATTTTGGCACTGGGAATCTTTGCCTGTTTTCAAGGACATCTGCTAAGTCCCCAAACTGTGTCCCGATTGGCCTTGATGCTTCGTGGCTCCACTGACACAGATCACAGAGCTAAACGGGCGAATGCAAAGATTATGGACTTAAAGAGGTCAGAGTTGTGCAGGTCCTTGGAGAGCATCTAAGGAGTGAACTCCTCAAATTGACTGGTGGGGAAACCAGGGCCTAGGCAAGGAAAGGGACTTGTCCAAGGTGCCCAAACAAGTGACTGCCAGAGTGTCAAAAGTTTAGTGGTCACATTTGCAATCTTCTGTATGTTATATTCACCAGTGACATGTAGAACTAAATGAACGATTTCTCTTCCTTCTCATTTTCTCCCTCCTTTCCCTCTTCTACCTTCTCCACTCCTTCTCCTCTTCCCCATTTTCTCTTTCTCCTCCTCTTGTTTTATTTTATTTTTCTCTATTATCATATTCATAACAACATCTCTGGTATGTATCATGTATGCTAGCTAACTAACAAGCTACTGTTACATCCATTATCTCATTTGATCCTTCATGTATCATGGCTGTAGTGCTCAGAAACTGAAAATCTTGCCCTGATGCAGAATGTGCAAGCCAACACACCAGTCCCCCACCTCGGCACCCTCCAACTGAAAAGGCTGACTGGCTTCCTGAGCACTGTGTAGATCCTGTATACAAGCCATGGACTTTCTCTCTGGGATACTTTCTTTCTTTCATTTTTATTTATTTATTTATTTATTTTATTTGAGAGGGAGTCTCTGTTGCCAGGCTGGAATGCAGTGGCGGGATCTGGGCTCACTGCAACCTCTGACTCCCTGGTTCAAGCAATTCTCCTGCCCCAGCCTCCCGAGTAGCTGGAACTACAGGCACATGCCACCACGCCCAGCTAATTTTTGTATTTTTAGTAGAGACGGGGTTTCACCATGTTGGCCAGGAGGGTCTCAATCTCCTGACCTCGTGATCTGCCTGCCTTGGCCTCCCAAAGTGCTGGGATTACAGGTGTGAGCCACCATGCCTGGCCCTCCCTGGGATACTTTCTATAGGTGTTTGAGGGTTGCCACATTCTCTGGCATAATCTCAGACTCAGTGGCAAAAAAGGAAGGAAGTTAAGAAACTTTCCTGTCATTGGATCCAGGTCTTAAATCAAGCTTTGCTTGACAAGCATACTTCCCATATTTCTCTGTTGGAAAGGCCTCACTCATCGGCACTCTTTAGTCAAGACCAGGTTCTATCTAAGGCATCATCACTCACACGGAAGCCCAGTTTCTGAGCACTGGGGCACGATACGTGAAGAGTCAAATGAGATAATGGATGTAATAATAGCTTGTTAATTGGATAGCATACATGGTACATACCAGAGATGTTATGAATATGAGACTGGAGAAAAATAAAATGAAATAGGAGGAGGAGAAAAAGAAAGGGAAAGCAGGGAAAGGGAACATCAACTTTTAGTAACCTAGACTCCTGGGGCATTAGGTTTCTCTCCAAAAGGTAAGAGGGGGAGGAGAGAGAGAGGGAGGGAGACAGAAAGCCAGCACTGTAAGCATGCAAAACAGAATTTCACACATAGTGAGAAATTCATGTTTTTCTTTCCTCGTTCATTTTTTCATTCACTCAGGTGACTTTCATTGAGTGCCTAATAAGTGCCCAGCACTGCTTTTATCTCCATGATACAGCACTGTCCTCAAACATTTATATTCTAGTGAGGGAGACAGACAGTAAACAAATAGACCTATATTATATTATCATGTAATTGCCATAATGCCATAATGCTATGAAGAAAAATGAAACAGGTGTAGTAATTTCCTAGGATGGCCATAACAAATTACCACAAATTGAATGGCTTAAAATAATGGAAATTTTTTCGTTCATGGTACTGGAGATTAGAAATCTGAAATCAAGGCATCATTAGGGCCATCTTCCCTCTCAAAGCTCTCGGGAATCCTTTCTTGACTTTTCCTAGATTCTGGTAGTTACTGGTAATCCTTTATGTTTTTTCACTTTTGTCTGCATCACTCTAATCCCTGTCTCTGTCTTCACATGGGCTTCTCTGTGTGTGCCCGTATGTCCTCCTCTCTTCTTACAAGGACTCCAGTCATTGGATATAGAGCCCACTTTAATGCAGCATGACCTCATTTAATTTGATTACCTCTGAAAAGACCCTCTATTTTCTAAATAAGATCACGTTCTGATGTTCTACGTGGACATGAAGTTTGGGTGGAGGGAGGCATTAATAAACTCACTGCAGATGGGGAAAGAGAAGGCATAATTATGGTTGGTCTTTAGATAGAATGGTTAGGAAAGGCCTTTCTGAAGAGGGGACATTTGAGGAGAGAACTGAGAGAAGTGGAGCCAGCCATGAGGATATCTGAGGGAAGAGCACTCTAGACAGAGGAAAGGCTAAATGCAGTGGCTGTCAATCTGAAGTGTGCTTGTTGTGCTAGAAGAGAAACAAAGAGATCAGCACAGCTAGAGTGCGGTGTGAAGGCATGGAGTAGAGTGGTAGGAATTGAGGTCAGAGGAATAACCAGAGATCAGATCATACAGGACCTTAAAGATTGGGGGAAACAATCTGGGTATTATTTCAAAGGCAGAAAGAAACCACTGAAAACTTTTGAGCAGGAGATTGATGTAACCTGACTTCAATTTGAAAATGATCACTGTAGTTGCTGTGTGGACAACAGTCAGTCACAGAGCAAGGGTAGTGTCCTAGGAGCAAATTTGGAGATTATTATAGAAATCTAGGCAAAAGATGATGGTGTCTTGAAGTAGTGTGGTCATAGTAGAGGTGATGAAAAGTAGTCAGATTAGTTATATCATTTGAAAATAGAGATGAAAGGATTTAATGCAACACATAAGAGAGAGAGAGAGACAAAGAGAGAGAGAGGAATTAAGAATGGCTCCAAGGTTTCTGGTCTGAGCACACAGTGGCGTTACTTACTGAGTTGGAGAAAACTGCAAAGCGAGGGGGTTTGCAGGAAAAAATCAAGACTTCAGTTTCAGATGAGTAAAGAGTGAGATGCATATTAGAATGCAGATGCAGGTGGCAAATAGGTAATTGGATATACAGCATTGGAGTACAAGGGAAAGACTGGGATGGAGAATATAAATCTGGAAGCCATCCATAGAGATATGAGACTGGATGAGATCATAACGAAGTGTAGATGGAAAAGTGATAAAGTCTGAGCATTCTGTTTTGGGTTACTCTAACATTAAAAGGTCAGGTGGTAAGAAGAAGCCAACATAGAGATGAGAAGGAGTGGCTAATGGGTATAGATATAAAATTAAGAGAGTGAGATATCCTAGAAACCAAGAAAATATTTCAAGGGTGAAGGAGTAATCAACTCTATGAATGCTGCAGAGAGTTGTACAATAGAAAGGTAAAAATTTTCTCCTAGATATCACAACAGGGAGGTTGGTGATCTTGGTCAGAGTATTTTTATTAGTGTAGTGGAGATGAAAGATTGCTTGGCAGGGCGTGGGGGGCATTTCAAAGGAGAATGGGAGGAAACGAATTGGAGCAGTAAGTATGGATGGACAACTTTTTCAAGGAGTTGTTTTCTCAAGTGGAAGGGAAGGATAGGGTGGTGGCTGGAGGAGGGAGAATGCGTAGTCAAGGAATAGGTTTATATTTTTTAAAGACGGGAGTTATTGTAATGTGATGAGGATGATGCAGTGGTATAGACATGCGAGGGAGTAATTACAGGGGCAAAGTCTTTGAATAATTAAGAAAGGATGGGAGACTGTATTGTACAGATGCTGGGTAAATGTGGTAGTGGGAGGATGTAGAATTTCTCTTCTAATTGCTTCTATTTCCTCACTGAAATCAGAAACTTGGACATCAGTGGAGACAAAGGAAGAGGGAAGGATAATTTAAAAAGGGAAATTATGAAATAACTATCCAAGAGAATAGATGGCAGACAGCACTGATGACCCACACTTGGGGTATGAGGCCTTCAGTTTAAATGAGAACAGACAGCATGGTTGTGTGTTTTTCTAGCCAAAATAAGCTGCTTGGGGGCAGGCATGAAGTCATGAAAGGGTTGGACTTAACTCACATTTGGATTTTGCCAAAGATACGTGACAGAGAAAGACAGGAGCCTGGGAATTGAGGATATATATGAACCTCTTCTTGGATTCATCTTCTTCAGCCTCATTAATGTCTCCTCCTTACCTTTTTGTGCCTTCTCTCATTTTATAACATGACAGATAATACTTCTACACAAGTACTGAATGTGGAGTATGTTCCACTTGCTACAAACAGGTATGGAAGAGAGAGTGAGGAAATGACACAGTCCCAGAAGAAACACATGTATGTTACCAAGAGAGATTGGCACGGAAGAATAAAAATTTTCTCCTAAATGTCACAACAAGGAGGTTGGTGATCTTGGTTAGAGTATTTTTAGTAGTGTAGTGAGGATGAAAGACTGCTTGGCAGGGCGTGGGGGCCTTGTAGAATATTTAATATTAAGAAACTTTATAACACGTATTTTGGGGGAAAAACTCACTATGGTTCTACTGTGTGTGTGTGTGTGTGTGTGTGTGTGTGTGTGTGTGTGTTTGGTAATAGTGTCTCTATTTTGGTCAATGTAAAAACCTTCTGATCATTTGATGATGATGATGATGATGATGGTGATGATGACCGTGATGTTGATAGAAGCAACTAACATTTGCTGAGTACTTACCATGAAGAAGGCACTTCACTAAGTGCCTTCATTTGATTCAGTAATTTATTTAATCCTCATGACAGTCATAAGAATTCAGAACCATTACTCCCATTTTCAGATAAGGTTAGGTAATTTATCCAGTGTATGACAAACAACATTCAAAATTAGATTTTGAACCCAGAACATTATGATTCCATGGTCCACACTCTTAACCACTCCTGCATTGCCTTTCAGTGCCAAAAACTTTACATGTTAAAGTTGGTACACTCGTCTATCTCTCTATCCCTTCAGTAGAACTGTCCCAATGTCCAGTCTCTTTGCTAAGTGATTGTGTTAGTTGCTAGTTGGGGCAAAGGTGTGGGTGAAGTTCAGCTCCAAATTCTTCATCATTTTTGTGCTCATATAGGGATTCTGAAAGAAGCTAGAGGGAGGATGGTGTTTGTCCTGCAAAGCTGTTCCAGAGACTTGTATTCTGGGCTCATAATATATATTCTGAAGACAAAGCCTTTGGGGCCATTCCTCTGCTTCCTTCATCTCTCAGACCTGGTTTTATCTTCTGTTTTTTCTTGATCCATGGATATTAGGCAACCATCTTGTTCTCCATATTATGATCCTGTCTCTTGCCCCTGCCCTCTCTGTAAGCTGTCACCTTTGTCTGAGACCTGCTTCTGGCTCCCACTTCATCAGACTTGGCATGACAAATTGCCTTCTTATCATACTTAATGCCAGCCTGTAAAATAGGGTATGCTTTCTGCTCACATGCTGTCACCATCTCCTATATCCATCTAGATCCAAAAGGCCTATTTCATCAACATAAAATCCACAGAAGCAACACACGCTGCGATTCGGTGCTCCACGTCAGAGCTGATGAGGATGGATTGGTGAATTCTGTAGATCACATCTGTCCTAAGCAGCAAATTAGCTATGCTTGAATTCAGCTACTACATTTTGCCTGCTGTGGGCTTGCTTTACTCTTCTATGAAATGTATTTTGTAGCAGTGCAGAAGACATACACAAGATTGATTAGAGTTGGCACGATTTGTGCATACTTCGGCAGTTATTATTGTAGTAGCTGCTTTAAAAGACTAAAAAGATTCTTTCACCAATTTTGTTCCTCTGTAAAGTTTCATTTAAACGTTAGTGGGTATATTTATGTGTAAATCGGATCAGCTTCCAATGATAGCTCCTTATTATTAGCGTTTTGGTGTTCTGTTTGCCTGAGCAGATTGATTTGCCATTATGAGAAAACGTTTGAACTGAAAAAGTCCTCTGAACTTTGTTCACTAATCTTATCAAAGAAAATAGAAGCAGAGGATGTAGACAGAAACCTGCAAATTAAATTTACTTTTCCAATTCAAATGTATTTGATCTGCATTTGTTATGGAACTGGGACAGTAGTTGCTTCTTGATTGTGCAATAGCACTGAAGTTTAGAATATTTTTCAAAGTCTTTACAAATTCAGTGGGGGAAAATCAACAATGTTAACTGAAAATAGCATCTACCCTTTTGTATTAAGTTCATATAGCATGTAGATCATGTCATTGTCCTTGTACTCCCATCTATCAGGCTTAGTGAGCACTGTGCAATGGTACCATAAATGGCTGGACCATCTCTGCTATGAGGTGACAGATTGTTTAGGGCAAGCCGCTGGCAACAGAAGTGTTAGCACGCTTGATTTGCAGCGAAGTGAGGGCCCAATATCTTCTGCTTGATTCACATGGATGGGTTATTTCACATAGCTTTACTCGGATTTGGAGAACTGTGCTAATGGCCTGAGCAGTTTGCTTCCTTCTTCCCTCCCCATCACTTTCTCTCTCTCTCATTTAAATCATTCCCTGAATTTCTGACTCAACTAGGCATATGAATCAGAATCACTGTGGAAACTATACAAACAAACAAACAAACAAAGAAACAAAAAACCACCACAAGCTTAAGCTCTGGCTCTGGAGATGTTGCTTGAATAGCTCAAGTAGATGTAAGACAATAGAAAAGAGGAGGACAAATGGACTTTGGTCTGACTCCTGATTCCATCACTTGCTAGTCGTGTGCCCTTGGGCAATCATTTACTTTCTCCTAGCCTCATCACTTTTTTTCATTTTTCAAATGGGTAACACGATAGCCCTGCTTTCATTAGGTTATGGGAGGAGTGAATGAGAAAATGCAAAGTGACCAGTAATCACTAAAAAATATACTTAATATTTGAGTGCTTCCTATGATTCACTGTTAATGTGGCAATCAGGCTTCTGCATTTTAAGTTTACACATTATCTGCAGGTCAATCCCCACTGAGAATCACTACACTTAAAAGATTCTTAAAAGCTAAGTATATGAAGCACTTGCTTCAAGTCTGTGTTCAGGGGCTGGTTCCAATTTTATGCTATGGTGCCACCTCATAAAAGTATATATGTATGTGTGTAGCTACTGGATATTTATGATGTGCCTGGCACAGTGCTAGGTGCTGAGGACACAGAGATCATGAATCATTGTCCCTAACCCTAAGAATGAAATTGTCTAATACCACATTCTGCCCCGTAATAAAGTGGCACAGTATTGCAAATAGAGTATAACAAAAATTCCCTGTGACATTCAAAGGTGAATTTTATTTCAAACAAACCTAAGCTTCTCCAAACAGAATTGTCTTAGAAACTGATCAATAACAAACACTTCATCGGTAATCTTTATTTTAGTTATCTTCCATTGGCTTTTCAAATAGTGATACATTTTATTAAAGCTTAACTGGCATTTATTGAATGCTACCAAGGGGTCTGATGAGTTGGCAACTGGAGTTTACTAGAAAGCAGTGACATCAATACTGAATCAATGCACTTGAACGGAAGCTGTGCCCTAAGTGCCATTCAGCATCACACTCTCCCATTCTTTTGCAGGACACTGAATTGATCCCCAAACCAGTGCAGGTGCAGTGATATAGGACAACCAGCCCTGCGGTTCCCCAAAACCCACCTCTTCAAATCTGAAGAGAACATTCTTTCTTTTCTTTGTCATCAAATAAACATACCTGTACTAGGTGCTATTTTCTCCCTGGACTGTAGCGTAGTGGGAGACAGACTGAAATACCTCCTCTTATACTTCTGGGCAAACCTCAGATACATAATTTGTGCATGGGCCAAATGGCCCTCAAGATATTGGGTTCCCTAATAGAGCTACCGAAAGATCAGAGAATCATAAGGTAAGGCACTGAGAAAAAATGAAACTTTCCTTCTTTCCCAAGGTCAAGGTGAGAGCCGGATTCCAGCCTCAGTTGAGTGATTTTTTTTTCAGTTTTCCAGTGTTTAGTTGTGTGCATTATTATAACTCAGAAACATTATGGTAGTATAGCGTTGCATTGTTTCAGATTTCTATTTAGTATTCTTATTTCAGTGGTCAATGAAATGACAGAAGAGAAAATATCAGCTCATTAAAATAAAAAAGACACCACCCGCTAATATTGATTGCTTTAAAGCAAATTAATCTCTATACATGCAGAAGGTGCTATGGTTCCCCTTTTTGTGTGTGTGTGTTTGTTTTTTTACTTTTTCAGATCTGGTGAATGCAAAAACCAGATACTCTTGAAAGTAAATAAGTATCCAAATAAGTGCAAATTGTACTTCCAGACCAGTATATTTACTCCAGTGATTGCACGGATGTTATTTGACCATGTGATAATTAGAGCACATTCAAATCACAAATTCCCATTTTACACTTTTTGAGTTTTTTAAACCAGAATGCACTAATGGCCTACCGAGTACTTCAGCATTAGGTGATCAGAGAAGCCATTTATATGATGTTCTTGCTAATGGAGAACTTTAAATGTGGCGAAGGCTATCTTCATGCATGGAGGCTCTAAATGCCCAGAAAAGGGAACCAGTATAATCATCAGAGAGCAGTTTTACATGTGGGTGAGCTGAATGATTGTTATAGATTCAAGCTATATAAATGAAGGTACTTTAAGAAATACACATACACAGACACACATACACACAATTTGCTATTGGTTTGGTATGGACAAATTAATGTACAAATAATATACAGGTTTAAAAATTAAAGTACCCATTCTGCACTAATGGCAAATGGGAAAATAGATGGGAAAACAGAGGCACGTTTAGCCTGTGGACAAGTTGAGAGCCTTCTTTTTCTCCTGCATTTCTTTTTATTTCAGTTCCTTCTTTCATCTGTGCCTAAGCCCACTCTGAGCCAGGTGAAGAGAATGGACTCATAAAAATGTTGACTCTGAGGTGTGGACAAGACAAGTGTTACCTTTCCCACAATAGGCTTATAAGGATTTTGAGAGGGATATATGGAGACAGCCATTCTTATTGGATGGAACAATATCCTGATGGTGACATTTTAAGCATTAGCAGGTAATTGCCTCTTCTGTGTATGAGGAAAGCTCTCCCTGGACAAAGATCAGTTGCCAATGTGTGTTTAGATGAAACTGAGAATAGTCCCCACTGAGCCACCAGTGGGATCGGGTAGTGCCTGTTGTGAGGAGACCACTGGCCAGACAAGTTGGGGACAAAGGAACAGAGGAGTGGAGAAAAGCAGAATGGGAAGATAGAGTCTGGGTAATGGGAGAGAATGGGGAGGGGATGAATCCCTGGGTTCAAATCCTGGACTACTACTTAACTAACAATCATTTTGTAGCTTAATACCTAGTCAGGAAGTGAGTTGTTAATCAAGTTATTCATATGTTCACCAAATAGCTATTGAACTTACTATATTACAAACGTGGTAGGTGCTATGAGGAAAAAGAACATGTCACGAGAGACCTGGTCTAGTCTGGGGCATCAGCGAACTTCACTGATGGAGCTTCACATCCTGAGACAGTGAAAATCAAGTTGAGGTATAAACAAGGAATATGAAAAATGAGGAGTTATTTAGACAAGGATATGTGAAGGGAAAATTCCTGAAGGAAGGAAGAGCAGGCTTAAGATTCCTAAGGCATAACAAGAGAATACAGTATGTTCTAATGCACTGTATGAAAGCCAGCATGTCTGGAGCACAGCACATAAAAGTGGAGAAAGCTGAGGCTGAGGAGTTGAGAAGGGGGCGGAGACTTCCAGGTCTACCTGTCCATGGTAAAGCACTTGAACATTAGTGTAAGAACAATGGGAAGCCATTGGCAGGTTTTATGGAAGATGGTGTTTTAAATAGATGTCTCTGGAAGTGTAAGGTGGACAATGGATTAAAGTAGACACCACACTGAAGGCATGGTGACTATTTAGGCAGCTGTTAGCAGCAGTCTGGACAAGGTATGATGGTTTCTTGGACTAAGATAGAATCAAGGAGAAAAATGAATGGATTGTGTGACCTTGAACAAGTAGCTTCACCTCTCTGAGCCTAATTAAGCTTATTTTCTTTCAGGTTTGGCCTAACATATCTAATGAATACACTGGGTTTTGCCTCTCAGATTATCTGCTGTGCATAACCTCCCTTATACGTGTTAACTATTCAACAAAAACGTTATGTCCACACTTAATTTATGAATGAAAGATAGAACTAGCTTGGAGTCTTTAGAATTTATTCAGAATTGTATTAAATTACTCCCTTTAGTCTGGTGGTCTGGATGAGTTATACATTTTTGTAATAAAAATTGGCTTTCAAATGAATAAAAGAACATTGACATGCCACCACACATGTTATTCCTCTCACCCTAAAGTACTGAACAAAAGGACCAATAGAAGACCCCCCAGCATTCAGCAGTAATTAAATACAGATACACTTATTTAGGAAACTGGTAACAGGAAAGAGAAATTTAGCGCCAGCTGAGAAAAGACAGCCCAAGGACTACATTTTGTTCTGAGAGTTACAAACACTTCCAAACAGAATTAAAAAGAAAATGCCTTTCAGGGTTATAACATCTTTCCATACAACTTTGAAACCTGGCAAATATTTCTTGCCAGCTCATCACACTAAACCCTGTAATAATTTTACACAGTGTCCAATTGTGATAGGAAACTAATAGCTCTGTGAGTGAAGATTTCTATTCTGGGTATCCAAATAACATTCCCAGTGGAGAGGAGAAAAACACTGAAATTAGATGCCTATGTCTTTCAAATTGTTCAGTTCCATTTGATTGATAACGCGTTGTGGTACACGTTCTCTGGCCAAGGGCTTGGGCTAGATGTCTTCAAAGAAGGTAGTCATGGGGCTGTCCAACCACTTCCTTATCCCACTTGACTAAGCAAGAATCCTTTTGTCTAATAGGGAGGCTAAAGTTAGAAACCAGGAATCTGTAACACAAGAAAGAGAGATATAATTACCTTAACACCTTAAGAAAGGGAAAAGAGTGAGTGAAATAGAGGTGATTCAAAGGCTAATGTTTATTAAAATCTTCTGTACATCACCTACTTTAACCTCATCTTTAACCTCATTTTATTCTTTGGGCTTCATAATAGCTCTTATCATATTGTTATTTTTATTATTATCCCTACTTCACAACTGAGAAAACTGGGGTTTCCTTAGTTGTGAAGCTTTTCCTGCTCTATCTTTTCAAAAGATATGCTGTTTGCACTGTACTGGGAAGCCTAAGCCAAGTGTTCGTGAGTTTTGTAGAGAAAAGTATAGAAAACTCAAATTACAAACCCCATGGGGAAATGGAGGGAGCAATGTGAGACCCAGAAAAGTGGGGAACAAACAGCTCCAAACTAGAAAAAATAAAACAATACAATGAAACGTTGAGATGATTGACTAGATTAAGGAAGGATTAGAAATGTTAATGAGAGAAAGTATACGATGACAGGTAGATTTGAAAAGAAATAAATATAACTTCTAGAAAAAAATGATGATTGAAATTTTAAAAGGGAAGGTCAAAATAATATTTGAAGAAATCACACAAAATGCAACACAGAAACATAAAAAAGATACAAAAGAGGTTCAAGGACATGGAAGTAGAATGAGGAGGCCCAATATCAATCTAAGAAATGTTCCAGAAGGAAAGAATCAAGAAAATATAAGAAAGTCAATATTCAAATAGATAACAGCTCCAAATTTTCTAGAATTGAAGAAAGACTTGGATGCTCAGTTCGAAGGAGCCCATTAAATCCTAAGCAGAGTAACAAAAACAAATATACCTAGACATATTGTAGTGAAACTGCAAAGCGCTGAAAAAGAAAATCTTAAAAGTCAGAGAGAAAAGAGATGACCTATTAGAAGATTGTAAGTTAGAAGACAGTGGATCTGGTATCAGCAACAATAAAAGTATCTTCCAATAGGTGAGAAAAAATAGTTATTAACCTAGAACTCTATATCCAGTTAAAGTCACTGTATTAGCCTTCTAAGGCTGCCATAACAAGATACCACATCTTTGGTGGCTTAAACAACAGAAATTTATTTTCTCATAGTTCTGGAGGCTAGAAGTCCAAGATCAAGGTGCCATCAGAGAGGGTGTCTGGTAAAGTCTCCCTTTCTGATTTGCAGAAGGCTTCCTATTGCTGTGTCTTCACATGGACTTTCTTCTGTGTGTGTGTGGTGGGGGGGCGGGGGCGGGGAGAGAGAGATTTCTGATTTCTGTTCTCTCTTCTTTTTCTTATAAGGACACCAGTGCTATTGGATTAGGGCCCCACTTTTATGAACTCATTTAACCTTAATTACCTCCCCAAAGGGCCTATATCCAAAATAGTTACATTACAAGTTAGGGCTTCAGCATATGAATTTTGGGGAGGGGGCACAATTGGTTCCAAAACATTACTGTTGAAGCAGGAGAGAAAAGAGAAAAATAAAGGCTTTTTTTTTTTTTTTTTTTTTTTTTTTGAGATGGAATCTCGCTCTGTTCCTGGAGTGCAGTGGCACAATCTCAGTTCACTGCAACCTCCACCTCCCGGGTTCAAGCGATTCTCCTGCCTCAGCCTCCCGAGTAGCTGAGACTACAGGTGCCTGTCACCACGCCTAGCTAATTTTTGTAATTTTAGTAGAGATGGGGTTTCACCATGTTGGCCAGGATGGTCTTGATCTCTTGACTTCGTGATCTGCCGGCCTCGGCCTCCCTAAGTGCTGGGATTACAGGGGTGAACCACCGCATCCAGCCAATAAAGGCATTTTGACATGAAAAAGCTGGAGAAATTCTATGAATAACAGGTCCTTAATAAAAAGTACTATTATAGGATGGACTGTATTGGAAATTTATTAAAACAAAGAAGGTGTGAGTTGTAAGAAGCAATGGGGACCAGTGTTATTGATAAAGTACGTAAATCTTAATAAGCATAGGTTACATAAACAACAATAATCATTACTTTGAGAAGGTTAAAATAAGAAGGAACAAAACTCTTGGACAACAGTAACATGGACGATGAAGAGAGGTAATAAGATTTAAAACATTCTGAATCTTTGCATTTTGTAAGAGGAGGATGAAGATACTGGTCAACTTCATGCTTTTCAAAGTTAAGTATTATGTAAAAAACTTGTGTGTACCACTAAAAGAATGGTAATAAAACATAAAACTTCCAAACCAGTAGAAGGCATAAATGAAAAAATGAAAATTGTCAATAAAATGGTAGACAGAGAAGTAGAGACAACATGGTAAATACAAAACTCAAAATTAGGTCATAGGAATAATCAGGAATTATTAATAAGTATAGATAAATTACTTGGTTTAAAGATAAAGATTCTCAGTGTTGGATTTTCTTTTTTATTATTATTATACTTTAAATTATGGAGTACCTGTGCAGAATGAGCAGGTTTGTTACATGGGTATATACATGCCATGGTGGTTTGCTGCACCCATCAACCCGTCATCTACATTGGGTAATTCTCCTAATGCTATCCCTCCCCCACCCCCCAATAGGCCTCAGTGTGTGATGTTCCCCTCCCTGTGTCCATGTGTTCTCGTTGTTCAACTCCCACTTATGAGTGAGAACATGTGGTGTTTGGTTTTCTGTTCTTGTGTTAGTTTGCTGAGAATGATGGTTTCCAGCTTTATCCATGTCCCTGTAAAGGACATGAACTCATCCTTTTATATGGCTACATAGTATTCCATGGTGTACATGTGCCACATTTTCTTCATTTTCTTTATCCAGTCTATCATTGATGGGCATTTGGGTTGGTTTCACGTCTTTCCTATTGTGAACAGTGCCGCAATAAACATATGTGTGCATGTGTCTTTATAGCAGAATGATTTGTAATCCTTTGGGTATCTACCCAGAAATGGGATTGGTGGGTCAAGTAGTATTTCTGGTTCTAGATCCTTGAGGAATCGCCACACTGTCTTCCACAATGATTGAACTAATTTACACTCCCACCAACAGTGTAAAAGCATTCCTATTTCTTCACATCCTCTCCAGCATCTGTTGTTTCCTGAGTTTTTAATGATCGCCATTTTAACTGGTGTGAGATGGTATCTCACTGTGGTTTTGATTTGCGTTTCTCTAATGACCAGTGATGATGAGCTTTTTTTCATGTTTGTTGGCTGCATAAATCTCTTCTTTTGAGAATTGTCTGTTCATATCCTTCATCTACTTTTTGATGGGGTTGCTTGTTTTTTCTTGTAAATTTGTTTAAATTTTTTGTAGATTCTGGATGTTAGCCCTTTGTCAGGTGGATAGATTGCAAAATTTTTCTCCCATTCTGTAGATTGCCTGTTCACTCTGATGATAGTTTCTTTTGCTGTGCAGAAGCTCTTTAGTTTAATTAGATCTCATTTGTCAATTTTGGCTTTTGTTGCCATTGCTTTTGGTGTTTTAGTCATGAAGTCTTTGCCCATGCCTATGTCCTGAATGGTATTGCCTAGGTTTTCTTCTAGGGTTTCTATGGTTTTAGGTCTTACGTTTAAGTCTTTAATCCATTTTGAGTTATTTTTTGTATAAGGTGTAAGGAAGGGATCCAGTTTCAGTTTTCTGCATATGGCTAGCCAGTTTTCCCAACACCATTTATTAAATAGGGAATCCTTTCCCCATTGCTTGTTTTTTTCAGGTTTATCAAAGATCAGATGGTTGTAGATGTGTGTTGTTATTTCTGAGGCCTCGGTTCTGTTCCATTGGTCTATATTTCTGTTTTGGTACCAGTACCATGCTGTTTTGGTTACTGTAGCCTTGTAGTATAGTTTGAAGTCATGTAGCGTGATGCCTCCAGCTTTGTTCTTTTGGCTTAGGATTGTCTTGGCTACACAAGCTCTGTTTTGGTTCCATATGAAATTTAAAGTAGTTTTATTCAATTCTGTGAAGAAAGTCAATGGTAGCTTGATGGGGATAGCACTGAATCTATAAATTACTTTGGGATATATGACCATTGTCACGATATTGATTCTTCCTATCCATGAGCATGGAATATTTTTCCATTTGTTTGTGTCCTCTTTTATTTCCTTGAGTAGCAGTTTGTCGTTCTCCTTGAAGAGGTCCTTCTCGTCCCTTGTAAGTTGTATTACTAAGTATTTTATTCTTTTAGTAGCAATTGTGAATGGAACTTCACTCATGATTTGGCTCTCTGTTTGTCTATTATTGGTGTATAGGAATGTTTGTGATTTTTGCACATTGATTTTGTATCCTGACACTTTGCTGAATTTGCTTATCAACTTAAGGAGATTTTGGGCTGAGACGATGGCATTGTCTAAATATACAGTCATGTCATCTGCAAACAGCGAGAATTTGACTTCCTCTTTTCCTAATTGAATACCCTTTATTTCTTTCTCTTGCCTTATTGCCCTGGCCAGAACTTCCAATACTATGTTGAATAGGAGTGGTGAGAGAGGGCATCCTTGTCTTGTGCTGGTTTTCAAAGGGAATGCTTCCAGTTTTTGCCCATTCAGTATGATATTGGCTGTGGGTTTGTCATAAATAGCTCTTATTATTTTGCAATTATGTTCCATCAATACCTAGTTTATTGAGAGTTTTTAGAATGAAGAGGTGTTCAATTTTATCGAAGGCCTTTTCTGCATCTATTGAGATAATCACGTGGTTTTTATCCTTGGTTCTGTTTATGTGTTGGATTATGTTTATTGATTTGTGTATGTTGAACCAGCCTTGCATCCCAGGGATGAAGCCGACTTGATCGTGATGGATAAGCTTTTTGATGTGCTGCTGGATTTGGTTTGCCAGTATTTTATTGAGGATTTTTGCATGGATGTTCATCAGGGATATTGGCCTGAAATTTGCTTTTTTGTTGTTGTGTCTCTGCCAGGCTTTGGTATCAGGATGATGCTGGCCTCATAAAATGATTTAGGAAGGAGTCCTTCTTTTTCTATCATTTGGAATAGTTTCAGAAGGAATGGTATCAGCTCCTTTTTGTACCTCTGGTAGAATTTGGCTGTGAATCCATCTGGCCCTCGACTTTTTGGTTGGTAGGCTATTAGTTACTGCCTAGACTTCAGAAGTTGTTACTGGTCTATTCAGGGATTCGACTTCTTCCTGCGTTAGTCTTGGGAGGGAATATATGTCCAGGAATTTATCCATTTCTTCTAGATTTTCTAGTTTATTTATGTAGAGGTGTTTATAGTATTCTCTGATAGTAGTTTGTATTTCTGTGGGATCAGTGGTGATACCCCTTTATCATTTTTCATTGTGTCTATTTGATTCTTATCTCTTTTCTTCTTTATTAGTCTGGGTAGTGGTCTATCTATTTTGTTGACCTTTTCAAAAAACCAGCTCCTGGATTCGTTGATTTTTTTTGAAGGTTCTTTTGTGTCTCTATCACCTTCAGTTCTGCTCTGATCTTAGTTATTTCTTCTCTTCTGCTAGCTTTTGAATGTGTTTGCTTTTCCTTCTCTAGTTCTTTTAGTTGTGATCTTCGGGTGTTGATTTTAGATCTTTCCTGCTTTCTCTTGTGGGCATTTAGTGCTACAAATTTCCTTCTAAACACTGTTTTAAATGTGTCCCAGAGATTCTGGTATGTTGTGTCTTTGTTCTCATTGGTTTCAAAGAACATCTTTATTTCTGTCTTCATTTCATTATTTACCCAGTAGTCATTCAGGAGCTGGTCGTTCAGTTTCCATGTAGTTGTGTGGTTTTGGGTGAGTTTCTTAATCCTGAGTTTTAATTTGATTGCACTGTCGTCTGAGAGACTGTTTGTTATGATTTCCATTCTTTTGCACTTCCTGAGGAGTGTTTTACTTCCAATTATGTGGGCAATTTTAGAATAAGTGCAATGTGGTGCTGAGAAGAGTGTATATTCTGTTGATTTAGGGTGCAGAGTTCTGTAGATGTCTATTAGGTCTGCTTGGTCCAGAGCTGAGTTCAAGTCTTGGATATCCTTGTTAATTTTCTGTCTCATTGATCTGTCTAATATTGAGTCGGGTGTTAAAGTCTCCCATTATTAATATGTGGGAGTCTAAGTCTCTTTGTAGGTCTCTAAGAACTTGCTTTATGAATCTGGGTACTCCTATTTTGGGTGCATATGTATTTAGGATAGTTAGCTCTTCTGGTTGTATTGATCCCTTTACCATTATGTAATGCCCTTCTTTGTGTCTTTTGATCTTTGTTGGTTTAAAGTCTGTTTTATCAGAGACGATTGCAACCCCCTTTTATTTTTCTTTCCATTTGCTTGGTAAATATTCCTCCATCCCTTTATTTTGAGCCTATGTGTGTCTTTGCACATGAGATGGGTCTCCTGAGTACAGCACATCAATGGGTCTTGACTCTTTATCCAATTTTCCAGTCTGTGTCTTTTAATTGGGGCATTTAGCCCATTTACATTTAAGGTTAATATTGTTATGTGTGAATTTGATCCTGTCATTATGATGTTAGTTGGTTATTTTGCCCATTAGTTGATGCAATTTCTTCATAGTGTCGATGATCTTTACAGTTTGGTATGTTTTTGTAGCGGCTGGAACTGATTGTTCCTTTCCATGTTTAGTGCTTCCTTCAGGAGCTCTTGTAAGGCAGGCCTGTTGGTGATAATATCTCAATGCAAGGAAGCTAACAACCTTGAAAAAAAGTTAGAGGAATTGCTAACTAGAATAACCAGTTTAGAGAAGAACATAAATGACCTGATGGATCTGAAAAACACTGCATGAGAACTTCATGAAGCATACACAAGTATCAATAGCTGAATCGATCAAGAGGAAGAAAGGATATGAGAGATTGAAGATCAACTTAATGAAATAAAGTGAGAAGACAAGATTAGAGAAAAAAGAATGAAAAGAAACGAACAAAGCCTGAAAGAAATTTGGGACTATGTGAAAAGACCAAATCTACATTTGATTGGTGTTACTGAAAGTGACAGGGAGAATGGAACCAAGTTGGAAAACACTGTTCAGCATATTATCCAGGAGAACTTCCCCAACCTAGCAAGGCAGGCCAACATTCAAATTCAGGAAATACAGAGAACACCACAAAGATACTCCTTGAGAAGAACAACCCCAAGACAAATAATCATCAGATTCACTGAGGTTGAAATGAAGGAAAAAATGTTAAGGGCAGCCAGAGAGAAAGGTCGGGTTACTCACAGTGTTGTATTTTATAAAGGACTCAGCTCTATGCTTATTAAACTGGACATTACTAAAACATAATGAGAGAGAAATGTTGAAAGTAAATAGATGAAAAAATAAACACCAGACAAATATTAATTTAAAAATTTTGGTTTAGGCAATAGTTGACAAAATATATATTAATTACCAAAGCATCATTAAAAATAAAGAAGGACATTACTTAATGATACAATGAATAATTTCATACACAAAATAACCATCCTGAACCTGGTTCATCTAATAACATACCTTCAAAATATATGAAGCAGAAATTGACAGAATTATAAGGAGAAGTTGATGAGTACACAATCATACTGGGGAATTTTAACATACTGTACTCATATAAACTGGTAGATCAAGCAAACAAGTATTGAGGGTATGGAAGATTTGAATAACAAAATGGGTAAATCTGATCCAATGGACATGTATACAGCCCTGCACCCAACAATAAGGTAATACAAATTCTTTTCTAACAAATAGGGAACATGTTCAAAAATTTACCTTTTACTGCATCCTGAAGAAAATCTGTAGTACCAAAAGCCAGTATTCTATAGACCAGATTATTTGATAAAGATGCAATATAGTGTGAAATCCACAACTATAAACTAGGTTATAGGAGAAAACAAAACCTTATTGTCAACTCAGTAGGTACATAAAACACTCTATAAATTTCAAAAAAAAAAAAAACATTAAGCCACCTAACAAACTGGAAATAGATCCTTCACCTGATAAAGGTTATCTAGCAAAATCCTATAGCCAACATTATACTTAAACTTGAAATACTAGATGTCCCTTTCAAGTCAGGAAGAAGACTGATAAGAAAACCTCTCACCACTATTTTTATTGGGCATTATAATTGCAGTCCTAACTAATTATAAGGCAAAGAAAAATATAAGGTCAAAAATATATTGTTAGTTTTCACAGATGGTATGTTTTCTACACAGATAATGTAAGAGAGCATGTAGACAGACTAATAGAACCAACATAGAGTTCAACCAGTCTTCTGGGCGTGGGATCAATAAATAAAAATCCATAGTCCTTCTCTATAATAGCAAGAACCAAGAAGAAAATGTTATAAAAACAATTTCTGACAACAAATATGGCATCCATAATCATGCACTGCTGTCTCTTATCTTACTTCTGACTTTCTTTCAGGTCTTAAGTTGTTTCTGCAAGATTTGTTACCTCCTTCTTCCCTGCCACAATATGCTTGAGCTATGAGGTTTTCTCTTATTTTTTCCAGACCCTCTAAATAGCAATTAACCAATTTAAAGCAAAAAATACAAATTAAGGTGAACAAGATTGTTGAGAAGAACTTAGAGAATATCCCTCAGTCGTAGTTCCTCTTTCAAGTATTTAGTGGCTTTGATTTGGCTACTGCTATGGAAATTGAATATCAAAGTGAAAATGCTGATTTTTCTGGTACCGGCTTAAGCAAAATTCAACTTATTCCTATCTACCTAAGTAAAGGATCCCCCACTAGGGATTGTGCGCCCCCCTCTTAGTGTATTCAAGCAAGAAGTCCATCTAGTTACTTTCCCTTTAAAAACCAGTCCCATTGAAGAAATTGAAAAAGATAAAAATAAATGGAAAGATATCTAATGTTCATGGGCTAGAAGAATTAATATTAAAAGGTTCATGCTACCTAGATGATTTACAGATTCATTGCAATCCCTGTCAGAGTACCAGTGGCATTCTTCACTGAAGTAGAAATAACAATCCTAAAATTTGTGTGGAATCATAGAAGACCCCAGATAGCCAAAGAAATTTTGAGCAAAAAGAAGGAAGCTGGAGGTGTCACACTACCTTACTTCAAAATATACTATAAAGTTACAGTAATCAAAATAGCATGGTCCTGACACACAGACTAGTGGGACAGAATAGAGAGCCTAGAAATAAATCCATGCCATTTACAACCAATTCATTTTTGATAAAGGAGCCAAGAACACACAATGAGGAAGGGACAGTCTTCAATAAATGCTGTTGGGAAAACTGGATATCCACATGCAAAAAAATGAAACACGATCTGTAGCTTACACCTATACAAAATCAACTCAAAATGGATTAAAGATTTAAATGTAATACTCCAAAACACGAAACTACTAGAAGAAAACATGGGGGAAAGCTCCATGACATTGGCCTGGGAAATGATTTTTTTGGATAAGACCAAAAAAGAACAGACAGTAAAAGCAAAAATAGACAAATGGAATTACATAAAACTAAAAAGCTTCTGCACAGCAAAAGCAACAATAGGGTGAAGAGACAAACTATATATGGGGGAAATATTTTCAAACTATACATTTATTAAGGTGTAAATGTTCAAAATATATAAGGAGCTCAGAGAACTCAATAGCAAGAAGACAAGTAACCTGATTTTAAAATGGGCAAGGGACTTGAATAGTCAATTCTCAAGTGAAGACATACAAATGGCCAACAGGTATATGAAAAAAACACTCAACATGACTAATCAGCAGGGAAATGCAACTTAAAACCACAATAAGATACCACTTCATACCCTTTACTATGGCCATTATCAAAAAAAAAAAAGGTTAATAAGAGTTGGCAAGGATATGGGCAAAAGGGAACCCTTGTACCCTGTTGGTTGTGCATCTTAGTTCATTTTCTGTTTCTGTGGCTGAATACCTGAGACTCAATAATTTATTTTTTAAAAAAGAAATGTATTTATTGCAATTCTGGAGGCTGGAAAGTCCAAGGTAGGCGGGCTGCATCTAATGAGGGCCTCATGCTACATCATAATATTGTGGATGGCATCACATAGTGGAGTGCATGTGAGAGTGGGCATGTGCAAAAGAGACAAAACATGAGGAGTGACCTCGCTTTATAACAACATTCTCTCTGGGTAACTAATCTAGTACCATAAGAGTCAGAACTTACTCACTCATTTGAGACTGCATTAATCCCCTCATGAGGGTGAATCTCTCATAACCCAAATGCCTTTTGAAGCTCCCACTACCCCTTAACACAGTTACATTGGGTATCAATCCTCAACATGAGTTTTGGTAGGAGCAAACCATATTGAAACCATAGCAGTGGGAATGTAAATTAGTACAGCCACCCAGGAATATTGGTGAAGATGTAGAAAAAGATCATGGATGATTGTAGACATAAATATTTAGATAGCTGCAGAGCCTGTTGGAGAGTCAATTGTAGAGGACAGCAGTTATCTTGAACCTGCAGATTAATGTGATACAAAGTTTGTGACAGGTAGTTCTTGTATATTAAGTTTTGAATTACTAAAGAATATGAAACTATATCTAAAATGAGGAAAATGGTGAAGAAGCTGCTTTGTCTATAAAGAAGAGATTTAAAAAAATGAAAAATTTAATGGAAAATAGGGACAGAAGGACTAGAAATATAGAATAGTTGGAAGGGAATACAAATGCAAAACAAAGTAAATCGTGTCAAGAAGAAGCACTTTATATAGAAAAAAACAGAAAAAGTATGTTTGCATGTATGTGCATGTGTGTGTCTGTCTTTGTGTGTAAATAATGTGTTCTCCAAACCCAGAGCCTTCTAATGAGAAAAAAGTTAATTTGAACAAGTATATATGTTAAATGAAAATTAAGCACCAACACATATTCTAAAGAATAAAAAGAAAAAACTTGCATATATGAGTACCACAATGGAGAGGAGTCATATGCAGGAAAAGTAGAAGCTTTTATAGGAAAAATATCATTTCTGAAATATATATATTGAAGAAACCATGTCAAACAAACCAAAAAGCAGTCTGTGAACACGTTAGGAATTGCCCTCCTTCATTAAATGGAATGACAAAATTGACTAAAATTTGGTGAGCTCGCGGTGTCTGCTGCTTTCAAGAGCATAAGATCTATATCGTTAGCTAGTTATTTAATTTATAGAAATATACTAGAATTATAATTTATTTGCAGGAGAAAATGCTAAATTGAAGATGGAAAACTCCCATTCACTATAGCAGCAAAACCCATATTAGATCTAGAAATATACCTCACAAAAGATATGCAAGATATGTAAGTACATATTATGAGATTTTATTGAAGAACATAAACAATAATATAAATATAAATAGTAGAAGAAATATGCCATTTTAGTGATTTGGAAGGCTCATTGTCATAAAGGAGTTAATTCTCTACAGATTAACATATGATCCAAGGTCCCCAAGCTTACTAGTAATGGGGGAAATGTACATTAAATTCAAAATAATTCACAATCATCAAATTAGTAAATATTAAAAAGTGGAATAATACCAAGTGGTGATATCCCAAAGATGAAAGGAATAGGACTTTTGAGGGAGTATCAATTTATACACCTGCCTTGGACAGCATGTGGCAACATCTAACAAAGTCAAAGATATGCACACCTTATTATAATCCCAACTCCCACTTCTAGATATTTTCCATGGAGAAATCCTGGCATGTGTATACAGGAGACATAAACAAGAATGTTCATTTCCATAGTATAAAATTAATGTCCAACATTTGGGAATGGATTAATACTATCAATAGCAGCATGTTTTAAAATGGAAGACTATATGGCAGTTTAAAGTAACTAATCACATCCATATACTTCTACAAAGATGAATCTGGAAAATAGTATTGAGTGTACAAAAGAATTTAGAAAACATTATGTTCCATACATTTATGCAAAAGGACAGGAAAATTGGTCATGCCTAGAGGGTCTCTCAGGGCTTTTGTGTATTGGGCCCCACAAAACCGAGGAAAGTTCTCTGAGGAGATTGTTGGAAAAGTTCAGTACTGTCTCCTCGTGCCTGACAAACCTGAAGCAGTGAAGCAGAGAGGTCCTCCTGGCCTTTTTTACTTAGAGAATATTCTCTTTCTCTCTCTCTCTCTCTTTTTTTTTTTTTTTAGAACATTCTTCACTTTATCATTGGAGAAAAGCCTGGTGTTAAGACCATCTATTATTGTGGCAGTGACTCAGGTGTACTGTCTGGTGGCTCTCTGCCAAGGAGAGTTGAGGGGTCAAATGACTCAGGTTTCTAGATTAAAAGGCCGAGTTTACAAGCTGAACCAGAGGAACTTAAATTGTGTGTTTTTTTCTCTCTCTTTTTTACGCATCACTGAAAACTTTTTGAAAGAAAAAGTTCTTAGTGGTTATTCTAATCACCTAGCTTTTGGTTGGTTTTTGTTAAAGATTAGAACGTCACTTCTCAAAATTCAGCACAATTTTCATGCTTTGGGCCATACTAATAATGAAAGTGATACTAAAAGTCTTTTTTCTTTCCCCACCCCCTGTTCTTTCAGTCTCAGAACACAAAAGATGAAGGCAGTTTTGAAGAGCTAACTTTTTGGTTGAGTAATCCCCTTGAATGCAATGTAACTTTAAAAGAGAGAAAAAGGGAAGGCTAGCAGAGATCAAATCAGGACCTCATGGATACCCAGGCTACTGTCACCATATGTAGGTGGTAAAGTTAGGTGGTAGGGTTCATGGGTCCTGGGATTTGATCTGAAATCTCCTCTGCATATACGAAAGAGCATGGCTGAATTATGTATTCATTTGGAACTTTTTCTCTTCATTCCAGGAACCTGCAACTATTATAATACATTTGTTGATGTGTAACTTTGTGCTAATAAACAGTTCTGATGCAATTATTGATTTACAGATTTTTTTCATCTTATTTTAGTATGTTCACACATTATGTTGAGAATCAGTGTGTACAGACACTATTTTAATATTATAGAGTTAATGGTCAATTCTAACAACTAATATAGAAAATTGGACCTGGTCCTCTGTCTAAAAAAGGACATTTTACTCATTTATATGACTAAATGGTGACTGTGGAGATTTATGAGTCAGTATTTGTTAAATAAATGGATTGATGGATGGGCGGAAGGAAGGAAGAATTGAAGGAAGAAAGGAAGAACAGACAGAACAGACAAATGGAAAGGAGAAATCTGCTTGAAAATAGCTTTCATGAAGAAGATATTCACTTTATAGGAACATTGTCTTTTATATTTAAAATATCTGTCCCCTTACTTTGGATACCCAGAGTGCCAGCCACAGGATGCTTGCTATTTATGATCTTGAAAATGTTTGAAGCCCTTCCAGGGAGTAAGGGAAGAAAATCACAACAAAGCTACACTGCACCTTTTCCTTTTCTGGTTTTGTGTTCAAACACAGCATTCAAGACGATGCAGGTATTTGATTGTGCAGAGTTAATATTCCCCCGGAAAATCAAAATAGCTGAATTATAAATAGCCTCTTTAGATTTTTTTAGTATAGTTCTTTAAAAGGAGAATGACATTCACACAAAAAAGTGCACAGATCCTAAGTGTATATCTCATCAAATCTTCACAAATTGGAGAAACCATAGTAATCAGCACCCATATAAAGAAAGATAACATTACCAGCACCCCAGAATTTCTTCTGTCCTTTTCTTCTAAACCTTATTCCTCACCAAAAGGTTAAGTGCTCTAACTTTTAATATCATTAATTTGATTTCCCTATTCTGGATATTTCATATAAATGGGATCAAACAATATGCAGTTCTTGTGACTTTCTTCTTTCAGTTAGCATATCGTTTTCAAGGTTCATCCATGTTGTGACATGTATCGGTAATCATTCATTCTTACTGCCAAATAATATTTCATTGTATGGATATACCAAAATATTTGTACCCATTCATCAGTTGATGGAGATTTCAGCTTTTTCTGCTTTGTGGTGGTTATGAATAATTGTGCTATGAACATTTATGTACAAGTTTCTGTGTGGACATATGTTTTCAATTATTTTGGGTACACGTTTTCTCTGGGTATACATTCCATTTCTTTTGGGTATATACCTAGTAGTGGAATTTCTGGGTCATATGCAAAACTGTTTTCAAAGTGATGGCACCATTTTAAATTTGTATTAGTAATGTATAAGTGTTTCACTTGTTTCACATCCTTGCCAACACTCCGTATGATCAGTGTCTTTAATTTTAGCCATTCTGGTGGAAAAGTTTGTTTTTTTTTCTTCTTGACAGGTTTTTATATAATGTTGTGATACTCAGAAAATAATACTGATACCAACTTCTATAAATTAACTAATCTTAAGTCATTTCCTATCCAGGGATTTAATTGGAGCAACAAGTATTTTCCTGTCATTTCTGAAATATGTGGAGAAGGCCTTCAAGATTTAGCTCAGTTGCCCCTTCTTAGAGAATCTTTGCATCCAAGTTCTAGGAGGGCATTAGAGGCCATCTACCCAATCCCATCATTTTATAGATGAGAAAGTTGAAGCTCAGGGAAGGGAATGGACATGACCAGCCAACATGGGCCTAGTGGGCAAGTCTCCTGACTTTATTCCATGGTTCTTTCTGTCTCCCCAGACAGCTTCGTCTACTCATCTTTGCTTCTCCTCTGCTGCTAATTTGAAGAGATTGAAATTCATCTTTGACAGGAAAATAGGTTGTAAGTTTCTAGGGCTTAAATTGAACATCAAAGAAGCAGCTCTCCTCCCATTGAAGGCTTGCATGCTCCATCACTGAAAACTACTATCATTTAAACCAGAGAAAGAAAACTTAAAGTGACTTTTCAGCAAATACCATTTTTAATACACACATAATATCTTCTGTTTTATACTCTGATCATGATTAAGAATTTCAAATAGCTCGGGAAGAATTAAGGAGATTTACACCCACATTATTACTCATAACCACTTAGAGCAAAGAAGGAAATCTTTTAAAAGGATGTTTATTGCTTTCATACCAAATGAGAATCTGAATTAAAATGATTCCCAGCACAGTCTTTTGAGTTGAAAGTACATTCAGCAGTTTTCAAAATCCCTTGTAATAATAACAATGCTTGGTAATTTCATGGAGTTTGTATTTTTTCAAAGGAGATTAGGGGAAATGCTATAAACATGAACTTCCTAATCCTTATTCTGTGATGACTGCCCTGGGCTGGTCTTGTTATCCTTGGTCCTCAGATGGAGATGCTAACACAGACTGGCTGTCCAGGTTTCAAGGTTTGATCTCTTGGCTCACTGTGAATTTACTTCAAGTGGGAGAACCTTAGTTCTTCAGTAATTATCTAACCCTCAGTTCCTGAGCTGTAAAATATGAGGATTATGTACCCATTTCTGAGGAATAATTTGTGTAAAACACGTAGTACTAGTAGGTGTTCCTTATATGGTTGGTACTTTTAGATTCTTTGTTGGAGAAGGCTGTTGTCTAGGAACAAAAGTGGCAGGCTTTGGGGATTCCCCAGACACTTCTATTCATTCATTAATATATTGAGAAAGCAAAGATTGGTTTCTTCCTAACCCTGTATGAGAGGACTCCAAGAAGTTCATGAAAAATATATATTATAAAAAATTGCACATGAATTTCAATTTATTTTTGCACCAAAATAAACTCATACTAACTTGGTATAACATGTCTGAACAGGACCTAGTTTTGAGGCACTAAGAAAGATAAGACATTAGTTTGAAAAGAGCCCTTATCACAGCAACATGAATTCTGCTAGAATTGAAGCAAAAATAAACATAAAATTCATCGTGAAGATTGGTGGAAAAATAGTGAAATCACTGATGCTTTACAAAAGGCTTATGGGGCAATGCCCCAAAGGAATCAGCAGTTTACAAATGGATAACTTGTTTAAGAAGGGATAAGACGATGTTGAAGATCAAGCCTGAAGCGGCAGACCATCCATATCAATTTGTGAGGAAAAAATTCCTCTTGTTCATGCCCTAATTGAAGAGGACTGACGATTAACAGAAGAAACTACAGCCAACACCATAGACATCTCGATTTGTTCATTTTACACAATTCTGAGTGAAAAATTAAAGTTGAGCAAACTCTCCACTCCATGGGTGCCACACCCATTGCATCCAGATCAGCTGAAGATAAGAGCAGAGCTTTCAATGGAAATTTTAAACAAGTAGATTCAAGATTCTGAAGCATTTCTTCAACGAAGCAAAACAGGAGGTAAAACCTGGCTTGACCAGTACAATCTTGAAGACAAAGTACAATCAAAGCAATGACTGCAACATAATACTGAATGGGGAAAAGTTGAAAGCATTCCCTCTGAGAACTGGAACAAGACAAGGATGCCCACTCTCACCACTCCTCTTCTACATAGTACTGGAATTCCTAGCCAGAGCAATCAGACAAGAGAAAGAAATAAAGGGCATCCAAATTAGTAAAGAGGTAGTCAAACTGTCACTGCTGACAATATGATTGTTTACCTCGAAAACCCTAAAGACTCCTCCAAAAAGCTCCTAGAACTAATAAAAGAATTCAGCAAACTTTCCGGATACAAGATTAATGTACACAAATCAGTAGCTCTTCTATACACCAACAGCGACCAAGGGGAGGATCAAATCAAGAACTCAACCCCTTTTACAACAGCTGCAAAATAACAAGACAAGACAAGACAAGACAAGACAAGACAAGACAAGACAAGACAAGACAAGACAAGACAAGACAAGACAAGACAAGACAAGACAAGACAAGACAGACAAGACAAGACAAGACAAGACTTAGGAATATACCTAACCAAGGAGGTTAAAGACCTCCTTGAAGGAAAACTACAAAGGAAGACTACAAAATGCTGGAAAGAAAACTACAAGGAAAACTACAAAATGCTGCTGAAAGAAATCATAGACAACACAAACAAATGGAAACACATCCCATTCTCATAAATGAGTAGAATCAATATTGTTTAAATGACCACACCGCCAAAAGCAATCTACAAATTTAATGCAATTCCCATTAAAATACCACCATCATTCTTCACAGAACTAGAAAATAAACAATCCTAAAATTCACATGGGACCAAAAAAGAGCACACATAGCCAAAGCCAGACTAAGCAAATAGAACAAATATGGAGGCATCAGGTTACCTGACTTCAAACTAAACCAGAAGGCCATAGTCACCAAAACAGCATGGTACTGGTATAAAAATAGGCACGTAGACCAATTGAACAGAACAGAGAACCCAGAAATAAACCCAAATACCTTCAGCCAATTGATCTTTGAAAAGCAAACAAAAACATAAAGTGTGGAAAGGACACCCTTTTCAACAAATGGTGCTGGGATAATTGGCTGGCCACGTGTAGGAGAATGAAACTGGATCCTCATCTCTCACCTTATACAAAAATCAACTCAAAATGGATTAAGGACTTAAACCTAAGACCTGAAACTATAAAAATTCTAGAAGATAGCATTGGAAAAACCCTTCTAGACATTAGCTTAGGCAAGGATTTCATGACCAAGAACCCAAAAGCAAATGCAATAAAAACAAAGATAAATAGTTGGGACTTACTTAAACTAAAGAGCTTTTTGCACATCAAAAGGAACAGTCAACAGAGTAAACAGACAACCCACAGAGTGAGAGAAATTCTTCACAATCTGTACATCTGACAAAGGACTAATATCCAGAATCTACAACAAACTCAAACCAATCAGTAAGAAAAAAACCACACAATCTCATCAAAAAGTGGGCTAAAGACATGAATAGACAGTTCTTAAAAGAAGATATACAAATGTCCAACAAACATGAAACAATGCTCAACATCACTAATGATCAGGGAAATGCAAATCAAAACCATGATGCAATACCTCCTTACTCCTGCAAGAATGGCCATAAAAACCAAAAAAACAGTAGATGCTGGCATGGATGCAGCAATCAGGGAACACTTCTACACTGCTAGTGGGAATGTAAACTAGTACAGTCCCTATGGAAAACAGTGTGGAGATTCCTTAAACAACTAAAAGTAGAACTACCATTTGACCCAGCAATCCAACTGCTGGATATGTACTCAGAGGAATGATATATGATATACACACACACACATATCTATCTGTGATGGAATACTACTCAGCCATAAAGAGGAATGAATTAATGGCATTTGCAGTTACTTGGATGAGATTGGAGACTTAAGTAAAGTAACTCAGTAATGGGAAACCAAACATCGTGTGGTTTCACTAATATGTGGGAGCTAAACTATGAGGACGCAAAAGCATAAGAAGGATAAAAAGGACTTTGGGGACTTGGGTGGAAGGGTGGGAGGGGGCAAGGGATAAAAGACTACAAATAGTGTGCAGTGTGTACAGCTTGTGTGATGGGTGCAACCAAAATCTCACAAATCACCACTGAAGACCTTACTCATGTAACCAAATACCACCTGTACCCCCAATAACATGGAAAAATTAAAACAAAAAATAAAAATAAAAATCATGAAAATAAAAATAAAATAAAATATAGAAAATTGGTGTTTCAAAAACAAACAAACAAACAAAAAGCAATGGTTACTAAGAGGTGGAAGTGGTCAAAGCAAAAGTAGGCCAGTCAAGACATGTTCAAGGCATTTTGCGTGTTGACTTTCAAATGGAGGGCCAAAGAATGATAACATCTGCTTATAACAGGAGTGTTTTGAGAAAGCAAAGCACAGCTTCAGCAGAAAAATGCCTGGAAAAGCTTCACCAGAGAGTCCTTCTCCACCACAACAATACTCCCACTCATTCATCTCATCAAACAAGGGCAATTTTGTAAGAGTTTCAATGGGAAATTGTTATGCATCTACTTTAAGTCCTTATTTGGCTGCTGCTGACTTCTTTTTGTTTCCTCATCTTAAAAAGATCTGTAAAGGGCACTCATTTTTCTCCAGTTAATAATGTAAAAAAGACCGCAGTGACATGGTTAAATTCCCAGGACGCTCAGTTCTTTAGAGGTGGACTAAATGGCTGGGATCATCACTTACAAAACTGTCTTGACCTTGATGGAGCTTATGTTGAGGAATAAAGTTTATATTTTTTATTTTTATCTTTTACTTCCATTTTTTCCACTAACTTTTTGAAATATCCTCATATTAGTGTAATGGGTGTGTGTGTGTGGTGTGAAAACAAAATTTTCACATTAAAGCATGTCACATTCTATTTTTATTATTTTTAACTTATGATTTTTATAAATAACCATTATTACCAGTGCTAGGCTCCAGGATACTAAAACAAGGCAATGTTGGAAAGAATGTTTCCATACAAAAACCAATATATAACATAAAGATATGAACAGATGAATGAACTATAAATCAACTTCTGCTAAACTGATAATTGTTAGAACTAAAGCTTCAGAAACGTGTAATTTATACCAACTCCTGGATATGGGATATTCCATTGTTGGATTGATGGCCTAAAATAAGAGAAAGATCATTTTTTTCAGAAGTTTTAGAACATGGCTGAAATCCATCATAATACTTAACCTTGAACTCTCAGATATCAGTGCTAATTCATATTTTCTAGGGCAAATATAGGACAAGAGAAACTGCACAGGCAGACTGCTAGTGGGTGGAAAAATGCCCTTTGACTGGGAATCGGGAGACTTGGCTTTTTGTTCTAGATCAGTCACTGCTTTATAGGGTGACCTGAGCAAGTCACTTTAATGTTGTGGATCTTACTTTCCTCATTTGAAAACTACTTGTTTAGTGAAAACTATTAATTATAAACTATGTTCTGTAGTAATAGGCTTCCACAGAGGTGCCACAGAGATCACTGCAGGAGGGACTCTGCGACCTTAATCCCCAACTATGACCCAAGTAGTTCTTTTGTCCACTGGTCTATATATAGGGGCTATTCTTGGGGTTGCATTTGAATAAAAGGTTCTAACGTCTGAGTAAAATGGGGCACTACCAGGCTAAATGATCCTGACTTAGGATACACAACCTGATCAAGGTTCTTCATGTTTTAAGGTTCTGTGATATCTGGATAACCAAAGTAGGTGTTTGTGACATCCTGTAACTTATCTGTCTGTGATATGTTAGCCAACTCTAGGGCTGGAATGATGACGGTAATAGACATGCCCAATGATGAATGCCCTACCATGCCACCTAGGACATCTTACACCTTGATTATTGAATTTAAAAGAGCTTCTGAATCATCAGAGAAAGATCAAATTTGGCTTAATTGTCATTTTACTATTGTATATTTCTATCTATGTGTGGTATATTTAGTGAGGCTCTAAGTATATTTGGTGGGTCTCCAGTAACTAGAATGTTTCATTGACCTATATATGCCATTCCCCAGTTATGCCAGGCAGTTTGAAAGTTTATTGAATCAGACTGAAGAATTTGAAGTTGAGGCAATGCTTCTCACACCTATATAAAAGATGTCATGAGGAAGAACCAGAGAGGAGGAGTGTGTATGAAGTATTGGTCAATTTTTTATACACATATAGTAAAGGCTGATTTATTTGAGGCATAGTGTTATTTCAGGCAATCTGAATTAACTAAGACTAAAAATGGCTGTTCTGAGCTATTACATTTCCAAGTGACTAAAAAACACGTGCATGAAAGCAAAATCTAGATTTTGTCAGAATACACCCAACATCTATAAGAAAATAAGCTGGAGGCATATAGCACATTCTATTTTAAAACATAGTGGCCTCCCTTTGAGAGAAAGTGGTGCTATTAGTGTCATTTTACTTGAGAGAGATAACTTTGTGGCACTAGTGATGCTTTTGTGTGCATTTATCCATTTTTATCAGCCTCTTTATTCCCTATTCATTCATTCATTTTTGCTTTTTACTCTATCTCTGTAGGCCTTAATGCTTTTGATATTTGGCTGTATTCATGTGTTCATGCAATCCAAAGCAGACAGAGCACCTACTGATTCAAAGCAAGGCTCTCTGTTTGGCACTGTTGGGTATATAGAGATGATTAGCCACTCTTCTTAGTATGTTATTGCATTTTAGAAGATAATGTCTTGAAGATAGATTATTGTCTTGGATGAAGCCCGTGATTAAGACTGGAGAAAGAAAGTTGATTACCATATCCAAGATGGAGGCTAAGGGGGAAGACTTGAAGGACGTGGATCCTATACCTCTTTTTTTATTGCACCTTATCTCATTGTATCACATTGATCTGTTGACATATGTCTCTTCCCTATTAGAGTGCCTTGAGAGCAGGTTTTTGACTCAAGTTTAATGGCTAGAACCTAGCACACTTCCTACAGAGTTGGTTATGCACCTACTCAATGAATGACAGACATGTGTCTGAGCTATAACTTGGGAGGGACTGTTCTAGAAAAGTAAAATGTGGTGAATATATGGTACTATGTAGTGTTTTAAACTGTCATTGACATCTAGGAAGAAGATGTTAATTGACTTGGCTTTGAACTGTGGCAGGAAAACATTTAGATCTCGCTCAAATGTTCATGACAGTCTTATTTAAAAGGTAGCCTACATTGTTCTCCTTACTGCTTATTACACAAATGCACATATCCCAGAAATCAAAAGGAATGCTGTGGGATTCCGAAACTTATTGCCATCTGGGCCATGTGTGGCTGAACTATGAAAAGTCATTCAGTCAGCAAGATAGAAATAACATCTGCATAGGCAGACAACTTAGCAGACTCAGACCAGCTTTCCTCTGAAGCCCAGCTGCCATTGTGACTCATGGCAAGTTCCCAGCTTGAAAAAGCAAAGAACTGAAAAGCAGAGGTATCTAACCCAGAGTGGAGACCATAAAGGGCAGGGAGGCACACAGTCAGTCTTCTAACATAACTGAACAAATAGATTTCCTTTAACTCATTTATCTCCATGGAGTCAGGTTGACTGTTGGGCAGAGAAGATGGAGAGTTGGAGGAGAAGAGTGACAGAAACATTTTAATTACAAAGTCAGGTTCGTTATAGAAATGCAAGGCTGTCTCAACAGTTGGTAATCAGTATGATAGATCTCTCAGTATGATAGATTTGAAGTAAGTAGGCCATATCATCAGTAGAAACAGAAAAAAAGCTAATTCTACCTAACTATATGTTTGTAACCATTAACCATTCCCTCTCTACCTCCCCCTGCCACTACCCTTCCCAGCCCCTGGTAACCATTATTCTACTCTCTATCTCCATGATTTCAATTTTTTAAGCTTCCACATATGAGTGAGAATATGTGATATTTGGCTTTCTGCACCTGGATAATTAATAATTTTAAAAATTAAGAAAATAATGCTAACTCTTAAACATGTTGAAGTGCATTTACCATAAACCAATAGTAAACATCATAATAAATAGAGAAATATAAATGGCATTTTCATTAAAATCAGGAACAAGACAGGGATTTCCCCATTGTTACTACTATTCAACACTGTTTTAGAAGTACCCGTTAGTGTTATATGCCATGGAAAAGAAATTAGTTTTATAAATAGGAAAATGACCAAATTATTATTATTTGCATATAGTACCACTATATATCTATAAAATCCAAGAGATTCAACTGTAAAATCATTTGAATGAATAAGAATTTAACTGGGTGGCTTGCTGCAAAATATATATTATTAAACAATTGCTTTTAATTATACTGACACTAACCAGTTAGAAACAGGACAAAATCCCATTCACAAACAAGGTGGTAATTTAAAAAATTACCCAGGAATAGAATTAATTAGGACAATACAATCTATGTGAGATTAATCACAACATTGTATTCAATGGAAAAAAAAACAAAAACAAGAGCTGTAGAAGGTGAGAGACATACCATGCCTCCTGCATGGCAAGAATTATATTATCTTAAGCAGTTAATATTTTTTAAAACTTAAGATCATGATTCTAAAGTTTCTATGGAAGAACACAGGTGCTACAATTGTTAAGGGAATCTTAGGAAAAAAGAAAACTGAAGAAAAAGTGCCCCGTTAGATATGAAATTTAACATAAATGAGAATAATATTGGTCCAAATGTGGACAAGCAAATCAATGGAACAGAATGGAGAGAATACAGATCCAAGTATTTGTGGGAATCTGCTGCATGATAAAAGTGTTATTGAAATCAGTAGCAAAACTGTGACTTTTTCAATATATGGTGTTAGAAGAAAATAAAAATAGAACTGCTTCTTCACAACATATACAAAGGTAAATTCTAGATATATTAAAAGTGATGTAAAAAATAACTACTGAAGTATTAGAAAACGGTATAAAAATATGTATATGTCTGTGGGGTGATGTTCCTTAAACAAGACGTAGATCCATGTTCTTTAAAGAAAAAAAATCTCTACAGATTTAATTATATAAAATTAATCTATTGGAAGAAAATATTTGCATACATCTGATAGAAGAAAGGCTTGATGTTACTAATATAAAAATACTCCTACAAATTCATAAGAGAAAAGAACTACCTAATAGATAAATGAACAAAGGATTTGGATAGGCAATTTAAAGGAGAAATTACAAATTTGTTGAAACATTTATTTGGAATATTATTAGGTTGGTGCAAAAATAATCGTGCTTTTGCCATTTGACAGAGGGAGTAAATTAACACATATGATAAACCCACTGTATGCTAGATACTATGAAAAGTGGAATATATCTTCTCATTTAAGCCTCAAAACTCATCTTACAGGCAGTTAATGCTAATTTATCCATTTTACACATAAGGAAATTTAGGCTTAATGAGTTTGACTAACTCTTCCAAAGTCATGCAGTCCAAAAGTGGCAAAGCTAGCATATTTTCTGGAGATATATTGTACAGCATGGTGACTATAGTTAACATTAATGTGCTAAGAGAGTATATTTTAAATGTTCTCATTCCCCAAAATAATAAGGATGTGAGGTGATATGGACATGGATATGTTAATTAGATTGATTTACTCATTCCACAATGTATACATATATCAAAACATCACATAGTACACTATAGATATACACCATTTTTCATTTGTCAATTAAAAATTAAATTAATTAAAATCTTAAAAAGTGAAATTATACCTTGATTTTAGAACTTCAGATTGGCTCAATAAGGAAATTATCATGGTGGAATAAACCATAGTGATAATAAATACAGTAATTATAAAAAACAATTAATGTTGACTCCTGCACTATCCACAGCCTGGGAAAATGTGCTAGTTGGTGGCATAGTTAGATGAATTTTTAGATCATTAAGAAAATATACCCCAACATTGTTGACATAGAGCTGATAATGCATTATAGTTCAAAGAGGACTTCAAGTAGCCAGGGAATTCAGTCTATTGATTCTGGCTTGACTGCTAACACACAGGGAAAACCTCAGCAAGGCTCTCAGATCCCATGAGGTAGATACATAAGAGGCTTGAATGATTGAACCAGGAGAATGCTGAATGAGGGCTCTGTGTCTACATTGTTCCAGGGTTTTGAGGACAGACCAGTTATTTTCTTAATTCTTGTATTATCAAAGCAGATACTCAGCCTGGCTTAGTAGACTCTGGAGGGTGCACTGTAGTAGAGGGGGCCCTACAGGCTCTTCTCTGTCTTTAACCCTTTATTGTTCAACCTATAAATCATCGAATTTGAGGAAGCCACAGGAGCCATGCTTGTCAGGTTTTTCAATTTTGTTGATGGAGAGGGTGTATGCCAATAAATATTATTCCATTCATTCCTTTCCAAGTTAAAAGTTCATTGGGAAATAAAATTCAAGAGGCGGAGAGATGGAGACAGAATGCCAGAATTATTACTAATAAATCCAACAGAAGAATTTAATTTTAGATCTATAGTGAAAAGGGTTTTCTGACATTTGTACTCTGTCACATCCCCCAACTGTCTCAAGTCCAGATATCAGGACAGCAAACCCAAGGGAAAGGTCGAGCCCACAGGAGCCACTACATTTACCCAGGGTGCTGCCTCTTACTTGATTCAAGGCAGATAGTGACAGAAAAGTATGAATCCTCAGTGCCTTTGACCTTTTTTATTGCAGGGTGATATAGTTTGGATACTTGACCCTGTCCCCAAAATCTCATGTTGAATTATAATCCCCAATGCTGTAGGTGGGGCGTCGTGGAAGGTGTTTCGATTATGGAGGCGGATCCCTTGTGGCTCAGTTTTGACTTTGTTATAGTGAGTTCTCACAAGATCTAGTCATCTAAAAGTGTGTGGCACCTCCGACCCCACTCTCTTGCTTGCTCCTGCTCTTGCCACATGACGTGTCTGTTCTCTCTTTGCTTTCTGCTGTGATTGTAAGCTTCCTGAGGCCCCCCTAGAAGCCAAGCAGATGCCAGAACCATGCTTCCTGTGAAGCCTGCAGAACCATGAGCCAATTAAACCTGTTTTCTTTGTAAATTAACCAGTCTCAGGTATTTCTTTATAGCAAAGCAAGAATGGCCTAACACAGAAAATTGGTACCAGGAGTGGGGTATTGCTATAAAGATGACTGAGAATGTGGAAGCAACTTTGCAACTGGGTAACGAGCATAGGTTGGAAGAGTTTAGAGGGCTCAGAAGAAGACAGGTAGATGAGAGAAAGTTTGGAAACTTCTTAGAGACTGGTTAAATGGTTGTGACCAAATGCAGATAGTGATAGGGACAATAAAGTCCAGGCTACTGAGGTCTCAGATGGAAATGAGGAGCTTATTGGGAACTGGAGCAAATGTCACGTGTGTTATGCCTTAACAAAGAGCTTGGCTGCATTCTGTTCATGCCTTAGGGAATCTGTGGAAGTTTGAACTAACGAGTAATGATTTAATGCATCTGGTGAAAGAAATTTCTAAGCAGCAAAGCATTCAAGAGCTCCCCTGGCTTCTTCTAATAGCCTATGCTGAGATGCAGGAGCAAAGGAATGACTTAAGTTAGAACTTATATTTAAAAGGGAAGCAGAGTGTAAAAGTTTGGAAACCTTGCAGCCTGGCCCTGTGGCAGAGAAAGAAAAAGCTCTTTAGGGAGAGGTATTCTAGCAGGCCACTTGCTAGAGGTATTTGCTTAACTAAAAGTGAACCAAGTGATAATATCCAAGGCAATGGGGAAAAGGCCTCAAAGGCACTTCAGAGACCTTCCCAGCAGCCTGTCCCATCACAGGCCCAGAGGCCTGGGAGAATGGAATGGATTCATGGGCCAGGCCCAGGGCTTCACTGCTCTGCACACCCTCAGGACACTGCACCCCGTATCCTGGTCACTCCAGTTCCAGCTGTGGCTCAAAGGGGCCCAGGTACAGTTTGAGGTACCACTTTGGAGAATGCAAACCATAAGCCTTGGTGGCTTTCATGTGGTGTTAAGCCTGTAGGTGTGCAGAATGCGAGTGAAGAATGCTTGGCAGCCTCCACGTAGATTTCAGAGGATGATGAAAAAAGCCTGGGTGTCCAAGGAGAAGTCTGCTGCAGGGGCAGAGCCCCCACAGAGAACATCTACTAGGACAGTGCACAGGGAAAGTGTGGAGTCGAAGGCCCCACACAGAGTCCCCACTGGGGTGCTGCCTAGTGGAGCTGTGGGATGGGGACCACTGTCCTCCAGACCCGAGAATGTCAAATCCACCAGTAGCTTGCACCCTACACCTAAAGAGTAGCTATGTGGGCTGTATCCTGCAAAGCCACAGAGGTGGAGCTGCTCAGGGCCATTGGAGCCGACTCCTCCCACCAGCATGCCCTAGATGAGGGACGTGGAGTCAAAGGAGATTATTTTGGAGCTTTAAGACTTAATGACTTCCTTGCTGGGTTTTGAACTTGCATAGGACACATAGCTCCCTTTTTTAAATGCTGGAATGAGTTAAGACTTTGAGGGACTGTTTGGAAGGCATGATTGTATTTTGCAATGTGAGAAAGACATGAGGTTTGGGAGGGGCCAGTGGTGGAATGATATAGTTTAGATAATTGTTCCCACCCAAATCTTATGTTGAATTGTAAGCCCTAATGCTGGAGATGGGACCTGGTGGGTGTATAGATCATGGGGTAAGATGTCTCATGGATCTGTGCTGTCATTGTGATAGAATTCCCTTGAGATCTTGTCATTTAAAAGTGTGTGGCATCTCATACCTCATTCTCTCTCTTCCTTGCTTCTGCTTTTGCCATGTGATGTGCCTGCTTCCACTTTGGCTTCTACCATGATTGTAAGCTTCCTGGGTCTTCCCTAGAAACTGAGAAGATGCCAGCACCATGCTTCCAGTGAAACCTGTAGAACTGTGAGCCAATTAAACCTGTGTTCTTTGTAAATTACCCAGTCTTAGGTATTTATTTATAGCAGTGCAAAAATGGCCTAACAAACAGTAAAATATACACAACATAAAATTTACCTTTGAACTATTTTGAAGTATACAATTAAGTGGCGTTTTGTGTATTCACAATATTGTATAACCACAACATCTATCTAGTTTTAAGCATGTTTATTACCCCAAAAGAAAACCCAGTACCCATAAAACAATTACCTCCCCCTGCAACTTTCCTTCCCCTAAGACCCTGGCAAGCTCTATTTTATCTCTATGGAGAATTTGCCTGTTATGGAAATTTCATATGAATAGCATCATATAATACGTTGCTTTCTGTGTCTGGCTTTCACCATTTAGCAAAATGTTTCCAAGAGTTCAACCATGATGTAGCATGTGACAGAACTTTCTTAATTTTTAGAACTGCATAGTATTCCATAGTGTGCATATACCACATTTTGTTTATTCATTTATCTGTTGATGGACATTTAGGCTGTTTCCACTTTTTGGCTATTGTGACTAGTGCTGCTATGAACTTTTGTTTTCTAGTATTTGCTTGGATACCTACTCTCAATTATTTGGGGTAGCTACCTAGCAGTGGAATCTCTGGGTCATATGGTAATTCTATGTTTAAGTTGTTGAGAAAGCACCAGACTGTTTTCCACACTTGTGGCTTTAAAATATTGATTAGCAGCCAGGCGCGGTGGCTCACACCTGTAATCCCAGCACTTTGGGAAGCCGAGGCGGGCAGATTACCTGAGGTTAGGAGCTCGAGACCAGCCTGGCCAACATGGTGAATCTCCATCTCTACAAAAAAATACAAAAATTAGATGGGCGTGGTGGCAGTCACCTGTAATCTCAGCTACTCGGGAGACTGAGGCAGGAGAATCGCTTGAACCTGGGAGGCGGAGGTTGCAGTGAGCCGAGATCGTACCACTGCACTCCAGCCTGCGTGACAGAGTGAGACTCCATCCCCACCCCAAAAAATATTGATTAGCTTTCCCTAATTGAAAAGTGTAGCCCAGTGGATGTGCCCCACTAATTAGATAACTTCCTCCTCCTTGGGGTGGGGTAAGTCACACGTGGGTATAAAGCCAGGATGTTACTACACCTGAAGTTCCTTCACATGTACACATAGGGCAGGGAAAAAGAGCATGCCATCTTCAACAGATGACATACAGCTGGGAGCAATAACTGACATCTAGCTATTAAACACAAACTTCTTGAAGACCTATAATGTACCAAAAATTGTGGCAAACATTGTGGATCCAGAAACAAGGAAAATTTTCTGTCCTCCATAAGCTCAGATTCTAAAAGCTCAGCACTAATTTTTAATGAAATCGTAATGCACTAATTAGAATCCATGATACATTTAAAAATCCAATTATCTGAAATACAAATTTAACATTATACAGGATGTCTCTCAATGATAAGTGACCTCACTCTCACATTACGTCAGTTCATAAAATATGTAGAGGACCATGTCCAAAAAATTACACATAATTCAGCTAAGATGGGCACTGCACAAAATTGAATAAATTACAGTGGTTCATCTGTCTTTAAAATAATATTTAAATTAAGAAACCAAACTAATCACTAGCTGAACTTTATTATTAAAATCAAATTTTTTTACATAAATGCATGTTAATAGCTAGACAACATACACTGCAATAATTGCATTATATTTGTCAGTTTCGATTTACAACTGAATTTACCATCATCATGTAAAACATGAATCTGTCCCTAAACTCCTGAGAGCAGGCATTACCAATGAGCTGATTATATCTCCACCTACTCCATTTAACCATCGTCAGGCACTACCTGAAATATTATACCAACACAGCACTCCATTCTTGGGACGATTCCTGGTCCAAATGATTCATTTCTCATGGATCTGCCTCGACATACCCAAACCCATGTTCCATATCATTGGATATCACATTAGTGTGGGCCACAGAGAACACCCATCTCTTGCTAAGAACAACAGCACTATTCTATAGACAGCATAGCTCTGGCTTTTGAAATGGAAAGAAACACATGTAACCATGCCGTCTTTATTGCTCTGTGTAAGTTTTATTTAAGCTCTTAGGTAATTTAGATATACCCATTCTTCTAGTTAATGGCTAACAGCCCAGTATTGTCAAATACCATGATGAAATATTCTGACAGATCTGCAGTTTTACACATGTGATTGAATGTTCAGACTATTTTCTCTCCATGACAGGCTACTAAATACCATACATAATTTGAGTATTTTTGACAGAAGAATGAATATCATTTTCTTTCTAGGGAATACATGCCTTTGAGGTTTATTACCCGAATTTGAACACATTCTTATAGTGGATTTTCCATATTGTTCTTCCACCAACAATTATTAAGGGTTGTGATGTTGTGTTCAAATGCCAGCTTATACATTAAATTAAATTCAAGTTGATGTGGTTAATGTTATTGGAAAATACCTATTAGGCTTGCTTGAAAAATGTTAGGAACTGTGATTGCATTTAGAACACAGAATCAGACTTATGGAAGCAACTGAGTTCTATTAAAGTACCTGAGTTTATGTAGAAGAGCAAAGCTAAAATGTGACTAAATGCAATGCTTAAAACACACTAATACCAGTTAAATGGACAGGTACCTGTAGTAATTAATAAAAAAGGAAGTTCATCTAGAATATAATTTTAGGTGTCAATAGGAGGAGTCCATCCTGCAGAAGAGATTCAGATAGAAATTCTACTTCCAACCTAGATAACCATGTATTAGTATCAGTGCCTTTGTATGCACGTTATAATCTTAGCTAATCCTCTCGAGTGCTATCTCATTCGTTTAAATGGGTTATAATAGAAAATGGATCTGCTCATTCTATTCTACATAATAGGAAATTAAAAAAACAACATCCTTTGTTGTTTAAGCATACATATTATATTGGTCTACTGAAGGTTGTCTAAGCTTCCATTTTCTTAGACAATCTTTTTTTTTCTTCAATTTCTATTTTAAGTTCAGGGGTACATGTGTAGAATGTGCAGGTTTGTTACATAGATCAATGTGTGCCATGGTGGTTTACTGTACAGATCATCCCATCACCCAGATATTAAGCCCAGCATCCATTAGGTATTCTTCCTGATGCTCCCCACCCCCACCCCCACCTCCGACAGGCCCCAGTATGTGTTGTTCCCCCGATGTGTCCATGTGTTCTTATCATTCAACTCCCACTTATAAGTGAGAACATGTGATGTTTGGTTTCTGTTCCTGCATTAGTTTTCTGAGGATAATGGCTTGCAACTTCATCCATATCCCTGCAAAGGACATGATCTCGTTCCTTCTTACGGCTTCATAGTATTCCATGGTGTATATGTACCACATTTTCTTTATCCAGTCTATCATTGATGGGCATTTAGGTTGATTCCATGTTTTTGGTATTGTGAATGGTGCTTCAATGAACATACATATGTGTGCATGCATCTTTATAATAGGATAATTTATATTTCTTCAGGTGTATACCTAGTAATAGGATTACTGTGTCAAATGGTATTTCTGCATCTAGGTCTTTGAAGAATTGCCACACTGTCTTCCACAATGGTTGAACTGATTTACACTCCCACCAACAGTGTAAAAGTGTTCCTTTTTTTCCACAATCTAGCCAGCATCTGCTGTTTTTTGACTTTTTAATAATAGTCTTAGGCAAATCTTGATCTTCTCCTACCCCTCCCAGGATTTTGGTTTTTAAGTGTCTTTTGATGTTGAAGATTTAATCTACGTTCTATTTCTAGCTACTGTGCATCTCTGTTTTCCTCCATCTTTAACTGCCTCTCCCCTTACACAGGTGATCCTTAAATGAAACACAATTCCTTATTTTGTGAGTCTCTCAATTCACTTTTATGACTGGATATTGTTTCCAAATTCCTTGGCAGGTTTAGTTACTACAGTGATTAGATGAGGCCATGATGTGGCCAGGCATTGGAATCAGACCAGAGGGCAAGTTACTCAACTTCTCTGTGCTTCACTTTCCTCAGCTGTGAAAACAGCCTAATGATAGTACTTACCTGATAGGACTATCATGAGGATTAAATGGGATAAAACACTTAAACACTTTATATAGTCCCTGGTAAGTGTTCAACTAATGTAACAAAAGACGTTGGTGAACATTAGGGTTCCTCATCGATAAGTTCTCTCAGGCCATACTGTTAAACAAACCACTCAGACAGTATCTCATTGATTTATTTTAATTTGTTTGAAAATGTAAGTATACAACCTTTTCAAAACGTTTTCCCATCTCTAGTCTTCTGACATGTCTCATATTTTTCACCTTCCCTTGCATTATAAAGGGTCATTCAGAAATCTGATCTGCAGGTGTTCTCTTTGCCTGGGATGCCATCTAAATGTATCAGGAGACTTAGTTCATTCATAATATATTGATAGAATGCCTGCTATGTGACAGTTGCTGTTCTAGGGATATAGGGTGAAAAAAACAATATCCATGACTTCATGAAGCTTCAATCCCGGTGATTAGAAATCTCTTAAATAGCCAGGGGTTTGTTTCCAATCTCTTTGCCTAGCTTTGTCTTCCTTATTCCACCCCACTCCATTATTCGGTTACAAACTACCTTAGTTGTACCTTTTCCAATCTTTGGATCATTACCTATAATGAAGAATACATAAGCAAAACAGTAGTTGAAAATACCTGTTTTCCTTCTCTTCTGGTTATAGCATGCTGTCGTTCCCAAGAACAAGCATACGAGTTTCTCTTATTTTTTTCTGGAAAATATAAAACACATCCTTTTTAGGAAAGCCTCACCTTATTCTAGGCTTTAATATTTCTGACACTGTGTTAAGGGCTTCAGAAATTCTTGATGTAAAGGAAAGGGCTTTGCCTTGAGGCTCAACTGAACTTAAATCTAAACTTAATTGCTTCTTAGCAATGTGTGTGACCCCTGGCAAATCATTTACCTTTCTGAGGCTTAGTTTCCTCATTTTTAGGTAAGGATAATGAATGCCACTTTGTGGGGCTGTCACGAACGTTAAATGAAAGAATGTCTATAAAGCACTTTGTACAGGCCTAGCACAAAGTAAGTGCTCAATAAACATTAGCTATTTTTAGCAAGAGCCACCCAGTAAAGAAAGCTTGGTTTCAAATCTCTGTTCCAAGCTTACTAGCTGATTAACCTTCAGCAAGTTGCTCATCTTCACTGAATATGGGCTTCCCTTTCTGTAAAATGAAATTTAATATCTACTTATCTGAATAATTGTTCTAATGATTAAGTGAGAAAAATATAATGACATCGTGCAGAACATATTCCTTCTACTTTTATGTCTTTTGTTCACTACCAAATTTTTCAAGGCCTTGTATCCAGCCCTGGGAGAATAATATAGACATGATCTCTTGCCCTTTTGGAGAAAGAAAAATTATGTATTATATGATTACAAATGATGTGAAAATTTTATGAGGGAAATAAGCAGTGCTGTTCTAGAGAATAAAGGTTGTTTAATTTAAATCAGAGGAGAGGACTTCGTTAAGAGATGACATCCAAACTGAGATCCAAATGATAAGAATCTAGCAATTGGAAGAACATTTCAGCCAGAGGGGACAGCATGTAGAAAGATCCTGAAGTGGAAAGAGCTTGGCGTGTTCAATGAGCTAAAAGAAGCCTGATGTCCTGATTATTTTGAGATAATATACCTATCCTTTATTTAGAAAAGTAAGGAAGAGTTGTTGACTTTATCAAATAAACTAGAGAAGTCAAGGGAGTGAGGGCAGGTAGGAAGGTTTTAAAAGGTGGTCATGGTAAGCTTTCCAAAATAATATCAATATTTTATCAGTTGGGGGTCCCGACAGGAAACAGGTGGTACATGCAAAGTGGGTAGCTAGAGGATAATGTAATAAAGGGATATATACAAAGCTGTGGTCAGGGTTTAAGGTTAATAGTTAAAGAAAGCCAACAAAGGAGAAGGAAGCATCCCAGGACAAGCAACAGCAGGGGTGGATTATCACCCTGTGTGTTGATGAAACTAGGAGTGGGGGTGGTTACAGAGCTTGGAGAGGGCAGCAGCTGCATGGAGAAGGCCTGCTAAGGCTTTTGGTAGAGGAACATAACTGCTATCAATCTGTAGTCCAGAACCAAGGGATCTAGTGGTGGGGACACATACCCTGCCCTTCTTTCACTCTCTTGCCAGTACCTCCTATTGGGCATACTCAAGTGGAAGCCAGAGGGAAAAGGGAGTTGGTTTGATGTAGTCTGTAGAGATCAGTCTTCTGGGGCACACAGAATGTGGAGAGGGGTGGAGTATAGATCCAGAGAGACAAATTCAAACTATCCATCACAATATCTAATATATAATTGTGCTAGGCTGAATAATGCCTTCCCCGAAGATGTCCATAGCCTAATCCCTGGAACAGGTGAATATATTACCTTAAATGGTAAAATGGACTTTGCAAATGTGATTAAGGATTTTGAGATGGGGAGATTATTCTGGAATATTTGGGCAGGCCCAATGTAATTGTAAGGGTTTTATAAAAGGGAGGCAGACAAGAGAATGAGATGTGCCCATGGATGCAGAGGTCAGCGTGCTGTAGAGTTGTGAGCCAAGGAATGCAAACAACCTCTTCAAGCTGGAAAAGGTAAGAAAATAGATTCTTCCCTAGAGCTTCCAGGAGAAACACAGTCTGCTAACACCTTGATTGTAGCCCAGAGACCTGTTTTGGAATTCTGACCTCCAGAACTGCAAGAATAAATTTGTGTTGTTTTCAGACACTAAATTTACGGTAATCTTTTTTTTATAGCACCAATAGGAAACTAATAAAATAGCTTTCTAATTCTATACTGTTTTTTACTACTGTCAAGCATGCTCATGAACATTACCTCTTTCAATATTCACAGCAATTCTGTGAGGAAGGAATTATTTTCTTTAGTATATGGAGAGAGAAAGTGAGGGTCAGAGATTTGAAAAGTCTTGCCTATAGTGTTAGCACATGATACAGCTAGAGATGAAACTCAGCTTTTTTGACTCCAAGTGCAGTGTCCTTTTCCCTCAATACACTAAATTTTTTTTCTGCAGAGAAGCAGCAGAAGAAAGTGAGGCTTCAGGGAGATGTGGGACAAATAGGTGGTTCAGTATATTGTGGTAGAAGAGTTGTCTCCATTGGAGCTAACAGATTCTACTGCTTGATCTGACCTACCCTCAGATTCAGAGTATCAATGCTCACTGAAACCCATGTGATGTGGTTTGGCTGTGTCCCCACTCAGATCTCATCTTGAATTGTAACTCCCACAATTCCCATGTGTGGTGGGAGGGACCCAGTGGGAGGTACTTGAATAATGGGGGTGGGTTTTCCTCGTGATAGCTAATAAGTCTCATGAGATCTGATGGTTTTAAAAATAGTTCCCCTGCACAAGTTCTCTCTCTTTGTCTGCTGCCATCCATGTAAGACGTGTCTTGCTCCTCCTTGCCTTCTGCTATGATTGTGCCACCTCCCCAGCCATGTGGAACTGTAAGTCCATTAAACTTCTTTCTTTTGTAAATTGCCCAGTCCCGGGTGTGTCTTTATCAGCAGTGTGAAAATGGACTAATACACTATGCTTGATGCAAGGCAGTGGTTTTCAAACCCATGTTTGGAGCAAGCCCCAGAGACCTAGGGCTTTTGAGGAAAAGGATGTGGGGTGATGGGGTTCTTTCAACCAGAGAAGCTCTATGCTTATCTATTTTTTTAACTAATTGACTTTGATGTAGGCCACATTTCAATTTACAAAAACAATTCTGGAGCTAAAAAGAAGTTTGAACATAATGGTGGACATTCTGCAGACTTTCACTGTAGATGATAAGAAGAAGTAGAAACTCCAGGGTGATTTTCAGTCAAACTCCATAGAACTCAGAGAAAGGAGGATGAGGTAGAGCAGAATTCTTGGAGACCCCCAAGCACAAGCTGGCTGTGAGAAGCAGCAGAATGTCATATATATGACAGCATCTGGGCTCTTATTTGATTTTTAAAGTAGATTATAACATTTGGAACTCCATATCCTGTGAGGCTTAAACACATTTGTGATGGCAGGGTGTTTCTGTTGCATTGGCAAAGGTCAAAATCAATAGAATTTGCAAATGTTCCCCTATGTCATAGGTCGGGTGCACTATTATTCCATAGATCACTAGTGACTTTCTCTGTGATCTTTAAGCATTTGTTTGACATAAAAATGACTTTTAAGGTTTACTTACTGGTCCCTTGGCAAACTAAGAACACTTCCTATCTCTAATGCTTTAAATAAATCATCTGAAATTATTGCACATTGAGCTGTTACTTTGACTGGCTGCTGAGAAATGTGCTTGAGTTTTAAAGGACTTCTCTTTTGGAGGTTGGTGAGTGGGTGAAGAAACTCTTTTTTTGTCTGCTCATCTAGAAATGGTCTTTCTGAATGAAATGAGCACATCAGAGAGCTATGTCCCTGAAATGCTCCTCAACCCTCCTAAGCCCACCTTCTCTGAATTGTACTTCAGTATTAGGTGCTGGACCTCCAATAGAGAACACTCCAAAAATTCTTCATCACAGACTTGTCATTGTGTTTATGGTAGGGGTGGTATTGGGAGCATTGTCCAGAATATCCCAAATACACTTTAGAAGAACCCGTGAAAGGAAAGAAGTTCTCTCAGACCTCATTGCCAGGAAAAGCTGTGTTTCTCTTCAGCAACTAGTGTGTTTTTAAGCTTATGCGTATTTGAAATTTTGTTATTCAGTGGCCAGACCCACTAAATAACAAAACCATAGCTGCATATTAGATATGCGTGAATGCATGGCCCCACTCTCAGGAACTTAATTTTTCAAATGGTGAGGCTAATTTTGCAAAAACCCTCTCCTCTCACCCTCCTCCTGATTCTAATATGTAGCTAACGTTGAAGATCACTATTATAACAAAATAGTCTCTGTGATTTAGTCACTGGAAAACTCAAAATCAAGTCTGGGGCATTTTTGAACAGTTATACGGTACTGGATGTGCCTTCTGAGTGTGGTTCTGATCTGGGCTTGATCATAGTGACATGTTCTGATTTACTCTTCCTCCTAATTTCTTTACCTATTTTTTAAATCAGTTTTTCATTATGTATTTATTAGATCTGCTTCAAATGATTTTGAAATGAGGCAATAGATAGATTGGTAGATGGAGAGATGATAGATAGATCATTGCCAAGCGATGTTTATACTGCGTCTAGTTACTGCTAGGGCATTTTTCTACCCATTAGATACAGCAAATTGAATGATATGGGCCAATCCTGCTGCAGAAATTATAGAAAACATTGTCTTTTGTGTTGTTATTGTGAAAACATTCCCACAGTTCTTTCATGTTTTAATAAAAAATGAAGAATTATTGCCAATAGCTTTAAAAAGTAAAGAAAAAGGAAATTTAAAAAGTAATTCCTAATTCCAATCCCCCATCATCACAAAACCTTTGATTTTTTCAGAGCACTTATCTATCCTTAGAAGACTTCTATTTAAGCAAAATAAATAGGAGTAGAAAAATCAACAAGTGAAGTATTTAAGAAAAAATAAGCCCAGTCTTCAAGATGCTTGGAATCCGCATTTGCTACTTGCAAATCACATAAGAAGAACAAGCCACTTATTTTAGTGACTTCATGCTGGGCTCCAGACACCGTAGCCTATGAGATCTCTAAAACTGGGCCCCTATTTACTTTTTCAACTTTCGAGCCATTCACCACTTCCCCTCCCCTCCATTCCCACATACAACTCTAGTCAGGATAAACATATTTTAGTTTCTAGAACATGGTCTTTCTTCTGGGTCTTCATACATGTTGTTACCTCTGGATCACATTCTCTCCTCACTTCACCCATTCACCTAGCTAACTCCCCCTCATTCTTTCTATGTTTTGCCTTAGATGCCATTTCCTGCTGGAGCTTCTTTGAGTTTTCAGACTTGCTTTCCTGCTGTAGGTACTTTTTCTATTGAGCCACTTTCGCAATGAATGGTGATTACTTAGTGAACATCTGTCTCTTCTGTTAGATTATAGGCTGTGGACGCTGGCTTTGTCACTGTATTTCCAGCACCTAGCCCAGTGCCTGGGACAGAGTAAGTACTCAAAGCATGTATTTTGCTGTTGTTATTATAAGGTTTATGTTTTTCATGTTTGAAAGGCACTTGGAATATGTCAATAATTCTGATAGAAGTCATTTTTAGAGAAGGACGCCATAATCATTCAGTGAGAGAACACAGAATGCTCAGACAGTATGTGGACCCTGTAGCTGGACATTACTTTTCCCTGCTGATGGTTTTCTCTTCAGATATTATGTTAGAGATTATAATAAGACATGTAGCAATGGAGAGAAATCAGCTCATCCCAAACTAATTTTCACTTTTAGTTAACACTTGCTCTATGCAAGAAAAGGTCATATTAGTTGGTAGCTTGAATGCTTCCAAGACCATTGCCTATTTCAATGCTTCAATGCTTCAAAGCTTCAGAAGCTCTGCCCTGTGCTGCAGTCATTTGGTGTAGAAGTGGAAGGTGCCTGAAATATGACAGTTAGGGGTTAGAAGCACAGAGTCGGGTGTTATAAAATGTCACGTATGTTTACATGGCTTTTTTTTCAGTACAATTTTGATTATTTCCTTGTAAGCAAGACCCTGTAGTATATTGAAAATAGCTCTGAATTTGTAGTAAAAACTTTTTCATCTTTCTACTTCCTAACAGTGTTACTTTGGACAGGCCAATACGTCACTCTGAGCTCTGATTTCCTTATCTCTAAAATGGGGGCAGTGACATAAGCTTCATACTAACCTGGTGAAAATTCTCTTGTACCTAAGTCAGTGATTGATAAAGGTCTATTAAATACAAATGTCAAGGAAAGACTTACCTCATTGGAAGGAATAAGTGTGACCTCTCTGGCTTTCCTCTTTTGCAAAGTTTGTGAATGCATTTAATCATTTTTATTAGTAGTAGTATTACTTATTTACCCCTCTGCAAATCAGTTATGAAAAGAAAAATGTCAAATGTAACTTACCTTTCCAAAGAAAATTGATTTGTTAAAGCAATAGTTGCCAGAAACTCCAATTTTGCTCTGATTTGATATGATCCAGTACAAGCTAGGAGTTTCCTCACAGAGCTGATGGGAAAAGGAAGAGCCAAAAAAAATCTCTCCAAATTAGCCCTTGAATGTGAGCTGTAGTTTTGTTTTTGTTTTTGTTTTTTGTGTTTTTTTTTTTGTATAATTGGATATTCTGACTTTGGTCTTCTAATTATTTTACCAGGCCAGGAAAGGATAGCTGACAAATAAGCCTGATTCTTCCTTGGCACCAACAAATTCAAAGAAGAACCGAAAGTCCATTGAAGTTCTCCTTGTTTCCTTTGAAATGCTTGTGATATGCCTCCTGAGACTGCAAGGTTATTAACTTGCAGCAGGAAGGTGGTAGAGAACTGAATAAAGAAACATCCATCCATCTCAGTTGTTGTGGTTCTTCTGTCATTCAGACCCCAGCAGAGCAGGAAGCAGTGAGCTGGAAAGTGCATACATTGGTTTTTCCTTGCTTCTACTGAAGGATCAAAACTCCTTAGGCCACTCAGTGACTTGGTTGATGCCTTCCTTCTTCCTACCTTTGCCTTTCAATATCTAAGCCAAGTTGCCCTTTGTTTATGTCTCTGGGGTTTTTTCTCTTTCCTTCTCAGAATGTCTTTTCCTCATTTACTCTTGTTCCCAAACAACTCTTTGTGTAATCTAGCTGGGAACATATTATATGCTCATTGGCTGCTTAGGTATAATACAGAGGCATAGTGATAGAAGTATAGAGATAAATGGGTTCTCAGAGACCATCCTAACAGTTATACTTGGTGGTTTCCAAGCTGCTTCAAAAGAACCCTATAGGTGTATTCTGAAGGAATCCCAAAGGTTTTATAAAAAGGAAGTTGGTGGAAGATGGGTGGTTTGGTGTCCAAGGAAAGTTAAACAGAAAGGGCTATGGGCAAGCCATCATCACTTCCACCAAAGAAGTTCCATTTTAATCTGTATCTTATATTTGGCATTAGCAAATATTTAGATAAAGAGTTCTGTGGCCAAAACAATTAGTGAGGAAAGCATCTGCTTAGCCCTGTTACTTATCTGTAGAGGGGTAGGGACCTAAGTAATGTTAATAATGTTAACATTTAGTGTTAATATTATTTTGTACCTGCTGTGGTTGCATAGATGCATTTTCTGTTTTCTCAGCTGGAATGTGAACCCATGAAGATCCCGGCCTAGGTTTGCTGTCTTTATGAATAGACACCTGGTCCGTTCTTGTTGGGCATAACTCTGTCTTATGGATTGACTGCTATTAAACTTTTTGGAGCTGTCCTTTTTTAATAATCTAATCAGAGTTGTAGAACCACTGTTATAAAATACATCTGTAAACAGCACAATTTACATATTATTTCAAGGAGTTCTGGTGTCACTGAAGTCCAGCTATGCACTTTGAGCATAAGAAACCTGGCAGGAGAGGCTTCTTGATTTACCATACAAACTTCTGGAGCATGGTTTTTTTTTCCCCCGATCTTTAGAACTGCCCGATATCGGAATTGGAATGGGCTACTTCATGACAGACTCAATGCTTGATTCCTTTGCATCAACCCAGAACATATTTTAGATTCGATTGTTTCCAATTTCTACATATGTTTCCTTGGGCAAATCACTTAATTTATCAGAGTCTCAGTTTTCTTATCTGTAAAATGGGAGTAATGATATTGCCTACTTTATAATGACCTTGTAAAGTTGTTGGGAGGAGTTAATTAGGTGGGCATAGAGTAGATGGTAAAAACGTCAGTTCCCTAAAATTCCTTATAATTTATTACAGAAAATACAATCTGTCTTGTGTGGGAAATTGAATTAGATGCTCTTGGGTCCCTTATAATGCTGAGATTCTTTGTTGGTTCATCCTTTCTGCTTTGTTTTGTCAAATAATCCAGAAGCTATTGCCCTTTTGCTTTGGATTTACTTTCAAATGGGTTTTAGGTATAGAATCTTGGGAAATTATTGGGTTTTTTTGGCCTCAAAATCCAGCTTAAAAATGTTTTACAAATATCTTCAGCTGCTTTGAAGGGATTTTACATCTTTATTGTAAAGTGGCTCTGAGTGTCCCTGAGGAAGATGAAATTTTGACTAAATTGCTGACATGTTGCACTTTGTAGCCAAATTGTCTAGGGAGATACACATTTATAGTAGACAGTGTACGCTTAGAGTTTGTGATGTACTTTGGCTTCAGGCTTTTAAATAAGTCCGCCAAGGCCTGTTCCAAAAACCAGATCTTTAAAATGTATACCTTTTAACATGCCTCTGGTGGACTGTGCTTCCCTGGATTCAAGCCCTCCCTTTTAACCTGGGCTAGCATTTGACTAATTGAGTGTGGCAGAAGTGACAATGTATGACTTTGTAGGCTAAATCATAAGAAGACTTGCAACTTCAGTCTCTGTTTTTTGGAATGTTTATTCTGGGAGAAGCTGGGAACCAGGTAAGAAGTCTGACTGTCTCCTCCACCATGTTGGAGAAACTTAAATAGGAAGAGGCCACATGGAGGGAGAGAGATGTCTGACCAGCCCTTAGCTGCTCTAGTCGTCCCAGCTGAGGTGCCAGAAACTTGAGTAAAATAGCCATTTTAGACATGCAGCCCTGGTGGCTGCAATTGCAGAAGAGATCTATCTAAGAACCTCTTAGTTTGGCCCAGTTAACCCACAGAACTGTGAGGTAATATAGTAAAATGTTGTTTTGAATTACTAGTTCTGGGTGGTTTTTACACAGCAGTAGATAACTGAAACAGATGCCTAAATTACACATCGTTTGCAGGCACATATAAATACAAATACTGGTGAATTGTTTGAAGCTACCACCACAGTGTCTGGTAGGATTGTTAGAGGTCCTGGAGCTTCCTAATAATTAGGCCAGCTTTCGTTGCCATTTACTCAAGTCGTTAAGGCTTAGCTGCTCAGATCAAGAAAATCATTTGTTATTAGGTTCAAGGCCATTGAGACAAAAATCCAGCTTTTATCTTTCCCATTGGACTCTTTGGCATCCAAATTTTCACTTTATTTCTTATTCTTAAGTTATATGGAGGATTTTTGCCGTGGTTCTCCCAAATTACTTGCCAGGCTAACTCTGTCTAACTTTTAAAACTAGGGGTTGGCAAAGTAGGGCCTGCAGACAGTCCACATGTTTTTATAAGTAAAGTTTTATTGGAGCATGCTTATTTGTTTACATAGGTCTATTTCTGGATTTGCACTATAATTGCAGAGTTGAATAGTTGTGAGAAAGATGGTATGGTGTACAAAACTAAAATTATTTACTATCTAACCTTTACAGAAAATTTGCCAAACCCTGGTCTTGACTATTGAACTAACTGGTTAATGATATTTGAGATTATGTGCAGTATCATAGAGTCAGTTTGAGATCTTGACTTCATGATAATGTTCTTCTAATTTCATCTTTGCTGGGGACCACCAAGCAGGTAAATTGAGCCTCATATAACATATGTTAAGTACCTACTGTGCAATAGTTACTGTAGGAGAGCCAGAGATCACCTCCAGCCCTACTTTAGCTCTTAGTGGGCTCTTCAGCTGGATCTAGAAACCAAATTGACACCAGGCAGATTAACAAGATAAAAACAGACACATTTTATTAGTTTTACATGTACTGGGGATCTTCTTAAGAGAGTGAAGTCTAAACAAGTGGCCAAAGCAAGATGCTTATACATTTTCTAGAGAAAGAGCAATAAATTTGAAAAGAAATGATAGGACTAAGAAGATCTGGATAGGGCAGTAAAATTTCCTAGAGGAGTCACTAGGAGATATATTACGGGTGTAAAACAGGTGGAAGATATGAGTTACTTCATTAGGTATGTTTATTCATGTCCATGGGGGCCATCAATTCCAAGTGTCTGGTAATAAGGACGGTTTTCTCACCCTGGTTTAGAGAGGGTACACCTTCCAGAGGAATCTTCATGGCTTTCACGGCTTGCTGAATGCAGGAAGAGCCAGGTTTCTGAAACTACAATTTCTCCAGTGTTTTCAATTCGAAATAATCAATTTACTTACCTGGCATATTTTGGAGTGGCACTCCTTCAGTACCATGATATATGCTTTCTTTTATGCCATTGATTGCTACATATAATAATCCTGTGAGATTGATATTTCTGTCTCCATTTAACAGTAAGGAAATTTGAGACTTTGAGAGAAAAAAATGATTTCCTTAAGGTCATATAGCTACTGACATGGCTAGGCTAGGACATGAACCCAGTCCATGGGCCCAGTATTGGGTTCTTTATTCTATACTAGTGCTTTAAAAACTTTTATTTCATTATTTTATTGTATGTATATATTTATGTAAGAATGTATGTATTTGGCAGTGGAATCTTATTTTACTTAAAAAAAGCTACCAACGATTCTATCCAATGTGTATGAAACAGATTAAAGTAGAACTTATTTGATTAAAGTGCTCCTGTGATCATACACCTCTTCTTTGCAACACACACACACACTCACTCTCTCTCTCTCTCACACACACACACACACACACACACAGACACAGACACATGCTCTCTCTCCCTCTCTCTTCTGCCTTAACTTAAACATATGGTGGACCTTTTCAGGACCTATAACAAAAGATAGAATGACATGAAGTTTGGACCATCATAATTCAGTCTTTCTTTTCCTCATAGCACAAACACCTGATTGCTCTATTGCCTCAATTCCAGGAATGTCCAAGGCATTCCATACAATCGAAATAAGAAGTCAAGGATTACTCTATTTGTTTGTGTGAGGTGTGGCTGCTTTAATCACTTCCAAGCTCCAGATTTTCCCATCAAATCCAAGGTAGTCTCAATACCATTTTTTTCACAAACTTATTTTTAGCTTGGCACTTCCATGTGGATGGGGTTTTATATATAAATACTAAAAAATATGTTTATAAAGATATTTAGTGAAATCAGAAATCTTTTTAGTGTAATGCTAATAAAAGAGCTCTATATACTGCAGTCTCAGCTTTCCCTGCATGATGTATTTAAGTGGAGATGTGTGTGTTAGCTTACTTACTCCTAGACAAGTACAATTGGAGGAACCTGTGCTTAAATAGTGTTAGTGATCTCTGGGTGGAGGGGTTCTGTGTGACTGATACTGTCTGCCTTAGAACATTTTGTATTGTCCATTCTTTTGAAAGCATGTAGAAATGATTTGCCAAAAGTAAGTATCTGTGTATACTTTCTTGTGACACTTTGTGATATTGTTTCAAAAATTTGAGACGAAATGGCTGGCTTGAGAGAACAGGCATATCTTCGTCCCAGAATTCTTTCTCTCTGAGTCTAGAAATTTCCTTTCATTTTTTTTGGTCTGCCTGCGTTTTTCTGTTTCTTTATTGGCAGTGACATTAAAGAGAGAGCACAAAAGGCCCTTGGCCTTTTATTTAACGTGTTTACAGATGTATCTCTACTTACAGCTTATCAGTATTGAATGAAAACTTGACTGGAAACACACCTCTCTGTGTTTTGAACAAAAGAAGAACAGATGTTAATCGATGTTACATGTTTTAAATGTCACTGTCAGTGTATACATTTGGATGTAAATAAACTGAATCCATGTGGTAACTTCAAAGTATGAATGAGATTATATTTAGGGAGACAAATGGCTTGAGAATTTTAAAACTTACAAATGAGTCCTTATACTCAGGAAAGAAAATATGTGACATGCTGTATTACTTTTCACTGAAAGTTTCTTATATGATAAAGTTTATTAACTGCACAGATAAGTTTTTAAACATTTATGTTTTGGGGAAAATGTAGAATGAAAACTTGCATGCCATTCTGGAAAAAAGGTTATGCATTAATGCCATTTCCAAATTCAAAAAGATGAGTGTCACATTATGTAAACATCTTTGTATCAGTTATATTGCAAGTGACAGTACATTTTATAAGGTCTAAGGAAGCTTACATAAGAACAAATATTTTCTCAATACAATCAAATGCCACTTTGAATAAGGGGCACAGTAGAGGAGATGCAATGGATATGTGTAATGTGTGCTAAATTTGTGATTGCCTTGGGCACTACTAAAGCCACACTGAGTAATTTCATTTGACAGCCAAAAAAGAGGAGTTAAAGAAATGTGGCAGTTTCACCTCCTATGTCTATTCACAAACTCCCATGGTGGCCTCATTAATCTTGGGGAGGAGAATTACTCAAAGACTGGATGCATAATGCCAAAATGACTGCTTGTAAAAGTCAGTATCCAGTCCATCTGCCACTGGTTTTCTTTATGCTGGTGTTTGGCAGTTTTATAAAGGAGTGTGCCAAGGTGTGCTGGGTCACAGTTTGGGGAAGAGAATGCTGAATGAACACTGGTTGGAGCAGCAACAAAGGTTTCCCTTTGCATACTGCGCCTGCCAGCCATGGGAGCTCAGGCTCAAATCCTCCCACCTCTTTATTGCTACTGGTTTGTCACCATTCTGCTGGCGAGAATGGTAGTGAGCAGCAGGGAGGAAGCCACAGGGTTTCCCACCAGAGAAACTGGACTGTCCCGGCATGATTTGCATACTTTGGCACATACACCAGAGGATACTGACCTTGGGCCTTGATGTCACTACACCAGACAATTGGTTGAACTGATGTGCTTTACTTTCCTTGACTAACATTGTGTTTTGCCAATTGGCCAATTGTTTAGTGGCCAAGGAGACTCACTGACTTTAGATTTCAATTCAGTAAACATTTTTTATGTGATTTACTTTGTGCCAGACAGTATTCTGGTCACTCTGGCACTTTTTATCTCATTTAATAATCATAATATTTTAGAAATAAGTTGATATTTTTATTTTAAAATTATTAAACCAAGGCCTTCTATTTCATGCTGTGGCTCTCCTGAATTCAAAGAGAAATATGTTAACATTAAAAAAATAAAATTATATCACATAATGTGACATAAAGATGAGGGCATCATCTTTTAATAGATATATATTATTGTTAAAAATGTTAATTAGGTATTGAAAATTATAACAAGGACATTTCACCAGTGAAGTGGTGTAAGGGCAGGGAAGTTGGGGCAATGGGAATTGGAATATAATGAGCCACATTAAGCATACACATGTTAATTCTAGTTCTGAATCCTGTGGCAGGCCTTACAAGAGAGTCCATGAGTCAGAGAGGTGCAAATAGAACCAGGAATTTGCATTGTCTTGGATGCAAAGGAGGAGGAAGTGTTCAACATTGTCAGATGTAGAAGAGAGGTCTAGAATGATAAAGACTGAAAATAGCCATAGGACTTTGCAGATGGGAGGTCATTGCTGACCTTACCAAGAGCCCCTTCCATGAAATTGAAAGGGCAACAAACAGATATGCAGAATGAGGTATGAGTAGGAAGGGAAGGAAGAGAGAAGATTGTTAGTGAATAGTCCAGTCCTTCCAAAGGTTTTGCTGGGAAGAAAAGTGGTTTCTAGAAGGAACACATCTGTAAGGAAGAGGTATTTCTTCAAGTTTAAGGAAATGGAGCATCTCTAGCATAACTACTGGAGTCTGAAAGAAAAGGGAGAGAATGGTTTGAGATATAGGAAGGGACTTGAAGACCAATGCCCCAGAAGGAACAGAAGGATGTGGGGCAGGGCACAGAGGGAACTGATTGACCTTGAACTGGATGAGAGACCCCACTGTCCTCACTCTTGAATGCTTATATTGTGATGTGGAAAGTTAAAGAAAATCATAGCTGATGGCCTCAATTGTCTTGATGAAGCAGAGAGGCCAGCAAAATATTGAAATTGGAAGGAATGGGGATTGATCAAAGGACTTTTGAGCAAGGGAGTAAAGACTGAACAGGGTCATTGAGCAGAATAGAAAATAGACTGAAGAAAAGTATAAAAGAGTGTAGCTGAGAATCCAGCAAAGGTTGGAATTTGTAATGATGCCAGACTTCCAGATTTGCATGTCTTTCTCTTGCTGTGTAAATCAGAAAGGGTGGATTGTAAAATTAGACCAGGGTTTGGGATTTAGGGTTTTGGCAGAAGGACAGTGGCGAAAAGACACTGAGGGGACTGGAGGACAAGTGGTTTTTAATCGTGGCCATCATATCCTGGCAGGGCAGGAAAGAAAGTGAAGATAGGAGACATTTACTAGGCTGGGAGGAGATGCAGAGACCTATGGATGGCAGGACTCTTTGAGAGTGATGACAGGATGGGGTAGAAGAAGCAGTAAACTATGCCCCAGAATCATCCTGAATGTGGAAGAATTATTAGGAGGCCTAGAGAGGTATATAGTTGAGAAACAAACATTTCAAGAGACCAGAGGTCTTTAGATTAATGATCCGGGAATAATGATCATAATGTTGGGTAGGAAACAACAGGTCCAGATCACCAATACTCTGATCCTGCAATGGCAAGAGTAGATGAAAGACTAAGCAGTCTTCACTTGAAACCCTTCAGGGAAAGCAGTGTCATCAGAGAGAGCCAGGTTCCATTAAAGGTTTGAGTTGGAGAAGCATTCTGTCAAGTTTAGGAAGTATATGAATTAATCTGCTATGATCTTAAGGATCCAGAACACACAACGAGAATGTTTATGGACAAGGGCAGCAATACAATCTTGAGGCAGAGAGAAGCAGCACAATGGGGTGAGAATGAGACTGTAGATGACAAAGGGACTCATATTCAGGGCAATGACCAAGGATGACAAGTATGGGATAGAGGAATATTGAGATTTGCTGGCCTCATGTTGGTGCATAAAGCCAATGGGAATCCTTATGGAGCTTCCTTGCAATTTTATGAGTTATATAAAAGCGAGTCATGGGTGAGAGCTCTTGGAGTCCGGAGCTCGAGTTTGTATAAGGATCCTAAATTTACATAGTACTTTATGTCAGTTTTTCTTACCAAGCTGGGAGCTTGCTTAGATACAGCTTTCAAGTTATTTACATTGCAACAGACTTTTTTAAAAAATGGCTTACAGGGGAGACTTTTGGTCAAAAATATGTTTGGGGCACTATGTGTGGATTTCATTGATTACTGCTTTCCATGCACCTGCTGGTTGTCTGTAGGTTCACTACCCCTGTGAACAGGAGACCCAGCCCTTCTGGAAAAAAAAAAAAATTTTAATGGACCTAAGCCAAAAATGCTTTAAGCCCAGAGAAACATTTAGTAATTCTTCAGAAATTTTATAGCACTACTGACTGGTGTGGAGCAGGTAGAAGTTGAACTTTTTTCCTGATTATGAAAGTAAGATATATGCATTGTAAAATATATTAAAAATATAGAAAAAGATAAAAGAAAAAAATCACATTAAATCTCACCAGCTGGAGATATCCACTGTTAACATTTGGATGCATATTATTCAATATTTTATGTCTTTGAATATGCTTTTTAGCTAAAATGAGATCATAGCAACATATTTTATATTTTCTTGATTGTCTTATGAACATGATGACATCATCAATAATCTTCTACCACATGATATTCAATATAGTATTTCATCGACTTACTGTATATACTTAACCAATCTCCTCATGCTGTTTATCTGGGTTATTTTCACCTTTGTAGAATTATGAATCACCCTGGTATGAACTTTCTTAAAGAGAAATTAATGTTGCACACATTTATGATTACTTAAGATGCATTCTTAGAAATGTAATGACTGGATCACAGTGTTTTCTTCTCTCTCTCTTCCCTTCTCTCTCTTTGCTTCTTTTTCTCTTCCTGCTTTCTTGTCTGCTTTTCTTTTTTTTTGCTACAGTTTACACTTGAAACCAATTTTATCCTACAAGCCAAGAATACATTTTAGATTTTTAAATGGCTGAAAAATTCTAAAGAAGAATGATATTCTGTGACATGTGAAAATTATATAAAATTATATGAAATTTTTATTTCAGGATCCATTAATACAGTTTGTTGTACAGCCATGCCCATTTGTTTATATACTATCTATAGCTGCTTTCACACTACTATGGAAGAGTTGAGTAGTTGCAACAGAGACTATATGACCCACAATGCCTAAAATATCTAGTATTTGGTTCTTTACAGGAAATGATTGATGAGTCCTTATTTAAACCTGAGGAGCTTACAAAGTTATCATAGATAATGTAAATCCTTTAACTTGATTCCAGAACAATTTTCTTGTATGACATACACTAATATTGTGAATCAGAATCCCAGTTTCCTTGTCTGTAGTATGGGTCTAATAATAGTGATAATTTCAAATGGTTTTTGTGAAGGGTGAATGAAATACATTTCAAGTATTTGAATAGTGCTTGGCTCAGAACTGAAAAGTAACATCACTAGAGGACATGCAGCTGCTTGCAAAGTGTCCCATTGGAAGAGTGTGCTATTCATTTCAAAGGAAGGAAGACAGAGCTTGCTTCTTTTGGAGCACCTCATACTGTATATGTTTGACCCACATCTGCCTTTTAAAATGATTGCAGAGGCTCTTTCATGTGGCTGGGGTGGGAATTGGTCTCCCTGATAAAGTAGCAACTTTGGGTTGCTATCCTTGGTGGGGACATCTTAGATGCTTCTGGTGGTCGAATGTGGTTGAATATATTTCACTTGCTCTACAAAGTCACTGTCAGCAGCACATAGATTGCAAATGCACATGGAACAAACAATTTCACCAAAGGAAAGATAAAAACTGGGTTGGATAAAGAAGATATAAAGAAAGAAAAAAGGGACTTGACAGAGTAGAGGGAAGCCAACGGAAGAAAAAATGTTGGATGTGATGACTGCTTTTTAACTTTAAATAAATGTAGGAAAATTATTTTTACAATGCCCTGTGGATTGTGTGCCTAAAAATAATACAGAAAACATAGGATTTTAAGTGCATTAATATAAATGACTTGAGTACCCCAATGCTGCTATGTAACCGAAGGTTGGAGTTATTGCCCCTTTTATGTAACTTAAGTCTTTTCTGTGCTTCTTTCCATATCCATCCCTTTTTTCTTCTTCTCTCATCTTAGAAGAAAATAGTCCCTCTTTTCCTACAAAGACTAGTCCATTAGTCATACTTCCCCTTCCTCCTCTTGCTCCTGTCCCATCCTTACCTGGCAAATCTCCCACCTTGCTTCATCAATTATCCTTTCCATCTCACTTACTCCTCAACCATTCGAAGTGATACTTTCTCTAGAAATTTTATCAAAGAATTCTCTTTGGTATTTCGAGTAACACAAAGAAAGAATCTAATATGGATAAAAGTGTCTAGTCACTGACGTCTCTTAACAATCAATTCTCAATCATCTAGTCTGATTGAATGCGAAGTCGATGTGGTGGCTATTTAAGTATTCACTTTTAAAGTATTTACCATGCATACTTTGTTCAAAATATTTGAAAATCCATCATCAGCCTATGAATTATTTAGATTATATTTTCAGTTTCTGAACACACAGGCTGGTAGGTCTCTTTCTCTCTCTTTCCCTTCCTTCCTGTCTTTCATAATAATTTACTATTGGATCTTGGGATTTTGGAAAGAGCTTGTGTTCTTTTTTTTTTTTTTTTAATCTATACAATTTTTATTGAAAAAATATACTTTGTTCATGAACAGTGGTATTTACACAATATTCACTTCTAATACTTTTATAAGCCACTTCTAAAATGTATTACTTTTTTGATCTTGACAGCAACACTGTTACACAAGCAGAGCAAATATTCCTATTTCTTTTTTTTTTTTTGAACTTCCTGAACTTTATTTATTTATTTATTTTATTTATTTATTTATTTATTTATTTTTTAATTTTCTTTTTTTTCTTTTTATTATTATTATTATTATTATACTTTAGGCTCTATGGTACATGTGCGCAACGTGCAGGTAAGTTACATATGTATACATGTGCCATGCTGGTGCGCTGCACCCACCAACTCGTCATCTAGCATTAGGTATATCTCCCAATGCTATCCCTCCCCCCCCTCCCCCCACCCCACAACAGTCCCCGAAGTGTGATGTTCCCCTTCCTGTGTCCATGTGTTCTCACTGTTCAATTCCCACCTATGAGTGAGAATATGCGGTGTTTGGTTTTTTGTTCTTGCGATAGTTTACTGAGAATGATGATTTCCAATTTCATCCATGTCCCTACAAAGGACACAAACTCATCATTTTTTATGGCTGCATAGTATTCCATGGTGTATATGTGTCACATTTTCTTAACCCAGTCTATCATTGTTGGACATTTGGGTTGGTTCCAAGTCTTTGCTATTGTGAATAATGCTGCAATAAACATACATGTGCATGTGTCTTTATAGCAGCATGATTTATAGTCCTTTGGGTATATACCCAGTAATGGGATGGCTGGGTCAAATGGAATTTCTAGTTCCAGATCCCTAAGGAATCACCACACTGATTTCCACAAGGGTTGAACTAGTTTACAGTCCCACCAACAGTGTAAAAGTGTTCCTATTTCTCCACATCCTCTCCAGCACCTGTTGTTTCCTGACTTTTGAATGATTGCCATTCTAACTGGTGTGAGATGGTATCTCATTGTGGTTTTGATTTGCATTTCTCTGATGGCCAGTGATGGTGAGCATTTTTTCATGTGTTTTTTGGCTGCATAAATGTCTTCTTTTGAGAAGTGTCTGTTCATGTCCTTCGCCCACTTTTTGATGGGGTTGTTTGTTTTTTTCTTGTAAATTTGTTGGAGTTCATTGTAGATTCTGGATATTAGCCCTTGGTCAGATGAGTAGGTTGCGAAAATTTTCTCCCATTTTGTAGGTTGCCTGTTCACTCTGATGGTAGTTTCCTTTGCTGTGCAGAAGCTCTTTAGTTTAATTAGATCCCATTTGTCAATTTTGGCTTCACCAAAGTTGAAATGAAGGAAAAAATGTTAAGGGCAGCCAGAGAGAAAGGTCGGGTTACCATCAAAGGGAAGCCCATCAGACTAACAGCGGATCTCTTGGCAGAAACTCTGCAAGCCAGAAGAGAGTGGGGGCCAATATTCAACATTCTTAAAGAAAATAATTTTCAACCCAGAATTTCATATCCTGCCAAACTAAGCTTCATAAGTGAAGGAGAAATAAAATCCTTTACAGACAAGCAAATGCTGAGAGATTTTGTCACCACCAGGCCTGCCCTAAAAGAGCTCCTGAAGGAAGCGCTAAACATGGAAAGGCAAAACCGGTACCAGCCACTGCAAAATCATACCGAAATGTAAAGACCATCGAGACTAGGAAGAGACTGCATCAACTAACGAGCAAAATAACCAGCTAACATCATAATGACAGGATCAGATTCACACATAACAATATTAACTTTAAATGTAAATGGACTAAATGCTCCAATTAAAAGACACAGACTGGCAAATTGGATAAAGAGTCAACACCCATCAGTGTGCTGTATTCGGGAAACCCATCTCACATGCAGAGACACACATAGGTTCAGAATAAAAGGATGGAGGAAGATCTACCAAGCAAATGGAAAACAAAAAAAGGCAGGGGTTGCAATCCTAGTCTCTGATAAAACAGACTTTAAACCAACAAAGATCAAAAGAGACAAAGAAGGCCATTACATAATGGTAAAGGGATTAATTCAACAAGAAGAGCTAACTATCCTAAATATATATGCACCCAATACAGGAGCACCCAGATTCATAAAGCAAGTCCTGAGTGACCTACAAAAAGACTTAGACTCCCACACATTAATAATGGGAGACTTTAACACCCCACTGTCAACATTAGACAGAACAACGAGACAGAAAGTCAACAAGGATACCCAGGAATTGAACTCAGCTCTGCACCAAGCAGACCTAATAGACATCTATAGAACTCTCCACCCCAAATCAACAGAATATACATTTTTTTCAGCACCACACCACACCTATTCCAAAATTGACCATATACTTGGAAGTAAAGCTCTCCTCAATAAATGTAAAAGAACAGAAATTATAACAAACTGTCTCTCAGATCACAGTGCAATCAAGCTAGAACTCAGGATTAAGAATCTCACTCAAAACTGCTCAACTACGTGGAAACTGAACAACCTGCTCCTGAATGACTACTGGGTACATAACGAAATGAAGGCAGAAATAAAGATGTTCTTTGAAACCAACGAGAACCAAGACACAACATACCAGAATCTTTGGGATGCATTCAAAGCAGTGTGTAGAGGGAAATTTATAGCACTGAATGCCCACAAGAGAAAGCAGGAAAGATCCAAAATTGACACCCTAACATCACAATTAAAAGAACTAGAAAAGCAAGAGCAAACACATTCAAAAGCTAGCAGAAGGCAAGAAATAACTAAAATCAGAGCAGAACTGAAGGAAATAGAGACACAAAAAACCCTTCAAAAAATAAATGAATCCAGGAGCTGGTTTTTTGAAAGGATCAACAAAATTGATAGACTGCTAGCAAGATTAATAAAGAAAAAAAGAGAGAAGAATCAAATAGATACAATAAAAAATGTTAAAGGGGATATCACCACCGATCCCACAGAAATACAAACTACCATCAGAGAATATTACAAACACCTCTACGCAAATAAACTAGAAAATCTAGAAGAAATGGATAAATTCCTCAACACATACAACCTCCCAAGACTAAACCAGGAAGAAGTTGAATCTCTGAATAGACCAATAACAGGAGCTGAAATTGTGGCAATAATCAATAGCTTACCAACCAAAAAAAGTCCAGGACCAGATGGGTTCACAGCCGAATTCTACCAGAGGTACAAGGAGGAGCTGGTACCATTCCTTCTGAAACTATTCCAATCAATAGAAAAAGAGGGAATCCTCCCTAACTCATTTTATGAGGCCAGCATCATCCTGATACCAAAGCCTGGCAGAGACACAACAAAAAAAGAGAATTTTAGACCAATATCCTTGATGAACATTGATGCAAAAATCCTCAATAAAATACTGGCAAATCGAATCCAGCAGCACATCAAAAAGCTTATCCACCATGATCAAGTGGGCTTCATCCCTGGGATGCAAGGCTGGTTCAATATACGCAAATCAATAAATGTAATCCAGCATATAAACAGAACCAAAGACAAAAACCACATGATTATCTCAATAGATGCAGAAAAGGCTTTTGACAAAATTCAACAACCCTTCATGCTAAAAACTCTCAATAAATTAGGTATTGATGGGTCGTATCTCAAAATAATAAGAGCTATTTATGACAAACCCACAGCCAATATCATACTGAATGGGCAAAAATTGGAAGCATTCCCTTTGAAAACTGGCACAAGACAGGTATGCCCTCTCTCACCACTGCTATTCAACATAGTGTTGGAAGTTCTGGCCAGGGCAATTAGGCAAGAGAAGGAAATCAAGGGTATTCAATTAGGAAAAGAGGAAGTCAAATTGTCCCTGTTTGCAGATGACATGATAGTATATCTAGAAAACCCCATTGTCTCAGCCCAAAATCTCCTTAAGCTGATAAGCAACTTCAGCAAAGTCTCAGGATACAAAATCAATGTACAAAAATCACAAGCATTCTTATACATCAATAACAGACAAACAGAGAGCCAAATCATGAGTGAACTCCCATTCACAATTGCTTCAAAGAGAATAAAATACCTAGGAATCCAACTTACAAGGGATGTGAAGGACCTCTTCAAGGACAACTACAAACCACTGCTCAAGGAAATAAAAGAGGATACAAACAAATGGAAGAACATTCCATGCTCATGGGTAGGAAGAATCAATATCATGAAAATGGCCATCCTTCCCAAGGTAATTTACAGATTCAATGCCATCCCCATCAAGTTACCAATGACTTTCTTCACAGAATTGGAAAAAACTACTTTAAAGTTCATATGGAACCAGAAAAGAGCCCGCATCGCCAAGTCAATCCTAAGCCAAAAGAACAAAGCTGGAGGCATCACACTACCTGACTTCAAACTATACTACAAGGCTACAGTAACCAAAACAGCATGGTACTGGTACCAAAACAGAGATATAGATCAATGGAACAGAACAGAGCCGTCAGAAATAATGCCACATATCTACAACTATCTGATCTTTGACAAACCTGAGAAAAACAAAAAATGGGGAAAGGATTCCCTATTTAATAAATGGTGCTGGGAAAACTGGCTAGCCATATGTAGAAAGCTGAAACTGGATCCCTTCCTTACACCTTATACAAAAATCAATTCAAGATGGATTAAAGACTTAAATGTTAGAAGAGCTTGTGTTCTTTATTAAAGCAATTCTTTGGAATTTTTGGGAGTTCCTTTACAACCAATGTGTGGTCAGATTTTCTAATGTTCTGCATGTGCTTGAAAGAAATGTGTATTCTCTAATTATTGGGTGCAGAGTTCTATATGGTTTAATTAGATTAAGCTTGTTAATTATGTAGTTCAAATCAATGATTGTATTAAATTTTGCATGGTTGATCTGGCACTTTTTGACAGGTGTATGTTAAAACCCTGCTACTGTAATTGTGGGTTTATTATTTTTCCTTATAAGTATGCCATTTTGTGTCACTTATTTTTAGACTGTAGTGCTACTTTATCAATATTTTTACATTTAATCTTTATATAATGATCCTGTTTATTACTGGTAAAATTAATAAAAGATAAAACCTTAAACAAGTACTTACCTCTTAGAAATGTTATAAGATTTAGGGGATGGCAGCCCAAAATTTACTTCCAAAAGCATATCTCTTAATTTTGTTAACTTGTAAATGTAATTAACTGTTCATTGTGGGAATTTGAATTATTGGCTTCTTTTATTTATACATACATTTTAATTATTTTTGGTTGCTGGCCTTAGTGGAAAACGTCTTAGATGCTTCTGGCAATTGAACGTGGTTGAATATATTTCACTTCCACTAAAAAGGAAGTGAAATATATTTTACAATATATTTCATCACCTGGTCATAATCACTGCCAACATTTCATCATACAGCCTTCCATTTTTCCTTCCCTACATTTTTTTTTCTGGTTGAGGTTATTATCCAATTCAATATTTTATCTTGATTTGTTTTAACTTTTGTTATAGCTTAAACATTTTCTTATGTCATTACTAACTCTTTTGTACATCCTACTTCTCCACCCCTAACAACCAAGAGAATTACAGTGAACCTTGGGATGCAATAAAATATACCTAAAATAGTGAATAGTACAGAACGAAATTGGGAAGAACAGAAACTAAAGAATATGACTTGACCATTAATCACATTATTTGTACCACAGTTTAGAAACTTGAATTATCGAGTTTCTACAATGGTTGCAGTTCCTGGGGAAAGCAAAGGTGGAATTTAAGCTGATCATTGATCTCTTCGTCAATGCTAAGCCAACTCCATTTAGCAAAGGTACTAGGGTAGGTATGAACCAGGCCCCATAATACAGAGTGTGTGATGGAAAGTAGATTAGACAGCAATAATGTAATAGGAAGACCCGTCAGCTTCACTCTTGAGAGGAGTAGGTATACAATTTACCAAGCAGGATGGGACCAAATTCTGGAGGACCTAGAGTGTCAAAAGAGTTGCTGCTCTCTGTGCAAAAGAGATGCTTCTAGCTGTGTTGCTGCCACATTGATAAGCTGGCAGTTTGAGATGAGGAAAGAGGAATTTTTATGTCCCCATGGGTTATGCAGTCTCAACTACAAATTTCTGTCTGTGAAGAAGGGAAGGACGAAGCAGAACTGCTTTAAGAAAAGGAAGCGAAAAACATTAGGCTGATTTTGCTGGTGATTTGTAACCCTAAGTTAGCATAGATCATCATTTTTTGTCCTTCTTATAAAAGCATGAGAAAGTATAATTATCCTGATATTAAATAGGAAGGAACCAGATCTCAAGGGGGTTAAGTAATTTCATATGACCAACACCACAAGCTAGATCTTAGGGCAGCTAGTTTTACAGGTTTTCTATTACTCTGTACTGCTTCTTCAGGGCTCAATGTGATACTATTTAATGATGATAACAGTGGTTGCTAGCTCTTTTTTTTTTCACACCTTTGAGGTCTGTAAGGTCTTAATTTTTCCTAGCAAAATTCTGCAATACTAAATATCAGAAGGAAAAAATCTCCAGAGAAGTCCAGCCTTATAGTTATTGTTTATTAAGCACTTTTTTTTTCTAAACTGGATCATTGTAGGATTTTATGCACACACACATAGACATGAACACTCACACACATATACACATCATATTTATCTAGGTGTGGATCTCTTCATTGTTTTTGCCTGGAATTTGAGGGACTCGTTTTATCAATATCCTCAGCTTTTTCCTCGGCTCAGAAAAGTTATCCTCAGTTATACTTTTAATAATTGTTTTTCTGTCACCTTCATCGAAATGCCTATGATGGCTAAGTCAGTTCAGCCCTTCATATCTATATTCCTTTCTTCTTTTCCATGTTTTAGTTTTTGACTTTTGTACTCTGGAGACCTTCAGAATGTGAGGATTTTGTTTTATTTTCTGTAGTGTTAGTTTGGCTTTTACTTAATGTGCCCCTCTTGACCCACCTTTCCCTCCATTTTTCCCATATTTCAATAAATGGAACCTTCATCCACCCAGTTGCTCAAGCCAGGAGCTCTCTGTGTCTGAATTCTTACAGACAAAACCTTGCCATATCTTTTCTAACATACATCCAAAGTATGCGTTGAATCATTTCATTTCACAAAGCAAAATAGTGTCTAAGGTAGGGCTGGAACCCAGGTTTTCTAGAACACCCTGATTTATATCCTGTCTCCACCACTTTCTACCTGTGTATCCATGGGGAAATTACTTGACTTCTCTGAGTGCTCATTTTTTAAATAAGACATGAAGATAGCTACATTTCAGAGATACATTTTAAAAATTCTATGACTTCATTTATATGAAATGTACAGCTTAGGCAAATCTATAGAGACAGAATATAGATCAGTGGTTGCCTAGTGATAAGAGGGTCTAAGAGGGAAATGTGGGGAGCATTGACTGCTAAAGAGTATGGGGTTTCTTTTTGGGGTAGTGAAAATGTTCTAAAATTGATTGTGGTGATAGTTTGACAATTCTGTGAAGATACTAAAAACCATTTAATTGTTAGCTTTAAAGGGTGAGTTATATGGCATATGAACTATATTTCAATTAAGCTGTTTAAAAAGAAAAAAAAAAAGATTAAAGGAGGGAAAGTTCCTGAGATGGCCAACGATGGAGTCCCTTCAGCCTGAAGGGCCCAGATGAACCTTTTCCCATGTTCTAGTTTGGCCATCCAGGTTTGTGGCCCAATGAAACTCTCATAAGTATGTGGTCTTGGACCTGGACAGAGTCTCCTCAGCTGCATCACAGTGACCACTTTAACAGGCTTGCCTCCCATTAGAAACACAGCTTGGAAACCTCTATCCCTTTGTGGGTTTTGGAAGCTACATTTGGCAGCTTCCTAAGGTAAGCACAGAGCAAAAATAATTTGCCACCTGGGGCTTTATGGCAGATGGAACTTAGTCGCCTCTTAATATCCTCAGCTGAAGAGTTGAGACATACCTCAGGCCTCAATTTTTTCAAAGGTCTGATCCATTTGTCTTTAATGCAAACTGCACTGGCCTGATAGTCCTGGTAATTCCAATGCTGAATTACTTGAGACATTTTATAGAGTTAAGGGCATATGTTTTAAGGAATCTGCTTTAATCATCCGCACTGAGAAATATCCTCCAATGTGGATTACTCAGTGCAGGTTTACTAGAGGCATTTGATACAATCTGGAAGATTTAAGAGTTGAAGACATGCCCTGGGTCTCCATTTTATAAGAGGTTCCATGCATCAGTCTTCACAATAAACCATTCTTGCCTTTCACCTTCCACTGAGCCAATCCACATTATAAGGAAGCTGAAAGAAATGACACAACTTGCTCTTTGATTTTATAAGAAGTTGAATCTATTTATCTCCATTGGAACCATTCTAGAATTACTCCCAACAACGTAGATTTATTCTGGACTTTCAATGCAATCTATATAACAGATTAGGGGACATAACTTGGGCCTAAATTTTGTAAGAAGTTTGATCTTCCCATCTCCACAAAAACAATCCTGGCCTGTCTCTCTCCCATGCTAAATTACTCCAGTTTTTCAATAACTTCTGGAATATATAAGAGTTGATGATACACCTCCGGCTGCAATGTTGTAAGAAGTTGCTCCTACTTATCTCTATTACAAAGCATCCTGAATTAACACTGCCCAGAGTGAAATCACTTCATGCAGATTTACTGCAGGCATTCTATATGGCCAGGCATTTACTGGAGACATTCTGTATGATGAGGCAACCTGAAGAGTGAATACGTCCAGTTGGTCTGACAGACTAACCTGGTGCCATCTTTTCCCGCTTCAAGAATTCCTTTGAAGGTTCAATTAGATAATATAGTTATAGTACTTGGCACACAGCAGTCTCTTAACCAATGTTTGTTCTCACTGCCTCTGGACCCATTTCTATTGTCTCCATTCATACAACCACATGGGTATATTTATCATGTGTATTTACACACACTCGTGTATGTATTCATATATATTACATATATAGGAGTGTACATATACATTTGTGTGTGTGTGTGTGTGTATATATATATACACATGTATATGTAATACATATATACACATCTATTCATCGCCATTGGAACCATCCTAGAATTACTCCCAACAACATAGATTCATTCTGGACTTTCAATGCAATCTATATAACAGAATTGGGGACATAACTTGGGCCTAAATTTTGTAAGAAGTTTGATCCCCCCATCTCCACACAAACCATCCTGGCCTGGATGTTTTGATATATATGTGTGTATATGTATTACATATATGTGTGTGTGTATATATATATACACACATGTATATGTGTATGTTTGTATATACATATATTCTGGAGTAAAATGGATAGTTATTTAAATCATTTGAAGGAATGCTGAAGCTATTTACCACAGAGGTCTGTTTTGAGTATTCGGTGTGAAGGAAGGATATGAATATTTAGAAAGACAAAAATCAAATATTACTTTGACTGAAAGAGATTAGTGCATTTCCATCTTTCTTTAAAAACACAGAAAATAAATTAGGAAATGAGTCTATTTGTGTGGTATGGGGGAAAGCAACCGTCCCTCAAGTGGCCCATTTCTTCTTGGATCTCCATGCAAAAGGCAAACTGGAGACCAGGGAGGCTGGAGCAACCTAGATAGGACATCAGTAGGGAGGCCATGTGATTGGCCCTGAGGCACCTCACAGACTGTCATCTCAAGTACTGTTGTGGAGCCAAATGCTGAAGTGAATAAAATATGTTCTAGTTATGCTTGGGAGACCTCCCGAGTCCAGCTGCCTTACTTTCCTGCTCCCTTTGCTTTCTTTTGCCAAGATTATGCTAGAAGGAAAAGGTGAGAGGAGAGGAGAGTGCTGGGACAACTCCATCACTAAATTATATATGTTACATTTTTACTTGCACTTAGAAAATCTTGGATTGCCTATCAGCCCTGTGTTTACTTAGCAACTTCAGATTGGGAGAGAACTAGGAAGAGTGCTAGAAGATTTGATCTTTCACTGACTTTGGGAAAATTTCTTTGATATCCTGAGCATCAACTTCACTGTTTGCAAAAATAGCAATAGAGATAATAGTACTTTCCCCACTCTTTTCACATATTGCTTGTTATCAACATATAAAGCACAAACAGATATTATTTTGAACTCCTTCCTAGTTTCACATAATTCACATTTAAATGAGACTAAAATGTTTAGCTAAACTCAAAGAAGAAAAAAATTGGCAGAAGTGAAATATTTTCTACATATTAAAATAGCAGAGATTAAAAAATAATGACATGTATTGGTAAGAGTACAAGGAGATGGGCAGTTTCATATTCTTCTAGTGAAGGTTGAAATTTTGGTATATGGTGAGAGATAGGCATCTACTTTTATTCTTTTGCATATGGATATCCAGTTTTCCAGCACCATTGATTGAAGAGACTGTCCTTTCCCCAATGTACGTGTCTGATACTTTGGTCAAAAATGAGTTCACTGTAGATGTGTGGATTTGTCTTTGGGTTCTCCATTCTGTTCTGCTGATTTATGTTTCTGTTTTTATGCCAGTACCATGCTGTTTTGATTACTATAGCTCTGTAGTATAATTTAATGTAAGGAAATGTGATTCTTCTAGTTTTGTTATTTTTGCCCAGGATTTATTTGGATATTCTGAGTCTGTAGTGGTTCCATATAGATTTTAGGATTTTTTTTCTATTTCTGTGAATAATATCATTTGTATTTTGATAGAGATTGCATTGAGTCTATAGATTGCTTTGGGTAGGATGGACATTTTAACAATATTGATTCTTCCAATCCATGTACATGGAATATCTTTACATTTTTTGGTGTCCACTTCAATTTCTTGCATTAATGTTTTATAGTTTTCATTATAGAGATCTTTTACTTCTTTGGTTATTCTTAGGTTTTTTTTATAGCTATTGTAAATGGGATTACTTTCTTGAAATTTTTTTCTGATTGTTTGCTGTTGGCATATAGAAATGCTACTGATTTTTGTATGTTGACTTTGTATCCTGCAACTTTACTGAATTTATATATCATTTCTAACAATTTTTTTCGTGAAGTCTTTAGTAGGGTTTTCCAAATGTAAGATTATACCATCTGAAAACAAGGATAATTTGACTCCTTCCTTTTCAACTTGGATGCCCTTTATTTCTTTCTCTTGTCTGATTGCTCTAGCTAGGACTTCCACTACTATGTTGAATAACAATGGTGAAAGTGGACACCCTTATCATGTACCCGATCGTGAAAGAAAAGCTTTCAGTTTTTTTCCCCATTCATTACAATACTAGCTATGAGTTTGTCATATATGGTTTTTATTATGTTGAGATATGTTCTTTCTATGTCCAGTTTTTTGAGGGTTTTTGTCATGAAGAGATGATGAATTTTATCAAATGCTTTTTCTGCATCAATTGAAATGATCATATGATTTTTGTCTTTCATTCTGTTGATATGATGTATCACAATAATTGATTTTGTATGTTCAACCATCCTTGCATGCCTGAGATAAATCCCAGTTGGTCATGATGAATGATCTTTTTAATATATTGTTGAATTAGGTTTGCTAATATTTTGTTGAGGATTTTTGCATCAATATTCATCAGCGATAGTGGCCTATAGTTTTCATTTTTTGATGTATCTTTGTCTGGTTTTGGTATCAGGATAATACCAGCCTTGTAAAATAAGTTTGGAATTATTCTGTCATTCTCTATTTTTTAGAATAGTTTGGGTAGGATAGGTGTTAGTTTTTGAAATCTTTGGTGGAATTCAACAGTGAATTCTACCAAATTCACCTTTCGATATGGCTTCAATCTCTTTACCTGTTATTTGTCTATACAAGTTTTGGATCTCTTCATGGTTTAATCTTAATAGGTTATATGTTTCTAGGAATTGATTCATTTTTTCTAGGTTTTCCAATTTATTGGAATATAGTTGCTCATAGTAGTAATTAATGTGGTACCATTTGTAACATCTCTTTTTTCATCTCTAATGTTCATTCAGCTATTTTCTCTTTTTTCCTTGGTTAATCTGGCTAAAGGTTTGTCAATTTTGTCTGTCTTTTCAAAACACCAACTTTTAGTTTTGTTTATCTTTTGTATTGTTTCCTTCATTTCAAATTCATTTATTTCTGCTCTTGCTGTTTATTATTTCGTTTATTCCACTAGTTTTGTGTTTGGTTTGTGCTTGCTTTTGAAGTTCTTTAAGATGCATCATTAGGCTATTTTAAGTTTTTTATTTCTTTTTTGATGTAGGCACTTATAGCTATAAACTTCCCTCTTAGTACTGCTTTTGCTGTATCCCATGAGATTTAGCATATTGTGTTTCCATTTCCATTTGTTTCAGTACATTTTCTAAATTTTTTCTTAATTTTTTCATTAACCTACTGGTCATTCAGGAGCATATTGTTTAATTTCTGTGTATTTGCACAGTTTCCACAGTTCCTTGTGCTATTGATTTCTAGTTGTATTCTTTTGTGTTCAGAGAAGATGCTTGATTTAAAAATATATATTTTTATTTCAGTAGGTCTTTGGGGAACAGGTGGTGTTTGGTTACATGAATAAGTTCTTTAGTTGTGATTTCTGAGATTTTGGTGCACCCATTACCCAAGCAGTGTACACTGTACCCAATGAATAGTCTTTTATCCCTTGCTACCCCCCCACCCTTTCCCAAGTCCCCAGAGTCCAATATATCATTTGTATACCTTTGCGTCCTCATAGCTTAGCTCCCACATATGAGTGAGAATACACAGTGCTTGGTTTTCCATTTCTGAGTTACTTCACTTTGAATAATAGTCTCCAGTTCCATCAAGGTTCCTATGAATGCCAATATTTCATTCCTTTTTATGGCTGAATAGTATTTCATTTTATATATATATATATATATATATATATATATATATAATTTTCTTTATCCATTCATTGATTGATGAGCATTTGGGCTGGTTTCATATTTTTGCAATTGCAAATCATGCTGCTGCAAACATGTGTGTGCAAGTATCTTTTTCATATAATGACTTCCTTTCCTCTGGGTAGATACCTAGTAGTGGGATTGCTGGATCAAATGGTAGATCTACTTTTAGTTCTTTAAGGAATTTTCACACTGTTTTCCATAGTGGTTGTGCTAGTTTAGATTCCCTCCAACAGTGTAAATGTGTTCCCTATTTGCCACATTCCAGCCAACATCTATTATTTTTTGATTTTTTGATTATGGCCATTCTTGCAGGAGTGAGGTGTTATTGCATTTTGATTTTGATTTGCATTTCTTTGATCATTAGTGATGTTCAGCATTTTCCATATGCTTGTTAACCATTTGTATATCTTCTTTTGAGAACTGTCTTTTCATGTTCTTAGCCCACTTTTTGATGGGATTGTTTGTTTTTTCCTTGCTGATTTGTTTGAGTTTTTGTACATTCTGAATACTAGTTGTTTGTTGGATGTGTAAATTGTGAAGATTTTCTCCCACTCTGTGGGTTGTCTGTTAACTCTGCTGATTATTTCTTTTGCCGAGCAGAAGCTTTTTAGTTTAATTAAGTTCCATCTGTTTATCTTTGTTTTTGTTGCTTTGCATTCTTGGTCATGAAATCTTTGCCTAAGCCAATGTCTAGAAGAGTTTTTTTCGATGTTATATTCTAAAATCTTTATGGCTTCAGTCTTACATTTAAGTTTTTGATCCATCTTGAGTTGATTTTTGTATAGAGTGGGAGATGAGGATCCAGTTTCATTTGTCTACATGTGGCTTGACAATTATCCCAGCATCATTTGTTGAATAGGGTGTCATTTCCCCACTTTATGTTTCTCTTTGCTTTGTTGAAAATCAGTTGGCTGTAAGTATTTGGGTTTATTTCTTCTCTGTTCAATTGGTCTAGATGCCTATTTTTATACCAGTACCATGCTGTTTTGGTGACGATGGGCAAATAGTATAGTTTGAAGTCAGGTAATCTGATACCTCCAGATTTGTTCTATTTGCTTAGTCTTGCTTTGGCTATGTGGGCTCTTTTTTTGGTCCCATCTGAATTTTAGGATTGTTTATTTTCTAGTTCTGTGAAGAATGATGGTGATATTTTAATGGGAATTGCATTAAATTTGTAGATTGCTTTTGGTGGTATGGTCATTTAAACAATATTGATTCTACCCATTTATGAGAACAGAATGTGTTTCTATTTGTTTGTGTCATCTATAATTTATTTCAGCAGTATTTTGTAGTTTTTCTTGTAGAGGTCTTTCACCTCCTTGGTTAGGTATATTCCTAAGTATTTTATTTTATTTTCTTCAGCTATTGTGAAAGGGGTTGAGTTCTTGAGTTGATTCTCAGCTTGGTCGCTGTTGCTGTATAGCAGAGCTACTGATTTGTGTACATTAATTTTGTATCCTGAAACTTTGTTGAATCCATTTACCAGTTTTAGGAGCTTTTTGGATGAGTCTTTAGGATTTTCTAGGTATACGATCATATCATCAGCAAACAGCAATATTTTGCCTTCCTCTTTTTACCTCTTTGGATGCCCTTTATTTCTTTCTCTTGTCTGACTGCTCTGGCTTGGTCTTCCAGTACTATGTTGAATAGAAGTGGTGAGAATGAGCATCTTTGTATTGTTCCAATTCTCAGGGGAAAATGCTTTCAACTTTTGCCCGTTCAGTATAATGTTGGCTGTGAGTTTGTTTTAGATGGCTTTTATTATGTTAAGGTATGTTACTTCTATGCCGATTTTGCTGAGGGTTTTAATCATAAACAGATGCTGGGTTTTGTCAAATGCTTTTCCTGCATCTATTGAAATGATCATGTGATTTTTGTTTTAAATTCTGTTTATGTGGTGTGTAACATTTGTTAACTTATGTATGTTAAACTATCCCTGCATCCCAAGTATGAAACCTACTTGATCATGGTGGATTGTCTTTTTGATATGCTGTTGGATTAGGTTTGCTAGTATTTTGTTGAGGATTTTTGCATCTATTTTCATCAGGGATATTGGTCTGTAGTTTTCTTCTTTTTTTTTTTTTTTTTTTTTTTTTTTTGTTTGTTAGGTCCTTCCCTGGTTTTGGTATTAGGGTGATACTGGCATTATAGAATGATTTAGGGAGGATTTCCTCTTTCTCTGTCTTGTGTAATAGTGTCAATAGGATTGGTACCGATTCTTCTTTGACTGTCTGATAGAATTCAGCTGTGAGTCCATCTAATCCTGGACGTTATTTGCTGACAATTTTTTAATTACCATTTCAACCTTACTGCTTGCTATTGGTCTGTTCAAAGATTCTGTATCTTCCTGGTTTAATCTAGGAGAGTTGTATATGTCCAGGAGTGTATCCATCTCCTCTAAGTTTTATAGTTTATGTGCATAAAGGGGTTCACAGTAGTGTTGAATAATCTTTTGTATTTCCTTGGTATCAGTGGTAATATCTCCCGTTTCTTTTGTAATTGAGTTTATTTGGATCTTCTCTCTTCTTTACTTGGTTAATCTCACTAATTGTCTATCAATTTTACTTATATTTTCCAAGAACCAGCTTTTTGTTTCATTATCTTTTGTATTTTTTTTTGTTTCAATTTCATTTAGTTCTGCTCTGATCTTCATTATTTCTTTTCTTCTGTGGGGTTTGGGTTTGAATTGTTCTTGTTGCTCCACTTCTGTGCGGTGTGACCTTACATTGTCTATTTGTGCCCTTTCAGACTTTTTGGTGAAGGCATTTAATGCTATGAACTCTCCTCTTAGCACCGCGTTTGCTGTTTCCCAGAGGTTTTGAGAGGTTGTGTCACTATTATATTTCAGTTCAAATAATTTTTTAATAGCCATCTTGATTTCATTGTTGACCCAACCATCATTCAGGAGCAGATTATTTAATTTCCATGTTATTTGCATGGTTTTGAGGGTTCCTTTTAGATATGATTTCCAATTTTATTCCACTGTGGTCTGAGAGAATACTTGATATAAATTTGGTTTTCTTAAATTTACTGAGATTTGTTTTGTGGCCTATCATATGGTCCATTTTGAAGAATGTTTCATGTGCTTATGAATGGAATGTGTATTCTACAGTTGTTGGGTAGAATGTCCTGCAAGTATCTGTTGAGTCCATTTGTTACAGGCTATAGTTTAAGTCCATCATTCCTTTGTTGACTTTTTGTATTGATGACCTGTCTAGTGCTCTCAGTGGATTACTGAAGTCACCCACTATTATTGTGTTGCCATCTATGTCAATTTTAGGTCTAGTAGTAATTGTTTTATAAATTTGGGAGCTCCAGTGTTAGGCACATATATATTTAGGACTGATATTTTCCTCTTGGACTAGTCCTTTTATCATTATATAATGTTCCTCTTTGTCTTTTAAGTTTGCTTTTGCTTTAAAGTTTGTTTAGTCTGGTATAAGAATAACTACTCCTGCTGGTTTTGGTGTGCATTTACATGGAATATCTTTTTCCAGCCGTTTACCTTAAGTTTATGTGGGTCCTTATGTGTTAGGTGAGTCTCCTGAAGACAGCAGAAACTTGGTTGGTAAATTATTATCCATTCTGACATTCTGTGTCTTTTAAGTGGAGTATTTAGGCCCATTACATTCAATGTTAGTATTGAGATATGAGGTGGTATTCTATTCATCATGCTATTTGTTGCCTAAATACCTTGTTTTCTTTCATTGTGTTATTGTTATATAGGTCCTGTGAGATTTATGCTTTAATGAGGTTCTATTTTGGTGCTTTTTGAGGATTTGTTTCAAGATTTAGACCGCCTTTTAGCATTTCTTGTAGTGCTGGCTTGGTAGTGGCAAATTATTTTAACATTTGTTTGTCTGGAAAAGAGTGTATCTGTCCTTCATTTATGAAGCTTAGTTTTGCTGGATACAAAATTTTTGGCTGATAATTATTTTGTTTAAGGAAGCTAAAAATAAGGCCCCAATCCCTTTGAGCTTGTAGGGTTTCTGCTGAGAAATCTGCGTTCATCTGATAAGTTTTTCTTCATAGGTTAGCTGATGCTTTTGCCTCATAGCTCTTAAGATTCTTTCCTTTGTCTTGACTTTAGATAACCTGATGACTGTGTGCCTAGGTGATGATCTTTTTATGATGAATTTCCCAGGTGTTCTTTGAGCTTCTTGTATTTTGATTTCTAGATCTCTAGCAAGGTCAGGGAAGTTTTCCTTGATTATTCCTTCCAATATGTTTTCCAAACTGTGAGATTTCTCTTCTTCCTCAGGAACAACAATTATTCTTAGGTTTACCATAGTCCCAAACTTCTTGGAGGCTTTGTTAATTTTTTAAAATTCTTTTTTCTTTGTCTTTGATGGATTTGGTTCTGCTTGTTCGATTCTATTGCTGAGATTTTCCAGTGAATTTGCATTTCTCTAAATGTGTCCTTGATTACCAGAAGTTGTGATTCTGTTTTTAGTTATTATCTCTATTTCACTGAAGAATTTTCCTTTCATTTTCTGGATCATGTTTTTGATTCCTTTAAGCTGGACTTCACCTTTCTCTGGTGCCTCCTCGATTAGCTTAATAATTGACCTTCTGAATTCTTTTTCTGGCAATTCAGAGATTTTTATCTTGGCTTGGATTCATTGCTGGTGAGCTGGTATGATGTTTTGGGGGTGTTAAAGAACCTTGTTTTTTCATATTACCAGAATTGTTTTTCTGGTTCATTCTTATTTGTGTAGACTATGTCAGGGGAAGATCTGGGATTCAAAGGCTGCTGTTCACATTCTTTTGTCCCATGGGGTGGTCCCTTGATATGGTGTTCTTCCCCTTCCCTTAGGAATGGGGCTTTCTGAGAGCTGAACTGTAGTGATTGTTTTTGCCTTTCTGGGTCTAGCCACCCAGTGGAGCTACCAGGCTCCAGGTTGGCACTGGGGAGTGTCTGCAAAGAGTCCCGTGATGTGATCTGTCTTCAGGTCTTGCAGCTGTAGATAACAGCACCTGCTCCGGTGAAGGTGGAGGTAGCAGGCAAGTGAAGTGGACTCTGTGACAGTCCTTGGTTGTTTTTGTTTAGTGTGCTGGTTTTGTGTTTGTTGTCCTGCAGCCAGGAGGTGGCGCTTTCAAGAGTGCATCAGCTGCAGTCCTATGGGGAGGATGCAAACTTGCCCTAGGGTCACCTGGTTAAATATTCAGGTTTCTCAGGTGGTGGGCAGGGCCATAGAGCTCCCGAGAGATTATGACCTTTGTCTTCGGTACCAAGGTGGGTAGAGAAAGACCACCAGGTGGGGGCAGGGATAGGCATATCTGAGCTCAGATTCTCTTTGGGCAGGGCTTCCTGTGGCTGCCTTTGGGATAGGGGTGTGGTTCCCAGTCCATTGGAGTTATATTCCCAGGGTGATTATGGCTGCATCTGCTCGGTCATACAGTTCACCAGAGAAGTGGGGGAAAGACAGGAGTCACAGGCCTCATCCCGCTGCCTTGCAGCCTGCAGTCCTAAAGGCCAGTCTCACTCCCACTATGCCCCCACAACAGCACTGAGTCTATTTCCAGATAGCCGGTGACCAGCACTGAGAACTTACCCCAGACCACGAACCTCCCCGTTGAGAAAGCAAGCAGACACAGTTTTTTGGTATTTCACGGAGCCTGCAGTGGTGATCCAGTTCCTTCAAAGGGTCTGTGGATTCCTTTGGCTTTCCTAGTATTTTCCTGCAGTTGTTCTTGGAGCAAAAGTTCACGATGTGAGTCTCTACACACTGCTTTGTCAGTCCGAGGAGGAGCTGCAAGCTTGTCCTGCTTCCTATCTGCCACCTTAATCGCTATAGACCACCACAATGCTTGATATTATTTCAATGTTTTGAATGTTTTTATAACTTGTTTTGTGACCTAACATATGGTTTATCCTTGAGAAAGATCTAAGTGATGAGGAAAAGAATGTGTGTTCCGTAGCTGTTGGATGAAATGTTCTGTAAATATCTATTAGGCCCATTTGGTCTATAGTTCAGATTAAGTCCAATGTTTGTTTGTTGATTTTCTGTCTGGAATATCTGCCCAGTGTTGAATGTAGGGCATTGAAGCCTCCAGCTATTATTGTGTTGGGGTCTGTCTCCCTTTAGCTCTGATAATATTTGCTTTATATATCTGGGTGGTCCAGTGTTCTATATGTATGTATTTATAATTGTTGTATCCTCTTGCCAAATTGACCTCTTTATCATTATACAGTGACTTTCTTTGTGTCTTTTTCTAGTTTTTGTCTTGAAATCCATTTTGTCTCATATAAGCATAGATACCTACTACTGCTCTTTTTTTGGTTTCCATTGGCATGGAATATCTTTTTCTGTCCTTTCATTTTCAGTCTATGTGCATTTCTATAGGTTAAATATGTTTCTTTTAAGCAAAAGATCTTTTTTCTTTTTTTAAAATCCATTCAGCCAGTCTATGTCTTTTAATTGGAGAGTTTAGTTCATTTACATTCAATGTTATTATTGATAACCAAAGACTTACTCCTGACATTTGGTTATTTGTTTTCTGGTTGTTTTGTAGTGTTTGCTTCTTTCTTTCTTTCTTTCTTTCTTTCCTTTTTGTCTTCCTTTTAGGGAAGATGATTTTCTCTAGTAATATGACTTAATTTCTTGCTTTTTGATTTTCTTGGATTTGTTTCGTGTTTTTTGATTTGGGGTTACCATGCGGCTTGTCAATACTGTCTTTAACCCATTATTTTTACTTGATAATAAATTAACACTGTTTGCATAAGCAAAGAAACAAGCAAAAAGAAAAGTAATAACAATTCTACCACTTTTTAACTTTTTGATGTTTTGATTTATATTTTATCGTAATGTCTATGTCTTGAAAAGTTGTTATAGTTATTATCTTTGATTGATTCATCATTTAGTTTTTCTATTTAGTATAAAATTAGTTTACACACCACACTTACAGTGTTATAATATTTTGTGTCTCTCTGTATACTTACTATTAGTAGTGAGTTTTGTACCCTCAGTTGATTTCTTATTGCTCATTAACATTCTTTTCTTTTTTACTGAAGTTCTCTCTTTAGCATTTCTTGTGGAACAGGTCTAATGTTGATGAAAACCCACAGCTTTTGTTTGTCTGGGAAAGTTTTTATTTCTCCTTCATGTTTGAAGGATATTTTCACCAGATATACTATTCTGGGGTAAAGGTTTGTTTTCTTCAGCACTTCAAATATGCTATGCCTCTCTCTCCTGGCCTGTATGTTTTTCACTGAAAAGTCTGCTGCCACACGTATTGGAGCTCCATTTTATGTTGTTTCTTTTCTCATGCTGCTTTTAGGGTTCTTTCTTTATCCTTCACCTTTGGGAGTCTGATTATTAAATGCCTTGAGATAGTCTTCTTTGGGTTAAATGTGCTTTGTGTTCTATAACTTTTTTGTAGTTGGATATTGACATCTATATCTAAATTTGGGAAGTTCTCTGTTTTTATCCCTTTGAATAAACTTTCTACTCCTATTTCTTTCTCTACTTCCTCTTTAAGGCCAGTAACTCTTAGCTTTGCCCTTTAGAGACTATTTTCTACATCTTGTAGGTATGCTTCATTGTTTTTTATTCTTTTATCTTTTGTCTCCTCTGACCATGTATTTTCAAATAGCTGTCTTCAAGTTCACTAATTTTGTCTTCTGCTTGATCCATTCTGCTCTTAGACTCTGATGCATTTTTCACTATGTCAACTCCATTTTTAAACTTTAGAATTTCTGGTTGATTTTTTTTGTTTATTTCAATATTTTTAATTTATCTGATAGCATTCTGAATTCCTTCTCTGTGTTTTCTTGAATTTCTTTGAGTTTTCTCAAAGCGACTATTTTGAATTTGCTTTCTGAAAGAAGGTCACATATCTCTTTCTTCAGGCTTGGCCTGTGGTGCCTTATTTAGTTCATTTAGTGAGGTCATGTTTTTCAGGATGGCGTTGATGCTGGTGGAAATCCACAACTAGTATATTTACTAGTCTTTATAGTCTGGGCTTGTTTGTATGCATCCTCCTTGAGAAGCCTTTCCTGGTATTCAAAAGGACTTAAGTATTAGGATCCAAGCCTTGTCTGCATTAGGAGGCACCCCAAGCCAAGTAACACTGTTGTTCTTGCCAACTTCTAGAAGTACCACTGTGATGATCTTGGATTATATCCAGAATAATTCCTTGGATTATTAGACAAAAACTTTTGTTCTCTTCCCTTATTTCTTCCAAACAAATGGAGTCTGTCTGTCTGTTCTGTACCACCTGGAGCTGGGGTGGGGGGCAGTGACACAAGCAACCCTGTGGTCAACGCCAGTGGGCTTCTCCTGAATTAGACCTAAAGCCAGCACAGCCCTGGATCTTGCTGAAGGCCCACTGTAACCACTACCTGTCTTCCATCTATGTTTGTTCAGGGCCCTGGGGCTCTACAATCAGCAGGTGCTTAAGCCAGCCAGGCTTGTGTCCTTCCCTTCAGGGCAGTGAGCTCCCCTAGGCCCTGGTCAGGTTCAGAGGTGCTGTCTGGGATCTAGAGCCTGGAGTCAAAACACTCTAGAAGTCTACCTGGTGTTCTGTTGTACTGCAGCTGAGCTGGCACTCAAACCGTGAGATGTGGTCCTTCCCACGCTTTCCTCCCCATTCCACAGGCAGAGAAGCCTCACCCTGTTGCCACCACTACAGGCCCACAGAGGGTAGCCAATGTCCCCTAAAGCTCAAGAGCTCTTTAATTGGTTTGTGGTGAATTCTGCCTAGTCTGGGACTCACCCTTCATGGCAGTGGGCTCCTCTCTGGCCCAGGGCACATCCAGAAATGTCATTGAAGAGCCAAGGCCTGGAATTGAGTACCTCAAAAGCGCTCTTGGTGCTCTATCCCTTTGTGGCTGAGCTGGTGCCTAAAGTGCAAGACAAAGTCCCTTTTACTTGTCCCTCCACTTTTCCCAAACAGAAGGAGTCTCTTCTCATAGCCAGCACAGCTGGGAATTTGCTGTATATTACCTGAAGTCAACAAGTCTTAAGAGTCTCACGCAAGGCCTACAGTATACTTCCTGGGTATCACTACTGGTTATTCAGGGCCCAGGGGCTCTTTAGTCAGCACATGGTAAGTCCTGGCAGGACTGGGTTTTTCACTTCAAGGCAATGGATTTCCTTCTGGCCCAGGGTGTGTCTAGAAATGTCATTCAGGAGCTAGGGCCTGGAAATGAGAACTCACAACTTTGATTGGCGTCCTATTTTACTGTGACTGAGCTGGTATCCGTGATGCAAGACAAAGATGTCTTTACTCTCCCCTCTCCTCTCTTCAAGTGGAAGGAAGGGATTTATTTTGGAACTGCAAGCTATGCAGCTTGGGGTTGGGGGACAAGTGGTACAAGCATTTCCTTAGCTTCCCCAGCTGGAGTCTCAGTAGCTCACATATCCCCCTGAGTCTACTGGCTCTTAGCCAAGTTTAGCACTAGGACTTGCCTTGAATTTGCAGTCCTTGTGGCCCAGACTGCTTTTCTATTTTTTTGACTGCAATATTAGATTTATTAAAGTTCCATATTTTAAAACGCAATACATCTTTAAGCTTTTGTGTTCATCTATTTTTTAAAATTATACTTTAAGTTCTGGGATATATGTGCACAACGTGCATGTTTGTTTACATAGGTATACATGTGACATGTGAGTTTGCTACACCCATCAACTCATCATTTACATTAGGTATTTCTCCTAATGCTATCCCTCCCCAAGCTCCCTACCCCCAACAGGCCCTGGTGTGTGATGTTCCCCTCCCTGTGTCCATGTGTTCTCATTGTTCATCTCCCACTTATGAGTGAGAACATGTGGTGTTTGGTTTTCTCTTCTTGTGTTGCTTTGCTAAGAATGATGGTTTCCAGTTTCATCCATGTCCCTGCAAAGGACATGAACTCATCCTTTTTTATGGCTGCATAGTATTCTGTGGTGCATTTGTGCCACATTTTCTTTATCCAGTCTATCATTGATGGGCATTTGGGTTGGTTCCAAGTCTTTGCTATTGTGAATAGTGCTGCAATAAACATATGTATGCATGTGTCTTTATAGTAGAATGATTTATAATCCTTTGGGTATATACCCAGTAATGGGGTTGCTGGGTCAAATGGTATTTCTAGTTCTAGATCCTTGTGGAATTGCCACACTGTCTTCCACAATGGTTGAACTAATTTACACTCCCACCAACAGTGTAAAAGCATTCCTATTTCTTCACATCCTCTCCGGCATCTGTTGTTCCCTGACTTTTTAATGATCACCATTCTAACTGGTGTGAGATGGTATCTCATTGTGGATTTGATTTGTATTTCTCCAATGACCAGTGATGATGAGAATTTTTTCATAACTTTGTTGGCTACATAAATGTCTTCTTTTGAGAAGAGTCTGTTCATATCCTTCACCCATTTTTTTTTTCAAGGGGTTGTTTGTTTTTTTCTTGTAAACTTGTTTAAGTTCTTTGTAGATTCTGGATATTAGCCCTTTGTCAGATGGATAGATTCCAAAAATTTTCTCCCATTCTGTAGGTTGCCTTTTCACTCTGATGATAGTTTCTTTTGCTATACAAAAGCTCTTTAGTTTAATTAGATCCCGTTTGTCAATTTTGGCTTTTGTTGCCATTGTTTTTGGTGTTTTAGTCATGAAGTTTTGCGCATCCCTAAGTCCTGAATGGTATTGCCTAGGTTTTCTTCTAGGGTTTTTATGGTTTTTATGTCTTACAGTTAAGTCTTTAATCCATCTTGTGTTAATTTTTGTATAAGGTGTAAGGAAGGGAAACAGTTTCAGCTTTCTGCATATGGCTAGCCAGTTTTCCCAACACCATTTATTAAATAGGGAATCCTTTCCCCATTGCTTGTTTTTATCAGATTTGTCAAAGATCAGATGGCTGTAGATTTGTGATGTTATTTCTGAGGCCTCTGTTCAGTTCCATTGGTCTATATCTCTGTTTTGGTACCAGTACCATGCTGTTTTGCTTACTGTAGCCTTGTAGTACAGTTTGAAGTCAGGTAGCATGATGCCTCCAGCTTTGTTCTTTTGGCTTAGGATTGTCTTGGCTATGTGGGCTCTTTTTTGGTTCCGTATGAAATTTAAAGTAGTTTTTTTCCAATTCTGTGAAGATAGTCATTGGTAACTTGATGAGGATAGCATTGAATCTATAAATTACTTTGAGCAGTATGGCCATTTTCACGATATTGATTCTTCCTATCCATGAGCATGGAATGTTGTTCCATTTATTTGTGTCCTCTTATTTCCTTGAGCAGTGGTTTGTAGTTCTCCTTGAAGAGGTCCTTCACATCCCTTGTAAGATGGATTCCTAGGTATTTTATTCTCTTTGTAGCAATTGTGCATGGGAGTTCACTCATGATTTTGCTCTCTGGTTGTCTGTTATTGGTGTATAGGAATGTTTGTGACTTTTGCACATTGATTTTGTATCCTGAGACTGCTGAAGTTGCTTATCAGATTAAGGATATTTGGGGCTGAAATGATGGGGTTATCTAAATATACAGTCATACCATCTGCAAACAGAAACAATTTGACTTCCTCTTTTCCTGACTGAATACCCTTTATTTCTTTCTCTTGCCTCATTGCCCTGGGCAGAACTTACAATATTATGTTGAATAGGAGTGGTGACAGAGGGCATCCTTGTCTTGTGCTGGTTTTCAAAGGAAATGCTTCCAATTTTTGCCCATTCCATATGATATTGGCTGTGGGTTTGTCATAAATAGGTCTTATTATTTTGAGATACATTCCAAAAATAACTAGTTTATTGAGAGTTTTTAGCATGAAGGGCTGCTGAATTTTATAGAAGACGTTTTATGCATCTATTGAGATAATCATGTGGTTTTTGTTGTTGGTTCTGTGTATGTGATAGATTATGTTTATTGATTTGTGTGTTTTGAACCAGCCTTGCATCCCAGGAATGAAGCCTACTTGATCGTGGTGGATAAGCTTTTTGATGTGCTGCTGGATTCAGTTTGCTGGTACTTTATTGAGAATTTTTGCATCGATGTTCATCAGGGATATTGGCCTACAATTTTCTTTTTTTGTTGTGTCTCTGCCAGGTTTTGTTATCAGGATCATGCTGGCCTCATAAATGAGTTAGGGAAGATTCCCTCTTTTTCTATTGATTGAAATAGTTTCAGAAGGAATGGTACCAGCTCCTCTTTGTACCTCTGGTAGAATTCGGCTGTGAATGTGTCTGGTCCTGGACTTTTTTTGGTTGGTAGGCTATTAATTACTGCCTCAATTTCAAAACCTGTTATTGGTCTATTCAGAGATTTGACTTCTTCCTGATTTAGTCTTGGGAGGGTGTATGTGTCCAGGAATTTATCCATTTCTTCTAGTTTTTCTAGTTTATTTGTGTAGAGGTGTTTATGTTATTCTCTGATGGTAGTTTGTATTTCTGTGGGATTGGTGGTGATATCCCCTTTATCATTTTTTATTGCATCTACTTGATTCTTCTCTCTTTTCTTCTTTATTTGTCTAGCTAGTGGTCCATTTATTTTGTTGATCTTTTCCAAAAACCAGCTCCTGGATTCATTGATTTTTTGAAGGGCTTTTTGTGTCTGTATCTCCTTCAGTTCTGCTCTGATCTTAGGTATTTATTATCTGCTGCTAGCTTTTGAATGTGTTTGCTCTTCCTTCTCTAGTTCTTTTAATTGTGATGTGAGGGTATCAATTTTAGATCTTTCCTGCTTTTTCTTGTGGATATTTAGTGCTATAAATTTCCCTCTACAGATTGCTTTAAATGTGTCCCAGAGATTCTGATACATTGTGTCTTTGTTCTCATTGGTTTCAAAGAACATCTTTACTTCTGTCTTCATTTTGTTATTTACCCAGTAGTCATTCAGGAGCAGGTTGTTCAGTTTCCATGTAGTTGTGCAGTTTTTAGTGAGTTTCTTAATCCTGAGTTCTAATTTGATTGCACTGTGGTCTGAGAAACAGTTTGTTGTGATGTCTCTTCTTTTACATTTGCTGAGGAATGCTTTACTTCCAACTATGTGATCAATTTTGGAATAAGTGCAGTGTGGTGCTGAGAGGACTGTATATTCTGTTGATTTGGGGTGGAGAGTTCTGTAGATTTCCATTAGGTCTGCTTGGTCCAGAACTGAGTTCAAGTCCTGGATATCCTTGTTAATTTTCTGTCTCGTTGATCTGTCTAATGTTGACAGTGGGGTGTTACAATCTCCCATTATTATTGTGTGGGAGTCTAAGTCTATTTGTAGATCTCTAAGGACTTGCTTTATGAATCTGGGTGTTCCTGTATTGAGTGCATATATATTTAGGATAGTTAGCTCTTCTTATTGCAATGATTCCTTTACCATTATGTAATGCCCTTCTTTGTTTCTTTTGACCTTTGTTGGCTTAAAGTCTGTTTTATCAGAGACCAGAATTGCAACCCCTGCTTTTTTTTTTTTTTTTTTTTTTTTTTTTTGCTTTCCATTTGCTTGGTAAATCATCCTCCATGCCTTTATTTTGAACCTATGTGTGTCTTTGCATGTGAGATGGGTCTACTGAATACAGCACACCAACCGATCTTGACTCTTTATCCAGTTTGCCTTCTGTGTCTTTTAATTGGGGCATTTTAATTGGGACATTTAAAGTTAATATTGTTATGTGTGAATTTGATCCTGTCATTATGATGCTAACTGGTTATTTTGCCTGTTAGTTGATGCAGTTTCTTCCTAGCGTCGATGGTCGTTACAATTTGGCATGTTTTTGTGGTGGCTGGTACTGGTCGTTCCTTTCTGTATTTAGTGCTTCCTTCAGGATCTCTTGTAAGGCAGGCCTGGTGGTGACAAAATCTCTCAGCATTTGCTTGTCTGTAAATGATTTTATTTCTTCTTCACTTATGAAGCTTAGTTTGGCTGGATATTAAATTCTGGGTTGAAAATTCTTTTCTTTAAGAATGTTGAATATTGGCCCCCCCTCTCTTCCGGTTTGTAGGGTTTCTGCAGAGAGGTCTGCCGTTAGTCTGATGGGCTTCCCTTTGTGGGTAACCTGACCTTTCTCTTTGGCTGCCCTTAACATTTTTTCCTTCATTTCAACTTTGGTGAATCTGATGGTTATGTGTCTTTGGGTTGCTCTTCTCGAGGAATATCTTTGTGGTGTTCTCTGTGTTTCCTGAATTTGAATGTTGGCCTGCCTTGCTAGGTTGAGGAAGTTCTCTTGGATAATATCCTGAAGAGTGTTTTCCAATTTGGTTCCATTCTCCTCGTCACTTTCAGGTATACCAATCAAACATATATTTGGTCTTTTCACATAGTCCCATATTTCCTGGCGGCTTTGTTCATTTCTTTTCACTCTTTTTTCTCTAGTCTTGTCTTCTCACTTTATTTCATTCATTTGATCTTCAATCACTGATACCCTTTCTTCCACTTGATCGATTCAACCATTGAAACTTGTATATGCTTCTTGAAGTTCTCGTGCTGCGTTTTTAAGCTTCATCAGGTCTTTTATGTTCTTCTCTATACTGGTTATTCTCATTAGCATTTTGTCTAACCTTTTTTCAAGGTTCTTAGCTTCCTTGTGTTGGGTTAGAACATGCTTATTTAGCTCAGAGGAGTTTGTTATTACCCACCTTCTGAAGCGTACTTCTGTCAGTTCATCAAAATCATTCTCCGTCCAGTTTTGTTCCCTTGCTGGCAAAGGGTTGTGATCCTTTGTAGGAGAAGAGGCGTTCTTGTTTTTGGAATTTTCAGCCTTTCTGCGCTGGTTCCTCCCCATCTTTGTGGTTTCATCTACCTTTGGTGTTTGATGTTGGTATCCTACAGATGGGGTTTTGGTGTGGATGTCCTTTTTGTTGATTTGATGCTATTCCTTTCTGTTTGTTAGTTTTCCTTCTAACAGTCAGGCTCCTCAGCTGCAGGTCTATTGGAGTTTGCTGGAGGTCCATTCCCAACCCTGTTTGCTTGGGTATCACCAGCAGAGGCTGCAGAACAGCAGCTATTGCTGCCTGATACTTCCTCTGGAAGTTTTGTCCCAGAGAGACACCTGCCAGATCCCAGCCAGAGCTCTTCTGTATTAGGTGTCTGTTGTCCCCTACTGGGAGGTGTATCCCAGTCAGGCTACATGTGGGTCAGGGACCCACTTGAGGAGGCAGTCTGTCTGTTATCAGAGCTCGAACGCTGTGCTGGGAGAACCACTGCTCTCTTCAGAGCTGTCAGGCAGGGACGTTTAAGTCTGCTGAAGCTGCGCCCACAGCGGCCCCTTCCCCCAGGTGCTCTGTCCCAGGGAGATGGGGGTTTTATCTATAAGGCCCTGACTGGGGCTGCTGCCTATTGTTCAGAGATGCCCTGAACATCTAGAGGTGGAATCTAGAGAGGCAGTTGGCCTTGCTGAGCTGTGGTGGGCTCCACCCAGTTTGAACTTCCCAGAAGCTTTGTTTACACTGTGAGCATAAAACTGCCTACTCAAGCCTAAGCAGTGGTGGATGCCCCTCCCCCCACCAAGCTTGAGCACCCCAGGTCGATTTCAGACTGCTGCGCTAGCAGCAAGGATTTCACACCAATGGATCTTAGCTTGCTGGGCTCCGTGGGAGTGGGACATGCCGAGCCAGGCACCGGAGGGAATCTCCTGGTCTGCTGGTTGCAAAGACCGTGGGAAAAGCGCAGTATCTGGGCAGGAGTGTACCGTTCCTCCTGGAAGTCTCTCACAGCTTCCCTTGGCTAGGAGAGGGAAATACCCCAACTGCTTACGCTTCCCAGGTGAGGTGATGACCTGCCCTGCTTCGGCTCGCCCTCTGTGGGTTGCGCCCACTGTCCAACCAGTCCCAGTGAGATGAACCAGGTTCCTCAATTGGAAATGCAGAAATTACCTGCCTTCTGTGGGTATCTCGCTGGGAGCAGCAGACCAGAGCTCTTCCTATTCGGCCATCTTGCCGGACCCTCTCCAGACTGCTTTTCAAGTTTATTTAGGGTACCTGGTGAGGCTTGCCAGAACTGATGTTCCAACTGCTGGGATGGGTGATTCCCCTCTAACTAGGGGTGGTTTAAATACTCCCTCCAAGTGTAAATTAGTTCATCCATTGTGGAAAGCAGTGTGGTGATTTCTCAAAAAGCTAAAAGCAGAACTACCATTCGACCCAGCAATCCCATTACTGGGTACATACGCAGAGGAATATAAAGCATTTTACCATAAAGACACATGCACACAGATGTTCATTGCAGCACTATTCACAATACCAAAGACATGGAATTAACCTACATGCTCATCAATGACAGATTGGATAAAGAAAATGTGGTAGACATACACCATGGAATACTATGCAGCCATAAAAAATGAGATCATGTCTTTTGTGGGAACATGGATGGAGCTGGAGGCTATCGTACTTAGCAAACTAAAGCAGGAACAGAAAACCAAACACTGCGCGTTCTCATTTATATGTCGGAACTAAATGATAAGAAGATATGAATACAAAGAACAAACAACAGACACTAGTTGGGGGAGGGCTGTTGGGAAGAGAGAAAGGAGCAGAAAAGATAACTATTGGATACTGGGTTTGTGATGAAATAATACCTGCAACAAACCCCTGTGACACGTGTTTACTTATGTAACAAACCTTCACATGTACTCCTAAACCTAAAATAAAAGTTAAAAAATAAATAAAAATCAAAATAAAAAAATAAATAAAATCAGTACTCAATCCACAGGTGGGCATCAGCTGAAATTATCCCAGTTTTACTTTCTGCTGAGACAGGGCAGCACCGAGGTCAATGCAATGTTTCACAATTTCTGTACTCTTCCTCTCCCAAGTGCACAGATTGTCTCTCCATGCCATGTGACCATTGCTAGGGGATGGGGGAGGGGTAATGTTGGCAATTTAAGACTGTCTTTCCTGCCTTCTTCATTGCCTGTTTCAGTGATACAATGTTAACACGAGGTACTGTGAGTGTTTACCTGATTGAAGATACTTTTTTTTTTGGTTACATAGTTGTTGAATTGGTGTCCTTGAGTTGGGGTGGGACAAGCAGTGGAGCCTTCTATTTGGCCTTGTAGCTACACCCCTCTCTGAATGCAGTTGTTAAAAAGAATATTATGAAAGAATATTTATTGGCATAGATAAATGCTCTCAAAAGTGGAGATGCTTGTTTACATGCTTTTCAACACATTGTAACATTGTTTATAAGAATAATATTGGGTGAAGCAAACCATAAAATATCAAATGATAGAGGATTAATTAGTACTATAATACATACTCTGATTAAATATAAAGCATGGTTAAAAATCATGAATTTTGGGTGTTTTCTAAGTCTGTATGAATATTGATGCAAATGCTAAATGAAAACACACACTATATGTTCAGTATAATTTATAATATCTGTAACCTATATGTATAGGAAAATATAAGGGATAATATCCTGAAATAATAATTAGTCAACTTTTATAGTAGGGGAATTATTTGTTTAAAATGTATTTATTTTTAAATTTGAAATTAAGTCTACCAAGTAAAGTGACTATCAACAAAATTATGGACTAGATGTTTGCCCACAAAATTCATATTGAAGCCCTAACCCCCAACATGATGATATTCGGAGGTAAGGCTTTTAAGAGACACTTAGGTATAGATGAGTTCATAAGGTTGGGGCACCTGTGATGTGATTAGTGCCCTTATAAGAAGAGGAAGAGAGACCAGAGCTTCCTCTCTCTGTTGTCAGAGGATGCAGCAAGTAGGTGGTTATCTGCAACCAGGAAGGGAGCCGTCACCAGAACCTGACTATGCTGGTACCCTGAGCTTGGACTTTCAGGCTCCAGACTATGAGAAATAAATGTCTCTGTTAAGCCACTCAGAATATGGTGTTTTGTTATAGCAGTCTGATCAGACTAAAACAAATGACAACAGCAAAACTGGAGGCTTTCTATTTCAAGGATCCAGTAGTCTCTAGTACTATACAGGAGGTAAAATGTATATCTCTAATGACCAGAAATTGTTTCAGTAATTTTAAAAGCATAGATCCCAAGAGGAAAGGTTGGATCAATTAGCATGATAATAAAATTGATGGAAAGAGTAGTTCCTACTTGGTGTCTACTAGGTTCTTGACACTGTAAGAGGCACTTTTACACCTTAACTCATTTAATCTTTATGACAACACAGTGTGTCACTTAATTTTTATTATGCTTCATGGGAAGGTGGGGATTATCTCAATTTCACAGATATGGAAAGTAAATCTCTAAGAGATTAAGGCACTTAAGATCATATAGCTATGATGTGCAAAAAGCAGTGAGAATTTCGTTTGTCTGGTTCCTATGTATCTGTTATTTTGGTCATCACTATGCCAACTGGGTGTAATGAGGGAAGAGTTTCTAGAAGGGGTGGTATTCAGTTATGATAGTTAACCAATAGCTAGAGTTTAGGTTTGAGTACTCTATTGTCTTAGAGATACGTTTTCATTAAGCATTGATGATGAAAGCTGCTTTAGTTCTTACGCTGTTCACTTTGGATGAAATAGATTGGATTGCAAAAAGGGACATTTTTAACTTTTTATTTTGAAATAATTTTAGACTTACTGAAAAGTGGCAACATTAGTACAGATTTTCTGCATACTTAGTTTCCCCTCATTTTAACTTCTTCTATTCCCATAGTATAATTATTGAAACTAGGAGACACTCATTGATACAATACTATTAACTACACTACAGATTTTATTTAGATTTCACCAGTTATTCCACTAATGTTCCTTTCCTGGTCGAGGATCTCATCCAGTATCTCATGTTTCAATTAGTTGCCATTCTCCTTAGTCTCTTCTAGTCTGTGACAGTTCTGTCTTTTCTTGTCTTTCATGACCTTGACATTTTTGAGGTATACTGGTGAGATATTTTTCAGTATGTTTCTCAATGTGAGTTTTTCTGAAGTTTCCTCATGGTTAAATTCAGATTAGGAATTTTTGGCAGGGATAACACAGAAGTGTGTCTTTCCCAATGCATGATATCAAGAGGTACATAATTTCTCTATGTCTCCTTACTGGTGATGTTAACCTTGATCACTTAGGAAATGTGGTGTCACCAGGTCATTCCATTATAAGGATGATACTAGTTTTCCCTTTGTATTAATTAGTATTTTATTAGGAAATACTTTGAGATTATGTAAATACCATGAATACTTGTTTATTCATCATATGTTTTGCTCACTAATTTTAGCACCCATCAACATTTCTTAACTACAATAATCACTTTTGTGGTGTTTGCCCAATAGCAGTGTTCTATCTATATCATTCATTCTACATTTATTAATTTGAATTCTACTGTAAAAAGATCTGCCCTTCTTCTCCATTTATTTATTTATTCAATTATTTATTTTTATTAGTATATACTCCTGGGTATTTATTTTATTATATGGATTGGACTCTATTATTATCATCATTTAATTATCCCTGTATCTCATGCTATATAAAATAATGAACTCCAAAAGGAACAGCTAAATAAGTGTAAAAATGAAACCACAGAAATGCTAGAAGAAAATATGGGTGATTTCCTCTTAAGGCTTGTTGTTTAAGGCTTTCCAACTACAACTTTTCAATTTACAGGAAATTCCATATGCAAAAATAACTAAATACATAAAATATTGATAAATTAGGCTACATGAAACTAAAACAATTGCACTATAAAACACGATAAACAAAATTGAAAGACAACTGATAAACAGGAAGAAAATGTTTGCACCATATCACAAAAGACTAATATCCCCCAAATATAAAGAACTCCTAAATCGAGGGCTAAATGACTAGAAACCTGATAGAAAAGGGAAAAAAAGACATGAACAGGAAATTCATCCACACACATACACACAAACACACACACACATATGTATATATGTATATATATGTGTATATGTAAAGATGTCCCATAAATATAGGAAAAATGCCTAAGCTCACTTATAATTAGAGAAATGTACATTAAAACAATAGCAAGATGCTGTTTTCTTCTTATGAAACTGGTGAAAATTTAAAAGTATGACAACATATTCTCTTGGCAAGGCTGTGGGGAATTACTCCTCCTTATTGCTGATGGGAATGCAAACCAGTGCAAAAGGGGACTTTTTCAACTATCTAGCACAGAGGTTATACAGATGAAGCAGAAATGTATTTATTTTCTGGTGATATTTGGGAGAAGGCTGCGTTATGATGATGTTTCTGGAGGTCACTGGTAATATAAGTTATATTACATAAGATTATACAACTGACATTTATAGCTACTTGAAATACTTTCCCAAACTTTCCCTTATTGATTGTCTTTAAGGAAATATAGTCATGTTCAGGGAGCATCAAAATGCCAGCCATCTCCATTGTTACTGAAATTATTTCTGCTTCCCTCCTACTCTCCACCTGATTCAGAGATCTGACTTATTTTCTAAAAGAAAATAGAGCTATAGAGTCATATAACTCAGAGCTGAAAAGACCTTTAGAGATTATCTAGCCCATGCCTGAATGATTTAGAGGAGGAAACAAGGCTCAGAGAGGGGCAATGACTTGTCCAGGGTCACACACTGAGCCAAGACTGGAAGAAAAGGGTCCTGACCAGAATGCTCCGTATCTCTTGCAAGATATGTGTAAATTACCAGACACACAGTAGGCATGCGATATATGAGAGCAGTAACAACCACTTATTTCAAAGGGTGCAAGGGTTCCCAATTTCATTCCATGAGAGGAATTTGTGTTTTAAGTATCAAATTGAGGAAAGCATACACTGTATTTCTGTAATCATTAATAATATGTCTCCCAGGGTTCTCAAGTAGCAGCCATCCATTAGCACTTAACAGCTATAACATCATGAGAAGGCATCAACGGAGTGGTGACTACTAAATTTCAGGCCAGCTCTATTATCTTTTCCTCTTGATAGTCTGACTTCGAGCTTTAGTAACTGTGGGCCTGCACTGGGCCTGGAGCCTCCATTTCAAAGGAGGCTTGTGGTTGCACAGTGCACAAGGATGCATACCGAGAGAGGTAATGGGAGCTAGAATCCAGCGTATGATCTGCTAACTAAACCTGGAGCCCTTGCTTGGGACTGTCTTTTCTCAAGGAAGGAGGACTTTGTTCTCCCAAAGGCTGTCTACATGTGCCTACAGAGTTGTGTCTACCTTGAGGGGAAAGCTTATTAATTCACACAGAGGTGCTATATAGGCTAATGGAGGCTGATATGGTTTGGCTGTGTGTCTCCACCCAAGTCTCATCTTGTAGCTCCCATAATTCCCAAGTGTTGTGGGAGGAACCCGGTGGGAGATGATTGAATCATGGGGGCGGGTCTTTCCTGTGCTGTTCTGGTGATACTGAATGGGTCTCACGAGATCTGATGGTTTCGAAAACAGGAGTTTCTTTGCACAAGCTCTCTGTTTGCCTGCTGTCATCCACATAAGATGTGACTTGCTCCTGCTTGCCTTCCTCCATGATTGTGAGGCCTCCCCAGCCACATGGAACTGTGAGTCCTATTAAACCTCTTTCTTTTGTAAGTTGCCCAGTCTCGAGTATGTCTTTATCAACAGCGTGAAAATGGACTAATACAGAGGCTCTGGTTAGAATTAAAAACCAAGTCTGTCTAAATATAAAGCCTGTGTTTCTCCATCTTTACTCAGAAAGCTATGTTTTTATTTATTATTTTTATTTTTTAATAATTTAACTTTTATGGGTACATAGGTGTAAGAGCTGTATTTTTAAATCTTAACCCAGGGAGCTAGAAGATTTTATAGAATATCTGCTCCAAATCTTACCCTTTATAGACTATAATTTTGGCCCCTTATGATTAAGTGCCCTGCACCTAATCCCACAGTACATATACCTTACTCTGAAGGTATCATTCAGTGTATTTCTGGAAAAAAAGGAAGTCTTTAATTTTTCAAATATTAGGAAGTCTCTAGGCCTTGAGACATACTGTTCAGGCAGGATTCTTTTAAGATGCCAAAAACATACTGTCAGCATTCCTTTGTTTTTATAAAGCCTTTAAAAATATCTGCCTGGGAATTTATACTAAGTCTTCACTTAATTCAAGGCAGTGGATATTATAGCTTATTTGGGGACTCCAAACTTGAATTTTGGGGTTTTAATGTGACACAATAGTGTGAACACGGTTTGGGTATGGATGAATCTTGGTTCTTTCCTGGTGCTTTTTCAAAGTAGTTTTATAACTCTGGGCTGGCCATTTAACTCCACAAAGATATATTATCTATTTTTTTTTCACTTAATAGTAAATTATGATTGTTTTTCCATGTCATTATCATTTTATATAATTATTTTTATGTCTGCATAGTATCATTGTGTGGCTCAACTATCAAAAGTAATCAATCTCCTATTATGGTCAGATGTCTGTGCTATTTCCCATAACTGTGATGATTTCTCTTATAGCTTTATCTCTGCAAGACCTCTAATTCTGAGTGTTATTTTTCAGATGAAATCTGCCTACTCCAGATATCTATGACAATACCAAGAAATTTATTTAGCTTGGGAATTTCTAAATATGGAAAAATTAGTAACAGTAGTTACTGTTTATTGAGTATCTACCAGGTGCTGGATCCCTTCTAAATGAATATTTTGGGTTAGGAAATGTTTCAAGGTGGGCCTCACCAGCTGTTCACTTTAACAGTAGGGAAATCCAGTAAGAAGTGTGGTTGTGATCACCATAGTCTCCTGGTATTCTGGCCAGTACACCTCAGCAGTAAAATAAAATCCCAGGATACCAAATCAGTTTCAAAATGGAGTTCTTCTTCTAGGGAGGGCAGTTTTCATTTTGATCCAGTTTCTAAAGAGTTCTTTCTGGTAGTTAAATACAGATGCTGTTTCTCTCTTAGTTTCTTCTTTTCATTGTTCCCGGTTGCAGATATTAAAAACATATCATTAGCATAAGAGAAGAAACTTATTTCCCAACTCACTGTGGCATATATTTTACTCATCTATAAGTGGTAGCAGACAGCCAAGGATACATGTTAAGAGAAAGAGTGTAAAAACCTTAGCCCTCATCCTTCTAAAACGAATACTTAGTCATTCTTAATTTCTGTTCTCAGTAATCTTCAGGATATTTGTATATATTTCCTAGTGTTGAGAAAATGAGGTATAAAAATTTATTAAGAGATGAGCTACAATAAGGAAGATGCCAGCAAGCATGCTCAGAATGGCGCAATGGTGTGCATTTGTCTCTTTCACTCTTTACTTAAACCTCAAAAGTCTATGCTAGTTTCAGCTCCTGCTTTCTTTGATTGTATTTGAAAATGAGGCAGCTGGGTAGATTGACTGTCCCATTCACCTAAGTAGTAAATGATGTTTGTGTGTTCCAGAGCTAGAGGAAGTTTGGGCTTTCTGTGTGATGCACATGTTGCAATCATATATACTAATGCCTGCATACTCCCTGGCAGAGAAAAGCTATTTTGAATGAGAATATTTACATTCAGAACCTGGAGCCTTTTAGAAAAATAGTAACAAATTTTGATAAATTTTCAATCTGTGGGCTTTCCTACATTTTTATAAAACATGATTTAGAGATCCCAGCTGAGGAGCCTATGATAATAGCTCATCATTATATTGCATAGATTGCATTCAATTATTCATTTGTTCATTCAACAAATATTTATGAAACACATGGTATATGCCTTTTCACCTGTAATAAGAATTAGAAATCGGATTTTCTGACTTAAGTGCCAAATGCATTTGCTACAGAAAATAAGGTGATTAGAGAGAGATGTTAGCATATGGCTAGTTGGAGCCAGGGATCAGATGATATTCACAGCAGGAGTGAGTATAGAGAAAGAAGAGGAAGGTGTTAACAAAGGAAATTTTGGAAGACCAAGATTTAGGCAAGGAGTGTAGATGTAAAAGAGTCCACTAAGGAAACTGTGAAAGATAATATAGTGAGTTAGGTGGAAAATGATTCTGCTTGTTGTTGGAAACTAGGGAACAGGTGAAAACCAGAGAGAGCATAATTAAGCTGTACAAATCAAACTATTATTTTTATGTGTAACAATAAAACAATGGGCTGTTTTTATTATTGTAATGAGAAAATTCATTCCTATCCTCCAAGGTATTGTAGGTTACAAAGGAAGTCATATAGATTATGTTTTTGTCCCCTCATCAACATTGAGAATGAACTCACAAATGAATAGCATGTTTTACATATGCTTAGTTTATCATCAAAATGTATATGTATTTTATAGCCAAAAGCTGCATGATAGCTGTTAAGAAGACAAATGTTTACTTCACCATGATCCCTAAGAAATTTCCAATATGAGTTCAATAATTCATTGCTTTTCCCTAATATATCTGACTAATATTATCATCAGCTAATTTTCCAGTGTTAACATTTATACATCATTTGGATCAGAACTTTATCTACTATCTGAGTCATTAAGAAGTCATTTTGGTCAGTGTTAAGATTATTGAACAAAATGAACATCAGCCAAAGCTTTACTTTAGCTGAAAATTATCCAATTTTGAATTTTAAAATTTAATTAAATGAATTTAAGCCATGAGTTCCCTCTATGGAACTGCACATCTGGAGCTACTTGCAGGATTTGTACCTTCCATTTTGCTGCTTATGCTGGTTACAGCAGTTCTGGCAGAGTATTCACAATAACCCAGAGGCTTATTAGTAGAGTAGGAACAGAGTCTAAGAGTGAACACTATAAGGAAAGGGAAAGGATGGGGCAGAGCAAACAGTGACCCAGGGAGATCTGAATATTTAAAATAATTAGATTTCTAGAAAAACTGAATGCTTACTCTCACATCTGCCAACACTGCTTCTACTTTTATGGATGTGACACAACATTTGTGCTATACTTCAGAGAAATCTTAGAGAAATTTTCTGTCTCTTGCCAGTATCTCCAGTTCCTCAGTATGTAGAGGAACTGAAGTGTGGCTGGGCCATTTAACTCCATACATGCCTTCAGAATGATTCATACATTTACAAAGCTATGTCAGTCTTCTTTCTTCTGAAGGTTTTTCAGGTTTTGTTTTTTTAAATATTTGTCACACAAGCAACATTATAACAGTATTAAATATTTGGTATGAAGAGATGGTGAGGTAATAGGTGATTATTAAGAATGTTCTATTTCTGTTAAATTTCTGTTTCCTTCCTATGACTATTTTGATATACTTTTTATAATATCATGTGACAAGATAATCTAATCTAACACATTTCTATTTTAAAATGGATTCAATGGGAAAATCAGGTTGCTTTATAGAAATTTATTCTAGAGCAAATTTATTTAGTTGGTATGTCAGCCTACTCTTTAAAAAATGTTTCCAGCTGGATGCAGTGCTGTGCCCCTGAACTCCCAGCTACCTGTGAGGCTGAGGCAAAAGGGTTGTTTGAGTCCAGGAGTTCAAATTCAGCCTAGGCAACATAGCAAGACCCCGTCTCTAAAACAATTTTTTAAATGTTGCCATTTTGTGGGAAAATGTGCCCTCTTTCCTCCCATGTTGGGGTAATACATGCTGCTGCTGAAGCAGTGATTAACTGGATTTGCTGACCCAGTAGAGAGCAAGTGCATAGTGTAGTGGAAGAAATTCAGGCTGGGGAAGTGTGAGGTAATAGCACATAGTTTCAATTCCTGGCTCTGCTATTCACTCATTGTTCAATCTTGGACCTGGCTTAGTCCTCAGTGTTCTCATGAGCAAAATGAAAGAAATTGTGATAGATGAGTTCAAAGTGCTGCTTTAGTTGTAATTACCATGATCAGACATGGAGATGGAGCTGAACTCCATTGCTCTTATAGGGCAAAAAATTAAAAACAAACAATCCTACCATTGGTACATTTCCAGGCACGTAGACATAGGAGCTATTCTATTTGGGTTTGAATTTTATCTCTATTTTACAAACTATGTGACCTTAGTTGGCTTTGTTAACTTCCCTATGCCCCAGTTTTTCATCTGTCAAATGAGTGTAATAATAATGCCAAGCTGTCTTGTTGTAAAAATAAAATGAAGTAATGCATGTAAAACCGTCAGATTCAAGAGTCGATTATAAACAGGGTGCTGTTTGCTTTTTTTTTTTCAAGTAGCCAAGTTATATGATATTTATATAGACCACATATGCCAGCAGTCTTTTCGTCTTTCAAGGCATCTTGTAGAAAAAAAGTCACGTTTAATTTTATTACCAGATGGCTTTTATTCATCAAAAATGATAGTCTCTCCTAATAAAATTATTCCAATGCTAGGCATTCTGCTGAGAAAATAATATTTTTATTTAGTATTTACTTATTTTCTAACAACAATAGTTTGAGTAATAATTAACCCATTTCTTTAAGACTACGTGATAAGACACTTAGGCAAATTAGGAACCACATTCAGTAATCACTCATATTTGTTAGGTAACCATTGTCTTGGGGTTTGAGAATAGTCCAGTGTGACCTTGTGCAAAACCTGGAAGCACTTTCAGGCTCTTCCAGCCTGTTGGGCTACTGATATATCTCATCTTCTAAATTGTACTCACAGAGGTTGGTAGGGTATTTAGATTAAGGATCACTTTTATTTTTAATCTCTGTAATAAACCAGAATGATTGAAGAGGTGTTGTCACAGGAAACTCCATCCTGTCTAACAGAAATATTAGGTAGGCAGGGGCATGGTGGAAAGCCACAGATAGAGACAGCTGACTTGAATCCTCTTCCCATCTCTGCCACTATTCACTGTCCTCTCCTCTCTGTGTGTTTCTGTAAAACTCTGTAATTCTATGAACCTTGTTAACTTAGCTGTTTAAAAACAAACAGAAACCAAAACCAAAATCCAGGACATCAGTTCCTTCCTGTAAATCTGTGAAACATTTAGTTCCTTGTCACAACATATTCAGTGTGATCTAGACACAGCCTAAACTTTTCCTTCCACATAGGCCTAATGGAGGATGTTGATGTTTTGTTTCCTTACTTCACAGAGGTGTCATGAGGACAAGCATGAAAAAAGTAGGAATGCATCATTTGAGTTCTTCAGGAGGAAGCTGCTACCTAACTAAAAGACATTAGTATGGTTAAGTGTGATGTCATTAATATCCCCCCAAACTGCCTTTATCCTATTTGTACTGTAGGTAATTTTTGTGACTGGGGAACATCTCCAGTTGCACTTTCATTTTAATGAGAAATGATGACAGTGTTACCTCATTGCTCTTAAAAAATACAAAAATTAAAACACACACACACACACAGAGAACTGACATAGGACCTCAGTACCTTTTTACCTTTACCTTGCTGCTGCTGCTTTTCTCCTCCTCCTCCTCCTCCTTCTCCTCCTTCTTCTTCTTCTCCTCCTCCTCCTCTTCTTCTTCTCCTTCTCCTCCTTCTCCTTCCCCTCCTCCTCCTCCTCCTTCTTCTTCTTCTCCTCCTCCTCCTTCTTCTTCTCTTCATCTTCTTTCGTCTTTCTTCTCCTCCTTCTCCTTCTCCTTCTTCTTCTTCTTCCTTTGTTTGACAGAGTCTCACTCTGCCGCCCAGGCTGGAGGCTGGAGTGCAGTGGTGCAATCTCGGTTCACTACAACCTCCACCTTCCAGGTTCAAGCAATTCTCCTGCCTCAAACTCCTGAGCACTTGGTACTACAGGCATGTGCCACCATGCCCGGCTAATTTTTGTATTTTTAGTAGAGATGAGGTTTTGCCACATTGGCTGGACTGGTCTCAAACTTCTGGGCTCAAGTGATCTGCCCGCCTTGGCCTACCAAAGTCCTGTGATTACAGGTGTGAGCCACTGTGCCCACGCTACCTTGCTTCTTCTTAAAAAACAAAGCAAAACAAAACCATAAACAAAATGCTGAGGTTTCTTCTAGCTCTGGTCTTTATTGCTCACTAGTCAAAGCTCCTCATTTTTTGCAATTGTTGTAAGAACACTTACCATGAGACCTGTCTTTTTAAACACATTTTAAGTGCATTCTACTGTATTGACAACTATAGGCAAAATGTCATATAACTATAGGCAAAATGTTATAGCAGATCTCTAGAACTTAATCATCTTTCATAACTGAAACTTCATACCAGTTGAATGCTGAACACTATCCCATTGTACGTCTACACCAAGTTTTCTGTATTCATTCATTTGTCGATGGGCATTTGGGTTGTTTCCATATCTTGGCTGTTGTGAATAATACTACAATGAACATGTGAATCCAAATATCTTTTCAAGATCCTGATTTTAATTCTTTTGTGTAAATACTCAAAAATGGTATTGCTAGATCATATGGTAGTTCTATTTTTAATTTTTTGAGGGACCTCAATACTGATTTCCATAGCAGCTGCCGCATTTTACATTCCTACCAACAGTGTATATAGGTTCCAATTTCTCTGCATTCTCACTAACACCTGGTAGTTTTTGTTTTGTTTTGATAGTAGCCATCCTAACAGGTATGGGATGATCACTCACTGTGGTCTTGATTTACATTTCCCCAGAAATAAACTCATATATATATAAGATCAACTTATCTTTGATAAGGGTGCCAGGAATACACAGTGGGGAAAGAATAACCTCTTCTATGAATGGTGCTGGGAATACTGGATAGCCACATGCAAAAGAATAGAATTAGACCCCTATCTCTCACCACTTGCAAAAATCAACTAAAAAAAGAGTCTTAAATGTAAAATATGAAACTGTAAAACTCCCAGAAGATAACATGGGGAAAATGCCTCTTGACATTGATCTTGACAATGATTTCTTAGATATTACACTAAGACTACAGGCTACAAAAGCAGAAATAAACAAGTGGGGTTGCATCAAAGTAAAAAGCATTCTGTACAGCAAAGGAAATAATAGAGTGAAAAGGCAATGTACAGAATGAGAGAACATATTTGCAAACTATATATCTGATACGAGGTTAATATCCAAAATATATAGAGAACTCCTACAACTGAATAGCAAAAAACAAATATTACCATTTAAAAATTGGTAAAGTGCTTAAATAGACATTTCTCCAAAGAAAAAGACATATGAATGGCCAACAGGCATATGAAAAGATGTTCACCATCACTAATCAACAGGGAAAGGCAAATCAAATCCCATTTTACAGATGGAGAAATTGAGGGTCAAAGAAGAATGTTATTTGCCCAAAGACTCTAAACTATCTGGTGGCAGAGCCTGGATGAGAACCTTGGCCTTCTGATTCCTTGGGCATACTTTTCCCACTCCAGTTTGTGCTGATGAATGCTCTGCCACTAAATCATGTGTATGAAAGTTTCTCTTCTACCAGTCTGTGAGGGCATGGATTCTATCATATTTAGCTGAAATGATTATTTCTTCAGCCTTTCTTGTGCAACTTCCTCTATGAATCCCTGAGACTGCATGCAGAAATGCGTTACTGAAATGCAGAAGCCATTTTCCCCCACTAGTAATAATCTGTTCCTCATTCAAATACACACCTTCTGAGCTGGGGTTTTGTCCTCTTTTGTTTTCTTTAGCATAGATGTGTCCTGACTATGTGGAGGGACTGGAAAAGGAAAGTAACATTTCATAGGAGAAGGGCTGAGAATATTGTTAAAGCACAGACAATGGTGGAGCTTGAAATCAGAGAAAAAAAATACAGTATTATGGCTCCCTGTCCCTTGTAGTATTACATCTTTCAGCTCTCACCATATTCCAAGCACAACTACGTCCCTTAACAAAATCATATCCCTGAATCCTGACAATACCGAACAACTCAGATAAATTTCCCAGACCTGTTCCCAACCTCTCTCTGGTCACACCTGCATTCCTGACCTTAACGACCTTCTCCCAACCTTGATTATATCCTTCAACCATAAAAAGCCACTTGAGCTGAGGCCATTCTACCACATTAATCATCTCCTCCACTGTTAATTATACTTCTATCCTCATGCTTGCTAAAGTGGCCACACAGCAATAGTATTTAACACACCCTCTTCTTCCAAGCCTTGTCAAACTGCTTGGCTCTGATCAGATGTCCAGTCTGATCCTTGATTCTGAACACCAACTGGTGACTGATTCTGGAAGCCAGATTAAGGCAGGCGATAAGAGCAAAGGAATTGGATGAACCAAGAGATATGTGGGAGAGAGAAAGAAATAAGATGTGAGAAAAAGGGTAAGGAGACTGAGTATGAGAAGGGCTTCATGGCATGGCCACCAAGCCTAGAATTAAATGCCTTTTGCTTGTGGGTGGGTATTGAGAATGAGTTTAATAAGGTAGGCTGGTTCCCAATTTTTACCTCTCTGTGGACTGTGGTCCAAATGGGCAGTTGGACTGTATCACCTGAGCCTGATGGTGCAGGCTGATTGAACATTTTCTGGAACCCTGTGTGGGTGAATGATGATGTACAGAATATGTCCTATTCATCCTCATTTTTTCCCATTCACTCCTAGCATGTTGGTATATACCTGACATATCATGGTTGCTCAAAATAGGATCATTTATTCAGAATAATTCTTACATTCGTTAGTATGTCATATAGAGCCCTGATTCTCAACTGCCTCATTTCTCATCAGGATAAGCCTCCTCCCTTGTGTTCGTGTGCGCGTGTGTGTGTGTGTGTGTGTGTGTGTGTGTGTAAGCACACAATTTTGTTCCAGCTGTGTTTATCCAACGGGGCCAAGTTCTTTCACATCCTGTTGCCATTGTACCTGCTGTTTCTCTACCTAGAGTACCCTTTTCCTCTATTTTTTGCTCAATCTTCCAGTCTTAGCACAAGCTTTACTTTGTCCAAAAAGCTTTTCTTGTTGGCCCTAGAATCTCCTCAGATGTCCCTTTTCTGTGTTCTCATAGCATTCCACTCTTAAGGCATCATTGCCATAAGAATGAAATAAACAAAACTTGACAGTTTTGTTTCTGATTCCATCCCATATTGAACCATGAGCTTGTAGAGGGCAGGGACTGCATCTTATTCGTATTTTTCTACTCCTAGTGCTTAACCCAAGGCCTTGTACATATTAGGATTTCAATGTATGTTTCCTAATATGTGAATGGAAACCTTCCTCCTATTTGTCTTCTCTGTGCTATTTGACTTTTTTGTTCACTTTCATTTTTTTGTCTGTAAACTGAATGCATACATTAAGAAGTCACCAAAATGAATGGGCATCTACAAGCAAACCCTATTCATTCTTATCATCCAGAAAACAACCTGTATTTCTCCTAAACACAAATTTCTTCTATGCTTTCCTTGCCATTAATGCAAAAAAAAAAAAAAAAAAAAAACCACACTTCTGGAAGCATCCATAGTGATGACAATCATTACTATTCTCTGTATTCTCTGAAGATTATTAGAATTTATCAAGCAGCTGTTTCATGGGAAGAGTGTTAGCAATTGTATTGCATTTTGTAGCTAATTGCAGGAACAAAGTGTCAACTAATGCAAAATTTGGTTTTTAAAAGAAAACATTCTCTCCCTAATCAAGTCCTCATGGTAAAGACAACATGAAATTATTATTGATCATCAATCATGAGCCAGGACAGAGATGAAGTAGTATATTCTTTTTGATTCCTACTTAAGAATTTGAAAGGTAAGATGCTACATGTTTCAAGGAGATTTGCAGAATCCAGTAATACAAATTCTGAAGACTGAAAATCAGGTAAGGCTTGGCTCAGGGATTAAAAGGAATGGGTAAAAAGTGCTTCTGAACATTAGTGAAGCCCAGACTGATAGAGATTGACAGACTTTTCAGAATATCTATTTTGGTGATCCTCAATTTCTCTTTTTGCTTATATCCCCTCTAAAAGGAAAAAACATTTTGAAAAACTACATAACTGTTCATACATCTTTATATTGAGATATATGTATATACATTTTAATCATGAGTTTAAATGGTTATGAAGGAAATAACTTTCAGCATATTGCATATTGATTATACATTTTAAGTACATTTTTATCACAGCCTTGGCATTACTCAATTAACTCATTCAGTTTGTGGGAAATGTCTGCCATGTAACCTCAATAGTGAAACAAGTCCTCATTGTCAAACCAGCCTGCCAACTCAGAGTGGCTTTCTGTTTGAAAGAGTCTGATTTCATTATATTCCCCTGTGACAAGCATCTCGCTACTGAATTCTAACATAAAGATAGGTAGCTAAGGCACAGAGCCTTGCCATGGTTTGTCACTTGGATGAAATAAAGGCACTGCCTCATCAATATTTCTTACCCAAACACTCTACTTTGCTCTCCAGGGACTCTTTTTCAGGAGTCTCTATGTCCTTGAATCCCTTCTTTGTTGTTTGGTACCCCAGAGGATCTTGCCCTCTGGTACAATGCTCCATACTAAAATTCAGGATGAGAAGTATGTCTGTCTCTCTTTTGTCAAATGGGAAAAAGGTCACTGTGGAAATTGAAATCGGAAAAAAAGGAATATACAAATGGTAGGAAGATATACCAGGCTACTCACTCTTTGGAAAGTCAGATACCCAAATTTGAAAATCTCTGATCTTATCTACTCCTCCCTTATTTTGTTGTTGGGCCAACTGAAACCTCGAAAAAAGAATGGACTAATCCCAGGTGCCAATGCTTGTTAACCAGTGGCAAAGCTAGTACTGGAATATAGGTATTTTGATTTCTCAACTAATGTGCTTCCTGCCTCATGGTGTTTCCTTAATCTATCCTATGTTTAAACGATGGTAATTTCTTTATCCAGTCACAGTGGGGTTTTTCTCATAGAAGAGGTCTGACCTTCACATTTCTTTACAGGGAGGTGTGTGTACATAGAGAATGCCAAGATGGTAGTTATTTGTTTGTATGTTCTCTGACATTACTTGCAGGTGAAGCAGGTAAGGTGACTACTTAACAAGTCTTTATTCAAAAACCTGTAATTTGAGAAGCTTGCTCCATATTAGTGGAAAATGCACTTTTCATCATGGGGCCTAAATCTCTTGATGCTTATCATTTTTTTGGAATAGTTTACTATTTACTTAATTTTGCTATTTTTGTAGATTTAGTTATAAGGTCTCAAAGTACATAACTCTGTTTTTTACTCCATTATCTCAAAATCCTGTAAAACATTCAATAATTTGGTCAAACTGCCTCAGTTCGGATACTGGTCTGCCACCTGCTAGCAGTATGACTTTGGAGGCAGTGTTAACCTCTTGTTACTTCAGTTTCCCCCTCTGTAAAATGAGTTGTGATGATTGAATGTATTATATAAATCTAATGCTTTGAAGTATCTGGTACAAACATAATAAGTCTTCAGTAAATGTTAACTATTGTTATCATCATTGTTGATTGAAACCATCAAGTAATCTAACATTAAGAACACCAGGGGCCGGGCGCGGTGGCTCACGCCTGTAATCTCAGCACTTCGGGAGGCCGAGGCGGGCGGATCACGAGGTCAGGAGATCGAGACCATCCTGGCTAACACGGTGAAACCCCCGTCTCTACTAAAAATACAAAAACTTAGCCGGGCAAGGTGGAGGGCGCCTGTGACCCCAGCTACTCGGGAGGCTGAGGCAGGAGAATGGCGTGAACCCAGGAGGCGGAGCTTGAAGTGAGCAGAGATCGTGCCACTGCACTCCAGCCTGGGCGACAGAGTGAGACTCCAAAACAAACAACAAAAAAAACAAACAAACAAAACAAAACAAAAAAAACACCAAGGCAGCTAGCCCATAGAGATTAAACAGGCTGGAAAGTAGATTAAATTTACACAGAGGCAAGTTATGAGGCAGAGAGAACAGACCTGCAAAAGGAAGTGGCCTGGCAGTGTTATGGACGGTCCGTCAAGTCATGTCTGAAATAATGGTTTAGAACAATGCTGTCTACTGGAGCTTTCTACGATGATAGAAATGCTCTACATCCACACTTTCTGCTATGATAGCTGCTATTTGATATGATAGCCACTTGTCACATATGGCTCTTGAGCACTTGAAATGTGGCTAATCTGAATAAAAAACTGAATTTTTCGTAGTATTTGATATTAATTAATGTACAGTTAAATTTATATGACCACATATAGTTAGTGGCTAACATTTTGGCCAGCACAGGTCCAAGACTTCAGCTTTGCTTTTGTCAATTACCTTAAATCTTTGAATAGTAAACCAGCTTAAATAATTCATGAGAACAGTGAAGGTAAGACTGTCCCTTCCAGCTCTGTCCATCTCTTTGTTACTCCTTCATCTCTTTTTCTCTAGCTCTGCTCCCATTTCTCACATTTCATCTGTGCTGTCCTCCTTCATTACTCCATGTTTCTTTAAAGCCAGGCTCCTCAGCCAAATATATTTTGATACCTGTGAATGTATAAGTACGTTCTTACCAATTAAGGTCAGGTATTCATGAGCAAGTATATGAAGACACTTAGGATGCAAAGGCCAATTTCTTAGGAATGGAATGTGATTGTGAGGAAGTTGCAAGCTGTGGCAAAAAGAAACCTTTTCCCACACTATTTTCATGTGAGAAATTACTGTCCATCAAGTTAGTATTGATTCCACTCACCTATTAAGTAGTAGATCATAGGCAACATCATTTAAGATTTTGTAGACTGACGGCAAAACCCCCACTATTTACCAGAGCTATATAAAGATGACATTTCAATGCCTCCCTCATGTTATAACACACTATATTTTGAAAGCTCAAATAGTCCTTTAAGGGAAAGAGAAACACTTAATATACGTCAAGAAAACGAATTGCATTTAATGTGAAGAAGTACCGGCCAGACCACATGAAGTGACAATCACTCATGTTGCTATCCAGGCACTGCTTTGGGCCAGTGTTCATCATGTGAACAAAGTTTCTGGACCTTCCAAAACTACCCCTCTCTACATTCCTAATATTCAGATTCAAAGAGTTCATTGTTAGTATTTTGATTATCTTAAATGTGCACTGAGTCATAGTTAATATCTTAAATGACTTGAACATTTGCTGTTCTAACAGAGGCTAGTTTATAGAGCACTGTAAAACCTCTTTTTATTCATGGAATCCATTCATATTAAAATTATAACTTCAGCAGCTTTCTGTGGAGAAAATGGTGACTCTGACCTTTTATTCCATCTGACCACTGAGAAAAGGACTATAATTTCAACAATCAAATCTCAAATGTGTTATTGTGCCTGTTTTCTTTTTGTAAAATGTCATTCCATCTATCTGCTAACAACTCACCTTAATCCATTTTCAATGGCCTTTTTTCCAGAAAATTCGCACAAATATTTAAAAATTTTTCTATTTCAATAGCTTTTGGGGTACAAATGGTTTTTGGTTACATGGGTGAATTTTATAGTGGTGAGGTCTGAAACTTTAGTGCCCCCATCACCTGAGTAGTGTACATTGTACCTAATATATCATTTTTAATCTCTTGTCCCCCTTTTACCATCCCCCTTCTGAGTCTTTATGGCTCATTATATTACTCTGTATGCCTTTGCATGCTCATAGCTTAGTTTTCACTTATAAGTAAGAACATATGGTATTTGGTTTTCCATTTCTGAGTTACTTCACTTAGAATAATGGCCTCCAGCTCCATCCAAGTTGCTGCCGAAGACATTATTTTGTTCATTTTTTATGGCTGAGTAGTATTCCATGGTGTACATATACTACATTTTCTTTATCCACTCATTGGTTGATGGACACTTAGGTTTGTTGCATGTCTTTGCAATTCACGATTTTTAAAAATATTCTTTAAAATAGAGCTGTTGAAAGCTCTCACATGTTTACAGCGTAAACGTATTTATTAACAATGATTTACTTGAAAGGTCAGAGGAATGTGAGCCTTGTTTCGGGTGGTCACAAGGGGACAGGAGCATTCCTTAGTCCAGCACATAGCAAAAGTAATGCAGTGTCAGAAGACCAGACTGAAAACAGCAGTTGTCAATGAATGGACACTAATGCAATTCAGGTTTTTAATTTGTTTTTCTATTAAGAGAAAGTGAGAAGTGTCCAATGAACAGTGGCTCAAAATCTAATACGCTTGGTCTTAGGCAACTCCCTCAAGCTCCATTTCCTATATAGGCCAAACTGCCACCTTCCCAGTATATTCACATTGCTGCCAGCTTAGGCTTCCTAAAACACAACATAGTGACCTTGAACTCTGATAATCTCAAACCTTCCATATTCGTCAAAGTCCTTCACAATTTTGCTCTTACCCTCATTCTCAACATTGCTTTTATTTTGTTCCCCTGCAGCCCCAGTGAACTGCTCTCAGTCCTGATGTCATCCCCCATGCTTTTTTGCCATCTTTGCTCACACCATTCTTCCTCCAGGGCCCTTTCTTTCCTCCGGATCTGTGACAGAAGAACTACCCATTCTTCTAATTGAAGTTCAAATCCTATCTACTCCAAGGAACCTTCTTAGAGCCCTCAGTAATACTGAAGGCCTTTCTTCTTCTTTCTTTTTTATTATACTTTAAGTTCTAGGGTACATGTGCACAACATGCAGGTTTGTTACATATGTATACATGTTCCAAATGTCCATCAATGATAGACTGGATTAAGGCCTTTCTTCTTTACAGTTCTCTGGTTCTTTAACACTCTGGTGTAGTAGAAGAGCTGGGAATCAGAAATCCTGAGTTTGGATCCCAGTTCTGCCATTTTCTATGTACATGATCTTGGACAAGATAGTCAACCTCACTTTCTGAGCCTGTGCCATCAACTGGAAAATGGAGATAATAATGCCTTTCCTGCACATGTCACAGGCTTGCTGTGAAACTCAAAGGAGATAATGCATGTGAAAGCTTTCTATATACAGTGAGGTGCCATGCACATGTGGAGTATTATTGCTTTCATTATTGTTTTTCCATTGAAAACTCAGCCAAGGCTGCTTGAAGCAATTTGTCTGAATGGCACAGAAGGATGAAGTTTGTCAGTCAGTCCCTGAGCACAACCATCAAAGTGTCCCAGAAACTTCAGTATTTCCGCCTCCAAGCTTTACTCTCCAGACTGCCTCTGGCACCACAAAAGAAATTGAAATCCTCAGTCCCACTATGTGTTCTGATTTAGGGTTTAAAAATTAGGGTGCCTGTAATTACAGCACTTGATTGCACTAGATATGAGTTCTATGAAAACAGGTACCGCATATGATTCAGCTTTGTGTCTTCTACATTGCTTAGCACCATGCTGATGCCAATCCATAGAATATGCTAGTTCTCACAGTCTCCTTTACTGAGCTGTGATGAATGTAAGTATCTACTGATGTAATATATGTAACTGAAATCCTAGTTGTTAGATTACAAAACACGTATTGTGCCCATTTGATATGCTGTTAGACTTTTTCTCTTTCCTTACTTTTCCTATGGAGTTGAATTCTCCTAACTTCCTTTAAATATTCAAGAACAGAAGACTTAAAACCAGAAAGAGGAGATAATGATTCAGTGAAAAGGCTGTTAAAAGGTAACAATCAGGTCACATAGTAGCTACTTGGCTGAACTATAGAGATGAGGCTTCTGCAGGGTGGCAGTCTTGCCTGAGCCCTTGTTTCCAGGGTCAGTGGATCCTTGTAGGCTGTATTATAAAATGAATAAAATCACATCAGCCAGACAGCTCCACTATATTTCCTGCTTATATCCTTTTAATCAACTCATCATGTACCAAGCACCCAATAGTGAAAAGTCACAGGTAACCCAGTTCTGTTAACATTATAGTTTTCTCAGTTTCCTTTATTTTCCCTAAATTTGCTCTGTCCCGTATTATCCAATTCTGCATTCACCTGACTCCTGGCCTCCGACCCCTTGTCTTATTTTGTTTTCTGCTGCTATAACAGAATGCTGCAGACTGGGTAATTGATAAACAATAGGAATATATTTATTAGAGTTTTCTGTACTGGGAAGTCCAAGGGCATGGTTATGTCATTTGGTAAGGGCCTTTTTGGTGTATCACAACATGGCAGAGGACATTACATGTTGAGAGGTCAAGAGTGCTTCAACTCAGATCTCTCTTCTTCTTATAAAGCTGCCAGTCATATCATGGGGGCTCCACCCTGATGACCTTATCTAATCCTAATTGCCTCCCAACTATATACTGCCTACAAGAGACTCAAGCTCACCTGTAAGAACATGCATAGACTGAAAGTAAAGGAAGGAGAAAAGATATTCTTTGCGAATAGAAAACAAAATAGAACATGAGTAGCTAAACTCATATGATACAAGATAAACTTTAAGTCAAAAACTATGAAAAGAGACCAAGAAGGCAATTATATAATGATAAAGGGGAATACAGAAAGAAGATATAATAATTACAAATATACATGCATCCAACATCAGATCATCAAACTGTATCAAGCAAAAATTAATAGACCTAAAAGGGAAGATAGACTGCAATATAATAGTAAGGGACTTAAACACCTCACTTTCAGCAATGGATAGATCATCTAGACAGAAAATCAACAAACAAACATTAGAGTTAAACCACATTCCAGATTAAATGGACCTAACAGACATTTACAGAACATTCTATTTAACAGCACCAGAATACACATTCTTCTTAACAGCACACGGAACATTCTCCAGGATAGGTCATATGTTAGGCTGCCAAGCAAGTTTTAAAAATATTTTAAAAAAAGCAAAATCATATTAGCTATATTTTCTGACCATAATGGAATGAAATTAGAAATCAATAACAGGAGAAGCTCTGGAAATTGTACAAATACATGGAAATTAAACAACATACTCCTGAACAACCAATGGGTCAATGAAGAAATTTAAATATTTCTTGAGACAAATGAAAATGGAAACACAACATACAAAACCCTATGGAATACAGCAAAGGCAGCTCCAAGAGAGACGTTTATAGCAATAAATGCTTGCATTAAAAAGTAGAAATATTTGAAGTAAACAGCCTAATATTACACCTCAAGGAGCTAGAGAAACAAAAGCAAACTAAACCCAAAATGAGTAGAAGAAAAGAAATATTAAATATCAAAGCAAAACTAACAAATAGGGCCTAAACAAAATATAAAGCTCAACAAAATTAAGAGCTTTTTGAAAAAATAAACAAAACTGACAAGGCTTCTACCTAGAAAAAAAATAATGAAGTAAATTATTCAGGATCTATAAGAAACTCAACTCAATAGCAAAAAAAAAAAAAAAAACTTGATTTAAAAAGTGGGCAAAAGATCTAAATAGACTTTCTCAAAAGAAGACATACAAATGGCTAGCAGGCATATAAAAAAATGCTTGATATCACTAATCATCACGTAAATGCAAATCAAAACTACAATGAAATATCATCTCACCCCCATTAAAATGGCTATTATGAAAAAGACAAAAAATAAAAAATGATGGTGAGGGCCGGGCACGGTGGCTCACACCTGTAATCCCAGCACTTTGGGAGGCCAAGGCAGGTGGATTGCGAGGTCAGGAGATTGAGACCATCCTGGCTAACACGGTGAAACCCCATCTTTACTAAAAATACAAAAAAATTAGCCAGGCGTGGTGGCCGGCGCCTGAAGTCCCAGCTACTCGGGAGGCTGAGGCAGGAGAATGGCGTGAACCCGGAAGGCGGAGCTTGCAGTGAGATCGCGCCACTGCACTCCAGCCTGGGCGACAGAGCGAGACTAACTCAAAAAAAAAAAAAAAAAAAAGTGCTGGTGAAGATGCGTAGAAAGGGAAATCCTTATAAACTGTTGGTCGTAATGTAAGTTAGTATAGGTCAACAGTATGGAAACTTCTCAAAAAAAAAAAAATAGAACTACCATATGATCCAACAATCCCATGACTAGGTGTATATGCAAAGGAATTGAAATAAGCACGTTGAAGAGATATCTGCACTCCCATGTTCATTGCAGCACTATTCACAATAGACAAGATATGGAATCCACTTAAATGTCCATCAATGGATGAATAGAGAAAAATGTGATATATATATACACACACACACACACAATAGAATACTAGTGAGCCATAAAAAGATAAAATCCTGTCATTTATGACATGGGTGAACCTAGAGGACATTATGTTAAGTGAAATAAGCCAAGTGCAGAAGGGCAAATATGATGTGATCTCACTTACATGTGGAATCTAAAAAAATTGATCTCATAGAAGTAGAGAGTACAATAGTGGTTACCAAGACTTGAGTAACCACTACTGGGGAGAGGTTGATCGATGGGTATGAAGTTACAGTTAGAAGTAATAAAATGTTTGTGTTCTATTGCACAGCAGAGTGCTCAGTGAACAATAATGTATTGCATACTTCAAAATAGCGGATTTTGAGTTCATACCACAAAGAAATCACGTGTATGAGGTGATGAACATACTATTGACCCTGATTTGACTTTTATACAATATATATGTATGTATCAAAGCATCACACTGTACCCAATAAACATGTACAATTATTATATGACAATTAAAAAGAAAATATACCTTAAAAATAAAAGTAAAAAGAAAACCCACACAATGAAAAAGGTATATTTATATACCATATATCTGACAAGGGACTTATGAAAAACTGTTACAACTCAATTAAAAAAGACAACCAAATTTTTAAATTGGAGAATCTGTAGTTTTACATAAATATGTGCAATTATTATTTGTCCGTTAAAAAAAAATAAAACTGAAAAACAAAAACCCCTAGCAATTATTAGCACTTACTATGCACATGACACTGAGTTAACTGCTTTACATGTAACATTATATTTAATTCTAACAATATTCCTTTGAGGTAGATACTGTTCCCATTTAACAGAGGAAACTGAGATCTTGAGAGGATAGTTAACTTGCCAAAAGCCATACAGCTAATAAGTAGAGGAGCCAGGAATTCAATCTATTTTTGACTCCAGGCCCTTGGCAATACCCTGTTGTCCTGTTTCTCACCAGGGAACACTTGGTGTTGTGGGCCACTTTGGTCAGTGCTCCCCAGATTTGCATATATTCTTTTTCATTATTTAGAAATACTCAACTTCTGAAGTTTAGGAAATACAGTTCATCATGAACCCACTTAATCTTTGTTAACTGCGGAGACCAGGTTTTTGAATTTTACTCTTAACTCAAGTTGCCAATGAGTTTGCTGAAAGATTAAAAGACTAAGTGCTACCGTTGTGTGGTTATTTGAATTAAGCATCTAAATGTAACATTTATCTATAAATTCTCAACTCTAGTGCCTAAAATCATTTTATTTCTTGTCATATTCGAAAATAGGATTTATTCTAAAAAAAAAAAAAAGAAAATAGGATTTGGTTGCTGAAAAAAGTATGGAGAATAAGTGGGAACTTAGCAGAATCTGAAAGGCTTGATGGAAACTCAAGCAAATGAAGGCCAGTTTGGAAGTGATCTATTAACTCCTAAATGCATTTTTTGTTAGTCACTAGCAAATATCGTGGGTCCCCCTGGTGCTTTGTGAGAAGATAAATTTCTCCTGTAGGTGAATTAGGTATAATTGGAAACAGTTGAACTAGAAGCATCCTGATGCGCTCTGGGTCAAAAGCTTTTCAGCAAGGCTGTTTTTAGGAGCGTCTGAATTGATACTGTTTCTGTAGCCTACCAATCTTCAAACAGAGTCACATATTGTTTTTCTTCTTTCTCCCCCTCCTATGTCATTGTGGAGAACAATATGGCAGTGCAAACATAGCATAGAGTCTGAGAACAAAGAGCATATCAGTCCCAGCTATGTCCCTTAGTAGCTGCGTGACTCACTGTGTAAAATAGTTCTTGATGCCCACCCTCCTTCTCTTCCTCTGCTTAATTATTTTTAAAAATACTTATTGAGTGCCAACCATGTGCCAGACATTGTGTTAGGCACTGTAGCTGCAATGGCAAATAAAACAGACATCATTCATGCACTGCTGAAACTAAAAATTTAATAGATTGTATCTGCCTTCTGATCAGTAAGCCTACCATGAGGAATAAATAGGCGTGGTGGATGTAAAGTGCCCAAAACATATTTACTGTGTTCACAAAATGTGAATTTCCTTTCCTTTTCTTCACTTTGGCATTATAACGTTAGGTGTAGATGGCAAGTACATGCAGCATAGCATCCGGCGTGTGTACATGCACACACACAGACACGCACACTCAATTCTCTATAGCTTCATTTATTTTAGTCTAAGATTGTTGCCATTTTCATGCACAGCTGTTATGGTAGGTGAGTCAGCCAATCAAAAACAGGTTTGATTGATTTGCTTTGAGCTACTTGCCTGCCAACAAAGGACAATGGCTGTATGGATATAGTCATTGAGTCAGGTGGCTTTATGGATTTCCATTGGTGTTAGACTTTTAAATTTAGTTTCTTGCTGCCTGTTATACACGGGAGGCAATGACAAGCTCTCAACTCTCTAATTTGCTGTAGTGGTGTGCTAATTAAAACACATTCCTAATACATTCCATTTTGGATTCAGAGCCAGTGTTGTTGTAAAACTATAACACTAGTAAGAAAAATGCACCATACTATCTTATGAGAAATTTCATAAATGTGACACCCACAACCTTATTTTATTTTTCAGACATTATACAAGCTATATTGCAATTTTATGTCCTATTTGATTCTTCTCCACAAACTGCTTTGCCCTGTGTATTCCAAATTTTTGTAAGTGATACCACCAGATAAATCCGAAACCTAGAAGCCAGCCTAGATGTTTCATTCTCTGTCACCCATCTCTCTAGATAGGTCCTATCCCAAAGTTCTCTTAAGTTTGCTCCATAAATGTATCCCCATCCCCACTGCCACTACCTCAGTTCATGCTCCAATTATGTCAAGGTTACAGCAATAACCTAACAGAATTCCTTACCTCCAATCAATCCCTCTCCTCCATCTTTCCTACTACCTGTGCTACAGAATAAGTCTTCTGACACACAGTTGACTGTGTCACTTTTCTGTTTTTCGAGTTTTTGAGTCACTCTCCATTGTCTGTGCAGAATAAAGCCCAAACTCCTGAGCATGACATGTAAAGGTCGGCCTGATTTGCCTCTCTCTCTCCAGTTTCAACTCTCATCAACTGTTTATTTTCTAGTCATCCAAAATATTTATATCTCCAGAATAAAGCATTTATTCACTCAGTGGATGTTTATTTGTCAGGTACTTGTTTAGATACTGGGTATATTGCTGTGACCAATACAGACAAAAGGCCCTTTCTTCATAGAATTTACATTCTAGTGAGAGAAACAAACTAAATGGATACATTATTTCTACAACTTTTTTGTCTTTACATATGCCATTTCCTCTGCCTGAAGTAATTTTCTCACTCCCCATTTCTCTAAAAATTGCCTACTCCTCTTTCAGAAAATCAGCTTGCAAGTATGACATCTAAGAGAGATTTCAGCCTGCTTTCATCTTTTCTCTGTACCTTTTCAGAGTTTCACTATAGCTTCTGCTTTGCTGTTGTTTCTCATTATTTGCACGTCAGAACCCTCCCTCGTGGCATTCTGTATTTAACAGGACTATATCTTTTCTACTCTGTCTTCACAGTACTTGGCACTGTTGTAGCACTTAGTCAGGAAACAGAAAAGATGTTTGAGTCCATGAAAGCCTGGAAGGGAGGGAAGAAGAAAGGAGGAAGACAGAAAAAAGGAAATAAAAAGGAGAGAGGGATGGAGAGAAGAAGGGAGAAAGTGAGGGAGGGAGAAAAGTCAATTTAGTTTCATTTCTCCTTGGTTTGGAAAAGGTATAACTAGTTTTGTATTATGACCCAGTAGGATTGCATTGTCAAGAAAGTGCCACTAAATTTTACAACTTATATTTCCTTAAAAGTATGGGAGAAATGAATATTTCCTTTTCGATTTAGCTTATTAATCATTATCCTACAAGTTAATATTAAACTAACAAATTAAATGAAATCTCCATCACACACAGGTGAATTAATCTTTGCCTTCATATCTTCTTGCTATGTAATAATTGTCAGAACTTGCAAGAAGTATATTTTTATTTTATTTTAATCATGTTCCTGAGGGGCATCAAGATGAAATAGAAAGAGCAGAGTTAGGAGATATGAAGTTGAGTTTGGGTTCTGGAACCTAGTAGCTGGCCGAATTAGGGGAAGCATTTTCACTGTGGGGAGCTTTAGTTTTGTCATCTGGAAAAGGAAGGAACTAGAATCACTGTACTGTTTCCAGTTTGCCTCTTCTCATTTTAGTTTCCTGCTTGCAGGAAAATTTACAAACATACTAATTGAGTGATGATCAGTTATAGACTGCCTTAGTTTCCATTTCATCTCCTCCACAAGGTACAGCCTTGTATTTTCCTGTGGCTATAAATAAATCCCATCATAGCCTTATATTCTGTTTACTGTATTTTGTCTTGACCTTTGCCAAGGGATAGATTCCGAAGGCATTATGCAGTTGGATCAAATGGCTTGTATTCAAAATTGTGGCTTGAGTCTCTCCACCCAGATGTCATGGATGTTGATTTCCCTGGTGTCTTAATCCACCCTACCCCCAGGACTTTCCATCTTTAGGCCTCTTTCCCTTTATCCACTGCCTTTCTTTGCCATAGCCTCCTTTTTCAGTTTTACTTTACTTCCTTAAGGTTTCTGTAACATTGGAAGACCTGCCACCTGTGAGTTGTGTATCACAAAACATTGTTTTTTCTTAATGGCTCTCCTTTTTAGAAGATGAGAAATTTACGGTTAAATTGTGTGCATTGAGCTTAGTATGCAATGATTTTTTGTAAGCCAAGAAAATAAGGAAGAACCGCAAAGGGTAAGGGATGGAGTGTTCAACAAATGGTATTCGTTAATTTTCTGCCCATTAAAGGACAAAATCTAATTAAATTCTTATCCTACAACATAGACAAAGTGAATTCCTGCTATATTAAAGAGTTAAATATAGGGAGGAGGAGCCAAGATGGCCGAATAGGAATAGCTCCGGTCTACAGCTCCCAGCGTGAGCGATGCAGAAGACGGGTGACTTCTGCATTTCCATCTGAGGTACTGGGTTCATCTCACTAGGGATTGCCAGACAGTGGGCGCAGGTCAGTGGGTGCAATGCACCGTGTGCAAGCCGAAGCAGGGTGAGGTATTGCCTCATTCGGGAAGCGCAAGGGGTCAGGGAGTTCCTTTTCCTAGTCAAAGAAAGGGGTGACAGACGGCACCTGGAAAATCGGGCCACTCCCACCCAAATACTGTGCTTTTCCGACGGGCTTAAAAAACGGCGCACCAGGAGATTATATCCTGCACCTGGCTAGGAGGGTCCTACGCCAACAGAGTCTCGCTGATTGCTAGCACAGCAGTCTGAGATCAAACTGCAAGGCAGCAGTGAAGCTGGGGGAGGGGCGCCCGCCATTGCCCAGGCTTGCTTAGGTAAACAAAGCAGGCAGGAAGCTCGAACTGGGTGGAGCCCACCACAGCTCAAGGAGGCCTGCCTGCCTCTGTAGGCTCCGCCTCTGGGGGCAGGGCACAGACAAACAAAAAGACAGCAGTAACCTCTGCAGACTTAAATGTCCCTGTCTGACAGCTTTCAAGAGAGGAGTGGTTCTCCCAGCACGCAGCTGGAGATCTGAGAATGGGCAGACTGCCTCCTCAAGTGGGTCCCTGACCCCTGACCCCTGAGCAGTCTAACTGGGAGGCACCCCCCAGTAGGGGCAGACTGACACCTCACACGGCCAGGTACTCCCCTAAGACAAAACTTCCAGAGGAACTATCAGACAGCAGCATTCGCGGTTCACAAAAATCCTCTCTTCTGCAGCCACCGCTGCTGGTACCCAGGCAAACAGGGTCTGGAGTGGACCTCTAGCAAACTCCAACAGACCTGCAGCTGTGGGTCCTGTCTGTTAGAAGGAAAACTAACAAACAGAAAGGACATCCACACCAAAAACCCATCTGTACATCACCATCATCAAAGACCAAAAGTAGATAAAACCACAAAGATGGGGAAAAAACAGCAGAAAAACTGGAAACTCTAAAAAGCAGAGCGCCTCTCCTCCTCCAAAGGAACGCAGCTCCTCGCCAGCAACGGAACAAAGCTGGACGGAGAATGACTTTGACGAGTTGAGAGAAGAAGGCTTCAGACGATCAAACTACTCCGAGCTACAGGAGGAAATTCAAACCAAAGGCAAAGAAGTTGAAAACTTTGAAAAAAATTTAGACGAATGTATTACTAGAATAACCAAATACAGAGAAGTGCTTAAAGGAGCTGATGGAGCTGAAAGCCAAGGCTTGAGAACTACGTGAAGAATGCAGAAGCCTCAAGAGCCTATGCGATCAACTGGAAGAAAGGGTATCAGTGATGGAAGATGAAATGAATGAAATGAAGCGAGAAGAGAAGTTTAGAGAAAAAAGAATAAAAAGAAATGAACAAAGCCTCCAAGAAATATGGGACTATGTGAAAAGACCAAATCTATGTCTGATTGGTGTACCTGAAAGTGACGGGGAGAATGGAACCAAGTTGGAAAACACTCTGCAGGATATTATACAGGAGAACATCCCCAGTCTACAAGGCAGGCCAACATTCAGATTCAGGAAATACAGAGAATGCCACAAAGATACTCCTCGAGAAGAGCAACTCCAAGACACATAATTGTCAGATTCACCAAAGTTGAAATGAAGGAAAAAATGTTAAGGGCAGCTAGAGAGAAAGGTCGGGTTACCCACAAAGGGAAGCCCATCAGACTAACAGCAGATCTCTCGGCAGAAACTCTACAAGCCAGAAGAGAGTGGGGGCCAATATTCAACATTCTCAAAGAAAAGAATTTTCAACCCAGAATTTCATATCCAGCCAAACTAAGCTTCATAAGTGAAGGAGAAATAAAATCCTTTACAGACAAGCAAATGCTGAGAGATTTTGTCACCACCAGGCCTGCCCTAAAAGAGCTCCTGAAGGAAGCACTAAACATGGAAAGGAACAACTGGTACCAGCCACTGCAAAATCATGCCAAATTGTAAAGACCATCAATGCTAAGAAGAAACTGCATCAACTAAAAAGCAAAATAACCAGCTAACATCATAGTAACAGGATCAAATTCACACATAACAATATTAACTTTAAATGTAAATGGACTAAATGCTCCAATTAAAAGACACAGACTGGCAAATTGGATAAAGAGTCAAGACCCATCAGTGTGCTGTATTCAGGAAACCCATCTCACATGCAGAGACACACATAGGCTCAAAATAAAAGGGTGGAGGAAGACCTACCAAGCAAATGGAAAACAAAAAAAGGCAGGGGTTGCAATCCTAGTCTCTGATAAAACAGACTTTAAACCAACAAAGATCAAAAGAGACAAAGAAGGCCATTACATAATGGTAAGGGGATCAACTCAACAAGAAGAGCTAACTATCCTAAATATATATGCACCCAATACAAGAGCACCCAGACTCATAAAGCAAGTCCTGAGTGACCTACAAAGAGACTTAGACTCCCACACATTAATAATGGGAGACTTTAACACCCCACTGTCAACATTAGACAGATCAACGAGACAGAAAGTTAACAAGGATACCCAGGAATTGAACTCAGCTCTGCACCGAGCAGACCTAATAGACATCTACAGAACTCTCCATCCCAAATCAACAGAATATACATTTTTTTCAGCACCACACCACACCTATTCCAAAATTGACCACATAGTTGGAAGTAAAGCTCTCCTCAGCAAATGTAAAAGAACAGAAATTATAACAAACTGTCTCTCAGACCACAGTGCAATCAAACTAGAACTCAGGATTAAGAAACTCACTCAAAACCACTCAACTACATGGAAACTGAACAACCTGCTCCTGAATGACTACTGGGTACACAATGAAATGAAGGCAGAAATAAAGATGTTCTTTGAAACCAATGAGAACAAAGACACAACATACCAGAATCTCTGGGACACATTCCAAGCAGTGTATACAGGGAAATTGATAGTACTAAATGCCCACAAGAGAAAGCAGGAAAGATCCAAAATTGACACCCTAACATCACAATTAAAAGAACTAGAAAAGCAAGAGCAAACACATTCAAAAGCTAGCAGAAGGCAAGAAATAACTAAAATCAGAGCAGAACTGAAGGAAAGAGAGACACAAAAAACCCTTCAAAAAATTAATGCATCCAGGAGCTGGTTTTTTGAAAGGATCAACAAAATTGATAGACCCCTAGCAAGACTAATAAAGAAGAAAAGAGAGAAGAATCAAATAGATGCAATAAAAAATGATAAAGGGGATATCACCACCGATCCCACAGAAATACAAACTACCATCAGAGAATACTACAAACACCTCTACGCAAATAAACTAGAAAATCTAGAAGAAATGGATAAATTCCTCGACATATACACTCTCCCAAGACTAAACCAGGAAGAAGTTGACTCTCTGAATAGACCAAAGCAGGAGCTGAAATTGTAGCAATAATCAATAGCTTACCAACCAAAAAGAGTCCAGGACCAGATGGATTCACAGCCAAATTCTACCAGAGGTACAAGGAGGAACTGGTACCATTCCTTCTGAAACTATTCCAATCAATAGAAAAAGAGGGAATCCTCCCTAACTCTTTTTATGAGGCCAGCATCATCCTGATACCAAAGCCGGGCAGAGACACAACCAAAAAAGAGAATTTTAGACCAATATCCTTGATGAACATTGATGCAAAAATCCTCAATAAAATACTGGCAAACTGAATCCAGCAGCACATCAAAAAGCTTATCCACCATGATCAAGTGGGCTTCATCCCTGGGATGCAAGGCTGGTTCAATATACGGAAATCAATAAACGTAATCCAGCATATAAACAGAACCAAAGACAAAAACGACATGATTATCTCAATAGATGCAGAAAAGGCCTTTGACAAAATTCAACAACCCTTCATGCTAAAAACTCTCAATAAATTAGGTATTGATGGGACATGTCTCAAAATAATAAGAGCTATCTATGACAAACCCACAGCCAATATAATACTGAATGGGCAAAAACTGGAAGCATTCCCTTTGAAAACTGGCACAAGACAGGGATGCCCTCTCTCACCACTCCTATTCAACATAGTGTTGGAAGTTCTGGCCAGGGCAATTAGGCAGGGGAAGGAAGTAAAGGGTGTTCAATTAGGAAAAGAGGAAGTCAAATTGTCCCTGTTTGCAGACAACATGATTGTATATCTAGAAAACCCCATTGTCTCAGCCCAAAATCTCCTTAAGCTGATAAGCAACTTTAGCAAAGTCTCAGGATACAAAATCAATGTACAAAAATCACAAGCATTCTTATACACCAACAACAGACAAACAGAGAGCCAAATCATGAGTGAACTCCCATTCACAATTGCTTCAAAGAGAATAAAATACCTAGGAATCCAACTTACAAGGGATGTGAAGGACCTCTTCAAGGAGAACTACAAACCACTGCTCAATGAAATAAAAGAGGATACAAACAAATGGAAGAACACTCCATGCTCATGGATAGGAAGAATCAGTATTGTGAAAATGGCCATACTGCCCAAGGTAATTTATAGATTCAATGCCATCCCCATCAAGCTACCAATGACTTTCTTCACAGAATTGGAAAAAACTACTTTAAAGTTCATATGGAAACAAAAAAGAGCCCGCATCGCCAAGTCAATCCTAAGCCAAAAGAACAAAGCTGGAGGCATCATACTGCCTGACTTAAAACCATACTACAAGGCTACAGTAACCAAAACAGCATGGTACTGGTACCAAAACAGAGATATAGACCAATGGAACAGAACAGAGCCCTCAGAAATAACGCCGCATATCTACAACTATCTGATCTTTGACAAACCTGAGAAAAACAAGCAATGGGGAAAGGATTCCCTATTTAATAAATGGTGCTGGGAATACTGGCTAGCCATATGTAGAAAGCTGAAACTGGATCCCTTCCTTACACCTTATACAAAAATCAACTCAAGATGGATGAAAGACTTAAACGTTAGACCTAAAACCATAAAAACCCTAGAAGAAAACCTAGGCATTACCATTCAGGACATAGGCATGGGCAAGGACTTCATGTCTACAACACCAAAAGCAATGGCAACAAAAGCCAAAATTGACAAATGGGATCTAATTAAACTCAAGAGCTTCTGCACAGCAAAAGAAACTACCATCAGAGTGAACAGGCAACCTACAAAATGGGAGAAAATTTTCACAACCTACCCATCTGACAAAGGGCTAATATCCAGAATCTACAAAGAACTTAAACAAATTTACAAGAAAAAATCAAAGAACCCCATCAACAAGTGGGCGAAGGATATGAACAGACACTGTCCTGAAGAAGACATTTATGCAGCCAACAGACATATGAAAAAATGCTCATCATCACTGGCCATCAGAGAAATGCAAATCAAAGCCACAACGAGATACCATCTCACACCAGTTAGAATGGCAGTCATTAAAAAGTCAGGAAACAACAGGTGCTGGAGAGGATGTGGAGAAATAGGAACACTTTTACACTATTGGTGGGACTGTAAACTAGTTCAACCATTGTAGAAGTCAGTGTGGCGATTCCTCAGGGATGTAGAACTAGAAATACCATTTGACCCAGCCATCCCATTACTGGGTATATACCCAAAGGACTATAAATCATGCTGCTATAAAGACACATGCACACGTATGTTTATTGCAGCACTACTCACATTAGCAAAGACTTGGAACTAACCCAAATGTCCAACAATGATAGACTGGATTAAGAAAATGTGGCACATGTACACCATGGCATACTATGCAGCCATAAAAAATGATGAGTTCATGTCCTTTGTAGGGACATGGATGAAATTGGAAGTCATCATTCTGAGTAAACTAATGCAAGAACAAAAAACCAAACACCGTATGTTCTCCCTCATAGGTGGGAATTGAACAATGAGAACACATGGACACAGGAAGGGGAACATCACACTCTGGGGACTGTTGTGGGGTGGGGGTTGGGGGGGAGATAGCATTGGGAGATATTCCTAATGCTAGATGACGAGTTAGTGGGTCCAGCACACTAGCATGGCACATGTATACATATGTAACTAACCTGCACATTGTGCACATGTACCCTAAAACTTAAAGTATAATAATAATAATAATAATAATAAAGTTAAATGTAAAAGAAAATGAAATAATAAATATCAGAATAATGTGGAATATTTAACAATTTTGGGGGGCAGGGAGCAATTTTGGGGGGTTGTATTAGTCTGTTCTCAGGCTGCTATAAGGACATACCCAAGACTGAATAATTTATAAAGAAAGAGTTTTAATTGATTCCAGTTCCACGTGGCTGTGGGGACCTCAGGAAACTTAAAATCATGGTGGAAGGCACCTCTTCACAGGGCAACAGGAGAGAGAATGATGACTGCTGAGCAAAGGGGGAAGCCCCTTGTAAAAATGTCAGATCTCATGAGAAATTGCTATCACAAGAGTAGTATGGGGGAAACCACCCCCCATGATTCAGTTATCTCTACTTTGTCCCTCCATTGACAGATGAGGATTATTACAATTCAAGGTGAGATTTGGGTGGGAACACAGAGCCAAACCATATCATTTCACCCTTGGCCACTCCAACATCTCATGTCCTCACATTTCAAAACACAATCGTGCCCTTCCAACAGTCCCCCAGAGTCGTAACCCATTCTAGCATTAACCAAAACTCCAAGTCCAAAGTCTTATCTGAGACAAGGCAAGTCCCTTCTGCCTATGAGCCTGTAAAATCAAAAGCAAGTTAGTTACTTCCAGATGCAATGGGCGTACAGGCATTGGGTAAATACACCCCTTCCAAATGGGAGAAATTGGCCAAAACAAAGGGCCTACAGGCTCCACACAAGTTCGAAATCCAGTGGGGCAGTCAAATCTTAAAGCTCTGAAATGATCTCCTTAGTCTCTACGTCTCACATCCAGGTTACGCTGATACAAGAGGTGGGCTCCTACATCCTTGGGCAGCTCTGTCCTTGTGGCTTTGCAGGGTACAGCCCCCTGTCCTGGCTGCTTTCACAGCTGGCATTGAGTGTCTGTGGCTTTTCCACATGCACAGTACAAGCTGTCCGTGGATCTACCATTCTGGGGTCTGAAGGACAGTAGCCCTCTTCTCACAGTTCCCCTAGGCAATACCCGAGTGGGAACTCTGTGGGGGGGGTGAGGGGAGGCTCCAACCCCACATTTCCCTTCTGCACTGCCCTAGCAGAGATTCTCCATGAGTGGGTCTGCTTCTCCCAGTCCACTCACTCAAATGTTAATCTCCTTTACAACACCCTCATGGACACACCCAGTAACAATACTTTGCATCCTTTAATCCAATCAAGGGCATTTAAAGCCAAAGCAGAAATCACAAAGAAAATGACTGATAGATTTGATATATCAAAATGTAAAACAAAAATAAAAACCAAAGCTTTCATTCATCAAGACATCAAAAATAAAAACATATTTTCTTTACCACTCCCTTTCATGGGCTATAGATATCAAAGGGACTTCTGGATTTTATTCAGGGCCAGCATCATGGGTGTTTGGCCTGTGTAGTCGCACAGGCCACCACACATGGAAGGATGCTGTGCTTGGTTCAATGCTCTGTTGTATCCATCTTGACATTCATAATTTTGGAACAAGGGACATTTCATTTTTTTATTTTGTACTGGGCCCCACAAATTGTGTAGCCACTCGTGAGTCTCTTTAATCATTCTGGAACCTCCCTGCTCATAGTGAAATTTTTAATGACGGGCCCATTTGAATGATGCCTGGTGAAAGAATGCAAGAAACCACTTGCTCAGTAACATTGGACTTAAATGAGTATATAGAAGGGCACCTGGATGTTCATTACCTTGTCAGTGTACCAGATACCCTGACATCCATTCACTTATTCCTTCATTAATTTAGCAAACATTTTTCAAGTCCATCCTTTGTGTCAAGCACTGTGCTATGTACTGGGGATACAGTGGTGCACAAGATGGATTCAGTCAGTGCTCTAAAGGAGGCAAGGTTGTAGGTGAATAGATGGCAATACCACATGATAGAAAGTGTAGGAGCCCAGAGCAGGGGCCCCTAACACAGCCTGAGAGATGAGGAAGGGAGTTGACATCTAAACGAAGATCTGAAGGGGTAAAGGAAGTGGAGGTGAGGGGCCATACCCTGCAAAGCCACAGGTACAGAGCCTCCTGGGGAGGCCATTTAGGCCAAGGAAACAGCATGTCCTCCTTTTGTTCTTTCATCATTCTTTCATCAGCAGGGCAAAGATCTTAACCTGCCCTGGGAATTCATCAGGTTAAGGATCAGGTGTGTATGGAACAGCTGGCTGGCCTCTTCTCGGGAAGTTTATTCCCATTCCAAGCTACCTATTGTACTTGTCTCCTGGAATAGGTGGTGATGTAGTTTGGATATTTGTTCCTTCCAAATCTCATGTTGAAATGTGATCCTCAGTGTTGGAGGTGGGGCCTGGTGGGACATGTTTGGGCCATGGGAGTGGATCTCTCATGAATGGCTTTGTGGTACCCCCCAGCCCTATAAATTAGTGAGTTCTCACTCTATTAGCTACCCACAAGAGCTGGTTGTTGAAAGGAGCCTGGCACCCCTCCCGTCTCTCTGGCTCCCTCTCTTACCATGTGATACACCAGCTTCCCTTCACCTTCCACCATGAGTGGAAACTTCCTGTAGTCCTTGCCAGAATCAGATGCTGGCACTATGCTTCTTGTACAGCCTGCAGAACTGTGAGCCAAATAAACCTATTTTCTTTACAAATTACCCAGCCTTGGGTATTCCTTTATAGCAACACAAGTCGACTAAGACAGCTGGAATTACATACTGTTTGATGTCTGAAATGTCCTATGGAAGAAGAAAGGATAAATATCCACTGTGCCCGTTATCTGTAAGGCACCTGATCACCCCCTCTGGATATTTAAAAAATCCTAGATTTCAAATAGACTTTTACTCTACCAAAATTTCTGTGATCCCTGGAAGACCTAGCCACTATTTTTAGCTTGCAGGACATAGAAAAATAATGGGGGGTCAGATTTGTACTATAAGCCATTGTTTGCTGATTTCTGATTTAGAATTAAGTTGTCTCAGGCCACAGATCCTTTATTTGCGTTGGCTTTCCCTCTGCTTGGAAAACTCTCCCTCAACCTGTTTCTGTTGTAGGCCTCTTCTCTCAGTGAATCCTTCTTTCTCTACAGACTTGCCTAAACTGATTTTTCTGCTGCTGTATGTCTCTGTAGTATCCTTGGGACTTCCTTATACTGTCTCCATTTTTCAGATGATGAAACTGAGGCATAGCTAGCTGATTGGGACCACACTAAAAGCTATTAGATAGTAGAATAGAAATAATTTTCCAGTTAACTACACTGCTTTTTTAAACATTCACATAGGATGCTTAGAAATAGGACAAAGAAGACAAATTAAATAGGACTTTCAGTAAGCAAAACACTAACCATGAAGATTATATTTTGCTACTCAGTAGGCTGAGGCGGAAATACTTCTTGAGCCCAGGAATTCAAGACTAGCCTGGGCAACATAGTGAGACTGTCTAAAACAGAAAAAGATTGTGTTTGGTTTATGTTCTCCTTGTTCTTATGGCATATGCAATATAATAGGGGAGGTCAGATAACTGCATAGCAAATAAGTCCGACAACCCAAGTTAGTAGGTGGCAAGTACCAAGAAGGTTTATGTGGGGTATGTGTTGCTGTGGCAAGGTGGGGTCAAAGAGAAAGTCAGAGGCAAGTCCTAAGCCAAGCCAGGGGAGTCACATAGGCCACATCCCTTCAGGAGTCACTTCTGTGGACATTGGCTAGTCAATGCAAAGCAAACAGTAACCTCTAGAGCAGGTGTGAAGGGACACTCATGAACTTTTTCCCAGGTGATATGTTCCTCAAACTGCTGCAACTGCAGAATGCTGAGAGCTGTCCACCGGTGGGAATGGTCAGAGGGTCTTGCCAGGAGTGGGGTTCTAACAGTTGCTCAAGAAGTTAGATAAGGGTTTTTCTGACTCATGAGAAAAGACTCTAGGAACTGAAAGAGTTTAATTTTCCTACCAGTGGGTGATTTGGGACAGTCTCCTAATCCATCAGCAAGTTTTTCTTGAGGTCCTTACTATGTACCAAGAAAGTCAAATTGGGATTCTATTTCTGATGGCTGCACTTTTTTTTTCTTTTTTGTTTTTTATCATACTTTAAGTTCTTGGGTACATGTGCACAACGTGCAGGTTTGTTACATATGTATACATGTGCCATATTGGTGTGCTGCACCCATTAACTCATCATTTACACTAGGTATTTCTCCTAATGCTATCCCTCCCCGTCCCACAACCCCATCACAGGCCCCGGTGTGTGATGTTCCCCACCCTGTGTCCAAGTGTTCTCATTGTTCAATTCCCACCTATGAGTGAAAACATGGCGGTGTTTGGTTTTCTGTCCTTGAGATAGTTTGCTCAGAATGATGGTTTCCAGCTTCATCCATGTCCTTACAAATGACATGAACTCATCCTTTTTTATGGCTGCATAGTATTCCTTGGTGTATATGTGCCACATTTTCTTAATCCAGTCTATCATTGATGGATATTTGGGTTGGTTCCAAGTCTTCACTATTGTGAATAGTGCCGCAGTAAACATACATGTGCATGTGTCTTTATGGTAGCATGATTTATAATCCTTTGGATATATACCCAGAAATGGGATGGCTGGGTCAAATGGTGTTTCTAGTTCTAGATCCTTGAGGAATCGACACACTGATTCCCACAATAGTTGAACCAGTTCACAGTCCCACCAACAGTGTAAAAGTGTTCCTATTTCTCCACATCCTCTCCATCACCTGTTGTTTCCTGACTTTTTAATGATCGCCATTCTAACTGGTGTGCGATGCTATCTCATTGTGGTTTTGATTTGCATTTCTCTGATGACCAGTGATGATGAGCATTTTTTCATGTGTCTTTTGGCTGCATAAATGTCTTCTTTTGAGCAGTGTCTGTTCATATCCTTTGCTCACTTTTTGATGGGGTTGTTTGTTTTTTTCTTGTAAATTTTTTTAAGTTCTTTGTAGATTCTGGATATTAACCCTTTTTCAAATGGGTAGACTGCAAACATTTTCTCCCATTCTGTAGGTTGCCTATTCACTCTGATGGTAGTTTCTTTTGCTGTGCAGAAACTCTTTAGTTTAATTAGATTCCATTTGTCAATTTTGGCTTTTGTTGCCATTGCTTTTGGTGTCTTAGTCATGAAGTCCTTGCCCATGCCTATGTCCTGAATGGTATTGCCTAGGTTTTCTTCTAGGGTTTTTATGGTTTTAGGTCTGACATTTAAGTCTTTAATCCATCTTGAATTAATTTTTGTATAAGGTGTAAGGAAGGGATCTGGTTTCAGCTTTCTACATATGGCTAGCCAGTTTTCCCAGCACCGTTTATTAAATAGGGAATCCTTTCCCCATTTCTTGTTTTTGTCAGGTTTGTCAAGGATCAGATGTTTGTAGATGTGTGGTATTATTTCTGAGGCCTCTGTTCTGTTCCATTGGTCTATATCTCTGTTTTGGTACCAGTACCATGCTGTTTTGCGTACTGTAGCCTTGTAATATACGGCAGGGCATAGCTGAACAAAAGGCAGCAGAGACTTCTGCAGACTTTAACGTCCCTCTCTGACAGCTTTGAAGAGAGCAGTGGTTCTCCAAGCACAGAGTTTGAGATCAGAGAAGAGACAGACTGCCTCCTCAAGTGGGTCCTTGACCCCTGAGTAGCCTAACTGAGAGACATCTCCCAGTAGGGGCCAACTGACACCTCATGCAGACAGGTGCCCTTCAGAGACGAAGCTTCCAGAAGAAGGATTGTGTTCTGCAGTATTTGCTGTTCTGCAGCCTCCGCTGGTGATACCCAGGGAAACAGGGTCTGGAGTAGACCTCCAGCAAACTCCAACAGACCTGCAGCTGAGGGTCCTGACTGTTAGAAGGAAAACTAACAAACAGAAAGGAATAGCATTAACATCAACAAAAAGTACATCCACACCAAAACCCCATCTGTAGGTCACCATTGTCAAAGACCAAAGGTAGATAAAACCACAAAGATGGGGAGAAACCAGAGCAGAAAAGCTGAAAATTCTAAAAACCGAGCACCTCTTCTCATCCAAAGGATTGCAGCTCCTCACCAGCAATGGAACAGAGCTGCACGGAGAATGACCTTGACGAGTTGACAGAAGTAGGCTTCAGAAGATCGGTAATAACAAACTTCTCCGAGCTAAAGGAGGATGTTCGAACTCATCGCCAGGAAGCGAAACACCTTGAAAAAAGGTTAGACAAATGGCTAACTAGAATAAACAGCATAGAGAAGACCTTAAATGACCTGATGGAGCTGAAAACTATGGAACGAGAACTATGTGATGCATGCACAAGCTTCAGTAGCTGATTCGATTAAGTGGAAGAAAGGGTATCAGTGTTTGAAGATCAAATGAATGAAATGAAGTGAGAAGAGAAGTTTAGAGAAAAAAGAGTAAAACGAAACAAACAAAGCCTCCAAGAAATATGGGACTATTGAAAAGACCAAATCTACGCTTGACTGGTGTACCTGAAAGTGACGGGGAGAATGGAACGAAGTTGGAAAACACTCTTCAGGATATTATCCAAGAGAACTTCCCCAACCTAGCGAGCCAGGCCAACATTCAAATTCAGGAAATACAAAGTTACTCTTCGAGAAGAGCAACCCCAAGACACATAACTGTCAGCTTCACCAAGGTTGAAATGAAGGAAAAAATGTTAAAGGCAGCCAGAGAGAAAGGTCGGGTTACCCACAAAGGGAAGCCCATCAGACCAATAGCAGATCTCTCGGCAGAAACTCTACAAGCCAGAAGAGAGTGGAGGCCAATATTCAACATTCTTAAAGAAAAGAATTTTCAACCCAGAATTTCATATCCAGCCAAACTAAGCTTCATAAGTGATGGAGAAATAAAATCCTTTACAGACAAGCAAATGCTGAGAGATTTTGTCACCACCAGGCCTGCCTTACAAGAGCTCCTGAAGGAAGCACAAAACATGGAAAGGAACCACCAGTAGCAGCCACTGCAAAAACATGCCGAATTGTAAAGGCCATTGAAGCTAGGAAGAAACTGCATCAACTTATGAGCAAAATAACCAGCTAACATCAAAATGACAGGATCAAATTCACACATAACAAAATTAACCTTAAATGTAAATGGGCTAAATGCCCCAATTAAAAGACATAGACTGGCAAATTGGATAAAGAATCAAGACTCATCAGTGTGCTGTATTCAGGAGACCCATTTCATGTGCAGAGACACACATAGGCCCAAAATAAAAGGATGGAGGAAGATCTACTAAGCAAATGGAAAACAAAAAAAGCAGGGGTTGCAATCCTAGTCTCTGATAAAACAGACTTTAAACCAACAAAGATCAAAAGAGACAAAGAAGGCCATTACATAATGGTAAAGGGATCAATTCAACAAGAAGAGCTAACTATCCTAAAGATATATGCACCCAATACAGGAACACCCAGATTCATAAAGCAAGTCCTTAGAGACCTACAAATAGAGTTAGACTCCCACACAATAATAATGGGAGACTTTAACACCCCATTATCAACATTAGACAGATCAACGAGACAAAAAATTAACAAGGATATCCAGGAATTGAACTCAGCTCTGCACCAAGCAGACCTAATAGACAGCTACAGAACTCTCCACCCCAAATCAACAGAATATACATTCTTCTCAGCACCACATCACACTTATTCCAAAGTTGACCACATAGTTGGAAGTAAAGCACTCCTCAGCAAATGTAAAAGAACAAAAATAATAACAAACTGTCTCTCAGACCGTAGTGCAATCAAATTAGAACTCAGAATTAAGAAACTCACTCAAAACCGCACAACTACATGGACTCTGAACAACCTGCTCCTGAATGACTGCTGGGTACATAACGAAATGAAGGCAGAAATAAAGATGTTCTTTGAACCAATGAGAACAAGGACACAACATACCAGAATCTCTGGGACACATTTAAAGCAGTGTGCAGAGGGAAATTTAGAGCACTAAATGTCCACAAGAGAAAGCAGGAAAGATCTAAAATCGACACCCTAACATGACAATTAAAAAGCTAGAGAAGTAAGAGCAAACACATTCAAAAGCTACCAGAAGGCAAGAAATTACTAAGATCAGAGCAGAACTGAAGGAGATAGAGACACAAAAAACCCTTCAAAAAATCCATGAATCTAGGATCTGGGTTTTTGAAAAGATCAACAAAATGAATAGACCACTAGCAAGACTAATAAAGAATAAAAGAGAGAAGAATCAAATAGTCGCAATAAAAAATGATAAAGGAGATATCACCACCGATCCCACAGAAATACAAACTACCATCAGAGAATACTATAAACACCTCTACGCAAATAAACTAGAAAATCTAGAAGAAATGGATAAATTCCTGGACACATACACCCTCCCAAGACTAAACCAGGAAGAAGTTGAATCCCTGAATAGACCAATAACAGGCTCTGAAATTGAGGCAATAATTAATAGCCTACCAACTAAAAAAAGTCCAGGACCAGACGGATTCACAGCTGAATTCTACCAGAGGTACATGGAGGAGCTGATACCATTCCTTCTGAAACTATTCCGATCAATAGAAAAAGAAGGAATCCTCCCTAACTCTTTTTATGAGGCCAGCATAATCCTGATACCAAAGCCTGGCAGAGACACAACAAAGAGAATTTAAAACAATATCTCTGATGAACATCGATGCAAAAATCCTCAATAAAATACTGGCAAACTGACTCCAGCAGCACATCAAAAAGCTCATCCACCACAATCAAGTGGGCTTCGTCCCTGGGATGCAAGGCTGGTTCAACATACCCAAATCAATAAACGTAATCCATCATATAAACAGAACCAAAGACAAAAACCACATGATTATCTCAATAGATGCAGAAAAGGCCTTTGACAAAATTCTACAGCCCTTCATACTAAAAACTCTCAATAAACTAGGTATCGATGGGACGTATCTCAAAATAATATGAGCTATTTATGACAAACTCACAGCCAATATCATACTGAATGGGCAAAAACTGGAAGCATTCCCTTTGAAAACTGGCACAAGACAGGGATGCCCTCTCTCACCACTCCTATTCAACATAGTGTTGGAAGTTCTGGCCAGGCCAATCAGGCATGAGAAAGAAATAAAGGGTATTCAGTTAGGAAAAGAGGAAGTCAAATTGTCCCTGTTTGCAGATGACATGATTGGATATTTAGAAAACCCCATCGTCTCAGCCCAAAATCTCCTTAAGCTGATAAGCAACTTCAGCAAAGTCTCAGGATACAAAATCAATGTGCAAAAATCACAAGCATTCTTATACACCAATAACAGACAAACAGAGAGCCAAATCATGCGTGAACTCCCATTCACAATTGCTTCAAAGAGAATAAAATACCTAGGAATCCAACTTACAAGGGATGTGAAGGACCTCTTCAAGGAGAACTACAAACCACTGCTCAACGAAATAAAAGAGAACACAAACAAATGGAAGAACACTCCATGCTCATGGATAGGAAGAATCAGTATTGTGAAAATGGCCATAGTGCCCAAGGTAATTTATAGATTCAGTGCCATCCCCATCAAGCTACCAATGACTTTCTTCACAGAATTGGAAAAAACTACTTTAAAGTTCATATGGAACCAAAAAAGAGCCCGCATGGCCAAGATAATCCTAAGCCAAAAGAACAAAGCTGGAGGCATCACGCTACCTGGCTTCTGATGTCTGAACTTTTAACTCCCATCTGCTTTCTTCATCTTGAATTGAACATATGTCTGATTTGGAGATGAAAAGTAAATATATTCCTGTGTCTCTTCATTCTTCATCCATCTTTTTATAAAATGCACCCAGCAGCTGTGCCAAGCTTCTCTGAATACCATGAAATCATTTATATGTTTTGATACTGTGTCATGGATGTATTAATTGTTTCTTCTCACTACAGCATGGTCTAATTAGCTTGGACAATACTTCCAGTCTCCTGTTTGAAGACACTGTGTGTGGCTTTGGATGATTTCTCTAATTCTGATTTGATAGGTTAGATGTGGGCTGATCTTTCTCTCACCCTTTTTTCCTTTTCCTTTCTTTTCTTCTTTCCCTGTAGGCATATACTAATGTCCTAGTGTGTACCGAATCTTGATTACAGTGTAATTGATTTAGAGCATATGGGGCCTTTTGAAATCCCTTTTAGGAGGAATCATTGACTCTTGAGAATCTGATGAAAGCTATGAACACTTCTTCCAGAAATGTGTACTTTTACATATATAATTTATCATCCAGTTAAAGGAGTCTCAAGGGTTTAGCCGAGTCTTGGATGCATGCCCATAGTATGTGAAGACCACAGAATTTCAGTGCTTGGACAACCCTACAGATCATCGAATTCACTGGTTTTCAAAACTATATTAACCAGAGAATCCCTGGTTGAAAAGGGGGGTAAAAAGAAGGGAGAGACTGAGTCATGCACACCCCTACCTCGCTCAGAGTGGTTCCTGAGGAGGTTCTGAGGAACACAGTTTGAAAGCTCGTGATCTAGGTCTAATTCCTGTATTTCTTTATATGAGAAAATTGATCCAAAAAGAGCAGAGTTGACTAACTGAAGGCCATGCATCCAGTCAGTGCACAGCTGAGACTGGAACCCATGCCCTTGATCCCTAGGACAGAGTCTCAGCCACCCCTCACTTCTCTTCTAATTGTAAACCTCCTACATTCATACCACATTAGCTTCTCAAAGATCCCAGACACAATGTAATTTAAACCCACAATTATAAATAATCACCCCCATTTGAGCAGCAGGCAAAGGAAATACAGCTGATTTGTGTGTTGTCACTCCATCAAGGCCTTCCTTCTTTCTGTCTTATTTCTGCTGGTTCTCGTGTCTTTGTGAACTGTCTCCATTTTACAACATGTATTTTATTCAAATATACATCATAGTCAAAAGCATCCTCTTTTTCTTCGACAAAGTGCCATCCTGTTGGCCTCCCACAAACACACTCTCTGCCCCTAATTCTTAAAGGAGCAGTATCTGGTGCTCGCCGTGGTGTGGTGCTTGTTTGGCTTCAGGCCACTGGCAAAACAACTTAGGCTATTATTGGGCTTGTCTCCATCCCAGTCTTCCAGCCTACTTTGTAATTGTCAAGAAACCCAACTGAGCCTCAGCTGAAGTATCTACCCGTTATGGACCTGACTATGGGCGAGCCAAGCCTAGTCTTTCCTGGTCTGTCTTTCTTGTGTATTGGTGCAGCATGAGGACATTGCTTCACAGTACCAAAGTGGAGAGGAAGAAACAAACCAACAAACTCAAGAAAGCAGAAAGGCAGTGCACAGACCCCTTTCTTAGGGTTAGAGGCAAGGTGGTCTTTAGACTTCCTGAGTTGAAGACTGATGTTTCTTTGGGTGGAATTTCTCTGTGCTACCTCAGAAACAAAGATAGTTCATCTGACAAACCGGAGACCTACTTAGAGATAACTTCAGCCTATCCAGTGAACTAAAAACTAATTAAAAATTGCGAGGCCAGAGTTTCAAACCAGGAGAGTGGTGTGGTGTTGTGGTGAAAAGCACACACTTTGTATCCTGTCAGACATGAATTTGAATCATGGCTCTGCCACTTACTACCTGTGTAACCTTGGTCGAGTTAACTTATTCTTGTTAGGCCTCCATGCTTTCATCAATCAAATTGGAGAAAATAATACCCACATTAGGAGAGTCTTTTGAGGAGTGAAAGAGAGACTACCAAACGTTTGCTATTTTCCCTATCTTCATCAGGACCCCACAGCAGACTTTGTATTCTGAATGTTGTATTCACCACCAATTATCTGTATCCCTGTTGAACGGAGGGAACACAGGAAACTTGGCAGGGCATGGGTTAAAGAGCATTGGTTTAGCCAATAACTGTTGTGTGAAACATGATTTAGTTCCCTCCCATCTCTATGGACTAATTTTCCCCACTAAGCAATGAAGAGTTTGTGCTTGACCATGTGTTCTTTATGCCAACTCAGGACCTGAGTGTGTCAAAATTATCTTAAAAGTTATTTTTGAAGTGTAGATGTACAGTTGCAATTCCCAGACAGTGTGATTGAGGAGATCTAGCGGGTGGTCACAGGATCTATACTATATGTCCAGTCGCACAGGTGATTCTGATCAGCAGTCAAGTGTGGGAACGACTGATCCAGGGAGTTGTAAAGATTCTCCCTTTCCTCGCTGCTTTCAGTCTTGGAACTTCTTGTAGTTTAAAAGTGTCTTTCCATTAATGAGGCCTATGACTTCCTACATCATTCAAACATGGTGATTTTCACACAGAGAAAATAAGAAAATGTTTCTAGTGGTCCTCAAAGATGATATTTTTCCCCACGGAAAATTAATTTTGTTTCGCTTTAGTGGCTTGATATCAGATCCACAAGGCATGTAATACAGAATAGGGTGAATGTTGAGGGATCTGCTTTTAATTAGTTTCCCCAGCTGATCTCTCAGATCATTTAAAAAAATGCATTCTCTCTATTTTGTGATTGAATTCTAAGTAATGAAGTTTAACAATATATGTAATAAAGTAGAATTATCTCACAGTAGATCACAATAATGGATATTGAGTAACTTCTCAGTGTCAGTTGCTACCTATATTTCCATAATCCTTATGATAATATTTGAAACAGGCATTAATATTTTCCCTAATTTTAAAACAAAGAAGATAAAACTTAAAGAGATAAAGTGACTTACCTAAGGCCACACAACTGGTAAGTGATTTTTTATTGTTGAACAGGGATGAAAATGATATTTTAAAAATGCGACTTGAATCACTTTCTGTCTTAAAAATTTTCAGTGACTTATTCATTATGCTTAAAAAATTATCTAAACAACTTTGTGTGGGCAGTAATACTTGTCTGTTTTGGTCACTGCTGTATCCTCAGCAATAAGAACAGCGTTTGTCATACAACAGAGACTCAGTAAATAAATATTCATGGAATAAATTAAGTGATGAAGCCTGGATTCAACCCAAGTCTGTTTGATTTTAAAGCTTGCTCTTCAGTAATTTGTATGCTCTCTCCTCTCTCTCTCTCTCTCTCTCTCTCTCTCTCTCTCGTTAAATTTACGTACTATGAAATGCACCAACATTTGGTGTAAAATTTTATGAACTTTGACAAATGTTTATCACTGTATAATGCACATCACATCCCTAACAAGATAAAGATATTTCCTTCATCCTAGAAAGTTTCTCTTTGTTTCTTTAAGTCAACTGCCTTACCCATTCCAGAGACAAAGGCTTTTCTATGTTTATTTATTTATTTTTACCACATGTTGGTTAGTTTTGTCTTTTTTAGAATTTCATATAAGTGGAATTATATACTATGAACTCCTTTGTATCTAGCTGTTTTTCATTCAGATGGTGATTTAAGATCTGTCCATAGTGTTATGTATATCAGTGGTTTCTTTTTATTGCTAAGTAGTGTTGCAATGTGTGAATATATCACAATTTGCTTATCATTCTCCTGTTGATGGGCATGTGAATTGTTTTCAGTTTTTGGCTATTACATATAAAGTTGCCGTGGTTGTTTGTTTTCAGGTATTTTTGCAGACAGATGTTTTCTTTTTTTTTTTATTATTATACTTTAAGTTTTAGGATACATGTGTACAACGTGCAGGATTGTTACATATGTATACATGTGCCAGTGGTATGCTGCACCCATCAACTTGTCATTTAACATTAGGTATATCTCCTAATGCTATCCCTTCCCCCTCCCCCAACCCCACAACAGGCCCCAGTGTGTGATGTTCCCCTTCCTGTGTCCATGTGTTCTCATTGTTCATTTCCCACCTATGAGTGAGAACATGCAGTGTTTGGTTTTTTGTCCTTGCGATAGTTTGCTGAGAATGATGGTTTCCAGCTTCATCCATGTCCCTACAAAGGACATGAACCCATCATTGTTTATGGCTGCATAGTATTCCATGGTGTATATGTGCCACATTTTCTTAATCCAGTCTATCATTGTTGGACATTTGGCTTGGATCCAAGTCTTTGCTATTGTGAATAGTGCCACAATAAACATACGTGTGCATGTGTCTTTATAGCAGCATGATTTATAATCCTTTGGGTAGATACCTAGTAATGGGATTGCTGAGTCAAATGGTATTTCTAGTTCTAGATCCCTGAGGAATCACCACACTGACTTCCACAATGGTTGAACTAGTTTACAGTCCCACCAATAGTGTAAAAGTGTTCCTGTTTCTCCACATCCTCTCCAGCACCTGTTGTTTCCTGACTTTTTAATGATCGCCATTCTAACTGGTGTGAGATGGTATCTCATTGTGGTTTTGATTTGCATTTCTCTGATGGCCAGTTATGGTGAGCATTTTTTCATATGTCTTTTCGCTGCATAAATGTCTTCTTTTGAGCAGTGTCTGTTCATATCCTTCGCCCACTTGTTGATGGGGTTGTTTATTTTTTTCTTGTAAATTTGTTTGAGTTCATTGTAGATTCTGGATATTAGCCCTTTGTCAGATGAGTAGTTTGCAAAAATTTTCTCCCATTGTGTAGGTTGCCTGTTCACTCTGATGGTGGTTTCTTTTGCTGTGCAGAAGCTCTTCAGTTTAATTAGATCCTATTTGTCAATTTTGGCTTTTGTTGCCATTGCTTTTGGTGTTTTAGACATGAAGTCCTTGCCCATGCCTATGTCCTGAATGGTAATGCCTAGGTTTTCTTCTAGAGTTTTTATGGTTTCAGGTCTAACATTTAAGTCTTTCATCCATCTTGAATTAATTTTTGTATAAGGTGTAAGGAAGGGATCCAGTTTCAGCTTTCTACATTTGCTAGCCAGTTTTCCCAGCACCATTTATTAAATAGGGAATCCTTTCCCCATTTCTTGTTTTTTTCAGGTTTGTCAAAGATCAGATGGTTGTAGATATGTGGCATTATTTCTGAGGGCTCTGTTCTGCTCCATTGGTGTATATCTCTGTTTTGGTACCAGTCCCATGCTGTTTTCGTCATTGTAGCCCTGTAGTATAGTTTGAAGTCAGGTAGCATGATGCCTCCAGCTTTGTTCTTTTGGCTTAGGATTGACTTGGCACTGCGGGCTCTTTTTTGGTTCCATATGAACTTTAAAGTAGTTTTTTCCAATTCTGTGAAGAAAGTCATTGGTAGCTTGATGGGGATGGCATTGAATCTATAAATTACCTTGGGCAGTGTGGCCATTTTCACAATATTGATTCTTCCTACCTATGAGCATGGAATATTCTTCCATTTGTTTGTATCCTCTTTTATTTCATTGAGCAGTGGTTTGTCATTTCTCTTGTGTATTTACCTAGATATGGATTTCCTGGGTGATAATGGAAAAAGTATGTTTACCATTTCAAGGAACTACAAAGCATATTTCTAAACAGGCTATACCAAACAGGGTACTAGCAATATATGAGAGTTGTGGATGCACCACATCTTTGCCAGCCTTGATATATGTAGTTTTTAAAATTTTAGCCATTCTAGTGGGTATGTTGCTGTATTATTGTGGTTTTAATATGTATTTCCTGATATTTCCGTGATGAGCACTGTTTCATGTCTTATTGGCCACTCATATATCTTTCTTTGTGAAGCATCTGTTCAAGTCTTTTACCTGTTTTTTAAATTGGGTTGTTTGTATTCTTATTGTATCATAGGAGTTATGAATACGAGTTCTTTGTCTGGTATATTTTTTGTGAGTATTTTTTCCTGACTGTGGCTTACTTAATCTTTTTCTGTTCTTTTGATGTACAGAATATTTTAATTTTGATGATGCCTAATTTATCAATGTTTTATTGTTTATACTATATCCTGTCTAAGAAATATTTGCCAACTCCAAGGTCATGAAGATATTCCTCTTTGCTTTCTTCAAGAGTCTACATTTTAATGACTACAGCATGCATCTGGCTTTGCCCTTACTTATTATAGAGGATGCATTAGTCCATGAGATAATTTTTATCAGAATAAGCTGATGGGAGGCAGAGTACTATAGAATTCAACAAGACAGCTTTGAAGTTCAACAGATCTTTGTTGAATTTCTGACTCCAGTCCCAGCAGCGTGACCTTAGGCAAGTCACTTGATCTTTCTGTGTATCAATTCTCTCATTTGTGTAAAGGAGATAATAACACCAGCTTATGTCACAGGATCATTATTAAATAAGCAAGTATATGATCACTTCTTAACACAGGGTATAGCACATAGTAAGCCCTCAACGAGTGGTGTCTGTTGTACTTACAATACTTTTCATTCATATTATACCAGTTTCACCAAGAATTTTTAGTGCCAGAAGCAAATATAGGAAGGGTTACCTTTTCTTCCCCTACTAGACTTCAAACAGAACCATTGACATAGAGATGACCCATTAAGAAGTGGTAGGCTATAGTTACAAACAGTTCTTTCCATATGTCTAAAATCACATCTTTATTATTTTGAGTAATACTAATAACTGAATCTCTAAGCACAGACATGACAGATATGATTATAAAATTCCCTGGCATAAAGGACAATTTTATTATTGAAAACTGAAATTATATGAAGGAATACATGTAATGCTTTTCCAGAAACACAATGTGCTCATTAAATGTGGGTAAATGCAGATGTTGAAGAGGTTTTTAAGTCAGTGTACAGTGAAAAGAGCAGGGACTTTGACATAAAACGAACATGGAACTTGAATACAAGGACATATGACTTGATTGCTGTGAGGCTCACTCCTATTATCTATCGAAAGAAGTTTACGTAAATATTGGAGAATATGAGTGCTTTAAAGAATATGAACACACTAGCTAACATCATAGGCACTCAAAATGGTACTTATTGGTTAACCTCGTATTTGTAATGACATATATGTAATCGTAAACTAAAGTGAGATATCCAATTTCAAATGAGTTACATCCTTAAAAAGGTGAAAGATAGTTTTGTGGGTTTGTTTTTTGATAGATTTCTCTTCTGTGTTCAGGAATGGTACTCACAGAATATATCTGTTTGATATGTGAGGTCATTTTGCAGCTCACTCATTGATTCAATGCATTTCTGAATCATAGAGGAGGATCCCTGGCTATTTGTCATGTCTGAATGATGGAAACACATATTTGAATTATTCTAGTAATAGAGAAGAATGTGGAACTTGCTCCATACATTTCCCTTTTTGACATCCTTCTGTTGTAGGGGATGGGGAGGGAGAGGATTGTGTATGTAAGTTGTTTTCTGCTAATGCTACCACTGCTGTTTTCAGAGTCAATACATGGACAGAAGCACAAAAAACTGAGTATTCCTTTTGCCTTAGGCATCAAAGTCTCTAACCAAGTGTTTAGAACTACATCTACTGGTGTTCTCCCAATGCAAATTATTCTAGGCCCTTTATGCTCTGGTCTCAACCTGATTATATACCCTTACCTCTTTTCTTGCCACAGCAAACCATTTACTATTTTTCAAATAAGTCCAATGTTTTACTGTTTCTGCCTCTTTATTCATGCTGTTCCATTTATTCTGTTATCTTGAGAAGTCTTTCCTCCCATATCTATCTGCTAAACATATATCCATCTTTACTGAGTTGAAGTGATTCCCCCTAAATTCACATCCGCTTGGAACACCAGCATGTGATCTTATTTGGAAATAGGGTCTTTGCAGATGTAATTAGTTAAGATGAGAACATACTGTATTAGAATGGGCTGTAATCCAATGACTGGATTATATAAGACTTATAAGAAGTCATGTGAAATAACAGAGACACGGGCACACAGGTGAGAAGGCCATGTAATGATGGAGGCAGAGATTGAAGTGATGCAGCAACAAGCCAAGAACACCAAGGATTGTTGGCAACCACCAGAAGCTAAGAAGAGGCAAGGAAGGATACTTCTCTAGAGCCTTCAGAGGAAGAATGGCCAAAACAACAGCTTGATTTTAAACGTCTAGCCTACTGTACTGTAAGAGAACAAATTTCTGTTGTTTTATGTTACCCAGTTTCTGGTAATTTGTTATGGCAGCCTTAGGAATGTTTTTTACATCCTTCTTCAAGGTCAAGCTCAAATATAATGACTTTTCCAGATTTCTTCAACTAGATATAATTTCTCTTCTTCACCTCTGTAGCAATGCTGTAGCAGAAAAAAAGATCACAAACTTTGGTGCCAGAGAATTTTTGACTGTAATCCTGGCCCAGCTACTGACTGGATTTCTTCACCTGTACAATGGAAATAATAATACCTACCTAACAGAATTGTTGTGTCAATAAATATGACTGTTCCTTACCTCTCTAATTCACCCATTCTGCCTCAGATTGCAACAATTTTGTAATAAGACAAGATAGTTCTGTTTTTTTCTAGTTCAGAGGCTGGAGGGAGCATAGATAGGTAAGCAATCAGCTTTGTACACAATAAAACAAAATGTGCTGTCTAACAAGGGTAGAGACAAGTATTGTTCACATTGACAATCTCAGGAATTCAGTTGTCTACACTAGGAGTTCCAACTATAAGCTAGGAAACTGATTTATACAATTGAAATGGAGAAGCCTCCTTTTAGTCCCTGAATTCCAGAATTGTAATATCCAAGGTAGATTTTGTCTTAATACCTAAAAATGGAGCAAAAATTTTGGAAATGTTAGAGCCCTCTACTGATTTCTCAGCTCCTGTATATGACACTGGAACATGCTTTTACTTGGCTGCACATTTTGATAAAGCCAAAAGTTCACCACATGGCATTCTGGTCTCTCTTCCTCTAGGGCATCTTCCCAAAGGCCTCAGCTCTAGAGGAAATCTGTTTTTTTCACTCCTGCAGCCTACACTGCCTGGCCAAAAGTGGGGATTTAGCATGTGCTCTTTATCCTTCCTGAGTTTTCTTTGTCTGAATCCCCAGGCTCTATGCCCACCAATCTTTTTAAAAAAGGTCAACAAGTAACATCATCCCCTTATGTTCATCATCTTCTTTTCCAGGCATATCATCAGAATCATCTGAGAGCCTTTCTATCAAAGCATACTGGAGGGTTTATAGGTGTTGACCTCTACCCTGGATAACCGGGGAAAGATAGTAAGCACAACACACCTGCCCCTTCTGTGTGGGTAAGCCCTTGTGTTAGTTTGCATGGGCTGACATAACAAAAATACAACAGACTGGATGGCTGAAACAACAGAAATGTATTACCTCACAGTTCTTGACGCTAGAAATCTGAGATCAAGTTGTTGGCAGAGTTGGCTTCTTTCTGAGGCCCCTTTCCTTGGCTTGTAGATGGCTGGCTTGACTTCTTCCTTTGTCTTCACATGGTCTTTCCTCTGTGCACATATCTATCTGTGTCCAAATTTCTTCTTTTAAGGACAGGAGTGAGAATGGATTATGGCCCCACCCACATATGGCCTCATTTTACTGAAATTACTGTAATTTAAAGGCCTATCTCCAAATACAGTCACCCTCCGAGGTACTGGGGTTTACAACTTGAACATAAGAACTTTGGGTAGTGACAGTTCAGCCTTGTAGTTTTGTGATTAGGATCAAATTATTTTGCAATCACTTGGTGATGGATTTGTTTGTTATTTGGTCTTGGGCTCTGAGGGCTGAGATGTTAGCCTCATAGTATACGCACAGAAATTAACTCAAGCACAATTCACAGGTCTTCCTCATGACAGGAGAGACAAAAGAATCGTGGAAGTCACCAAGTGGTAAACACCTACCATGTGACAGGCATGGTAATAGGATTTTTTATTTTTTCTTCACAATCAGTTAGCAAAAATAAATATTTACACCCCCATTTTCCAGAAGAGAAAATTAAGATTCAGAGGGGCTAAAGTGATTTCCTCAAAGGCATAAAACTAGTAAGTACTGGAGTTAAGAATTGAATATAAATCTGTCTGACTATAAATTCATGCCCTTTCCTCATGCATCCTCTATCTGGAATTGAAAAAAAAGTTTTTTTTCTCATTTTAAGCTGTGACATTAAAATGAAAAAATAATTATATGAAAGAGTTTCTAGATGTTCACAGTCATCGTTTATTCATATGTCCATTTATCATATACTCATACTTGACTAGCATTGCTTCACTTTGTTTTTGAGCTTGCCATGGAAACTTAAACAACTGAAGAATCAGGAAATGGTGACAGCAAAGTGGTTTAATTATACATTGAAAAAACAATTTGGGGGATGATGGTGCAGAGAGCCCTTTTAGCCACACTGGTGTAATGAAGTACTTTAGATTTGTCCTGTGGCCTCTGCAATCAAGCTCTTGTTTGCTTTGTCACAACAAATTGCTTTACAGTACTGAAATGGTCTATTTATGTTCATTGTTTCTTTTGCAGTTTTGTTCCCAAACTTTGGAAGTTGTTGGAGACTGACAGAAGAGTCAGGAACATCCCAGTTTTCTGAACATTTTCTGTGATTGTGACACATTTTAGGATGCTCTTTCTACCTCGTGAATGTTGCAGTTTGTAAGGATAGATTATTTGCTGAGAAAGGGGGTATTGAGTCCTGTGACAGATGAAATATATTTCAGAGTATTGGAGGGCCATTTAAAAATGATGATGGTGTTGATAATAGCAATGCTTCCTGCTGTTGCATCATTTAGAGTTTACATGGATCTTCTATATCTCACTTAATTTTCCCAAAAACATATTGAAGTGATCAGTCAGGGATCGTTATATCCACTTTCCATATGCAATAATTGAGATTCAAAGAGGTTAAATGGAGGCAGGACAAACTCTCATATCTTTGATCACCGCCAACTCCCTTGCTAAATTATTCTTTGTAAGTCCAGTACACTGAGTTCATTCACTTTAAATTGGTGCATATTTTGTCTTCCTGGAAAAACATTATGTAGAATTGGGACCATTAATAATTGCTTACTAGTTTCAAATGTCCAGTGGGATGTCAATTGAGATCCAGGGGCTCTTTTCTCCCTAGCCTCTTTAACAGAACACACAGTGAATTCAATTCGCAGTGGTTTCCTCCTGCTGCTTGTACTTCCTAACAAAGAGCCCCCATTTATTGGAAATCAGTCATGTGCTAGATACTGGCTATGTGTTATTTCTAATTGTCACAATTGATACCTCTGCAAGAGAGGTATTATCATACCTACCTTACAAATAGGGAAACTGAGGCTTGGAGCTGTTAAGTAACTTTCTTAACATCACACAGATGGTGAGTGGCAGAGCCAGAACTTCAGCTTATCCAGTCTGGCTTCAGACCATTGCTTTAAACAACCATAACTCTTTAAATTCAGTAGATTGACTTTTTTAACTGAGTTATTTGGAAGTTACAGCTTGGAGGAATCCATTTCTTAGGAAATAGGTTGACAAAAAAAATCATAATGTTGAAAAAATGCAAAAAACTAAAAAAACTAAATTATTAATTTATCTATATCATCTAATTTGGTAATAGTTTTCTACAGTTGATTGGAAAGCTTATGGTATAAGACAAGCTTCTCTGAGGGTAACCTACAGTCATGTAAGTGCACAGAGGATGCCTTCTTTGCTCATTTCTAATACAAAACTATTTCTGTTCTCCTATGTCTCTAATCCACTGAATCATTTTTCCATGTACCTATTCTTTTTCGTTCATGCATAGTCACTTAATTGAACACATACTCACCAAGATAATTCACAGTTACTGGATACTTTCCTGACAAAGGGTTAATTGGTTCTGTTGGCAACCCTTGTTAATAATAAAAAGCCCCGGGGCAGTAGATCCTTTCTTCTAGGAATGACCCCCCACTGTTCATTGGAGCAGGCAGGAGTGCTGAACTAACCAGTCCTGCTATCTGTTTCATCTGTCGAGTAGATATTTGACTACCTTTTTTTTGTTGCTGCCTGTGACTCACCCTCATTACTCAAGATTGTGGAGGACAGCAACTGTGCTTGAGGAGTAGAGGAGCAGTCCTAACATAAATCATCTTAATGATTTCCCATGCGTTTAGGACTTAGAACTTTGCACCACAAGGGGATAAATGCATGTTGCATGTACTCTTCATAGCAGTGAAGAATACCATTTTGGTTTATAAAGATGTAGGAAACAAAAATTCAAGCCTCCATTATACTACATGTCTATCATGGGATCCTGCAGATTCTAACTACAGTATCTACCTTTTACTAGGCTGCTCCTTGCAGTTGCACTTTGACCTCCTCCTAGTGTAGACTGCTTTTATATGCTCGAAACCTCACCTCAGCCCTTCTACCACCAAGAAGAACAGAGTTCTTAGAGCAATGGTGACCAACAGCTTTTGTGGAAAGTCAAACTGGTAAAAAGAAAGCCGTATGAGACAAATAGTGGACACTCAATACATAAGTTTAGAGAGAAGGAAGGAAGGATGGGTAGCTTATTATTCAAATTTTATATCATCTTTTTCTTAAATAGAAAAATACCAGTGAGAGAATTGCCACTTCTGTTTAGCAACTAAAAAAAATTTTAATATCTAGTCATATTTGAGAAATGGCAATACAGAACCTGCTTTTTAATCTTTCAGCCTGAAATTAGCCTGCCTGGTTGTAAGATGCATCCTATGATCTACTGGCTGCTCAAGAGTGCTTTAGGGGATTTTCGAACTTGAGGGGCCCTTAGAAATGATCTAGTCTAGTGATTCCAAAAGTTTTCATTATCTAAGGCATCTTTAATTAATTTTCCCCTGCATACTGTGTTTTGAAATATCAGGCCTACTAAACAAATTACCTTTATCATATAATAATTCCTTTTCTCTTTTTTTTGTTTTTTTTTTGCTCAGAGCCATTAATGATCTCTCAGTAGAGAATCTGGTCAGCATGAAATAACCAGTGTAACCACAATAAGATGATATAATTCCTTCCCAAAGCGAAGGCAGTAGATCGTTGAGTTGATCTAGGGTCAGCTTGGTCTTAGCAATCTTTACAAACCATCTCCCTTAGGCTTACTGAAATGTTAAAAATAGCTCGTGGATTCCCATGATGACCTTCTTATAATCTTTGTGGAAAGCCATTTATCTTATCCTTCTGTAGGGAAGAATGGAGGGGAATCAGATTTAAAAAGCAAAGTGATTGGCCCAAGGTCACACAGCACCTTAATGGCAAGGAGGACCAGAATTTGTGTCTCCTGAGTCTCAATCTTCTTTTTCTACACACCCAACTTTCATGTGCCTTAGGTCTAAGAGCTTAATATTGTATAGGCATTCCATAAATCTTTGCTCGATGAGTTGGTAGAACAGGGGCAATAATACTTAAGTATAGGAGATACAAAAAAAATCCATGATGAATTCATTAAACAACCAGTAAAATAATACAAATATCCAGTGTTCCCAGTTCTGAATTTGTACCCAGCCTCCTTTCCTTTCCTTTTCATGAATGATTTCAGACATATCCCTATAGAGTATTTCAGCTGCTGTTGCTCTTGAAAAGGTTTACTCAGGCAGTCAAATAGTGTCCGTGTATCCTGTTATACCCTGTCTCCGAGAGGTGAAAACAGCATGGAATTATTCTCAGCAGTGAAGTTTACCCTCCTCTTTTGCTTTCATCCCCTTTACAGTGATGATCCTTGCTAAAATGATGATAATTTGAATATGTCTATTCCAGGATAGTTCATTCTCAGTCCTTCTAGGTGAAGTCATAGTGAAGATCCACTTAGCTTTTCAATTTTTCTTCCTTTCTATTACTGTTCAAATGTCCTGTAGTTATCCATGTGGGGCACATTTTAGTGAATGACATTTAGTGAATGACATTTTTGACAGACAGGATACTTACTTCCGAGTAGGTCAGATATTAGAGCTTCAGCAGTGCATACTTTATGTGATTTTCATAGGAATTTATATTTGGGACCTCCTAGCTAGCTCATATTCTCTTAGCTCAGTGAAATGTTGAAATATGGGCTCAATTGCAGGGCTTTAGTTGCTGTGTACTGTCCTACATGCAGGGTGCCCTTCACATCAACCAGAATGAGTTCTGCATAGCCTGTAAGACTAAATGTTGAGTTACTACACATTGGACACTAGATCTCACAAGGGGCCTCTGCAAACCCTCATCACAGACCATGGGCAGTGGGAGTGAGCCAGTGATATTCTCAGGGACAACCCTGGAGCCCACCCACTGTGATGCCCAGGAGAGAAACAGATTGCCCAGTCCCTGATCAACAGTCCCTTTCCGTGTTTCCCATGGTACAAAAAAGTATATATATATGCACAGTATTTAATTCTGATGAAGGGTTTACAGTCAATGCGAGACAACAGGTGGGTTTTTGGGGGGATTTTAGGTGGAGCTGATATAAATTACATGAGCAAAGTAGAATCTTGGATAGTCTAATGCTTTCAGAAACTATTTGTCAGGCCCAAATAAAATTTTTCAGTCTTGTAAATGGCCTGGAGCAATCTCTAAGATGAAAAGTTATGTGTTAAATGGCAAAACAAACAAACAAACAAAAAAAACAACAAGATACTTGAAGAACACAATATACAAGGAGTTGGCATAATGAGAATTTCCCCAGTTGTATTTTTCTTGTAATATGGACGTTGTTTTTCTCCCCCTGTTGTGAACTAAAGAGTTAGAAAATACCGTTGTGTCTAGTTGAAAATGGATTCTTAATTAACTGTCCGGAGATTTGTTGTTAGAGGTAAAATTCTGAGAAGGGTTCTTTGTATGGACAGTAAGAATTAGCTCTGTAGCAAGCAAAAAAAGGGTCCATTTCTTCCTAATGGCTTTTCCAAGGAAGTGGGGAAGGAGAGAGAAACAGAAAAGGACATTATCTTATTGCTCAAATGACCAGGTTTCTTGGACCCAGAATTTGTAGCTCATACACAGCTAACCTAGGGTCAAGGTTTGTAGGCTGCCTCTAAGGCATCCCTTTCTTTGCCAAATTGTTATGTAGATGTGTATGTGTTAAAAACACACTCCAGCCCTGGTTGTTTGGAGGGCATCTTTCCTAATGGAGGTGATACAATGTGCTTATTGACTCAGCAGGCACTTTTTTCCAGAGTAGACAGTATGCAGGAGTAGGAACATAAGATATGGAGGCTAAGTTCTGTCATTTATTATATATATGACCTGGGGCAAATGGTTCACCCTCAGCCTCTGTTTGCTTACCTAAGACATGGGGAGAATAATAATACCAACTTCCAAGGCTTGTTGTATGGATCAAATGAGATAATCCATGGAAAACCCATCTCACCATGCCAGACATATCCTTAAGTAGTGGCTCAATAAAAGATAGATGAGCACGACAGCATTTTGTAGGACAAGGAAAGGCTGGGACTACAGACTCTGTTTATTTGAAAATAATGCCAATGAGAGGTCTTTTTCTCTTGGGCTAGTGAGTCTCACTCAGGGAAGAATTCTGACACAAGTATATAGACTGCACATTTAAGCTCTATCTGGTGCTCTTCCAGATTATGGCCTTGGTTTTGAGGAACTCCAGGAATAAGGGGACTTGATCATAGATACATTAGTGGAGAGGGAGTATCAGGTGCCTGTAGATCAGCAGAAATGCTACTTTTTTTTCAGAGGAATGAGATGCCATATATACAACCCAATCTGGCTTCAAATTTCAGAAACGGGGACTTTCCACTTAAATATCATCCCATGAGGTTTGAGGACTTTCTGTCTGTATAAGACTGAGGATTTTGAAGGAATAGCCTTGAATCTGCAAATTGCTTAGAGCAGTGTGGCCATTTTAATAATATTGATTCTTCCTATCCATGAGCATGGAATGTTTTCCATTTGTTTGTGTCATCTCTGATTTATTTTAGCAGTGTTTTGTAATTCTGGTAGAAATCTTTCACCTCCCTGGCTAGCTGCATTCCTAGGTATTTTGTTCTTTTTGTGGCCATTGTGAATGAGATTGCATTGGCTCTCAGCTTGGACATTGTTGGTGTATAGGAATGCTACTGATTTTTGTGCATTGATTTCGCATCCTGAAAGTTTGCTAAAGTTGTTTATCAGATCAAGGTGCTTTTAGCCAGAAACTATAGGGTTTTTTAGGTATAGAATCATATTGTCTGCAAACAGGAATAGTCTGACTTCCCCTCTTCCTATTTGGATGTCTTTTATTTCTTTCTCTTCCCTGATTGCTCTGGCCGGAACTTCTAGTACTGTGTTGAACAGGAGTGGTGAGAGAGTGCATCCTTTCTTGTCTGGTTTTCAAGAGGAATGCTTCCAGCTTTTGCCCATTCAGTGGGATGTTGGCTGTGGGTCTGTCATAGATGGCTGTCATTATTTGGAGGTATGTTCCTTCAATGCCTAGTTTATTGAGGGTTTTTAACATGAAGGGATGTTAAATTTTATTGAAGGCCTTCTCTGCATGTGTTGAGATAAAACAATGACATTATTCACAATTACAACTACTTTAAAATTCATAGGAAATAAAAAAAGTGCCCAAATAGTCATGGCAATCCTGAGCAAAAAGAACAAAGCTGGAGGCATCACGTTACCCGACTTTATACTACAAAGCTACAGTAAGCAAACCAACATAATACTGGTACAAAAACAGACACATAGACCAATGGAACAGAATAGAGGGCCCAGAAATAATACCACACAGCTATAATCATCTGATCTTCAACAAAGCCAACAAAAACAAGCAATAAGGAAAGGACTCCCTGTTCAATAAATGGTGCTGGGATAACTGGCTAGCCACAGGCAGAAGATTGAAACTTGACCCCTTCCTTACACCATATACAAAAGTCATCTCAAGATGGATTAAAGACTTAAATGTAAAACCTAAAACTATAAAAACCCTGGAGGAAAACCTAGGAAATACCATTCAGGACATAGACACAGGCAAAGATTTCATGACGAACACCCCAACAGCAATTGCAACAAAAACAAAAACTGACAAATGAGACATTATTAAACTAAAGAGCTTCTGCACAGCAAAAGAAACTATCAACAAAGTAAACAGACAATCTACAGAGTGGGAGAAATTATTTGCAAACTATGCATCTGACAAAGGTTTAATATCCAGAATCTATAAGTAACTTAAACAAATTTATAAGAAAAACAAAATGACCCCATTAGAAACTGGGCAGAGGACATGAACAGTTTTGAAAAGGACACTTTTCAAAAGAAGACATAAATGTGACCAATAAGGATATAAAAAATGCTCACCATCACTAATCATTAGAGAAATGCAAATCGAAACCACAATAACGTAGCATCTCACACTGGTAAGAATGGCCATTATTAAAAAGTAAAAAAATAACAGATCCTGGTGAGGTTGCAGAGAAAAGGGAATGCTTATACAATTCTGGTAGGAGTGTAAATTAGTTCAGCTGTTGTGGAAAGCAGTATGGCAATGTCTCAAAGAACTTAAAACAGAATTACCATTTGACCCAGCAATTCCATTATTGGGTATATACCCAAAAGAATATAATTTGTTTTACCATAAACATGTGTATGTTTATTGCATCAGTATTCACAATAGCAAAGACATGGAATCAACCTAAATGCCCATCAATGGTAGACTGGATAAAGAAAATGTGGTACATATACACCACGGAATACTATGTAGTCATAAAAAAGAATGAGGTCGTGTTCTTTGCAGCAACGTGGATGAAGCTGGAGACCATTATCCTTAGCAGACTAATGCAGGAACAGAAAAAAAAATAACGTATGTTCTCACTTATAAGTGGGAGCTAAACAATGAGAGCACATGGACACAGACAGGGGAATAACAGTCACTGGAGCCTACCTGAGGGTGGAGGTTGGGAGGAGGGAGATGATAAAAAAAAAACCTGTCAGGTACTTGCTTATTACCTGGATGACTAAATAATTTGTACACCAAACCCTCCCGACACACAGTTTACCTGTATAATGATCCTGCACATGCACTCCTAAACCTAAAATAAAAGTTAAAATAAATAAATAAACTCTAACATATGAAAATTAAATTTAAAAAGCTGAGGATTTGCAATTCATGGAATATGAAGCAATATTTGTGTTGTCTTAGTTTTAGCATATGAATAAACGGAGAAATCATTTGACTTAAGGCTTATTCTGGGTCAGTTGATCTTTGGCCTTGTTTCCATAAATAAACCCTTACTAGCAGCGTTGGCAATGTCAGCAGGAGGCCAGACTAGGCCTGGTTTCACTATGTCTTGGCACTATCTCAACCAAGAATGAAAATCTTGGGACAAATCAAGTTTCAGATTTTGTTGTTGTTGTTTTAGGAAATGGCTTTAAATACCAATTTCTATTCTCCAAGTACTTTAAAAGCAAAGTAAAATTAACATTACATTTAAAGCCAACCACCTCAACATGGCAAATGCCTCTCAATGCCTAATGGACTATTTCCTTGGGCTAAATGGACAAGTTCCTTAGCAGAGCTTGTCTAACCCTTGCCTTGCATTGCACCCCAGTCCTGCACAAGAAGCTGAGTAGAAAAAACTGCATTGTGCTCTGCATGAGAAACGTACCTAAGCATCTAGGTTTAGGGCCTAGTTTGTAATTAGACAGTTTCTTGGAAGTACATCAAGCTCAGCCTCAAATCAGAACATCTCTTGGGGAGAAATCTGTATTTAGATGTTTCATTTAAAAATTTATCATTGAATAACAAAATATTTTGTTGCAACTCCTACTTGATGCATTCCAAATTCTGTCTGTCTTTTAATTACAATTATGTTATTAATAATGGATGGAATGGGTGGGGGCATGGGTGAGACTATGCCAGGGGCTGAGTAGCAAACAGAGGGTAGCATAAGCAGTTAAGTCATAGTTCTTTGGGGCTGCAGAATCCAGTGAATCCCAGACCAAGAGCTCACCACTCTGGCTTCTTTTTATATATGCCTGTTGTTTACATCCTACAACTGCTCTGATTTGGCCAGGAGAAATGTTTTTTCAAGTAGTGGGCAAGGAATGAAGTTCTAAAGGTATTTGGCAGGCAGACTAAGTTTCCCCAAAAGCTGGAAGAAGGACTTACTCTTTGTGTCTATACTGACAGCCTCTACTTCTCCCATTATCTTTTCATGCCATTTCAACCATCCCTCCATTGAGACTGCTCTTGTCAAGATCACCAGTGAACTCCTGTGTCACCCAATCAGTCTTCTCTTTTCACATCCGTTTGGTCTCCTAGCACCATCCATCTGTTGACTGCTCTTGGGTGTGGTGTAGTCCAGGGCAGGAGGAGAAGAGGGAGAAAATGTTATCACAAATTCTATTCTGACTACACTGTTTAGTAATATAGTAATATGCCTACGTTTAGTCACCCTCATCCTCATTTATGTTCTCCTGGTTCTTCTTCCTCAATGGCCACTCCTTCTCAGTCTCTTTAATTGGCTTCTTCCCACTTACCATTCTCTAAATGGTAGTTTCCTTAGGATTTGCCTCTGGGCTTTCTTGCCTTCATCTACATCCTGCTCCAGTGAGATTATCTACTCCCCATGCTTTAATCTTTATGCAGTTGACTTCTATATTTCTATCTCCAATACTAATCCTTTTAGACACATGTGTTGTGCTAAATCTTCTCTCTAAAGCAGAATACTAAAGGGCAGCCAACTGATTAATAGCCTTCTCTTTTTCTTTTTGGCCTTCGATTTTTCTTTTCTAAATTGTTCACCTAGAGTTACTCTTTCAACAAATATTAAAAGATAATCTATACTGTGTCAGACACAGTGCTAGCTGCAGTATAGACTGGGGATTAGGAAGTTACATGTACTGGGATATAGGATTCCATGTGATACTAGAAAAATGTGTATACATTCATGCAGTCATACGTACATAGCTACATACAAATATTCATTCAGCAAATACTAATGGAGAATGCCCATGTACTGGGTGCTATGCCACACACTAGAAATACCATGAGGACAAGAGTATAGCTCCTGCTTACACGCAGCTAGTGGTTTAGTTAGAGAGTCAGAAGGCAATCAAAAGGCAGCAGGAAGTGTCATATAGAGATAATTTGGGTGCAGAAATGAGTACAGATGAGGGTTCATATCTAGCCTGTGTGTATTTCTGTGTGTGTTATTATAAGTCGTGTTGAAAATATTGATATTTGCTACATCCTTGCCATCTCGCCCCATGATATACACAAAGGAACACTCTCTGGGTCTTTCGTTCTCAGCATACTGTGTAACTCTAGCCCTAGTGAGCTGAATTCGACTTGTAAGACCAGAAGGGCTCATTTTGTCTAAACTCAGTCTTTCTGGGTTTCTGCTAAGCTCTATAAAGGAGGGGGTAGAGATGGACTGGAGAGAAAAGAGGAAACTTCTTCTCAAGAAGAAAGGGGGCCTGGGCCTGCTTTTGTCATACTAGCTATCTAAGAGCACCACTTGAGAGAGATGGCCTGGCACTGCAGGGAGATATTCTCACAAACAGATGTAAAAGAAAAAAGCCAAAGTCACACTCGTCCTCATTTTTGTGCCACATAGGCACAGACCTTTAATCCCTTTTCTCAATGAAGTATAATCTTTACCCTATAACATTGTGACCGCTCCCCTCACTGTGGCCTTGCAGTCCCCAGTGTGGAGGGATGAGGGAGAATGGTGAAACATTAATGCTTCCCCTGGAGACCACAATATGTAAGTTTTCACAGAAATTTTCCCACAGAAGGTGTGCTTCCATAGAAAGGAATGCAAAATGGGTGCTCAATTAATATTTATTGAATGAGTTAATGAATTGTAGAGTGAGCAGGAGTTAGCCAGAACTTATTCTGGTCAGCCATTATGATGGATGTTTGGGGTACACAGGTGAATGACACCAGGTCCCTGCTGTCAAGGAACTCAGCTCCCAGTCTGATGCAAGAAACTGATATGCTAACAAGTAATTACCATTTGGTGTTATACTTATTATAACAATAGCTAATGCTTAGTGAGCCCTTACTATGTCTAGGTAATGCTTCATGTGCATTATCTCATTTTATCCTTACAATTACTCTACTTCATATATTTTATTATTTTCCACTCTCCAGATGAGGAAACTTAGTCACAATGAGGTTAAATAATTTTCTCGGAGTCATCCAAAGTGCTTTTGATGTTGGCTTGGGTCTGGGCTGAAGCTTGAGGGAGTTTTGGCAGCCATCGGAAAGATTACTAAGGGAGAGCTCTTTTTGTGTAAAAAGAAGCATCCCAGGGATAGAGGTTTAGGAAGAAGCAGTAGAACATAGTAGGCTCTTTGGTCTGTGGGAGCACAACCAGTGTAGACTGTGGGGCCTTCGCCCCAAGAGATGATTGAGCCTTATCAAGAATTTTGAGATAATTCCCCTTTGCTCAAGTACAACTTTGGGACCTTGGAATCACCCAATATGCCTTGTCTTTGTCTCTGACACTAAGGATGCCTCAGTGACCCTGAAGAAGCAATGGAGAGATGAAGTTTTTACAAGAACTTCCTGACCCCACAGCCCAGCCAGGCTGTACATTTAACCACTGGCATTTGGAAGCAGCAGGGCCTGTAAGTGTGCCTCATGCACATCAAAATAAAACACATACCACATAGATTCCATTTTCACATTTTTACGACATTCTTGAAAAGACCCAACTATAATGATGGAGAACAAAGCAGTGGTTGTCAGAATATAGAAGAGGGTTTGTGTGACTTAAAAAGTGTAGCATGAGGGACTTTGTGGGAGTGATTGATTGCAATGGAGGTTCCACAGATCTACACATGTGTTAAAACTCATAGAACCATACACCAGGAAAAGTCAAGTTTACTGTATGCTAATTTTAAAAGTCCAAATATAAAAGTAATAAAGCACACATCATCTCGTGTGCTCTATTTTTCACCTCTCAGGCTGTACAAAATGTGAGCATTCAAAGCCTTTAATGATTTGGCAGAGTTGGGAGAAGGGTAATAAGTGGGGAGATTACTTGAACTTGGCACCTGATTCTTTTCAAGTCATGAGAAGCTAATTTATCCTCCCTTGTACCATCTCTGTTGTTAAGCTACTGAGTGCCCTTATTTGAAAAATGCCCTGTGGGCAAAATAGGATGGTGCATGATCACAGTCCACTCTCCAGGAAAGTAGCGTGAAGCCATGTGAAAGAGCATTTCTTTTTCATTTTTTCCCCAAACTGTGGCCCACAATCCTGAAATGCTCAGCTTCCCAGCTTTCTAACAGTATTTGACATGACTGTAGTTCCTGTTTGTACTTGCAGCACAGAGCAAGCAGACCTTGACTTACAGAGGCCCTGACCCACTGAAGGAGTCGCCCAACAAAGTTTCCCGCAAAGAGTAAAGACTCTGAAACCTTCGATTCTGATGCTATAGGACAGGAGGACCACTCATCTTCACCAAATCAGAGAGGTGTCCATCTCCCCTTTCACTCTTTCCCTCCTCCTGTAATCTTCGGGGTGCCCTCCTGAGGGCAGGAGGAGAAGAGGGAGAAAATTTTATCACAAATTCTATTCTCACTAGATTATGTTTAGTAATACGCATAGTATTTTTTTTTTTCCCAAACTCCTCTCCTTACTGGATGTGGGACCTTTGGCCAGACATTTAAAACTTTTAGATTCTTTTCATATCCTGGATACATGGCTAATGACTACTGCCTTGCTTAACTCCCAGAAGGACTGAGTCAAATGTCAAAATGCTGGGTACATTTGTATGAGGATGAGGATCAATTGAATAGGATTTATGATGGACTAGCTTGGGCCCCTACAATTTATTCCCATTAGAGCATATGTTTTGATTTCCAACCTACTAAGCAACCAAATCACAGATGCAGTTTTGCAACCTACAGCACATTTCATCTCGTTTATTTTCAAAGCTGTAAGCAGAGAGCCATGCTCCATGAGCAGCACACATTTGAAATAAAATACAAGTTCCCATCAAGATATTCTGACATGTTAGACAAGATGCCAAATTGTTACTGTGCTTCAGACTTATTAGGCAGGATTGAAAAGCAGTTTTTAGCATGATGGCAGTTCATTTCTGCTTGCCCATGAAATGGTCAAGCCAAGCACTTTTTAGATGTGATCATATGGGGAAGGATGTTCCTCCTCCTTATCTTGATCAGCTTTTTAAGGAGAAGGCATCCTCATCTTCCTCTTGGTTATGGGTCCGCTTCCTCCACTGAACTCCTATGGTATTTTGCTAGGACCTCTTTTACAGCTGTTGCCACATTTTGCCTCATGGCATAATTGTTCCTCTACTTGCCACATATCTGAGTAGTGTAGGAGCCCCTCCACAGCCGCCAAGTCTTGCTCAGAGAACTTTGCAGAGTTCTTTGTGGATTGCTGGAATCTGGGATTTAGCTCTTGAAAGTTAAAGCAAAAGAGGTCACACCGAAATTCTAAGTAACCTGTTTTTTTCATTTAGAAAAGTAAAATTGTATCTGTTGAGTATAGAAGATTTTGAAATATTGGTTAGTAAGACATAGAAAATTAAAATCATCTGTAGTCTTCAACTTAGGATACTGGGTTCATAACTTAATCCAATTTAATGTGTACAGTTACTATGGTTGGTTCTGCAAATCTGAAGATGACTATGACATGGTCAGTGCCCTCAGTAACCTCACAGACTGGTAGGGAAGACAGATACGTGAACTTAGTCCTGCAGGCAAAGGGGAGCCAGTACAAGTTTTGAGCTGGACATTGACGTGATGAAAATATTTCTGGAATTTTTATCTAAAGGAAGCATAGTGTGAAGAAAGCTGGGCCTGAAGCATAAAGACCAATTCGGAAGCCAATGCTAAAAGGCCACACATTTTACTATTTGGCCTTAAGGTAAACACAATGTTATTCAACCAGAGTGACCTCCTTCTCAAGTTAGTTACCCTTGGGATTTCCAAAAGAGAAACTTAGAGATTAGCTTTGCCCTCATCACATTTACTGAGCAACAAGGCACTTTGACAGCCTCTCACTGTTTGTGTTTAGAGTGGGGGACACACACAACTTTTTCTCTCTCCATCTAATTGGCTGAGCTCGTAGTCTACACTACAGAACCTGAGTCTTAGGAGACAGATATTTAACCCCAAGTCATGCCACTGGGTGTCCATGTTAAGAAATATCATAGGGAATCTTCCACAAGTCTGTTGCTGTTCTCCTCCAAATATTTTTGGTTTTCTTAAAAAATTAGTATGCCCCTAGTCAGAAAGGTATAGAACCAAAGATGTTTGCTTCTGCAAACCTAAGGATGACTATGACATGGTCAGTGCCCTCAGTAACCTCACAGACTGGTAGGGAAGACAGATACGTGAACTTAGTCCTGCAGGCAATGGGGAGCCAGTACAAGTGTTAAGCTGGACATTGACATGATGAAAATATTTCTGAAATTTTTATCTAAAGGCAGCATGGTGTGAAGAAAGCTGGTGACCTCTCTTTTACAGACAGAACACCTAGTCTCCTGGTTACACTTGCCCTAGGTCTCACATATTAAGTGGCAGAGGTGGGCCTAAAATTTAGCATTAGACAAGTAACACTGGTCCTCCATGAAACACAAATTGCTTCTAGGCTGGAGGAGATATAGGTGTCTCTATAAGCTGGGGCCTGTAGAGCAGGGGCACTAGCCATGAAGACCAGACAACAGCCCAGGATGGCTACTGATCCTAGGAGACACAGTTCTATAATGTAAAAACAACCAAGAAGCAAACCAACTTAAAAGTTAACAGACAGACACACACACACACACACACATACACACACACATATTACACTCCTGACATGTTTTTCCCCTTTCTATTTTCAGTTGGGGTTGTCTTTCAGTTTAGTTCTGGGAAGGGGTTTATTTTTTTGTCGTTGTGGTTGAGACTGAGTCCCTCTCCGTTCTCCGTCGTCCAAGCTGGAGCGCAATGGCGCGATCTCAGCTCACTGCAACCTCTGCACACCCCCATACCCCGCCCTCCCACGCCGGGTTCAAGCGACTCTGCCACCTCAGCCTCCAGAGTAGCTGGGATTACAGGCGTGTGCCACCAGGCCCGGCTAATTTTTGTATTTTTAGTAGACACGGGTTTTCACCATGTTGGTCAGGCTGGTCTCAAGCTCCTGACCTCATGATCCACCCGCCTCCGCCTCCCAAAGTGCTGGGATTACAGGCGTGAGCCACCACACTCGGCCGGGGTTTCGTTTTAATGGCTCAGTAAACTGGTCTGGTACAAAAGGATGGGATTAATGGGCTCTTTTGCTGCAAACGGTCCTAAGCTCTTCCACCTTTATACTCTGCACCTTTTATCTTCGTGGCGATATTTAAGCTTTTAAGGACGTTGCTGGGAGTGACGACTCCATTGGATCCAATCTCAGGAACAGTAAATGGCCTTCAGCTCTTTTTTAAAAAGATGCATTGCAGGAGTGAACTGCTGCAAACTGCTGCAAACTCCATGGAGGAGTGACCTTTAAAATGCGGGGTGGGGGGATAGTTTGCTGCTGGCTTTCCATTCCCTGTAGCCACCTAAGCTATTGGGGAATGGACATGGGAAACATACTAGCTAAAGGGCCCATTTGTTACAAACTGAGTTTTGGTCATTTTTTTCTTATTTATATACTTATTTGTTTTTATCTGAGCACATAAATCTATATTTGAATGCTGCAAATCACCCTTTGTTACACTCTTCTTAGTAGACACATATGTATTTAGGGTACAGCTGAGTACAGTACATTTGAGGTTTTGCAAATGATAAATTCTGCCATCTCCATATTCTTGGATAAAACTAGAAATACACAGGCTTTTGTATACGAACAGCAGAAGCTGATGACTCTATTCACATATAGCTACGTTGGATATGTTGGAGGCCTGGAGCAATTTGGCCACAGAGAGTTGTTTTTAGGATTGGAAGAACACTCAGCCCCCAAACTAGATAATGTGACATGTTCTATTTTTAATGAGTTTATTTTCTTGTTTCAGCTTGGAGGTGTTAGTTCATCATTTTGATTCTTGACAAAAGGATTCTGCTTAGACTCTCAGCTCCCTGGTGGGTTGGAGTTTCACAAAAACATCTGCGCTAAAGCAAAGGGGATTCATACTATCCTAGACAGTGTTCACTTGAAGGTTTCCCAGAAGCATCTGTAGCTGGAAGAGTCCCTGTCAGTCTCTACTCCCTAGCTGTAGATGTGCCCACAGCCCTGCTGCCTAGGGAAAAGTTGACAGTTATTAAAAAAAAAAAAAAAGAGAGAGCCCTTTTCTGTTATATTCACTTCAGTAAAGGACCAAGTCTGTTATTGCAAATGGGCTGTATCCAGTGCACAGGTATTCTGGTATCTCCTACAGCACATAGTCACTATTGCTAAACATTTTGGGTAGTTAGAGAGTAAATAGTCCCAAAGATTGGCCATAAGGACAAAATAAGATTGGAATTCTGATTATGGTAGAAAATCCTTTTTAATGTGTAATTCATAAGAAATACACTTCAGAAGAGAATTGATTTCAGAGCTGTATTTCTGCTCATTTCTTCTGTCCTTTCTGTTCATTTTTCATTTCCTACAGACAATCAATTATTAAATGTAGGATACGTGTGTACCTCAGTGACCCAAGTTGCTAGGGATACATCAAGTGCTTCAGCCCAGAGCAGCCAAGGGAGGTTTGGGGTGTCTCTACAGCTCTTGACTTTTCAACTTCAATTATAAATCCATTTGGTCAAGTTGTGGTTTGAGCTGTGTGTGTCTCCTGTGATGCACTTTTGGTAAACAGCTGCAGTACAGAAGCAGCTGGGTTTATTTGTTACCATCTCTACTAAGCTGCCACATAACTGCATGGGGACGGTGATATAGCAAGTGAAAACGGGTAGAGTTTTACAGCATAGGTTCTTAGATTCATGATGAGAAATGACACTGAACAAATGACTATTTTTGACTTTAAATAGAAGAGATTAAAAGACTTTCAGATCTGTTCTCCTAGGTTTTGTTCATACATCTTCATTTTTGTGATTTCTCTGGATTTGGAGTCTGTTTTGAAGGGGAAAGTTGGCCCATCCAGAAAGCAGCGGATCATATTTTCCATTCTGTATGCATTTGCTCTCTGCCTTGTTTATGTGAACATTAAAATAAACAGAACCTTACAATCTAAACTTTGCTTTCACTAAATAAATGAACACAGCAGTTATTAGTTGAATTCAATCAGCTTTCAAATAGAATCATTACTTTATTACAGTATAAACACAGTGGAAAGAAATCAGACACCCTCGCACAGTGCATGTTTTGCTAGGAATTTAACAAATATCTTGGCCTCAATGTAAACAAGTTATATATTTTTTTCAGACTTGAAGCTTGTTAACTCTTTCAGGCCACTTGCTCCTAGGCAACCAATACCCTGCTGGCTTGAGTCCATGGTTTTAAAAATTCTCGGTGATGGGACGTATCTCAAAATAATAAGAGCTATCTATGACAAACCCACAGCCAATATCATACTGAATGGGCAAAAACTGGAAGCATTCCCTTTGAAAACTGGCACAAGACAGGGATGCCCTCTCTCACCACTCCTATTCAACATAGTGTTGGAAGTTCTGGCCAGGGCAATTAGGCAGGAGAAGGAAATAAAGGGTATTCAATTAGGAAAAGAGGAAGTCAAATTGTCCCTGTTTGCAGACGACATGATTGTATATCTAAAAAAACCCCATTGTCTCAGCCCAAAATCTCCTTAAGCTGATAAGCAACTTCAGCAAAGTCTCAGGATACAAAATCAATGTACAAAAATCACAAGCATTCTTATACACCAACAACAGACAAACAGAGAGCCAAATCATGAGTGAACTCCCATTCACAATTGCTTCAAAGAGAATAAAATACCTAGGAATCCAACTTACAAGGGACGTGAAGGACCTCTTCAAGGACAACTACAAACCACTGCTCAAGGAAATAAAAGAGGATACAAACAAATGGAAGAACAGTCCATGCTCATGGGTAGGAAGAATCAATATCGTGAAAATGGCCATACTGCCCAAGGTAATTTACAGATTCAATGCCATCCCCATCAAGCTACCAATGACTTTCTTCACAGAATTGGAAAAAACTACTTTAAAGTTCATATGGAACCAAAAAAGAGCCCGCATCGCCAAGTCAATCCTAAGCCAAAAGAACAAAGCTGGAGGCATCACACTACCTGACTTCAAACTATACTACAAGGCGACAGTAACCAAAACAGCATGGTACTGGTACCAAAACAGAGATATAGATCAATGGAACAGAACAGAGCCCTCAGAAATAACGCCACATATCTACAACTATCTGATCTTTGACAAACCTCAGAAAAACAAGCAATGGGGAAAGGATTCCCTATTTAATAAATGGTACTGGGAAAACTGGCTAGCCATATGTAGAAAGCTGAAACTGGATCCCTTCCTTACACCTTATACAAAAATCAATTCAGGATGGATTAAAGACTTAAATGTTAGACCTAAAACCATAAAAACCCTAGAAGAAAACCTAGGCATTACCATTCAGGACATAGGCATGGGCAAGGACTTCATGTCTAAAACACCAAAAGCAATGGCAACAAAAGCCAAAATTGACAAATGAGATCTAATTAAACTCAAGAGCTTCTGCACAGCAAAAGAAACTACCATCAGAGTGAACAGGCAACCTACAAAATGGGAGAAAATTTTCGCAACCTACAAAATGGGAGAAAATTTTCGCAACCTACTCATCTGACAAAGGGCTAATATCCAGAATCTACAATGAACTCCAACAAATTTACAAGAAAAAAACAAACAACCCCATCAAAAAGTGGGCGAAGGACATGAACAGACACTTCTCAGAAGAAGACATTTATGCAGCCAAAAAACACATGAAAAAATGCTCAACATCACTGGCCATCAGAGAAATGCAAATCAAAACCACAATGAGATACCATCTCACACCAGTTAGAATGGCAATCATTAAAAAGTCAGGAAACAACAGGTGCTGGAGAGGATGTGGAGACATAGGAACACTTTTACACTGTTGGTGGGACTGTAAACTAGTTCAACCATTGTGGAAGTCAGTGTGGCCATTCCTCAGGGATGTAGAACTAGAAATACCATTTGACCCAGCCATCCCATTACTGGGAATATACCCAAAGGACTATAAATCATGCTGCTATAAAGACACATGCACACGTATGTTTATTGCGGCATTATTCACAATAGCAAAGACTTGGAACCAAGCCAAATGTCCAACAATGATAGACTGGATTAAGAAAATGTGGCACATATACACCATGGAATACTATGCAGCCATAAAAAAGGATGAGTTCATGTCCTTTGTAGGGACATGGATGAAATTGGAAATCATCATTCTCAGTAAACTATCGCAAGAACAAAAAACCAAACACCGCATATTCTCACTCATAGGTGGGAATTGAACAATGAGAACACATGGACACAGGAAGGTGATCATCACACTCTGGGGACTGTTGTGGGGTGGGGGGAGGGGGGAGGGATAGCATTGGGAGATATACCTAATGCTAGATGACGAGTTAGTGGGTGCAGTGCACCAGCATGGCACATGTATACATATGTAACTAACCTGCACATTGTGCACATGTACCCTAAAACCTAAAGTATAATAATAATAAATTAAAAAAAAAAGAAATGTCACCATAAAAAAAAATAAAAAATAAAAATAAAAATAAAAATAAAAATAAAAAAAGAAAACACACTTTGACAAATAAAACAAAAAAAAATTATCGGTTTCCTGCCAGACTGACTTGAGGACTTTTGAAAAAGTAAATTTTGAATGCATGCTGCACTTTTAGGCAAATATTTATTAAATGTCTTCTCTGGCAAAGATAGTACTAGAAATATACTGATAAGTGGCAGAAACGGTGGCCCCTTCCTTCCAAGATTTTATAATCTTTTGATATCAAGCACACACACACACACACACACACACACACACACACACAGAGAGCTAATTAGGGCAGTTCACAACAATGGACCAGGGTGAATGCTGTGGACTGCAGTTGCTCTAGAGCAATACAGGGAAAGGATGTCTTATCTATGGACTCATGCAGCCAGCAAAGGAGCTGTGGAAAAAATAGAGTTTGAACTGGACTAAGTAGAAATGGGAGTTTATTTTAGGCACAAGGGACAGGGATTCAGGATGCTGTCCAAGTGAGGCAAATAGTTGTTGAGGGCCTCTTATTTGCTAAGTGCTAGGGACAGAGTGAGGAATGAGCCAGGCATCATCTGGCCTTTCATGGAGCTTTTTAGTATGAAGACAATTATTTTAATTCTTTTTTACTGGCTAACTTATGTGCAAGTTTCTGTAAGTAAGTTGAGAACCCATTTGAACTGCTCAAATAAAAAAAGGAGATTATATTGGAAGAGTCCATGATTACAGCCTGCCCCTAGATCTTGTGGTAGGATTCAACAACTGAAAGTTTGAGAACCCAGGATTACTTGTTTCATCATCTTGGGTCATATAAACTTTTGTTGCTGCTTCGAAGACCACTTCAAGCTTATCTCTTCTCCACACTAAACACACACACACACACACACACACACACACACACACAGAGTTTTCCTTTTCTGCTTTCACACACTTGTAGTCACATCAGCTTCCACTTTAAAACTACTTCTAGTTTGAGGATCCAACAGAGATTGACTTGAGTTCTGTGTCCTGATGCCAAAGTCACCCAGCTTTGGTCAGTTGTCCATTCTTATCCAATCAGTGATGCCTATTTGGGCAAGTTGTATGACTTTGAGAAGAGAGCAAGAGAAATAAATGATTGTTATTTCAAGTACAGTCAGTCATTGTTGAGAGAAAGAGCAAAGCCCAAGCAGGGGCTTAATATCTGACCTGAACACATGTGTTTGGTAAACAGTAGTGAGACTTGTATCACTGAAAACCGGGCTTTCCATGGAGGGGCATGGTGAGAATGAAGACTGGAAAGATATGGCGAGTCTATATTTTAGGACATCATTTTAAGTGTGGAAAAGGGAAGTATTCATGCCTTATTGATATTGAGACACATTCTGACTGGCTAAGTCGCAGAGAAACTGTAGACAAAACTCTTGTCATCAGTGAGGAGGTGTGGGACTGGAGTGAGCATTTTCTAAGATTATTTCCCAGCCTATAGTTATTTGGTTTGAGGCTCCTGCAGATTCCTTTCTGAGAGGAACTTTGTTTATTACTCTTTTGCTGTAGGGATTATGCTGCCTTCTGGGGACTGGGAGATTCCTGGGATGTGAGGGCACCCCTGGGTGGGGTCTTTTACTTTCTAAGAGCAGTGCGATAACATCTTCCTGCAAGAGGAGTGTGTCCCTCAAAGGCCGAAATGGAAAAGATTAAAAAATCTCTAACTCTCACCTCTCTAGATATAATGCAATACACATATAGAATACATATGCCCTTCTTCTTGGAGAAAATTTCCAAAAATAAGATATATATTTTTGTGTAATGGCTATTGCTTACTTTAAAATATTTAAATTAATTTTAAAATTTATAAATTATTTATTTATTAAAATTTAATATATAAATTAAAATATTTGCTCAGTCTGGAGGATTCAGGAAAGCACACAAATTTGGCCTATTACAAAGTACATGTCACCCTAAACATCCAAAGAAGATCAAATTGGTATTTTATTGTATTCTTTTTCAATGTTTTATGCATGTATGTTATACGAAATAAAATGATTACAATACTATACAGTTTTGTATCCATTTTTTCTTAGTGAACATTTCTCCATGTCATTAAATATTCCTGGTAGCTATATAGTTTTACTGTAATATATTTTAATATTTACTAATTTAGGGGAATTTAATTGTCCTAAATAATTATTCAGATAAATATCTTTATATGTAAATATTTGATCACATCTTTATTTCTTTAGTCCAGCTTTCAAGGATTGAAATTATTAGGGAAAATGATGTGAAATTTTAAGGTCTCGTTATATAGTTCCAAATTGTTTGCTAGAAAGAGTGCACCAATTTATATAGACCCTCAGTCTGTGGTAGCGGCTGACTACCTCATCCTTGCTGGTACTAAGTAATAGCATGGCTTGTAGTTTATATCAGCTTGATAGGTGGAAAGCTTCTCCATGGTAAAGACCATGGCATTTTCTCCTTTAATGGTGTTCAGCACATATCAGGCACACTGTGCAAGTTTGTTGAATAAATCATAGTCAAAGGAGAAGGTGGTAAGATCTATTACGAAGACATGTTTTTTTTGTTCTAAGTCTGTGGGGAATTCAAGAAGAAATTAATTTAAGCTTGTGTAGGAGGATGCAGTAGAGAGGTGGGATTGAGAAGCGAAGGGCCAGTGAGCAACGATATTGTTAAATGCATTGGAACTTCAAATAAGCAAATGGGGCCAAGGAGAGAAACTTGTTAAAAATGAAGTGTGGTCTATTCCATGGAGCACAGCATAGGTGACTGCAGAGTAGATCATGGATTGTTTCAATGTAAAAACCAGTGGGTTGAACCCTAGAGCCCAGCTGGATGGGTCTATGGATGGGTCTATGGAGCACAGTTGGATGGGCCTCTGACTAAGTGTGAACTGTGCAGGGAGATTAGGTTGTAATAATAAAAGTTACAGTTTTACATTCATTTATTCATTCTTTCATTCATCCATTTAGCACATTGTTTTTGAATTTGGCCTGTTTCTGTAGTGACAATGGAGCTATGAAGATAGTACTAGAGCTTTCATTTGGGTGGTTTGTTCAAATGCGTTAGGTCGGTTCGTGCAAGGTTTGTACTCTGGCCCTAAATGAATCATCTTGGCTTTCTAAGAGGTGACTGAATAAGACTCACTTACTCTGCTCTGGCCATATAGGTTTAGTTGTTGTGTTTTTGTTTTTGTTTTTCTTTTTTGAGATTGAGTCTTGCTTTGTCGCCCAGGCTGGAGTACAGTGGCGCAATCTTGGCCCACTACAACCTCTGCCTCCCGGGTTCAAGCAATTCTTTCTGCCTCAGCCTCTCAAGTAGCTGGGATTACAGGAGCCCGCCACACCACACCCTACTAATTTTTGTATTTTCAGTAGAAGTGGGTTTTTGCCACATTGGCCAGGCTGGTCTTGAACTCCTGACCTCAAGGGATGCACCCACCTCGGCCTCCCAAAGTGCTGGGATTACAGGTGTGAGCCACCATGCCCAGCCCGTTGTTTTAAAAATATACTAGGCATGCTCCTACATTAGAGCCTTTGCACTGGTTGTTTGTTCAACATAGAATGGGCTTTTCTTAGATGTCTATTGGACCAAATCCTTCATCTCATTCAAGTCTTTGCTTATCGCTCACAATGTCAATGAGGCCCACATTGATCATCCTATTTAATACCACAACCTACCTCCCACTCTGGCACTCCTTGTTCTCCTTATTCTGCTCACATTTTTCTTTTTTCATCAAATTATACTATACTTTTAATTATACTACATAATTTACTTACGTGTTATGCTGATTGCATATTGTCTGTTTTCTCCCACTTCATGAGAGCAAGAATCTTTGTTTGGGTCATGCTGTGTAACTGAACCCTAAAACAGTGTCTTAAACACAGTAGTGCATTATTATATTTTTGTGGAATGAATAACTCATCATGTGCTTGGCAGGCAACATTAAAGAGGATCTTCAGATTTTTCAGAAGAGCAAGGGAGAACTCCCCTCACCTGCTGGGCTGTTGGCTGTGGACTCCAGATCAAAGTCTGAGGAACCACCCACCTCCATTTCTTGGCAGTGGAGAGTGAGATCAACAAGAGAGATAGGACAAAATCATGGGGAGACTTTGGGTTTAGAGGGTCCTGGGCAGCTCTCTCACAATAACAGTAAGATAGGGAAGCATCTCAGAGCTCTTTATGCAAAGGCCCTCATCCAAAAATTGAGACCAGATTTCCATGACGATTGCTGTTGCTGTTCTTACTACAATCTGAGCTCTTCCGTGCCCACTTTTCCCTTTGATCAGTGGTGTCAGAAAGCAGATGCATGCTGACATTTACCAATTGTAGGACATGTCCCACAATGAAGCTCATCCTGCCTTCAACACCAGAGCAAGAGGGAATTATGGGAAGAATATTCACCAGAGTAGACTTTTGGGGAAGTGATGCTAAAGCCTCAGTATTAAAAACTTGGAGTAGTGGGGGATGTGGACGGGCTTTCTGAAAAAGTTTTGAATTTATTAGTGAACCTGTTACTCATCCCTTTTGGGGTGTGGGTAATGGAGTGGAGGGAGAGCCACAGCTGCTTTGTGCTGAGTCACACGCTTGTGTTTGTACTTTGCCTTGCATAGAGGAATCCAAGGTTGCTTCACAATGACTTGGTTAAAATTAGCACTGTCAGAGAGCTCCGTAAAGAGTCTTGTGAAAAGTCTTCCAAAATAAATCAACCTTCCTGTTGGGGTTGAGTCATCCCCTTTTCTTCTTTCTTCAACTGGAAATGATTTTAATGGGAAGGTAAGCCAGTAAGATCTTTTTGGTTGCCGATTTTGAAGGTATCGTTGTGATAACACAGGGTGGTAAGGCGGAAAGGGTCAGACAGTGGTAGGGGGTCAGATGTTGGCTGTGCCATAACCTGCTGTGTGACCTTGCATGAGTATCATAACTTTTCAGAGTTTCAAGTGTCCCAAAAGTAAAAAGTGGGGCTACCAACATCTGCTTTGCTGAGAGACAATAGATGTGTAATTAAGTGGAACAATGTATATGAAGCATAGTTCTTGGCACATAAAGTCCCTCAACAAATGGCAACAGAAATATTGATCGCTGCTTTCCACGTATTCTTCAAACTAACATGTCTCAAAGCAAGCTTATCACTCTCTGCCCTGCTGTTTTCATTGAGACCTGCTGCTACTTGAATTCATTGTAGCTCTCAGGAAACCATCATTCATCCAGGCATATTGATATATTGATGGCTGATCACTTCTCAGTTACCACTACCAGGACTTTAATTCTGCCCTTCACCACTTCATACACAGAATATATTTTTTTTCTTTTTATTATTATTATTATTATTATACTTTAGGCTCTATGGTACATGTGCGCAACGTGCAGGTAAGTTACATATGTATACATGTGCCATGCTGGTGCGCTGCACCCACCAACTCGTCATCTAGCATTAGGTATATCTCCCAATGCTATCCCTCTCCCCTCCCCCATCCCACAACAGTCCCCGAAGTGTGATGTTCCCCTTCCCATACACAGAATATTTTACCAGTTTTTTTTTTTTTAACTTTCCCCCTACCTCAAACACCTGGGAGTTCACCTACTAGGATGGTCCCTTGGTTAGGCTGTCCCTTATGGTTTCCTTCCTATTCTGCTTACTGTGTGGCTAGTTGAGTGAGCATAGCATACTACTGTATGTCATTCAGGGTTATGGACTCAGTTACTCAATTCTGCACCCCAACCCTTTGACACAGGGAAGCACAGTATAGGCGCTCTATAAAGACTGGCTAGAATTGAAACATATGGGAAGCTGTGACCAAGACGTCCTAAAGGCATATTAAATAGTGGTTGTCACCATCTAAAATTACCTTAGTTATTTCATTATTTGCATATCTCTATGTCCTTGCTGCCTTCATCATTGTCCATTTTACTCCTGTATCATGTCACAAGAGGTAGATGTCCAGACAGCTCATCATTCCTCAAGTCATAACTCTAAGAGAGCAGGAACTGTATCTTTCCTATTCATGGTTATGTCTCCAGACCAGAGCCTAGTGCTTCTAGTGGCCATCTTTTCAACTGTGGGAAAAACCTGTCTGACAGAAGAGCCAACACAGAGAAAAGCAAAGCTGAGAGATGGAGAAAAAAGGCAGAGTACTGCTGATATTATTCAAACCATAAGATCCTGGCATGCCTGAAATGAACATACCCCCTTGGACATCCCATATGTGAGCCAATAAATTCCCATCATTGCTAAAGCTAATTTGAGTGGGGTTTCTACCATTTGCAATAAAAAGCGAACTGACATACATCCTCTCCTCAGTACCTCATAAAGCTTCATGAAAATCAAAAGGAACTTTCCATTAGCAACAAGTTATTCATTCTAGTATCAAAGTTTCAACGTGGTTATCCTTTCCTGCCTTACTCAATTCAGGAATGCACCAATAATGATGCCACTAGAGAGAGATTTCCTTGGTAATGGGCTGAAGAGCACCTGATGTGGTGATAAGGGTTGCTCCTTTAAATAAAGGAATAACCATTTGAGCTGACACATGATGATGAGAAGCAGCCATACATATGCTTACCTAGAGGAAAAGCTTTCTAAGTAGAGGAAACAGCAAGCACAAAGGCCCAGAGACAGGAAAGAAGAAGCTGATTGTTGGCTTAAGAACTCCACAGAAGGTTCGTGTGGCTGGATCTCTGTGAAAGAGGAGGAGACATATAGAAATGGAGAAGAAGCCAAGGGCCATGTGCATTTTTCAGGAGAATGCATGAATTCAAGATTGTCTGACTTGGGACAGGAGTCAAGTGGGCAGCAACAAGGGCAGCAAAGAAGGCCTGCATTCACTCAATGAAAACGCAGGGTGGCTTGCCTGCTGGCACTGTTTCACACAGTGTAGCTGTACAAGATGGTGTCTGCAGGGCTGTACCAGCAAATCAACTGCTGTACTACCAACCTAGAAAAGTCAGTGAATCATCCTTATGTTTTGATCATATAGTTAAATATATTCCGTTTGATCCTTTAGTAAGTTAGTGGAGCTGAAAATAAATGGATTAGGTTGGAGAAATAAGTTAACCTCTCACATTCACCAGAGTTTAATTTAGTGATTGCCTCCTTATTGCCCCAGATGGGCCAGTAGTATGACCCATTTCACTGTGAGTACCTTACTCTGAGATTTTGCTCAGTTTCCAAAAGGCAGTACCATAGATATGAACACACAATGTCAATAAGCTGGTATTATGAAGCACATCATACTGCAAAAATTCTGATGGTTTCATAGAATGTGAATATAGTAGATAGAAATGTATTTTTATTTCCAAGTCCTGGGACATTATGCTTGCAATATACCTTGAAATCGTGTTTATTCTCTAGCATTCATAGCATCCCTAAATCATTAATATGCACATGTTCCAAATAAGGAAACTGTCGGTCATATAGGAATATTTTTTAATGCAATTTAATTCATCTCATTTCAACAAATATATATGGACTGTTTGATGTGGATTTATAGTGTAGAAAGTAGACTGCTTTTTGTAAGGAGAGTGAATGGATGCAGGCTAGAGATGAAGCGGGGAATCCTACAAAGAAATGTTTCTAGTACTATGGGTTAAGTGAAATTCTACCATAAACTATGAAAGTGACAGTGGAAATGAGGAATAGGCAAATACAGATATTTCAAAGCAAAACTATCAGGGCTTGGTGACAGGTTAGAGGTGAAGAAATAGAGAAGGACAGGAATCAAATATATGTCTATGAAGTCAACTGGAAATATTGTGGTGTTCTTGATAGAAGTGGGAATTCTTGAGGAACTCTAGTTTGGGAAGATGATGTCTAGTGGACAATTGGAAGGCAGGCCTAGAGCTGAGCAGCAAGTTAAGTCCTGAAGATGGACATTTTTAGATCACACCCCTAAAGATGATGACTAAAGCTATGGAAATGGATGAGCTCATCCAGTAGGTCAATGTAGAGAGAGACTCCCCACAGCTTGAGGCGTGCAGAGCCCTATGCAGGCCACCTTGACATAACTCACCATCCCTTTCCCCATGAGTGTGATTGGCACCCTTGGGGCCATTTTGATTTCGGATATAAGCCTTATGCTATAGAAGAGGAAAACTTATGAAGACATTCAAATTCTGCCATTGAAAGCCTGTTTGGTATCTGGATAATGGACATGTTATTTTGAGAAAAAACATTGCTTACACTCAGGATATTAGTTAGAAATCCCCAATTTAGTTTCATTTTTTTTTGTGAGAAAATATGGCAGTGGAAACATTTTCAGAAATGGGAAGTCATTTCTTAGAGAGATTTATTTGGAGCATAGCCAGTAGCAAAATCAGCTATTGACACCTTAAACTATAGACTTAAGATGAAAAACAATGATAGAGAAGTCTTGGTTTTTTGGTTTTTTTTTTTTTTTGAGTTCCATAAGGAGAACATGATTAGCCTATTCTTCTGATTGTTTTATGTTTGCGAGTTTTATCTCCTCAGTTAATTTTCATCTTTTCTGAAGCATGGGTTCTACCCCATAATTTTTGGATCTCCCTGCAGTGCCTAGCACAGTGCAGAACTAGTGTATCACACACTCAGATATCTCTTGTGGAAAAAAATACATCACAACAAGTAGAATTACAAGGTTAGATTCAAAGGTCCTTGAAATGCAGTCAAGTCTGTTCTCATGCTTCTGTGCGGGATAGCAATCAAGCTGCCCCATCATATTGACTGTCTTCTTGTAAATCACAAGATATGTTTCTTAGGCTGAGGCAAAAAGGACAAGTAGAGAAACCATAGTTTCATGGGTTCTTTACAGCTGGAAGTCAGAAATACCACGAAAGTTGGAAGTAATAGTGACAGGAAAGGGTACATGCAGGACTCACACTAAGAAACTTGGTAGCATTTCTTATAATACCTATTCCATCAACATTGTCAGTAACACAGTCAGGGCTACATTGGAGTAAGAACTAATACTATAAAATGAAATAATAAATATGCAAATAACCTGACAAATATCCATAGTATTTACCACCTGAATTCACACAGTGAAATGAAGCCTTTACACACTTTGGAGTTCACATTGCACAACTTCTGCATGGTAGTAGTGATGAGTGCATGAATGTTCTAACCCAATTCATTTTCTATGACCTCTTAATTCCCTCTAGGAACTTTTGTGAAAAAAATGTCATGCTCAGTAGAGATTGCTTTTGATATAAGTAAAACTTAGTGGTTTGGCAGGTAAATATTAGCTAATTTTTGAGTGCTTACTATGTACCTGGCACAGACTAAGACTTTTACATAGATTATTTTATTTAATGCTGATAATAGCCCTCTGAAGTAGGTTTTATCATTTGTATTTTTATAGATAAGAAAGTAAAGGCTCAGAGAGGCCAAGTAATTTGTCTGAGGGTATACGTGAAGTAAGTGGCAGAGCTAGTGGTCAGCTAAACCTAAAATCCATGCTCTTAAGAGAACTAGGCTAAACTGCTTACATAATATATTAACTACATTAAAATTGATACCAGTTATTTTGTGCATAGTTGGCCGAGTTCATAGAGACTTGCCAAGAACTGTTGAAACCTTTATCTACAGAGATAAGGTAGACAGTAGAGAAGAGCAAGAGAACTTGGAGCATATTTCCCAGCCGTTACTCTCACCTCGCTCATCCAGTCCTTTCTCTATCATCACAACATGAACACTAGTAATACAACTCTGTGCTCTGTGGCAGAGTTGATAGCACATCAGTTATCCCCATTTACCTTCTATGTGATAGCATTTCATGGTATTACATGAAATTATCTAAAGGATGATATGATTTGATGTTGCTAAAGTGAAGAAAACCACCAAAGGTAGACTTATTCTCATTTAAGAAAAAGCCTCCATAGGTTAACTTGAATAATCTTCAGCTTGCCTTGTGGGACCATGTCAAATTAATTTCAGCTGATGCTGTATAGGAAGGAACAACCTTTATCATCATCATTATCATAAATTCATACCAGTCATTATTCCATTCATAGTATATGCCAGGTGAGTTATGGTCATTATTTTAATCAATCTTACAAAAAAAATCTCTCTAAAAACAGGGATTTTTATGCTGACTTCATAAAAGAGGAAATAGATATTCTGAGAGATTGACAGCCCCATGATCATATAGCTAATTAGTGACAGACATATGATTTAAATTAGGTATGCTTGACTTCAAACCTGTTTTCTCTATTACTATTATTATTTACTATGATCACAAAATGATTTAAACATACAGTATTGGTGCAGAAATATTACATACTCTCACTTGCCTGCTGACAAGATAAACAAATGTCATTTGGCCTACTTTGCCTCAAATCTACTCTCCCCTCTTCTTAATTTTTAAAAAACTTTTTATTTTGAAATAACTATAAATTTACAGAAGATTGCAAACAAATACACAGAAAAGTCCTATACAACATTCCCCAGCCTCCTCCAGTATTAGCATATAACATAATTATAGTACAATATCAAAACCATTGGTAAAATCTTTAGAGCTTTCCCAGATTTCACCAGTTAAACATGAGCCCCTTTGTGTTTTTCTGTGTGTTGTTTTATGTAATTTTATCATATGTGTAGTCTCATGTAACCACCATGACAGTTAACATACTCCACTATACAGAAGACTGTTCTGTGCTACTCCTTTACAGCCATATTTGTCTCCTCTCTCTTCTCCCTAATCCCTGGCAACTAAGTTGTCCTCCATATCTATAATTATTATTTCACAAGTACTAGATTAAAAAAAATTATGTAGTATGTAACCTTTTGAAATTGACCTTTATAACTCAGCAACAATTTCCTTTAGATGCAACCAAGTTGTTGCATGCAGTTGTGTCGGTTTACCCATTGAAAGACATTTGAATAATTTACAATTTACAAAATTTATTTATTTTTCTAGGATAAATGCCCAAGAGTGCAATTGTTGAGTTGTATGATAAATTCATATTTAGTTTTGAAAGGCACTGCCAAACTATTTTTCTGAGTTTTTGTACCATCTTCCTCTTATTTATACTTTCGAGATTATATGTGATAAAGTCATTAGGGCTTTCTCTTCCTTGAAATTTCCATTTATATAATTTGCCCGTCTTTTTCTAATGAGATTTTTGGCCCCTTTCTTGCTGATTTGTTAGAGTTATTTTTTAAATTATTAACACTAATCCTTTCTTCTTAAATATACCACAAATGTTGTCCTGTCTGTGACCTGTTGAGTTAATTTGTACGTGGTGTAATTTTTCATGCACACATTTTAAATTTTAATGTAGCAATGTTTATCAGTCATTTCCTTTATGGTTTGTGGTTTTTGTGATCTTACATAATAAATTCCTTTGCATTTTTTTCCATAGGTAAGCCCCTAGGGACCAAACAGCCTCTTTGCTCTTAATTGATACACGGTACTAATACTTCTGCTGATCTAATTTGGAAGCACCTCATAAGTCAGAATTACATTGGAAGGCATAAGGGAAGTTCTGTAGACAGATACTCTGATGGCAACCAATGATGATTTTTCAGCCCATCTCAATTAATTCTACTTTCTTCCAGTTGGTCATCTACTTTTGGTCATCCTTCAGTGCTCAAACATTAACTCCTCTGGGAAGTCTTTCATTACATTCCCCAAGACTTGTTTTGAGCTCCTGCTTTATGTTTAATCATCACCTTGTACTACCCTCCTTATTGCACTTCTCACACTGCAGTGTAGCTGTATTTTTACTCACCTATGTCCCCCAACCAACTGTAGATTCCATGAGAGAAGAGACTGTGACTTGTTTAATAGTTGTATCCCTCAGTGCAGTGTCTGATGGATAGTAAGTGATTAGTGACCCTTTATCGAATGTGGGGATGAAAGAGATGCATTCAAAATAAGCAGACCTAAGACCGCACAGAGCAAAGCAGCCTTAGTGTGCTTAGTTCAAAGGCAAATTCCCTTATAGTCCGTGGCTCCCTTCCTCATGAGAGAAGCAAGACTGGCCAGAGCTCTGTAGGCTGACCTGCTTAGAACAGTGAATAAGGGTCTGGGGGCCACAGGATGCAGTGTGGGGGATTTGTGCTCAAGGCAGTGAAGACCTTGGTAATAAAAGGGGTTGTTTAATCATGACAGAGCGAAGGAAAACCAACGTCCAATTCCCAGAGAGTATGTACGAATAACAAGGCTCAGTGTCAAAAGCCAAGAGCTGCATTAAAATAATACCGAAGCACAAGAAAACAGGAAATCCTAATTCTTTTTTTTTGTCTTCTGTTTAAAGAAGCAGAGAATTGTGTCAATTGTTTTGGAAGGGTTTTAGTCCAAAATGGTTAAACTATCTGTTAGTATGATTCGCCTCCCCATCATAGACACAGACACATGTTCTTTCCAAGGGAGATGGATCAGACTCTATAAAATCCCTAGTACCTCCTTATGTCAGATGAAGTAATAATGGACATTCCTTTCAGATTCATCATAACTCAGGAAGATTGTTCTGATGGTAAGTGAGGGAAAATAGAACCTCCTTTCGAGTCAATTCCTGCTGCTTCTGGACTTTGCCATTATGAAGCAAAAAGTCTGTTTTTAATTAGAGAGCTGAAAGCCTAATTTTATGCCATTGTAACCTGTGGGATCTGAAATACACACCCCCAGATTTTGCCTGTAGCAAAATATGTTCATAGCAAAGGCAACTTAAAAGTAAAAAAAGGAAAAATAAAGCATAACTCCAAGGAAGCAAAAGATATAAAGAACACACTTTGATAATCTTTAGTGAACTTGAAGCAATTGTCCAAAAGTGAGCTATCATTTAGAATTTATTGTAAATGATAGGAAAATAAAATACCTTGAGTGGGACTTGCTGCTCAAAAAGTAAAGTGAAGTGTGGGTGTCTTAGTTAGCTGGGGCTACGTAACAAAATACCACAGACTGAGTGGATTGAAGAATAGGCATTTATCTCCCACATTTCTGGAGGCTGAAAGTCCGAGGTCAGGGTGCCAGAATTGTTGAGTTCTGGTGAGGGCTCCCTTCTTGATTGCAGATCACTACCTTCTTGCTGTACCTTCACATGGTGAATAGAGGATACTCTGGTATCTCTTCCTTTTCTTGTGAGAACAGTAATTATAGGGGCTTTTCCTCACAAACCCATTTAACCTTTATTACCTCTCAAAGGACTCAGCTCCTAGTATCATCATATTGCGGGTTAGGGCTTCAACATATGAATTTGGGAGGGACACAGACATTCAGTCCCTAACAGTGCAGGAGGCAAAAACTAAACGTGCATTTTCCTAAGTGTTAGGCCACTTAGTAATTCAATATAATGCTGCTCTCTTTTTCTTTATTTCTCATTTTTTGCATAATTAATAGTATTATTTGAACCCACTTACATAGTTACAGTCAGGGTCAGCTTTAAAACAAAACTTTCACATCTTCTACTATCTTGCTGTTTCCCTCTTTTCCCTTCACTCTATCTTGCTCTTTCCCTCTTTTCCCTTCACTCGTGCTCCCTCCATCCATTTGGTTTTGTTTGGGTAATTTAGGGATAATCTGATTTAGTAAAAACAGCTTTGGTCCAGAAGCCGGAACACCTTGACTGTGCCACTAACTCACTATGTGAACTTGGGCAAATTTCTTTTTCTTTGTCGAAATCAGTGTTCTAATCTGTACCAAGAGTAGGTTGGATAACTTGGTCTCTAAAGTTTCATTTGCTGCTGCTCATATTGGTCTCACTGAAATATGATCAGTACTCAGTTGAATATTGGTGTGATACCTGAATAGCATGTAGAATGTGATCAGTCTCTTAAGTGAAGCAGCTTTTTTTTAGAGAATTTAATTTGTTATAAAGGAGTTAACTTGCTCTGCCAGTTTCATATTAATATTTCACTGAATGATATCTTTGTCAACATCAGAAATAGATAATGAGTTTATAATCAATATGCTGTCTTGAAAGCTGGCCTTTTTCTGATTCATTGCTGTCCCTGTCTGATGGTGGTCTATCAAAATGCAGACCCTTTCTTTGCATCATAATCAGACATACCTGTAAGCTTTCCCACATTAAATGAAGACTGTTTCTTCTTTGATCTAGTTTAACCAGATATCAGAGATTGCAAATGAGCTCATTTCACTTGTCAACTCCAATCAATTGTGGAAATATACCGGGAGTCTGTATTTAGAGGTATTGTGAAAAGTGTTTTGGGCACTGTGCACTAAGAATTGTCAGAGTGTCCCATATGTCAGGAGTTTGCTATCCTAGACTTGGAGAGTGAGATTTTCAAGTCATCTCCTGCTGTCTTGCAAACGACTCACTGGGAATTATGGAACAGATGTTGCTCTGTGATCAACAGGTCTCCCAAAGCTCTGGAGGCACCTTTATGCAACACCAGCAGGACCAATTGAAAAAGAAATTACCCAAACATTACAGAGCTGCTTGCTGTTCATATCTTGCAGCTTCTAATGACCCAAAACAAAGATGTATTTATATAATTTATTTGCTGTGGAATGGGTAAGAAGTAAATGTGATCAGTGAAGGTACTAGGACCAGAAGAACTTAGAGAAGCCAACACAGTTCACCATTTAAATTTACCTACCATTTGTTCAATACATACTATAAGCCAGGCATTTTTAAAGACACTTTAGTTCACATCTAATCCTTCAAAAATTCTGTGATGGAAATGGAGAGGTTTAAGTAGTTTTCCAAAGTTCATATCTCAAGAAATGAGCATTTTTACGTCTCTGAAGAGGGGGTATAAAAATTGGTGACAATGATGAAGAGAAGACCATGGACCCATCAGCCTGAACTCTTGAGGATTTGGGATTACTCATCTGTAGATCCCGTCTGACAATAGATGGTGATAAGACACAAATACCTGTTGAAGCTTTAGTGGATCAATAAATAACACCCCTTCATTCCCCATTTGAGTCTTGAAAAAATGAGAGAAAGTGTGAGGTAGATAAAGGTGAAAATATCACCTAAATTTTTGGTAAAGCTGCTTGTAGAACATAGATTAGGTCGGTGGCCAAGCAAACAAGAATGCATTCTCCTTCAAGCAAGCAGTTACCAAGAATGAGAAAGGAACTGAATCGAATATGTCCAATTTCTTCTTCCAAGTTTATTGGGTCTGATAATGAGGATAAGTGTCTTAAGTCAGCTTCTTCCTAAAGTAGGCCCTGAGACAGGATCTGAGTTCCAGTGGTTTCTTTGGGAGGTGATTTCCAGAAGCACCAGTAATGGAGTAGGGAAATGAAACAGGGAAGAAAGGAATTTATTTAAGCCAATATAAAGTATATTAATGAGCAACTGGAGCTCAGTCATCCTGGGAACCCTAGGAATTGTGCAGAACATGCCTCTGAGTTGAAAAAACCGGAGTAGCCATTCACTAACTGCTATCAGTCATGGCTAAGGGCTACTCCTAGGAATGTCAACTCCCTGGAAATTACTAACTCTCTAGCTTACTCTATGCCCAGGCTGATCAAGCTTCTGGGGCCAGAGAATGCACTCTGGCAGGCAGAAATTGCAAATAATTGCCATAAAGAATTGTCCATGTGCAAAGGAGCAGGCAGTGCCAAGTGGTTACAGGTGGAGTATAGATGGTGACACATTTGTCATGGGACCTGAAACAACCCAGTGGATTTTCTAAGATAAACTAAAACGAACTAAACTAAACTTGGAGCAGTTTTCCTACTACTTCCTTTTCTCTGCAAGGAATTCTCAGCAGGGCCTTTCCAACATAAGCATGGGAGGTCTTTTTGTACAAATAAAAAAGATTATTTTTCCTTATTTCTTATATTCTTCTGTTTGTAAGGGAAAAAAAAAAAAAGTCCAACAGAAGCTTCGAAACTAGTGAGGTCTTGGCTTTACAAAACCTTTGGAAACCATTGGTGGTTTTGGAAGCTGCCAATGTGCTGTCAGGCAGATTGAATCTAAAGAAAAATGCAGAGATGAATGTTTCCCATGCCATGAATACCCCAACCCTGCTGTCTGGGGAATCTGAGAAGGAAGGCAGCATGAAGGGCTAGACTTTCAGTTTTTGCAAATGGTTTCAGAAAGAGCAGGCTGAGACCACAAAGTTGGACTAACGTACAGTGTGGGATAGCTGCAAAATAATGGTAGGAGAAGGATTCATGAAAATGGGATGGGGCCAGAAGGATTGTAATGGTATTTGTGTGAAAGGCGATGGCAGCTCTGGGGGCACAAGTAAGAGGAACCATCCCATCTAGTATCCTGTTGCCTGGATCTCAATACTTTATTGGCCATGAGCTACTTGCTGTCCAGGGGAGTGGTAAGAGGTGAGGATAAGGTGCTCTCTCAGGAGGAGCCTTGAGCGTAGGATCTCTGAGAAGACTGATGATTGATTTGTAATTAGTGAATGGATTTTGTCAAAGTCTTATGAAAATTTTCCATGACGTTTTGCATTTTCTTTATTTTTAAGGCCCGGAAGGGGAGGAATTATCTCAGTGGTGGCCTTGCCCTCATTAATGAGGCATTAGCTCACCTGGTTCAAGCACAGTACAAAGAATACTAAAGAATAACAGTGAGTGCCTTCCCTGAGGGTTGGTCTGGATGTAATCCTGGGGTGGAGACATGTTGTTTCTATTAAGTTATTTCATCCTGGAGTCTTATCTTTGCACCAGAAACCCAAAACAAAAAATTCTTCTAATCATAAGGATTGGAAAAAACAGTCAAGTCATATTATTATGTTTTAAGGTTGATGTTAAAATACTCCTTGTTCGACCTGATAGTTTTCTTCCCTTCCTTCCTTCCTTCCTTCCTTCTTTCCCTCCTCCCTCCCTCCCTCTCTCTCTCTTTTTCTTTTCTTTTCTTCTCTTCTCTTCTCTTCTCTTCTCTTTTCTTTCCCCTTCCTGACTTGTTTATTGCTGTGATTCTGAGTAATCTAATTCATCAAATTTTCACAAGTCTAACAGTAACCCAACTACAATTGGGACTTCTAAATAGTAGATGTGGCCGGGTGCGGTGGCTCACGCCTGTAATCCAGCATTTTGGGAGGCCGAGGCAGGCGGATCACGAGGTCAGGAGTTTGAGGCCGGCCTGGCCAGTATGGTGAAACCCCGTCTCTACTAAAAATACAAAAAGTAGCCAGGTGTGGTGGCACACGCCTGTAGTCCCAGCTACTCGGGAGGCTGAGGCAGAAGAATTGCTTGAACTCGGGAGGCGGAGGTTGCAGTGAGCCAAGATCAACAGAGTGAGACTCTATCTCAAAAAAAAAAAAAAAAAAAAAAAAAAAAGTAGATGCTTTTTCTTTCCAGGTGCAAGAGAAGAAAATCATAACAAGGTCCTTCCCTTAAAAGTAAAATGATGCTGTCTGGTTACAAATGGGTTTGAGATGTAGTGAAATTTTGTTTACAGTTTATTGCTGTGGAATGATATCTTGGCTTTAAATGAGCTATGTTTGCTAGTGGTTTGTTTTCTTTTCATACCAGGACAACACAAGAGTGAAAACCTGGCTCTGAGGAAATGTCAGGGCCAAACACTGCGTGCAAATAGAGGAAGGGTCAGGATGCTCTCTTCCAGAGACTTGTTCAGGACTCTTTAAAGGGGTTCATTTTCCCTGGATGCAGACTGAAAACTATCCACATCATTCCCCAACCCCCACTGCCATTTTGAATGGCAACTTCATGGCAAAGCAGAACAGAATCTGGGAGTGAGAGTTCAAATCTTACATCTTTGCAGTTACATAAATCCATGATGTTAATCACAGCTGCACAACAGAATCTCTTGGGAGCCTACTAAAATGCAAATAACTGGGCATTTTTGCCAAGGTATTGATTCAGTGGGTTTTGGGTAGGGCTTGGAATCTGTGTTCTTTAATCTGCTCGTTAGGCCGCCCAATTTTGATCAACTTGCATCAATCTTTTACTCTAAGTTGATTAAATAGTGATATATTTATAGAAGTTTCTAACTCTAATTCAGTAGCATTTTTCTTTATATCCTTTGTATGGACAACTGGCTTGTTAATATGCCTTCAGAGCCCAAGTCTCTGAAGTCAATGTTCTCTTCTCGGTACTGCCTCTGATTTGAAGCATGACCTTTAACATCTCAATGGTTGAGTCTTTCCCTGTTTCCTATGTGGACCTAACCACTCTTTTTTAGCGTGCTGAATGCAAACAGAAAACGACTGTGAAAAGTTCAAAATGTAAATTGCCGTGGAAACATTATGGCACTGGTAAAACATGTATTCTCAGTAGATAAAGGGGAAGACAGATTGGGGTGAATGAAGCTATCCATTCATCAACCTTGGACTAATCAATCTCTGCTTGTCATCTTAAACAGAACGATTTTAAAGGAATTATGGATTTCAGATCAGAATTTGTCTGGTTTAGTATTTTTTATTTCAACTCCAAACGTTTTTATAAAATGTGCCATGCTACTTCTGGGATATATAAAAATACCAGTCTCCAAGATAGTAGGAAAGCTGTTTGCTCAGAGACCAAGGGTGTTACTCCCTTTTACTTCAAACCAGGAAGCTGGAAGGAGCTATTCTGTTATGATATGTATTGGACATTTCCATATGCATTTAAGTCAAGGAATTATTCCTGAGTATCTTCTGAGACAGGGTGTTATTCTGGGTGTTTGAGAACATATAGATGTGAGGAATATGCAGTCTCCACTTTGACAAGTTTACAGATGGTTGCAAAGTTTTGGGTAAAGGTAAATTATTAGCTGCCTGTGATACAAGATAAAATATTTGCCATGGAGATTCAGCAGTGAAGGCCCTTTCATGTTGGGAAAACAAGCAAATACTTCCAAGTGGGAAATTAGATTTGAAATAGACTGTTTTTTTTTAACTTTTATTTTAATTTCAGGGGTACATGTGCAGGTTTGTTATATAGGTAAACTTGTGTTGTGGGAGTTTGTTGTACAGATTATTTCATCACGCAGGTATTAAGCCTAGTATCCATTAATTACTTTTCCTAATCTTCTCCCTGCCTCCCCCCTCCACTCTCTGGTAGGCCCCAGTGTGTGTTGTCCCCCTCTGTGTGTCCATGTGTCCTCATCATTTAGCTCCCACTTATAAGTGAGAACATGTGGTATTTAGTTTTCTGTTCCTGCATTAGTTTGCTAGGGATGATGGCCTCCAGCTCCATCCATGTCCCTGCAAAGGACATGATGAGATGGACTTTGAAAAACACACAGGATTTGACCAGACACAGGCATTCTCACTACAGAAAAAAGCTGGAACAATGGTCTGGAGGTGCGCTCAGGCAAAGTATGTATGAAATTGTCTTCAAAATCTACTGCAAGACTTTCAGATTTCCCTGGAAATGAGGTAATTGCTCCTTTATTGACATAAGTTGGGGTTCATTTTACTATTTAGTCACCTGAGGATATGTTAGTTATCCCAGCATCCCAGCACCTCCTTTGCTTGAAAAAAATCCTTAGTACTGGGGCCTTTGAGCCGTGGGAGTGAATGAATAGGCATGGGACCAAGTTGTAGGACACTGGTAAGGATCCTGCACTGGGATACTGACATAGAGGCCAATAGGTTTAGGAAAGCCAAACAACCTGCTTACCTCACAGTATAAATGAAAAAGCCTGGGCTTTGGAAATCAGATCAGCCTGGATTTCAATCCTGGTTCTTGCCATTAATGTTATCCTAGACACATTATTTAATCATTAAATATAATGTCTGTCATGTAGCTGATACAGTTGGTATATTATAAATTTTCAATAAATTAATTACCTGGGTCCTGTGTGTAGAGACCATGTTTCAAGGAGGGATGGTAGATGCTCACCTGGGTTTCCATAGAGCCAAAGTATATTTCTCTTGCTGTTTTATAGCATTCTCTGTCTCCTTCAAATCTCAGCTTTTTGCTTGGCTCTAGCCAAGGTTGGAATGTTCCCTTAAATATTTCTGATCTAGCAGAAAGACCAGCCTTTCAGAACTTGCAATGGCTTTCTTTGTTGACATCAGATTCATTTGGGACTTCTTTAAGTTGATGCTGCCATCTTGCTGTGCTTTGGCCTCTACTTTGAACTTTCTAATCTTGCTGGTTTTGCCCTATCTGCTTGGGAATTTGACCACAACAGTACCAAGGTATTAATGTCACCTCTAGGCTAAACTAGTGTCTTCTTGTAACTTGGTCTTTTCATATGGCACATCTTGCCAATCTTATGGGTTGCTCTTTGTGATCAAAAATGACCAACCTGATCATGACGGAGGGTCTTGGGCACCAGTCTGGGGCCAGTGTGAGTATTTCTTGAGCTTGAGGTGGACTCCTTAACCTTGAAAACTCCTAACGTGATGTCCTTATGTCCTTTAGCCAAATGCAGGAAGACCTGTGGTACATAGCTTGATCTTATCTCTTTATACTCTAAACAAGCTGGTGGGCTAGATTAACTTCTTCAGGCCATCCTGACTCTCCGGCTCTTCTTTGAACTGTCTGTAAAGCTTTTGAGCAGCTTCTGGACTCCATGATGGAATGGGAAGTTTGTGATATAAGAGCTATGATACACTAACTTAATTTTTTTTGCTCCTGTGTTTCCCAGACTCATTAGATTATGGCACACTCCTGCTCATGTGTATGCCAATTCACATATATACCCACCAAATGCCTGCTAACATACCCAGATAATGTTTTCCTCTCACTTTGGAAAAATGTCCTAGTTTTATCCTCATAAACATGCTGTGAAATGGATTTATTATCTCCCTTTTATGGATGCAGAAATGGAGTTTAAAGAACTTACAGGATTTGTCCAACATCACCTAACTGTAAGTTGCAGAGTTGTACACACTAATTAGTAATCCTGCTGCTCTTTGACCACACTCACTGTCCATGCATGCATTAGCCCTGCTATTTATTGGCCCTTGTGATAAAAATGTCATGCTAGCACAAAGTTGGGAAACAATACCCCTCCATAGGGTGGCCTTGCCAATCAGAAGCCAATGTTACCTCTCTTAATCTTAAAGCATGAATGGGCTCTACTTCAGGTCTGAATTGAACTGAGACCATAAAACCAAGTTGAGAAGCCTCCATGGATGTGTCATTTAGTCTCACATCCAGGAGCTTTCCATTGGGTCTGCTGCCACATTTACCTCTCTCTGGGTTTTGGGACATTCTCACATGGAAGGAGCCGAGATCGTGGCATAATTACCACCTGCTCCATTTGGGTACTCTGTCAGCTTCTACATCTACCCTCAAGTCTCCCACTCCGGGTGAGAGCAGTGGTAGAGGCTTTTGCAGTGCTGATCATTATCTCCATCCCCGGGAAACAGGAAAACAGCACAATAGCAAAATCCTTTTGGCTATAAGATTTCCTGTCCCTAAGTCACAGAGGAAAACCACATAAAGACAACCAGAAGCTCAGTAACCCCCAGCAAACCTAGCTATGCACATTTTTCTTCACTCAGATTCCTAGAATGACATTTAGCATGTCTGAGCAGCCTTAGGTTCAAATTCTGGTACCTTGCTATGTTTCTCTGAGCCTCAGTTTCAGCTTTCATAAAATGGGGATAATAATACTTGTTTCCGTTTCGTAGTGTGATTAAAGGAGATGATTGATGTACTATGTTCTGTGTATGTCTGATGGACACTCTAAGGCAGAATTTGAAGTAAAGACATTGCTTCAGCTGAAGGCAGATGTTAGGAATAGTTTGTTATGAATCCCACCCTTTGGCAACAAAGACATTTCAACTGCCTTTGGCAACAAAGACATTTCAACATCTAGTATCAGGCTGACTGTGACTCACAAATGAATTCAGAATAACAGCAACACCTGTGAGCTCTCAGACTGGGAGTCAGAACCCTGCTGAAAGGATTAGCTCCTGCAGCACATGGCAACTCTGGTAATGGTGACTTGAAGAAGTAGTAATGTCTCAGCTCTTTAAATTGTGTGTTTTTTTAACTAATATAATTTTTTAAAACTTCATTAGCAGCACAGAATGTTAGAACTGAACGATCTTCCTTATCCCTGCCTCTCCTTTTACAGATGGGAAAACTAAGGACCCTCAAAAGGGACTGTACCTGGCTTCAAAGTGACAGAAGTAATAGATGACAAAAATGAGATTCTAAGCTGATCTCTTGTATGATGTCAATATTCTGATTTTACGTGCTCATTAGATAAAATTGAAAAAAAATAGAAAATGATGGCCAGGCACGGTGGCTTACGCCTGTAATCCCAGCACTTTGGGAGCCAAGGCGGGCGGATCACGAGGTCAGGAGATCGAGACCGTCCTGGCTAACACGGTGAAACCCCGTCTCTACTAAAAATACAAAAAAAAAAAAAAAAAAAAAAAATTAGCCGGGCGCGGTGGCAGGCGCCTGTAGTCCCAGTTACTCGGGAGGTTGAGGCAGGAGAATGGCATGAACCCGGGAGGCAGAGCTTGCAGTGAGCCGAGATAGCGCCACTGCAGTCCAGCCTGGGTGAAAGAGCGAGATTCCGTCTCAAAAAAAAAAAAAAGCAAAGAAAAAAAATAGAAAATGATTAAGAAGAAAAAGATCACCAATAATCCTACTCTACAGACATATACATCATTAACATTTTTGTGTATTTGATGCACCAAATAGCAAATACCTCTCTTTCTGTCTTCTCTCTGTGCATTTTCTTTCACCTGTTCAGAAACATTAAAACTCAGGTCTCCTGACTTCACGCTCAGTGCTTTCTCTTAGCATATCAGGCTGCCTTTCTAATCAGCATTCTTATTTGATATTTGGTAAACAAGAGTTAGGTTTTAAATTCTCAAAACCTAGTAAAGCTGTCAGTGAGACCCCATTTGTATATGGCTCATTAAGAAAACAGGTGTAATAATGAAATCATGAATAAATAGATCACCAAAATGGCCTAGATCAGAGAGCCAAGCATGATGCTAGACAGAGGTGTCTCAAAAAGCACAGCCACATCCCTGCCCTCAAGGAGCATGCTCAGTGGCATGACCTCTATCTGAAACAAGGGCTGTCTGCCTGTGCTCATCCCAGCTCAGAAATGGAGCAGAAAATGAAAAGGCCACATGGGATGCTTCCTACAGTCCTGTTAATGTCAGGAATGCAATGCCTAGGCCCTAGGCATTTTGACTCAGCTTCAGTTCTCTCTCCCAAGGCTGAATTACTAGAACTCCAGCTGCAGCCTGAACTTTAACTCCCTGCTCTCTTCCCAACCCACAATCTTGTTATCAGTCTGATTCTGATCTGTTAGGGAGAGGGGATGGGGAGCTAGCAGAGATGTGACTAAGGGCAATTGAGATAGGTCAGAATGGCCTTCCAGTATATTCTGTCTTAGTGAAGGTTTTGCTAAACCATCCCTGCACTGGTGAGAGAGTAGAAGAACCCCTGCCTCCTTGTCCGCATTCCCTTAGTTAAGCTGAGCTAAGATGATCCCTCCAAGCTTTTCCTAACAGGGAATCTACATTCTCTGTGTCTTGCTGGCTGGCCACAATTCCTTGGGGAGGCAGGAGCTAACTCTACCGTCCTAGCCAACTTGAATAATAGGAAATAAATGGGATGGAGAGCCAGGCAGCCTCTTTGTTACACAGCACGTTAGTGAAGCAGCTATTTATTTTTAGAAGAGGGGGAAAAAGTAGTAGCTTACTCTTTTGGGATTGGCAGGTGGAATAACGATCTGCCAAATTTTAACATTCAAGATCTTTTAGCTGGGCTACAAATGAGACAGACTTTTGTGCCTGCCTCAGTGCAATGCTGTCAGTGTAATCACACATCCCTGGGCAACTAAAACATGAACGCTGGGGAAAGGAGACATAGGACTCCATGTCACAGAACTGAAGGCTGAGGGTGCATGCTATACCACTGGCCTGATTGATTTAATTGGAAAAAAAAATAGGTGGCCTAGTCACCAGGAGTATTGAAACCTCAGATCTTTGCTCAAATGTTACACTCAGTGAGGTTTTCCTTGGCATTCTATTGAAAGTAACCCTTGCCAATGACGCTTCTTTTAGCCTGCATTATTGTTCTTTCCTGCACATATCGCTACCTGACATTGCTTTTTATCTGTTTATTAATTTTTCTATTTTCTGTCTCAGCCACTGGAATGTAAGGCTCAAAAAGACAGAGGCTTGGCTTTGTTCACTGCTATGTCCCCACGGCCCAAAACTATGCCCAGCACGTGATAGGTGCTCAGGAAATGCATGTTGAATGAATTAATGAATGAACATGTGAATGAATAAACTTAGTATCCAATAGACAATGAGTATGCCAATAAAAATGACAAGAGCAATTAATAATTATTGCATGCTGCACATTAACTCACTTAATCCTCACAGTAACTCTGCATGGTACATGCTGTCCTTATTTTCATTTTACATTTAAGGAAAATTAGACTTGGGGGTTAAGTGACTTGCCTCTTTGGCCTTTGGGTCACAGCATGAATAAATAGTACAGCCAGGGTTTGATCATCGGCCTGGGGACAATGATTCCAGACAGATCAGACTGAGCATTCACTTAATAGTATTTTGCATTGGTTTTTTGGAATTTCCTTCCGTGATTCTTACCTGGCCCTGTAAAACTCTTTCAATAAAATGACCATATGAGATGGATGTTTCATTTCCATCTGCTTAACCTGTAGCATCCATGGACTTGTCAGTCATTATAAACTCCAACCAGAAGAGCAGGATATGCCTCATTGTTCTGTGACAAAAAGAACCCATTGAACATTTTTTGGCTTAGCTGTGGTTCAATGGTGAAGCTAGATCAGACAGAGAATGGTAGTTTCTTCCTTAAAGGTTTAAGAATAAGGACTAATGGCTATTCTGACATGCTCTAATGTGGACTTTCTCCCACTGGATCCATGACCTAAGCAACCACGTTTCCCAGCTTAAAGTGTTTTGCAAAGCCAGAGCATGTCAGGGCTTCCTGGTCATGTTTTTAGTCACTTTCATTCACAAAAGTGCAATTTGTGTGTACTCCCTTCTCCCCAAATAAAATGCAACAAAAATACATCAGACCACAAAATCACACCTAGTAAAAGGTGCGCACTGAGCTCTCTAGGGCAGTGCATATTTATTTATATGTGCATCCAAAAGTTGTCAAGGTCCCCTTAGAGTCTTATTGCTTTCTGGGGTCTCCCATGCCCTGTCAACCACGTGGCTTAGGGAGTATATGGAGTCTCATTTTTATCCTGAGCATAGTTTATCCACATGGCAATATCTGGTATATTCCATTGTCAGAGTAGTCACATTATCTTGTGTTTATAAAAATTAAATTCTCTATTATATGTTTGTATTATAATTACCTAATTAAATACTTTTATTATTCCTTTTAGAGGAGACCTACATTTGAGTGAGAGGCTCTGTTTTCATGAAAAATTCAAGGGGTCACTGCTCTGTTTTCAAAGAACAGGCAAGCTCTAGCACCATCTACTCCATGGGTTCTGTGCTCAGTAAGGTCCCTGTCCCAAGAATCCCAGATTTTAGGGGAATTCTACACCACTCAACCCAATCTGGACATAGGGTCCATCTCAGTGTACAGACCACTACCAGATTTCTTAAGTCATTCTTCTTTCTTTCCGTCTGGTTTGGTTATGATTGTACTTACGTTTACTGTGAGTTAACTGAGATTTCAAAGTCCTTTTCAATGTTTCATATTGATTTGCAGGTAACGACTAAATCTCTAATAGAAAGAGTCCTGACACTTAGATTCCTGTCACATTAGAGAAGAATCTATTTTTTACCAAGTTTCACTTTCAACATATTCTACTAGTTCAAGTCATAAATTATCAAGGAAGAAAAAAGGCCCATGTGATTTGTTCTCTTGGAGTGCACATGTCTCTTTTCCCAACTAACTCAGAGGTTCTCATCCTGGCTGCATATTAAACTCATTTGAGAGGGCTTCTAAAAATTACCAGTGTCCAGCCTCCAGGTTCTACCACAGGCCAGGCAACTTAGAATGTCTCAGGGTAAGGCCTAGGAGGATTTAAATGTGCACCCAAGAGTGAGAACCACTGAATTATAGAATTTCTAATGCTGTCCACCACCAGAGTTTATTTGTGCAGCCAGTGCAAGTTGAGCACCACTGATCTAGAATGGAAGTGTCTTAAGGGAAGGCCCTATATTTTATCTGTTTTCCCAGTGCCTAGCAAAGGGCTTGGAACCTGGTAGGTGCTCAGCACTCATATGTGGAATATAACAGCGATTTGAAACAATTCAATTTGCGTCAAACACCTTATGTCATTGCCAGTAACATCAACACAGTTCCAACTATATTTCGTTTAAAAGATACTGCCCCCCTCGCCCACCCCACACGACCATGATACACACACAAATTCTAAATGTCATCCTGGGAGTTGCAAAGTGCTTCTTTGAAATCTTATTTGTGCTGCTTTTGTGTATCCGTACTTAAAGTATCCTGACACGAGCCACTGTCTTTTTGTGCTTGAAATCGTCTTTAACATATTTTACTTTGACATTAGTATTTGCTAGGTTTTTGTTTGTATATCTCTTTTCTAAAGCTCTGGGAGGAAGAGAGGCAGAACAATCATATCTGCCAAATGGAAAAAAGACTTTAAAATATATATATAGCTAGAAACTTTCACCTAGAGAATCAATCTCTATCCATTTATACGTGGTCAATCATAACTGCCACTGTGGCCTTCCTTTGTTTCCCCTTCCTACCTACCATGCATATACACCTGCTCACAGAAGCATTGTTGGGCCGGTATTTGAGACTTGAGGTGCCCAGAATTGTATCATTCTGCTATGGAGCAGCATAGAATACTCTATTTTGGGGGAGAAAGAACATGTGAAATAAACAGAGCAAATATGCAAGGTGATTTAGTTTAAAATAAATGCTACAGTAGTCATAAGAGGCAAGAATTTTCTCAAGTTTTAATAGAGGGAGCAGATACCTGGACTCTACTATAATAGAACTAAGATGGGCATAGAGGCCTGGGAAGGCATCTTAGATAAGTGGAAAGCAAGATCATGCGTATGGAGCTAGAAATGAGGTTGGTATTTGGGAAAAGTTTGTCTCAAATATAATGGTAGTTGTGTCCGTTTAATCTACTTGTTTGGGGTTTGGAGACTTCTTATTTGGAAGGAGCAGTGATCATGACGCCTCTTAAGGTCCACTTGAACCACTCCTTTCTGTTTTGAGAAACAAAGATACCAACCACCAGTGAAAATAAGATGCTTTGAATACTCGAGAAAAACTCATTCTCAGCCTGACCTGCAATGTGGTAGAGATGCTTGGGGAGGGTGCTGGGTTATGCCCTGTTAAACAGTTGTAGACATCTCAACACCATAAGAAATCATTTTCCTGGACCAGATTGATTGCTTTCAGCTGGTGGAGTATAGTTTTATTGGTTCCTACTCATTTTGCCATTTTACATTTCTATAGACTTGTCAGTTTTCTTGTCTTCCTTTCTACAATAACATTTATTCAGTAGTATATCAACCTTAAAATTTGATTGTTGGCATATTCAGTAATGGGAATTTAGAAATCCACTTTTTATTGATGTCCTAGAAGTTTGTATGCAAGGAAGAATCATCAAGCTTGTCCTTTGATGATGGGCAAAATCTGGTAATTATTATTTTTTTTTTCATTTTTAATAGTCAACCGGCTTTTAAACTTTTGATCTTTTTTTCTCCTTGTTCTTTTCACCATGCTCTAAAACAATAGCTAATCTCAGCTTCTATGAAATTGTTCTTTATTTAAAACTAAGAATATTTAGTCAAATGTGGTAATGGGTTCCTTAAAGGCACTTATACATGATTTTGTGGTTTTACTTAGGCATTTAGGTGATGCTGCATATAATTTGTATTAAAGAGAGGCCATTAGCAAATATATATAGACTTCCTTCATAGATTTCAAAAAACCATTACCCAAATAATGTATTTTTGGTATTTAAATATTCCTACCAAGAGTTTTCTTTGCAGAGTTTTAATCAAGATGATTTTGTATTCCTCCTCTTTTATCCTTCCTACTTGTGATCACAGTGATAGAAAAAAATGAGGAAGTAAAACTCCAATTTAGATTTTATTCCTACCCCCAAAATAGCTAAAAAGTTGATGGAGAGAATGTTAAAATTATTAGTTAAAATGAGACTGTGAGAGTATCTGTGGAAAGGAAAACGTTAAGGAGTGATCAAACTATTAGAAAAGGAGGGATGGTTTCCTTCAGAGAACAAGGAGATCATATGAGAACAAGATTGAATTACTCAAATAAGTGAAATATACCCTCACTTTGTTTTCAAGCTTATAGGCCACATTAAGAACATTTCTGTATTATACAAAATGGGTGCAACATTTATCCCTTGCTATAACCATCAAAATAACCTGTGTTGAGTGCTTTGCTCTAGCAGTCTAAGAAATATCTGACATACTTAAATCTGCAACTCAACAGGCTAAAAGACTGGAAAGTAGATTTCTGCATTACTAGTCAAACACCATAATCAAACTTTCCCTTTCTGTTATTTTACTTGTTTTTCTTAGAATGTTAGGAAGTATGATTAGCTTCATAAATCTAAATCTATTCAGTTTCTCTACTCTCCTCCCAATACTTGTAAGGAACTTAAGAGTGTTTTAACTTTGATCTCCCAATTACTACATACCAAATTATTGTCTATCAGTATTTAGTTCTACCTTACTTTCACACTTCCTCCATTAGCCATTATTTCTTTTAATATTTACAGTTAGTGTTTATTTAAATTCACTAGCAACTTCTTTGCTTGCCGTTTTTTTCTTACATCCTACTCCATGCCTTTTGTTGAAACTACGGTGTATCCTTTTAGTGAAGTTTTTATAAGCAATGAACTCTCTCAGTTTTATTTTTTTTGAGATTGAAATTTCACTTTCACTGCTTTAATGATGGGTTAGCTGGATGGAGATATCTCAGTCCCCCCCCAACAACCTCAGTACTTTAAAAATACTACTCCATTTGGTGCTGATGAGAAGTCTATTAATACAAGTTTGCCAGGGGGATAAATCATGGAAGAGAGAAAGGAAACACTTTATATCAAAAGGCTCAGAGATTCAAGAGATTCTAGGTGCCTGGGGATGACCATATCAATAGCTCCTGTCAAGTGGAATGCTATAAACATCAAAGGAATAGGTAATCCTCTGCCCTGGCCTCTTGCTCAGGCACTTGTGCCCTCAACACACTGAGCTCCCCACTTTCCCATGCAGGTTTCCTGATGATTACAAAGAGATGCAGGACCTATGGGCTTAGGGTCTGTGACAGAACTACCAGGCTTGGGTAAAGTTCCAGCAAACAGCCCCACCGTGCGCTTCATCATTTCATAAATGCATATCAGTCCAGATGCTAAATTCTGAAACTGGAGAGGAAAGAGGAATAACCAACTTAAAAAAACAAAAGCAGTTCTAGCATGCCTTTTAGCACATACTTACTGATTATGTGCCAGAAAATATGCTGAGGATACAGCAGTGCACAGACCACATCCCTATTCATGTGTATCTTATGTGCCAAAGTGAGGAGACAGAATAAATGTGGAAGCCAATATATACCTAATGTCTAAAAGTCATCAGTGTTCTAAAGAAACACAGCAAGGTGAGTGGACAGTGAATAATTGGAGAGCACTTCTTTACTTAAGGTGGGGTCGAGTTTGTATTAAGAATGAGACCCAAATGATAAGAAGGGGCTAGCCTCATCAAGGAAAGAGGTTAATGAGTGATCCAGGCCAAGGGCAGAGGAATTGCAAAGCCTCTACGGCAGGGACATGTTGATTATGTTCAAAGGGCAGAAAAAAGCAATGAACTAGGGGAAGAGTCAGAGGAGATAAGGCCAGGGAGGTGGCCAGGGGTAACGTCATATAAAGCCTTGTAGGCCGTGCCAAGGGGTTTGGGTTTTCTTCTACGCGACATGGGAAGCCATTGGACAGTTTTAAGTGAGAGGCAGCACAATCAGATTTCAGTTTTTAAAGGCTTGCTCTGATGGTTATGTGAATAATTGAGTAGAAGGTGCTGAAAATGCAGAAGGGGAGATATATTGGGAAGCTATTAGAATCTAGCAGAGGAGCAGTGGTATCTTGGACTAGGGTTGTGGCTGTGAGGATGATGACAGTGATCAGATTTGGGACCTACTTTTGACATAGAACTCATGGGAACTGCTGGTGGATTGGAATTGAGGGCGTGTGGGAAGGAGAGAAACCCAGATTCTCTGTACTGTGTTCCTGGATAGTACCTTTTATTGAGATGGAGAAGATTAAGAGAAGGAACAGAGGTGGAAGGATGAGTATAAAGAGCTGCAGTTTTGAGGGATGGAGGGATGAGAATGGAGATACTGTGTAAGAATGGTTTGTTGAGGAGTTTGGACATGATCCTGTGTGGATCCCTGAGTTAGTGGAGTTTCAGACATTATTAGTAAGTGACATGGTCAGCTTATGGTATGTAAATGCAGCTGAGAGTCCAGTGGGAGCCTCAAAATATTGACTGGTGCTCTTGAGTCACATTACATTTTCAATTAGTAAAAAGAACCTGACTGACTTACCAGGCCTGATAGGACATCTCATCATTTATAGCTTTAATTCTCCTTCCTTTTCTCTTCTCCCATTTTTTTTTATCTCCAAAACTGAGCTCCTTTCATGAGAATGAACCCAGGGCATATGCACATATACTCACGTGCATAGACACTTACATATTCATATACTTACATAATTGTGCTATTTCTAATTTTCTGACCAAAAATGAGTGACCTCACTTAGGGAGCTGGAGTAGCTAGTTGTCTGCTTCATGCTTCTAAATTGCAGGCAATTTCCTGAGGGCGGTGGGAACTAGTTATACATTTATTAATTACCTTAAGAAAAGCTAAAAATATTCTTTTTGGGGTAAATACACTGCATAGAAGGTTCTTTTTTGGAGAAATCCAAGATGGAGGGCATCCTGAGCTGGTATCATTCAGTTCATTCTTGTCTTGGCCCATCATGTACATAGTTTTGAAACTTCTTTCTCTAATTCTGGCAGCTTCCTGGTTTGAGATCCAGAAAGCTTTTCTGGGCATGTGTATCGTGGACCAAGCAGCCTCAGTTTCTCATGAAATCTTGCAAGCATTTCAAGAATGTCAACTTTGGCAAGCATTCTCCCCAAGAAATGGAGAGAATTGTGCTGATATGGCTGGCTTTTTGTGCTAAGGAAAGGGATGATAAAGTGACCTTACCCAGCACCTGGAAGGATGCTCCATGGTATATGAGTGCAGGGTAGAGTCTAGACAGGGTGCTATGCTGCACATGACAGGGGGATTGTAATTGGCTTAACAACCATGACATTGAAATTTGTATTTAAATACAAGCTTCCATTTCCCCATGTTTCTCCTACTCATGCGTCTCAACCTTAGCCTACAGCCAGCAACTGTTGAGTTTCTGCATGTTCTTATAACCCAACCCCCCAAAAAACACAAGCTTTTTTTCTCATCTGAGTCTTTCCAATATGCAAGCCAAAGCAGCAACTGACTTAGCCTTGAATAAAAAAACTAAATAAAAGCTAGAGAACCTGAGAAAACATGAGAGACAGAGCATTGAATCTGGTTTCTAATTCCATGGACTTGACGGCTGGAATCATGATGGAGCAGGGAGGGGAGGCCAATACCACCAGTGTGAAAGTAAACACCAGAAAGATTTTTCCTCAGTAAAAGGAGATGTTCCAAGCATTTTAGTGTGACAATCTCCTTCTGAGCCTTTGATACGGGCATAGAAGAGAGAATAAGAGAGAAGAGAAGGGAGGCAACAATGAATCACCAAAGAGCTTTTGTCAATTATTTCTCCCTCAAACTGCCAATTGCACAGGAAACGCAGATGACGCAAATTCTCTCCTTTCCATCTATAAAATTGCTCTAATATTTTATGAAGATGTTAAAAGAAATGATTCTCTTTTTTATCGTCTCCCTCTCATGGATCTCCCCCTTCCCAACAAACTTGGGACATTTAATCACCTCTCAATATTATTTAAACCTTCTATGAAAAAAAATCTATGAATGCTTCAAAATAGTAAAAGGACACAGAGGGAAAAAAGGGAGTCTAGACACATTGACTGAAGGGGAAATAATTCTTTGTGTTTCTTTTTCAAAGAACTGGGGCATAAAATGGGTGCTGGGCCTTTCATGGTCCTTGCACTTACATGTTTGCCTCAGTGACTGACTAGAAGGAAATGAGACAAAAGCATCCATTGAATCCACATACACCAAGCGTCTACTTAGCGTGTGGTAAATTGCCTGGCCTGGCCCGCACTAGATGTTCAAGAAATATTTATGAACCAACTACTTTTAGCTTTGACCCTGTACTAGTCACTGATGACGCATAAGTAAATAATATAGGTAGTGCTTGCGCTCAAACAACTCATACATTTTAGGTAGTTAAAGGGTGTGCAATGAAATGCTGTTCATACCCCCTCCCTTTCTCCTACTTGTTTGCAGCTCTACTAGGAAATCATAATTTGTATTGTTGTTGTTAATGTCAGAGGATGCATTTTTAAATAGAAGAGCAAATATGCCCTTGTAGCGGGAGAAAGATCCCATGGCATTTATTTAGGCAAGTGGGATTTAACTTCAGAGGCAGCTGATGTTCTGTCTAAGCTTTGTACATGTGGTGTGATTTGTCAGCAGTGCTACTGAAAGCCTGAGAGGGTGTTCCCTGATCCATCAGGTGTTTGTGAGAGTCCTATGAATATTTGACCTCATCAAGATAAAACAAAGGCATGGGCTTTTGGGCTCCTTTATCATAGAGATAATAATTCTGGTTCAGATCTGAATCTGGACCAGTGCCCTGGCTGTGAAGTGCATTCTTATGACAAATTGCCATGGCTGATCACGCAAGCCCAAGCCCTAGATGTGGTGTGAGGGCTGAGACTCATCAACCTCTTAGTAATTTGGTGGTGTGAACTCTTTGGTTCTGTGCCTGCTGTGCTCAGCTTAATCAGCAAGTGTGCCCAGCCTCAGACGGACCCTTAAAATCTTCCAGATCCAACACGATGGAAATCGTGCTGGCCCAGCAGACAGAGATATGACAAGTGTGTAGCATCTGCTGTGGCTGGCTCTGCTTCCCTGATGCTTCACTGGTAGGTTTTTCTTCTAGATTCTCAACAACTCTACCTGATGTCATGTGGCCTTAGAACTTGCTCACATAATTGTTCACAGCAATTAGTGATCAACAGAATGTGAACCATTCCAAGCCTGAGATCCACATTCACTTAGCCAAGCAAGGCTGAATGGAGCCCCAAGCCCTTCCAATATGCAAGCCAAAGCAGCAGCAGACTTAGCCTTGAATAAAGAAAAAAAAACTGAAAATAAGCTGGGCGTGGTGGCTCACCTCTGTAATCCCAGCACTTTCGGAGGCCAAGTAATTTGGAGAACAGGAATTGGAGACCAGCCTGGGCAATATGGCGAAACCCCATCTCTACAAAAAATACAAAAATTAGCTAGGCATGGTAGTGTGCACCTGTAGTCCCAGCTACTCTGGAGGCTGAGGTGGAAGAATGGCTTGAGCCTGGGAGGCGGAGGTTGCAGTGAGCCAAGATCATACCACTGCACCCCAGCCTAGGTGACAGAGCCAGACCCTGTCTCAAGGTGCATTTTCTGTCTTGCCTCTGAAATGGCCCCAACATGTACATGCTACACGTCCCCCGTTCCCACCCCTGGAACTTTAGACTGGATCCGGGATTTAGATGCTCACCATCATCTGCCGTCATCTGTGTGATCTCATTACTTTTCTGTCTAATATGCTATAGCTACTGCAGCGGTGTCCTGAGGGATAGGTAGGGCACATTCAGACGGAGTGGCACAGGTAAGGTTGAGGAAGGCATTACAGGAAGGAGGAATGGCATGTAAAAGTGTCAGATGTCGAAGGGCAATTATCTTCCCATTTAGCAAACAAGGACATTGATGTTTAGAGAAGTTAGGCATCCTGCTTAAGTTAACATAGCTAAAAGCACAGCCAAGATTCAAGCTCAAGTCTGCCTAACTCCAAAGCCTGTTTATTTGTACATATGCTGTCTTATGAAGGATAGGTTGAGGAGTTTGGATATATCTTATAAGAAGTAGGAAGCCATTGAATGGTTAGAGAGGAGACTTAGATGATGAAATCAATGTTTTATGAAGATTAATTTGGCAGCCATGTGCAGGATGGATTAGGAAAGTGAGAGGCTAGAATAGAGACTGGTTGGTGAAAGAAAAGTGTAGGTGAAAATGATTTACGACTCATTATTGTGTACTGAGCTATTGATATTTAATTCCCCTATCAGTATTTATCTCAAGTATATTTTTTAACTTTTATTTTAAATTGACAAGTAGTATTGGTACATATTTATGGGGTACAATGTAACGTTTTGAGATATAAGTAAAAATATATATATACACACACAAATTGTGGAATGATTAATCAAGCTAATTAGCATATCCGTCATCTCATATACTTACCATTTTTATAGTGAGAATATTTGAAATTTACTATTAGCAATTGTGAAAAGTACACTACATTATTATTATAGTCAGCATGCTGTGCAGTAGATCTCACAAACGTATTCCTCCTAATTGAAATGCTGTACCCTTTAATCTTTGTACCCTTTGAGCCCAGGAGTTCAAGACCTTCTTCCATCCCCAGCCTCTGATAATTCTTCTCTCTATTTCTATGAGTTCAACATTTTTAAATTTCACATGTATGTGATATCATGCAGTATTTGACCTTGGGTGCCTGGCTTATTTCACTTAGCCTAAGTTTTTCAGGTTCATTAATGTTGTAGCATGTGATAAAATTCCCTTATATTTTATGGCTGAATAGTATTCCACTGTGTATATATGTCACATTTTCTTCATCTATTCATCCATTGATGGACATTCATTGACTCCTTATCTTGCCTATTGTGAATAAAACTGCAATGAACTTGGGACTGAAGATATCTTTTCAACATACTAATTATATGTCCTTTGGATATAAACCCATGTGAAATTGCTGGATCATATGGTAGTACTATTTTTAGTTTTTCAGGCACCTCCATACTATTTTTCATTATGGCTGTACCAATGTACATTCCCACTAACACTGTACAAATCTCTTATCTATGTGATAATGACCATCCTAACAGATGTGAGGTGATTACCTCGTTATGGTTTTGATTTGTTGAATACCTTTTCATATACTTATTGGCCAATTTTATGTCTCCTTTGGAAAAATGTCTATTTGAATCCTTTGCCCATTTTTTAATTAGATTATTTGGGGTTTCCTTTTTTGTTTGTATGAATTCCCTATACATTTTAGATATTAACCCATCAGATAAAAGTGTCCTCACCCTTCCTCCTAACACACACATACATGGTAACTGTGGATGGTGATGGATGTGCTGATTTGATTGGTGTAATAATTACACAGTGTATACATATATCACATCATCAAGTTGTACACCTTGAATATATCCTGTTTTATTTGTCAAGTATACATCAATAAAGCTGGAAAAAATAGGTTGTCAAGTAAGGGAGCCCAAGAAAAGTATCAGGTATATTTACAGAGCCAAATCAGGTGTTTCACATTCCCAGTCTGGACGTGTAGCATGTACATGTTGGGGCCATTTCAGAGGCAAGACAGAAAATGCACCTTGGAAGCTGAGGAAGTGGGCAGCTGGAATAAGAAACAAGTGATTATTAGTGTTTTTTGCTGCCAAGAGGTCATGCAGCCAGTCAATGGACTGGCAAAAACTCTGAAGAGAGGAACTCACTAATCATCCTTGCCACCAAAATGCATGAATAGATGCCCTGTTGATATTGCTGCCTAGAAATTCTTACTGAGTCACTGTTGCTCTGTAGTCTTTTCTTTGGAACTCTCAAGAATGACCTTTTCATCCTGGATGCTATATTTCTTTTTCCTTTGGCCATCAATCAGAGGACAGAAATGTCCAACCCCACAGTGGTTGCTTAAGTGGTGGGAGCAGCAGTAAGGCCTGCCGCACCCCAGTGGCCTATACTACATAGCCCTGCATAGTAACTTTCAGCTCCATGGCAAGTTTCCTACTTGGCGTTTTGAGTAGCCCTTGGTCTTGCATTGTTGGTTATTGACCAGAAGATATCCCTAGTAGAATCACTTCTTGAACCTGTCTCCTCCATCCCACTTAATATAAAAAAAAAAATGAATCCAAGAAGCTGACAGTCATGCTAGCTGGACCATTCCATTCCATAGACTGTGGCAGAAATTGATTCTTTCATCTTAATCTCAGATGATCAACTACTAATGCAGAGACATTTTCATGGCAAGCCATCCTAACTGTTGCTTCCCTATCTGGAAGGAAGAGAAAGAAAGCCCAGGAGTCACTGAAACTCATAGTGACCAAAATGCCCATATACTTCCACACAAATTGCCCTCTGGCTGCCAAGAGCTGCCCAATGTATACCCACTGTCTCGCTCTGCCCGTCTCTGCTCTTGTGTAATGGGCAGTCCAAGGGAGCATACTCCATGTACGTTAGCCTCCAATGCCAGCAGCCACCTGATTGCCTAAAACCAGAGTCAAACTGGACATAGGATGACAGCTTTGGTGAAAAGTATAGCAAGGACTTTATTATGTGAGAGGAATATGAGCACTAATTGTGTCATTGTGTAGCTTTCAAACTCCTTATTGTTCCTCCATTATACTTGAATGGTGACTGCTGTCTAGAGACCAAAAGAGACAGACGTGTGCTTTTCATTCCCTAGTTCACTCTCTGCTCTACTTCTACCATCTTGTGTGTGCCAAGTGTATTAATCTTTGCTGAAGGGTAACAAGTAGATCTGAGGTCATGTGGAGGTGGTGGTGGGGGGAACCAACAACATGGGCCAGATGTGTTGGCTCACACCTGTAGTCCCAGTACTTTGGGAGGCTGAACCAAAAAGATTACTTGTGGCCAGGAGTTCAAGACCAGCCTGAGCAATGTAGCGAGACTCTTTCTCTACAATTTTTTTTTTTTTAATTAGGCGGACATGGTGGCATATACCTGTGATCCTAGCTACTCAGGAAGCTGAGGCAGGAGAGTTGCTTGAGCCTGGGAGTTTGAGGCTGCAGTGAGCCATGATTGCACTACTGTGTACCAGCATGGGTGACAGAGTGAGACCCAACTAAAAAAAAAGTAAAAAGAAACATGATGTTGGGTTAAACATAGACACACATGCACATACACAGAGTGACTTTCTCTTGAGAGTCTCAGCACTGGTCAGAGGTGCCCTTACAATTTGAGCCAAAATGTCTATGGTAGTGATTCTCACCCAGGGGCAGTATTACCCTTGCAGGGAATATTTGGCTAAGTTCTGGGAGTGTTTTTGGGTTATTGTACTGACTGAAGGGAAGTATTGGCATTTTGTGGGAAGGTGATAGAGTTGTGAAATGCTCTGCATTGAGTGGGATGTCCCATACAACAAGAAATTATCCAGGCCTAAATGCCAAAGTTCCCTGGAAAAAAACTCTGAAGACGAAACTGGTGAAGCAGGCACAGGAGAGTTCCTACGAAATTTCTAGTTACTAAAGATCTATGATGAATGGCTAAAGCAGTGCTTCTCAAAGTATGGTCTCTACATCACCTACATCAGAATTACCTGGTATGCTTGTTAAAATGCACTTTCTGGGTCCCACACAAATATTACTAAATCAAAATCTCCGGGAATGGGATAAAGTAATCTGAATTTTAAGAAGCATGCCAAATTATTATGTGCATTAAAGACTGAGAGCCATTACACTAAAGGATCTTTCTAAGGAAGAGGATGCTGAGGGATCAACTAATTAAGATCTTTATATATCTAAAGGCATAGAGAAAGCCAGCTATCCCCATTAAGAACAGAACAAGGGAAAGTAGGTTTGGATATTGGAAAGAAGTTTTTAGGATAGATATAGGGAAGAATAAGGAAACTTTATTTCTTCTTATTTGAAATATCTAGAATCTCATCATTTTAAATATGACCTTAGTTTCAAAGGACTTAATGAGTAAATTTACAAAATATAACCTACTAATATCCAATAAATCTATGAGAAAATGCTCAACATTCTTCTGTAGTAATCAACATGCAGCACACCAACATGGCACATGTATACATAGGTAACAAACCTGCACGTTATGCACATGTACCCTAAAACTTAAAGTACAATTAAAAAAAAAGAAAAAAAAAGAAGCCTCTATTTATCAAATTGGCAAAAGGTGGTTTCATTTATTTGGTTTTATTTTTTTAAAATTATTTTATTATTGAGCACATACAAGTGCTTTATTTCTTTTTTCAACTTTCTTTTTTTTTATTATACTTTAAGTTCTAGGGTACACGTGCACAACATGCAGGATTGTTACATATGTATACATGTGCCATGTTGATGTGCTGCACCCATTAACTCCTCATTTACATTAGGTATATCTCCTAATGCTATCCCTCCCCCGTCCCCCCACCCCACAACAGGCCCCTGTGTGTGATCTTCCCCTTCTGGTGTCCAGGTGTTCTCTCTGTTCAATTCCCACCTATGAGTGAGAACATGCGGTGTTTGGTTTTTTGTCCTTGGGATAGTTTGCTGAGAATGATGGTTTCCAGCTTCATCCATGTCCCTACAAAGGAAATTAACTCATCCTTTTTTATGGCTGCATAGTATTCCATGATGTATAAGTGCCACATTTTCTTAATCCAGTCTATCATTGTTGGACATTTGGGTTGATTCCAAGTCTTTGCTATTGTGAATAGTGCCGCAATAAACATAAGTGTGCATGTGTATTTATAGCAGCATGATTTATAATCCTTGGGTATATGACCAGTAATGGGATGGCTGGGTCAAATGGTATTTCTAGTTCCAGATCCTTGAGGAATCACCACACTGTCTTCCACAATGGTTGAACTAGTTTGCAGTCCCACCAACAGTGTAAAAGTGTTCCTATTTCTCCACATCCTCTCCAGCACCTGTTGTTTCCTGACTTTTTAATGATTGCCATTCTAACTGGTGTGAGATGCTATCTCATTGTGGTTTTGATTTGCATTTCTCTGATGGTCAGTGATGATGAGCATTTTTTCATGTGTCTGTTGGATGCATAAATGTCTTCTTTTGAGCAGTGTCTGTTCATATCCTTCGCCCACTTGTTGATGGGGTTGTTTGTTTTTTTCTTGTAAATTTGTTTGAGTTATTTGTAGATTCTGGATATTAGCCCTTTGTCAGATGAGTAGTTTGCAAAAATTTTCTCCCATTCTGTAGGTTGCCTGTTCACTCTGATGGTAGTTTCTTTTGCTGTGCAGAAGCTCTTTAGTTTAATTAGATCCCATTTGTCAATTTTGGCTTTTGTTGCCATTGCTTTTGGTGTTTTAGACATGAAGTCCTTGCCTATGCCTATGTCCTGAATGGTATTGCCTAGGTTTTCTTCTAGGTTTTTTATGGTTTTAGGTCTAACATTTAAGTCTTTAATCCATCTTGAGTTGATTTTCGTATAAGGTGTAAGGAAGGGATCCAGTTTCAGCTTTCCACATATGGCTAGCCAGTTTTCCCAGCACCATTCATTAAATAGGGAATCCTTTCCCCATTTCTTGTGTTTGTCAGGTTTGTCAAAGATCAGATGGTTGTAGATATGTGGCATTATTTCTGAGGCCTCTGTTCTGTTCCATTGGTCTATATATCTGTTATGGTACTAGTACCATGCTGTTTTGGTTATTGTAGCCTTGTAGTATAGTTTGTAGCATGATGCCTCCAGGTTTGTTCTTTTGGCTTAGGATTGACTTGGCAATGCGGGCTCTTTTTTGGTTCCATATGAACTTTAAAGTAGGTTTTTTCCAATTCTGTGAAGAAAGTCATTGGTGGCTTGATGGGGATGGCATTGAATCTATAAATTACCTTGGGCAGTATGGCCATTTTCACAATACTGATTCTTCCTATCCATGATCATGGAATGTTCTTCCATTTGTTTGTGTCCTCTTTTATTTCGTTGCGCAGTGGTTTGTAGTTCTCCTTGAAGAGGTCCTTCACATCCCTTGTTTGGATTCCTAGGTATTTTATTCTCTTTGAAGCAATTGTGAATGGGAGTTCTCTCATGATTTGGCTCTCTGTTTGTCTGTTAATTGGTGTATAAAAATCCTTGTGATTTTTGCACGTTGATTTTGTATCCTGGGACTTTGCTGAAGTTGCTTATCAGTTTAAGGAGATTTTGTGCTGAGACGATGGGGTTTTCTGAATATCCAATCATGTCATCTGCAAACAGGGACAATTTGACTTCCTCTTTTCCTAACCGAATACCCTTTATTTCTTTCTCCTGCCTGATTGCCCTGACCAGAACTTCCAACACTATGTTGAATAGGAGTGGTGAGAGAGGGCATCCCTGTCTTGTGCCAGTTTTCAAAGAGAATGCTTCCAGTTTTTGCCCATTCAGTATGGTATTGGCTGTGGGTTTGTCATAGATAGCTGTTATTATTTTGAGATACGTCGCATCAATACCTAATGTATTGAGATTTATAACATGAAGGGCTGTTGAATTTTGTCAAAGGCCTTTTCTGCATCTATTGAGATAATCATGTGGTTTTTGTCTTTGATTCTGTTTATACGCTGGATTACATTTATTGATTTGCGTATGTTGAACCAGCCTTGCATCCCAGGGAAGAAGCCAACTTGATCATGGTGGATAAGCAGTTGATGTGCTGCTGGATTCGGTTTGCCAGTATTTTATTGAAGATTTTTGCATCAATGTTCATCAGGGATATTGGTCTAAAATTCTCTTTTTTGGTTGTGTTTCTGCCCAGCTTTGGTATCAGGATGTTGCTGGCCTCATAAAATGAGTTAAGGAGGATTCCCTCTTTTTCTATTGACTGGAATAATTTCAGAAGGAATTGTACCAGCTCCTCCTTGTAACTCTGGTAGAATTCGCCTGTGAATCCATCTGGTCCTGGACTTTTTTTGGTTAGTAGGCTATCAATTATTGCTTCAATTTCAGAGCCTGTTATTGGTCTATTCAGGGATGAAACTTCTTCCTTGTTTAGTCTTGGGAGGGTGTATGTGTCCAGGATTTATCCACTTCTTCTGGATTTTCTAGTTTATTTGCATAGAGGTGTTTATAGTATTCTCTGATCGTAGTTTGTATTTCTGTGGGATCAGTGGTTATATCCCCTTTATCATTTTTTATTGCGTCTATTGAATTCTTCTCTCTTTTCTTCTTTATTAGTCTTGCTAGTGGTCTATCAATTTTGTTGATGTTTTCAAAAAACCAGCTCCTCGATTCATTGATTTTTTGAAGGGTTTTTTGTGTCTCTATCTCCTTCAGTTCTGCTCTGATCTTAGTTATTTCTTGCCTTCTGCTAGCTTTCGAATATGTTTGCTCTTTCTTCTCTAGTTCTTTCCATTGTGGTGGAAAGAGAAGATACTACAAGTCCTTTAGTCTTTCCTCCAAATCCCCCGAGACCCGGGGCATTTTGAAATAGAGAACATTTTTGTGTATTAGAACGGTAAAAAAGTTGGATTAATAAAGACAGTAAGTTTCCTCATGGCAGTTCAGATAAAATTTTGCTGCCCAATTAGTCCATTCAGCTCATATAGTACCACAGAAATATGTCTTTTCTGTGTAGAACTTTTTGGAGTTTGGAATTACGAATAACCTCATAAGGTATGGTAGACATGTATTATCCTAATAATAATGAATGTAAGCATCATGAATAGAAAAATATGAGCTCTCTGCTTGGCTCATTGAGATCATGACTCTGATTAGTGCATTGAGGAGCATTTTGTGGACAGGCTGGAGTCAGCATTACCATTGTGAGTCTGTTTACCCATAATAGCTCCTATTTTTGAGCAATATCTGGGCATCTATGCTGGGCACTATGCAAGGTGGCTCACCTTACAGGTTGCACAAGTAATTCAGACTTATTTCAAGTTATCTACCTAGTGAAGTGTTACCAATATAGGCCTCAGGTGAAGCTTTTCTCTAAGACCTGTTTTTTTTTTTCCTTACCCTTAAGTGATTGATGCCATGAAATCATTCTTGGACAAAAAGCTCTACTCCTTGCAGCAGGCAGCATAGCAGGGTGAAGGAAGCATCTGAGTGGTCATACCCGACTTGTCACTTATTAGGAGACTCTTGGGCAAGTCATTTCATCTCTCTAGGCATCAGCTTCCCTACCTTTAAAATGGGGGTGGTAATCCCTTCCGAGCCCACCTGACAAGAGAGCTGTGGGGATTTTTATAGATAATAAATAAACGTGAGGGCACCTTGTAATCTCTGAGGCACCACTTCAACGTAAGGTGGAAAAATTATAAGCGCAAGGACAAGCCTCGTGTATGAATTTGCTGAGGCAAATGGCCAAAATGGAGTGAGAAGGATATCTCAAAAAGCAAAGGATCTGGGTGTGGGGACAGGGTGAAGGGAAGATAGATGTCACCAGGGCAAAGCCAGTCACTCATACCATCTGACCTTTTCAGCCTTCTCAATTACCTCTGAGGTCCTTCTCATATCCCTGAAAGTCTCTTAATTGTCCCCTTTCTCTTCTAATCCCCGTGCTTCAAATGTTGCATGGATTTTTTGAACTGCCTCAATAGCTGCCTTTTGTAGTCTGCTTTGTAGCTTCTTACAACATCACCTTCATCTTCCTCTCTCTCTCTCCCTCCTTCCCTCCCTTTTTTGCCCATCCCCCTTTGCTTCCTCCCCACATGTATCTATGTATTCCTGGGTCTTGGTGGGTACTCACTAAATATTGGATGGGTGCATTCTTAGGGCACTTTAAACCTTAGGGGAGGCAAACATTCATGTAGCTAAGTATGTCTACCACCCATATATGCTCCCCTTGAATTCTCAACTAGGTTCTCTAGAACCCACTATATATGAGCCCCCATTTCCTTTTCCTGGCATTCAAGGGCTCATCTAAATCAGCCAAACTTATAACTAGAGGCTCCCCACTAAGCACCAGCTATTCTTGGCAGCCTGGTCCCTGGTCACTCCTTTGGAGGCTTCTACTCATTCCCACCCCTAGACGTCTATATTAGCTCAAGTTGTTTCCCCATCTGAAACACTCTGCCTCCTCTGCTTCACTTATTGTTAAGAATCCTTTAGCACTTACCTCCTGCAAAAAAACCTTCACTGACACCTGCAGTTTATACAGATCTTGTCTGTATATTACTTGTCTCTGCTGACCTTCTGTAGCACTTTACCCTCTGTACCACTAATTCCCTACTTAATCTTTCTCTGCTTCTTGTGATATACATATATGTATTGCTAGTATGAATTGTTTGCTTTGTGTCAGACACTGTACTTAATATTTTACAACAATAACATAACTTAATCCCTACCATTCAGTGTTATCTATTTGCCCATTTTATAAGGTTCAGAAGGGTTGAGTAACTTTCCCAAGGACACATGTTTTGTAGGTGGTGAAACTGAGGTTTAAACTCAGTTATTGTATGAATTCAGCACTGTATAACTACCACATATGTGGGTAATAATCTCTGCCCTAAAAGTGCTTGCACTCTAGATGGGAAGATAAGACTTGGACATCAACTCTTATTTCCCTGTTATAGACTGTATTAGTCAGGGTTCTCTTAGAGGGACAGAACTAGTAGGAGATATATATACACACACACGCACACACACACACATACATACATACATATATATATAGAGAGAGAGAGAGAGAGAGAGAGAGATTGGAGTTTAAGTATTAACTTACATGATCACAAGATCTCACAATAGGCCATCTGCAAGCTGAGGAGCAAGGAGAGTCAGTCCGAGTCCCAAAACTGAAGGACTTGGAGTCAGATGTTTGGGGGCAGGAAGCATCCAGCATGGAAGAAAGAGGGAAGCTAGGCGCCTCTCTCCTTTTCATGTTTTTCTGCCTGCTTTATATTCACTGGCAGCTGATTAGATTGTGCATACCAGATTAAGGGTGGAACTGCCTTCCCCAGCCCACTGACTTAAATGTTAATCTCTTTTGGCAACACCCTCACAGACACACCCAGGATCAATACTTTGTATCCTTCAATTCAATCAAGTTGACATGCAGTATTAACCATCACATGGACTGAATGTGTTTCTGACAAATTCATACATTTCATGCATTGAGGTCCTAACCTCTAACGTGAAGGTGTTAGGAGGTGGGGCCTTTGGGAGGTAATTAGGCTTAAATGAGTTCATGAGGGGTGAGCCCCAGTGATGGGATTAGTGTTCTTATAAGAAGAGAAACCAGAGCTTCCTCTCTTCACAACATGAGGATGCAGAAATAAGGTGGCCATCTGAACCAGGAAGGGAGCCCTCACCAGAAGCTGAACATGCTGACACCCTGACTTTGGATATTCAGCCTCCAGAACTGTGAGGAACAATTTTTTTTTTTTCTTTTTTTTTGAGTCAGAGTCCCACTCTGTTGCCCAGGCTGGAGTGCAGTGGCGGAATCTTGGCTCACTGCAAGCTCCGCCTCCCGAGTTCACGCCATTCTCCTGCCTCAGCCTCTGGAGTAGCTGGGACTACAGGTGCCCGCCACCACGCCCAGCTAATTTTTTTTGTATTTTTAGTAGAGACGGGGTTTCACCGTGTTAGCCACGATGGTCTCGATCTCCTGACCTCGTGATCTACTCACCTCGGCCTCCCAAAGTGCTGGGATTACAGGCGTGAGCCACTGCTCCTGGCCACAAATGTTTTTTTTAAGCCACTCAGTCTATGGTGTTTTATTATAGCAGCTCCAGCTAAGACATACCTCTCCATTTTGTATCAAGTTGCACACATTAACAGAAATGACAACAGCAATAATACCAATCACAGAAACATACATTCATTGAACGATCTCTCCTTAGGACTTTAGAATGGACCTAGGAAGTTGTTTTATGCTCAGTATTTGTGAGTTGATCCCAAAGCCCAGTTGATTGGTTAATAAGTGAGAGGCTACTGAACCTTAGTAAAGGCTAGCATAGTGTATCTTAGTTTGGCACATGGTAAGGGTACTGAAAGCGTTCCTGGAATGGTGTATTTCAACATCAGACTAAGTAAGTAAGCAAAAAGAATGCTAAAACTTCTTCAAGTGGCTTAAGCTCTCCGTACTTTAATTATCAGTAAAATGAGAATAATAATAGTACCTTCCTCATAAGGTTATTATGGGGAATAAATGAATTAATGTATGTACAATACTCAATACCTGGCAAAGAGAAAGACCTATTTTTTTTTGTCTTTGGTATCATTGCTGTTGCCATTGCTGTTAGTGTGTGCAACTTGGTACAGAATGGAGAGGGTTAGTGTTAATAATGACACCAATGATTCGTATATCTCAAGGAAAGAGAAGCACTATCACTATCTTATATGTAATTTGGCACTGTACTTGCCACATAACAGGTACTACAAAAATATTTGTAGAATGAAAAAGTCATGGAATGATGTCAAACCCTCACAGTGCTCAAGTATCTACATAGAAAAAGTTCAGGCCAGGCGTGGTGGCTCACACCTGTAATCCTAGCACTTTGGGAGGCTGAGGCAGGTGGATCACCTGAGGTCAGGAGTTTGAGACCAGCCTCGCCAACATGGTGAAACCATATCTCTACCAAAAATACAAAAATTAGCTGAGTGTGGTGGCAGGTGCCTGTAATCCCAGCTACTTGGGAGGCTGAGGCAGGAGAATCGCTTGAACCCGGGAGGTGGAGGTTGCAGTGAGCTGAGACTGTACCACTGAACTCCAGCCTGGGCGATAGAGTAAGACTCCATCTCAAAAAAAAAAAAAAAAAGTTCAAAAGGGAGAGGTTGGGTAACATATTCCTCTCATGTTAAAATGAATGGGTTTCCGATATACACGAACATGTAGCCTCTCTCCATTCTGAGCTCCCAAAGCCCAATTTCTGGCTCAGTAGTGCTCATTGCCTCCTTTGCATGGCAGACTTTTCTCTGTTCTAGCCTTGATATACAGTTCTAAACAAGGATGCCACTGTAATAACTCTTTGCTCTGGCATATGAATGAGAATGATTTTTCATGGAGCTCTCTCCATGCCTGCTGCTTACAGTTATTTGTCATTTCTTTTATGGGCAATTTCAAGAGAGCCAGGCTATGGGATGGGTTGTGAAAGCCACCTGTGTTGTTTTCTCTAAGACACCAGGGAGATTTGATGGGTTTTCATTTTCTAAGATTCTAAGGAGATGTTTTTATCTCGGACAGACTGCCTGTTGTTACCCTTGGGGTTTGTCATGGTGACACCAAATCAAAGGATTTTATTTGCTTGAAAGGAAAAACAATCAAATATTCTTGCTGGGAGGTCTTTTTAGTACATCTGGTCCAAATTCCCATCTAAGGATAGGGACCATGTTTGCCTTATTTCCTTTTCTATCTCTAGTGCACATCACTGTGCTTGGCATAGAGTTGATATGCAACAGACATGTGTTGATTACATAAATATTTTGCAGAGGGAAGAAATGCTTTGTGTTATTAGCCTATTTGGATTTGGCCATTCTCTTCTGTAGTTCAGCAAAGAAGGCCTTTTCTCTCCCCCTACACCCCAACCCTGGATTATCCCGCTCTCTTCTGCACCAACAGACATACTTTGTATCCACCATTAGAGCACTCACGATACTGTGATATTTGTTTTCGCCTGTCTTTCTGTTCCCACTCCTATTCCTTGAGCTCTGTGTCTGACAGTGCTGAGCACATGGACATGGTTGGTGCTCAAAAAATATTAGTTGGATGAATGATTCTAATGCCCATGGAAGACAGCAAAAATAATCACAGTGTCATGCATCATATTTATATTGCACTAAGGACTTCTTGTGGACAAAGATATCAGAAGAATGATGGCATTCATGAGATGCTGCTAACAGAATGGTTGACGATAGAGTTTCTTCATTTGGAACGTAGGCATGATAATAATACTGAATTGCAGGAAGGTCGTAGAGATTCAGCAGGAAGATCTTTTAAAGGGTGCTGCTGACTCATGACTTTTATGGTAGCAGGTGGAGTTTTTTTTTTCTTTTTCTTGGTCCTATGAGCAGGTAGAAGGAAGAAGAAGAAGGAAAAATGGCAGTGACTTGGGAAGCAAGCAAAGATAACACCTCTTCTCTCTCCTCACCTCCATCCCCTCCCCACCACCCTTGATAAGCCAAAAGGAGTGCTGAATGTCAGCTGCCAACCTAGGGAGCCTGAGAATCACCATCACAGATAAAGACCTGGTGAGCATGGGTCTTAGAGGACCCAACAGTAGAGCACTAAGCCAGGTTCCATGCTAAGCTGTAGATATAGGTGGCTGGGGGCTCAAATCCTAGAAGTAGAAGAGATAGTGAGAGTCCAAGGACAAGAAAGTTAGTCTCTTGGGATCATAATCAAACAGATGGGTGCTCACAAAGACTGAGGTGGCGTTCTGGCTTTCTCAATTTCAGTATCTGAGAATATTTTATAGTGCATTTTTCCTGATAAATAATAGGAGTTGCAAAGTGACATTCCCAAGAGCATTGGAATGGAATGATACAACTCAATGGTGTATCATTATTGATGTAGGTTAGCAAATGGCCAAGGTTAACAAATGTAGATCAGTAAATGGCCAAGGCACAAAAAATAGAGTGGTGAGCAAGGTAGACATGGGCCCTGCCCTGACAGTCTTTATAGTCTAGTAGGAAGAATGAAACAACCATACAAATGTAACATAATTTAAGTTCCATGCAGGAGATATGGGAAAAACTATAATGGCAGGAGAAGCTCTGAGGAGAGAAAGGGCCTTTTGAGCTGAGAACTGATGGATGAATAGGTATTAAACTAGAAGGGAGAAGAAGGAGGAGAGAAATCATGAGAGACATTCTATTAGGCAGAGGAAGCCAACATAAAAAGGCAGTCACATTTAAGTGGGATAAATGCTAGGGAGGGAAAAGAGAGGTTACTACAGGAGCCACTGCTCAGTCTTTAAATAACCTTGACAGGGAGGCAGGGTAACTGTCATCGTCCCCTTGAATGCATAAGTTGGGACTCAGACATATTGATTTATTTAATTTATGTAATGAGTCATTGTCAAGCCCCTACTAGTTTCCAATCACTGTGCTGGGGCTGAATGAACACATTTATATATTGTCTCTCCCCTCTAGGAGCTTTCATTCTGGTGGGGAAGTAGCGGGAGTTTATCTGTGTCACAATGCTGGTAAGTGGTAGGGCCAAAACTTGAAGTCTTTTGACTTCAAGTCCAGTGCTCTTTTGATCGTGTCACATTGCAGCTCAACAAGGAAGAGGCCTGGTTAGTTACATCCATGATGACTTGGCCGGATGAGGTAGCTTAGCTTTTGTTCTAATAGCTGATAGGGGTTTCCATAATGCTCACTTAGCACGGTGGGAACTTGATTCTATTAAAGTAAAATTGAAACAAAAACAGAATTTGGGTATAGCTCATCTGTGTGACAATCATAGCTAGCCCTTCTGGAGTTTGCAGTGAGCTAGACATTGTGCACATTTCATGTATTTATTTAATCCTAATAACAATCCTATAAGTGAGGTAAATACTTGTAATGCTTTGCCCACTTTCCGAATGAGAATGCTGAGACTCAGGGAGATAATTATGCAGCATTATTAAGCTTGCTCAGTTAGTAATTTAGGGTTATAGGATGCAAACCCATTCAACTGATGCCGCAACCCATGATCTTAACCACCATGCAACATTGGTTCTACTTACCAGACTAGAACAAAGTAGATGATACTAGCCCAGAGACAAAGGAGCAGTCTGGGATAAAGGCCAAAGTTTCCTCTTCCTGGCAGGACTACAAAAGCACAGGACTGGACTTAAAAGTGACTATTGAATCCAAGTTTCCTACCATCGTATCCATAGTACTTTGTGGTCATAATTTACAAGGACTTTATATCTGCCTAGTGTGGTGGAGTTTTTTTTTTTTCCAAGTAATTAAAACTATGAAACACAACGCTTATACTTGCTGCATTTTAGAGGCCTACTGAGAGGCCAGATTTACCTTAAACCATGTGTATTATTGTATACAGAGTACTTTCACATCCATGATCTCATGAGATGCTCACAGCAACCCTGAGGAGGGTTATTCACATTTTATAGTTGAGAAAACAAGGCTGAGAAAGCCCAAGGTCATGAAACTACTAAGGTTTTGGAGCCATTGCTGTGCACCTTTACTATGGGAAATGGGTGAAATCTGCCAGAGCTTGCAATTCTGTTTTTGTGTCCCAATTGAAATGAATCAGTTAGTAAAACATTTGGCTTTTCAAAATACTAGGATTTCTTTTTCATTCTAGATTCAAAAGACTCACTCTGTAAGTATTGACTTTGTTCATAAAACACTGTATTATAAATAGGAATATAAAAGGAGCATGCATTATTTTCTAGGTTTCAAAATAAATAGTATATAATGGATATCTTTAGTTAATAAAAGCTACTTGGATTTCTGTTCAGATGCAGCTCATTGGGGTGGGGGTAGGGGCTTGGATCTTTTTTAGAAAGTACAACGCACCTTCATTCCATTTGAATGTCATTTTTGCACTTGGTAAGTGAAAGTACATTCTTTCTTATAGTGCCTTGTCCCTCATGACTGGAAGAATTGGTAGCTTTAAATATTTTCATTCTCAAAACAAACATGACTCATAACCCATGTGGAAGCAATGACTGTAGTTGATTTGGTGAACATTTGAAAATATGAAGTGGGAATAAACAATACCATTACTGTAGTTGTTTTTTTAAAGTGAAACGAATGCACTGGAAGTGGTGTAGATGAAGTACAGGGAAATATATGAACATTGGAATTACATTCCAGTTAGCTCAAGCTTAGAGTAGAAGAAATTAAAATTAAGGAAATATTTATTCATTTATTTAACAAATATTTAATGAACAAGGCATTGTTCTAGACACTGGAGATACATCAGTGAAGAATAATAATAAAGATGAAAATTCATGCCCTGTTGGAGTTAACATTCAAGAGGGGAAGTAATGGGTGGCAGTATTGGGGGTGGGTTAGAGAAGCCCTCATGGAGAAGATGACATCTGAATAATGAACTAAAGGAGTTAAGGGAGGATGTAACGCAGATATATGCTCACAGAGAGCTCCAAGCAGAGACCTTACAATGATGATATACTCCGATGTGGCTGAAGTAGAGTGAGCAAGACAGAGAATAATGGGAGATGAAGTCAAAGAAGTGGCCAGGAGCTGGCTGACCCATGGAAAGAAGTTTACAAAGTAACTGGTGATATTCAACTGTGTAGTGGACACTGTCGATCCCCTTTACCAGGCAGAGGTACCTATCCCTTAGCTACTTGGAGCATTGTTTGCTAAAGCTTATAGTCACCCCCTTCTCTATAGCAGGAGCACTGGGGGCAGCCCACAGCCAATGACTGGCTCAACCCCTTGGCCTCAAGGTGAGACCAATCCTATGGTTCCATTCATGGTCCTGAGCTTCTCCTGGGGTCAGTTAGAGCTAGACTCCAGGTGAGACCACAGCCTTGCTTTTTTAGTTCCTTCATTTCCCCTTCCTTCTTAATCCCATTCTACCCCAAATAATCCATCTCAGGATCTGCTTCTACTTAAGGAACCTGACCTAAAACAACAAACTTTCAACAACGTAATTTTAGAAGCTAATATGCTCTATTTTTCTCTGCAAATGTCAACTTTGAGTTATATTTTATTAAACTAGGCACGCTGGTGGTAAGGCAGATCATTCTTGCTAGTCTAAAGGAGCCAGGAAAGATATTTTCGAACTAGATGGCTAATGGTGCCATTGTCGACATCTGTGAATGTCTAATTCTGTCACTCAGTAAAGGGGAGTATTTTAACTAGGATCTCAATGGCATGGTGTTGCAGCGATTGATTCATTTTTACATTGATAAGTGAATCCACAGGAAGATCCCATTAGATGCCTCATTTTAGTTATTTGAAATCCTAGTCAATAAATACCGACTTCCTTCCTGTCCTCTTGCAATTGTGTGTGTGAATGTAGTATTTGTCCTTTTCTGAGATACCCTAGTGCTTTACATCACTTTGTCTTTACGTCATTTAATTGATGATATTTCTCTGTAATAGCCAACCAGGAGCCAAGACAATAAAAAGATATTCCTTGTATCAACTTTAAGAAGGGGAAATAAGCTGTGGCTGGAAAATCTGAACTAATCTCAATAATACCAAGTAACAAATTTGACTTTTCTCCACTTCTCACTAGTTTGGGCAAATGGACTTTGTTATTGGGGACAAGGTTTAGAGAACAAATGCTTTGGGTAACAAGTGTCTGCTTATAAATATGAACTTTAGCAAGCAGTGTGAGAAAATTCCAACAGGAGGCCCTCTCCCTTGCATGGGCTGTGAATGAACAAATCCAAGATTGGGAAAAGCTGCTCCAATTCTTTGAGGTTCTCCACTACCCACCTTTGGCATATGATTTGACCATGTTCCTGAGGACATTTGATTCTCCCTTTCACAAAACCACTTCTAAGGTATAAGACCAGTGAAACTCATATTGTATAATATACTCCTTTTGTCTGGCTCTCTATTTCTCCAACACCTGTAGTAGTCCAAACGGTGTGAATTGCCCTGTCTCTCGCCTTAATTAATACTATCCTGTGAATTAGGAAATGGAGACACAATTTTTTCCAGTTTGCAGATGAAGAAATAAAGACTCAGAGATTTAAGTGACTTACCCAAGATGACAAAGCTAGCAAGTGGCTAAGTCAGAAATAGACCCCACGTCTTCTAACTGCTATACCCTTCTGGAGAAAGTGTTAGGGAAAGATAACGACTTATTTTTTAGCATTTTGCTTGTTAATATGATCATTTTACTTCTTCTTTGTGTGGGGATGCCGATGAATTTCCATTTATTCAAGCCAAATCTTTGTTTTCTCCAAGTAATTTGCTGAGGTAGTGCTCTTCTCATTAAAGCCCCCCTGAAGATTGGCTGTGATTCCCACAGAGTGGTTCTGTGAGCTCTGATATTCTGGATTGTGGCTGTATTATTCCTGGATCTCATTTTACATTGCTTTTCATCAGTTGTAAGACACCTATTTCTTTGTCTATGTCTGTCATCTGCTAGCATATTTGCCATCTTCTTTTTATTGTCTTGGCTCCTGGTTGACTATTATTGAGACATATCATCAATTAATCCTATACTCCATTGTATGAGATTTGCAGTAACCATGACTGTATACCTCCGCTTCATGGTGGCATGCCTTCCATCCCCTTAAAGTGATTGATCTTCCCTCCATTAGCCTGTGCTTGCTCTTCTAAATGCAAACTTGGTATCCCAGTTTGGACATGAGCTCAGCTTATGACCTGAAGAAAAGCTTTCTTTTATGAGGTAGGATCATATGTACTCCTCTCTGGTCCTCTGCCCAATATATAATTCCCATATGTTGGCTGAAGATGCTGCTGGATACAATTCTGGCTGACAGAGATGAAGTTGGGCTTTACCTCCAAATCAGGCGATTACTTCTGCAATCTCTGGAATAGAGATTCACACTAGGCAGATTCACGCTAGGCTGAATTTATTTGTTTGGTGCATGGAAAAGTTGCAGTGAAATGAGTGCTGACACTGCAGCAGAAAACTCCTTTGTTGAAGCTGATGCAAGCCTTGGACAGCTGATGCCAAAGATGACAACATGTTAATTTGCTTGATCCATGTGTCTGTGCTTCTTCTTTACATCATATCGACTTCTGTGCCTGACAGTATTCCATAGGCCAGTGGTGGCTGCCACTATCCTAGAGGCAGAGAGAATAGACACATTTTGGGAGGCAGGTTTCTCTCTTTTCTCCTAGCCTCAAAGCCTGTGATCTAGGGCAGAGGTTTTCAAACCTCCGGGATGAAGAGGGAGGCTTGAGGGAGGGAAGGGGAAGGAGGAAATCTAGCAGGGATTCCTCTTTAACCCTTCCTCAAACAAGTTTATGTATTGAGTTTCCATGCAAGAGTTTGTTTGAACAAAGGGTTCAGCTGTTGAAGAAAGTTTGGGAATCACTGGTCTACTGCACTAAACAGATAACTTCTGTACTGAAACCAGCCCAACTGAGTCCTACAAAATGAGAGCTGAGGCTAACAGCTAGTTTACCCTGGATGGCTTGAGTTTCCTGAGGTGTAAAATGAAACCATGCTTCCCTTGATGTAACAGCTTACTTAGTGGGGAGCTAAAGGTTTTGTTGGTTATCCTGAAGAATTCTGGGCTCCTTTAAGGATAAATGATAGAAGAAAGTTAATTATTTTGAGAAAGTTATTTGATTCCAACCTGATGATGCCAAACTTCTTCTCATAAAATGACTATTAAATAGAATCACACTGTACATCAACTAGACCTAACAGGCATATATAGAACACTCCATCTAACAACAGCAGAATAAACATTTTTTCTCAAGTGCACATGGAAAGTTATCTAGGATAGACCATATGTTAGGTTACAAAATAAGTCTCATAAGTTTAAAAAAGATCTAAGTCATCTAAAGTATCTTCTCCAACCACAATAGAATGAAACTAGAAATCAATAATAGAAGGAAACCTGGAAAATTCAGGAATTTTGAACAACCAATAGCCAAAACAGAAATCACAATAGAAATTAGAAAATACATTGAGATTAATGAAAACACAGAGCAACATACCAAAACTTATGGGATATAGCAAAGGGACTACTCAGAGTGAAATTAAAACTGTAAATACCTAAATTAAGAAAGAAGAAAGATATCAAATCAATAACCTAACTTTACACCTTGAGAAACTATAGAAAGAAGAACTGACTAGACCCAAAGCAAGCAGGGAAGGAAATAATAAAGATTAGAGCAGAGATTTTTAAAATAGAGAATAGAGAAAAACAATATGGAGAATCAATGAAATCAGAAGTTGGTTGTTTGAAAAGATCAGAACAATTGAGAAAACTTTGTTTAGATTGACAAAGAACAGAGAAGATACAAATAACAAAAATGAGAATGTAAGTGGAGACATTACTACCAACCTTACAGAAATATAAATATAAAGAGGATAATATGAACAACTATATGCAAACAAATCAGATAACCTAGACAAAATGTTCAAACTCTTAGAAACACACAATCTGCCAAGACTGAATGATGAAGAAACAGAATATCTAAATAGACTGACAACAAGTAAGGAGATGGAATCCGTAATTTGAAACTACCCAATAAAAAGTCCAGGACGAGATGACTCTGCTAGTGAATTCTACCAAACATTTAAAGAAGAATTAACAATGATCCTGCTCAAACACTTCCATAACATAGAAGAGAAGGGAACACTTCCTAATTCATTCACTGAGGCCAGGATTACCCTGCTACAAAATTGGAAAGGAAGAATAAAACTGTTTTTTTGTATGTGACATAATACTATGTACAGAAAATCCCAAGGAATCCACAAGAAAGCTACTAGAGATAATAAACAAATAGAGCAAAATTGCAGGGTGCAAAAACAACATGTAAATTTGGTTGTGTCTCTATACACCAGTAATGAAAAATCTGAAAAGGAAATTAAGACAACAGTTCCATTTATTATAACATCTAAAAGAATAACGAACCTAGGAATAAATTTAACAAAGGAGGTAAAAGACTTATACACACTAAAAACTATAAAAAATTGCTGAAAGAAATTAATAACCTAAATTAGTGGAAAGGCATCCTGTGTTCGTGAATAGAAAGACTTAATAATGTTAAGATGTCAGTACTACTTAAAGTGATCTACAGATTCAATGCAATCCCTATCAAAATTCCAATAGCATTTTTTACAGAAATGTAAAAGCTGATCCTCAAAATCATATGGAATTACAAGGGCCTCCTATATAGACCCCTATCATGAAAAAGAAGAACAAAGTTGGAGGACTCACACTAACAGATTTCAAAATTTTCTATAAAGTACAGTAAGCAAAACAGTATGATACTGGCATAAGGATATACATATAGACTAATAGCATAGAATTGAGGTTTCAAAAATAATCGTATACATCTGAGATAAATTGATTTTTGAAAGAGTGCTAACTCAATTCAATGGAGAAACAGTTTCTTTAACAGGTGCTGCTGAGTCGACTGGATTTCCACATGCAAGTTGAACCCATATCTCACACCATATGCGAAAATAAACTCATGCAGTGTTTGGTTTTCTGTTCTTGTGTTAGTTTGCTGAGAATGATGGTTTCCAGCTTCATCCATGTCCCTGCAAAGGACATGAACTCATCCTTGTTTATGGCTGTATAGTATTCCATGGTGTATATGTGCCATATTTTCTTTATCCAGTCTATCATTGGTGGGCATTTGGGTTGGTTCCAAGTCTTTGCTATTGTAAATAGTGCCACAGTAAACATACGTGTGCATGTGTCTTTATAGTAGAATGATTTACAATCCTTTGGGTATATACCCAGTAATGGGATTGCTGGGTCAAATGGTATTTCTGGTTCTAGATCCTTGAGGAATTGCCACATTGTCTTCCACAATGGTTGAACTAGTTTACACTCCCATCAACAGTGTAAAAGCGTTCCTATTTCTCTACATCCTCTCCAGCATCTGTTGTTTCCTGACTTTTTAATGATCGCCATTCTAACTGGCGTGAGATGGTATCTCATTGTGGTTTTGATTTGCATTTCTCTAATGACCAGTGATGATGAGCTTTTTTTCATATGTTTGTTGGTCACATAAATGTCTTCTTTTGAGAAGTGTCTGTTCATATCCTTCCCCCACTTTTTGATGGGGTTGTTTGTTTTTCTCTTGTAAATTTGTTTAAGTTATTTGTACATTCTGGATATTAACCCTTTGTCAGATGGATAGACTGCAAAAATGTTTTCCCATTCCGTAGGTTGCCTGTTCACTCTGATGATAGTTTCTTTTGCTGTGCAGAAGCTCTTTAGTTTAATTAGATCTCATTTGTCAATTTTGGCTTTGCTCATTTGTCAATTTGGCATTGCTTTTGGTGTTTCAGTCACGAAGTCTTTGCCCATGCCTATGTGCTGAATGGCATTGACTAGGTAGTGGGAGTTGAACAATGAGAACACATGGACACAGGGAGGGGAACATCACACACTGGGGCCTGTCAGGGGGTGGGGGGCTAGGGGAGGGATAGCATTAGGAGAAATGCCTAATGTAGATGACGGGTTGATGGGTGCAGCAAACCACCATGGCACGTGTATACCTATGTAACAAACCTGCACGTTCTGCACATGTACCCCAGAACTTAATAAAAAAAATTAACGTTGACCAATATCGAAATATAAGATCTAAAACCATAAAACTCTTAGAAAACATAAGGGTAACTCTTCATGAATTTGGATTTGGCAGTGGGTTCTTAGATATTACAGCAAAAGCATGAGCAACGGAAGTAAAATTGGATTATATCAAAATTAAAAATCGTGTATCAAAGAACATTATTGAGAAAGTGAAAAAGACAATTTACACAATGGATGAAAATATTTGTGAGTTGTTTATCTGATAAAGACTTAATATATAGAATATAGAAAGAACTCCTAACAGTCAACAACAAAAAGACAAAAGAAAATTGAATGGACAAAGGACTTAAATAGATATTTCTCCAATGAAGATATACGAATGTCCAATAAGAACATGAAAATATACTCAATATCATTAATCATTAGGGTAAAGCAAATAAAAAACAAAATGAGATACCACTTCACACTCATTAGCGTGTATACTTTTTTAAAGGAAAATAAGTGAAGATGAGGATGTGGAGAAACTGGAACCCTTATGTGGTGTTGGTGGAAATGTAAAATGGTACAGTGACTGTGGACAATAGTTTGGCAGTTCTTCAAACTGCTAAATAGAGACTCATCATCTGATTCAGCAGTTCCATTCCCAGGTGTATATACACAAAATAATTTAAAACAAGGACTCAAACAGATATATGTATGCCAAAGTTCACTGTAGCGTTACTCACGATTAGCCCAAAGGGGGAAACAACATGAGAATCCATCAATAGATGAAAAGATAAACAAAAATGTGGTTTATATATGCACAATGGAATATTATTCAACCATAAAAAGGAATTAAGTTCTGATACATGCTACAACATGAATAAAGCTTGAAGACATTATGCTAAGTAAAAGAAGCTAGTTACCAAAGGATAAATACTATGTGATTCCACTTAGGCAAATTCGTAGAGATAAAAAGTAGATTTTATGCTACTAGGGGCTGGGGGAAGAGAAGGATAGAAAGTTGTTGTTTAATGGTTACAGAATTTGTTTGTGGTGATGAAAAGATTTTCGAAACAGTGGTGATGGCTTCATTGCATGGTGATTATAATCTATGCCACTGAATTGTACACTTAAAAACTATTTAAATGGCTGGTTTCACGCTGTATGTATTTTACCACAATAAAAAATTCCCATTAAAAATAAAGTTATTCAAAAGCGGTTTCGTCATTTAAAATGAAGCAAAAGTGTTTTCACATCTTTTTCTCTAAAAGAGAAAATAAAGATGATCACAAATGTGTCCCTTCTATGAATAAAAGTGAAATGTTCATTAAAAGGAGGCTTTTTTTCTTTTTTTTCTTTATTTCTTCTTAAAAAAAAAAAAAAACGGAATACATGTGCAGAACATGCAGTTTGTTACATAGGTATACGTGTGCCATGGTGGTTTGCTGCACCTACTGACTTGTCCTCTAAGTTCCCGCCCCTCGCCCCCCCCAACCCACCAACAGGCCCCGGTGTGTGTTGTTCCCCACCCTGTGTCCATGTGTTCTCATTGTTCAACTCCCAGTTATAAGTGAGAACATGCGGTGCTTGGTTTTCTGTTAAAAGGAGGCTTTTATATTCCATATTTAAAATGATTTTTTGATGGAAGAAATAGTACCAACACCTTATTTGCTTTACTTAGATTCTATTAAGAAATTTTTCTTTTGTTGTAATCTTTCTGAGGTAACTAAGTATTGAGATAATTGTTTATCTTTATCATGGTAATCTTTATAGAACACATAGAGAGATCCATCTTAAATATTCTGGTCCATCACTATAGTTTTTTTCTTCAAGCTTAACACTCAAAGTCTCAAAATGACAGCATATTTGGGGCTAGTAAACTCTCTGCCAGTGAATGCTTAGAGGACATAGCATAGGTGGCTCAGTATCTCACAAGGCCTATGGCTGTGCTCTTTTCTGGAGGTCAGCATCCTCTTCTAAGCTCATGTGATTGTTGGCAGACTTCAGTTGTTTGTGGCAATAGGACCAACATCCCCATTTATTGCTGGCTGTCACACAGGGCCTATTCCGAGCTCCTAGAGACTTCCCAAAGTCCCTTGCCATGTGGCCCCCTCCTAGGCCTGCTCACATGGCAGCTTACCTTTTTAAGGCCTGAAGGTAAATCTCTCTTTTAATGCTTTCACTTGATTAAGTCAGGCCCACCCAGATTAATGTGCCTTTTGATCAACTCAAAATCAACTGATCAGGGGCATGAATTACATCTTAAAAATCACTTTACCTTTACTATATTCTATTGGATAAAAGCATATCAGAGGTTCTGCCTACATTTTAAGGTGAGAGCATTATACAAGGGTGTAACCCATTGAGCATCATTCTAGGGTGTGTCCACCACAATGTGGAACTATCACCCTGCATTGGTGAGAGATGGAAAGAAGAGAACTGATTTTTACAGTGATAAACCAAAGCAGCCATGTCAAACTTGGTAAAAGAAATGGGCAAGTGGTCCCTTTATGTGTTTCAGCTTCCCATAGTGTGCGTTTGCTTCAATCAGGGTTCTCCAGAGAAACAGAACCAATAAAGTGTGTGTGTGTGTGTATGTGTGTGTACATGTGTATGTATGTGTATGTGTGTGTATGTGTGTGTATATGTGTGTACAAGCCGATAGGGAGATAATAATAAATCAGCCTTTCATGGTTATGCAGGTATGCAAGTCCCAAGATCTGCAGGGTTAGTCAACAAGCTAGAGATGCAGAAAAGCTGATTGTATATATCTAATCCAAGTCCAAACGCCTGAGAACCAGGAGAGCTGATGATGTAATTCTAGTCCACTGGCTGGCAGTGCTGAGACACAGGAAGTGCCAATGTTTCAGCTCAAGTTTGAAGGCAAGAGAAAAGCTGATGACTCAGTTCAAAGGCCACCAGGCAGGAAGAATTATTTCTTACTTAGGAGAGGATCAGTCCTCTTGTTCTATTCAGGCCTTCAACTGATTGGATGAGGCCCACTCACATTATGGAGAGTAATCTGCTTTACTCAGTCTACCTATTAAAAAAAAAAACACTCGTAGGCATACCTAGAATAATGTTTGACCAACTATCCGGGCACCACATGGCCCAGTCAAGTTAATGCATAAAATTAGCCATCACATTGTCCTTCAGTAATCGCATGTCATTTCCCCTAACAAGTGACACTAATTCAGTTATTATGACAAATGGTCTCAACCAGTTTCTGCTATTCCAATAAACCAGTCAAGGATGAGTGGCCTCCATCAGGCTGTTTCCTGCATCTGTTGCTGGAGTACATTACAAGTGTGGTTACAAGGTTTTAAGCTGTGTGTCTCCAGTGAACTGCTGGGAGAAGAGAAGCAAGCTGCACTTTCTTTCTTTTCTTTTCTTTTTTTTTTTTTGAGACAGAGTCTCGCTCTGTCACCCAGGCTGGAGTGCAGTGGTGCAATCTTGGCTCACTGCAACCTTCACCTCCCGGGTTCAAGTGATTCTCCTGCCTCAGCCTCCTGAGTAGCTGGGATTACAGGCGCGTGCCACCATACCCAGCTAATTTTTAGTAGAGACGGGGTTTCACCATGTTGGTCAGGCTGGTCTCAAACTCCTGACCTCATGATCCACCCGCCTCAGCCTCCCAAAGTGCTGGGATTACAGGCGTGAGCCATCTCGCCCAGTCACAAGCTGCACTTTCTCAGGAGCAGAGAGGCTAATATGAAGCTAAATACAGAGAGAGGCCCGAGGCTGCTTGTAGTTTCCCAGCTAGGCATGCCTATTGCCTCCTCTATTTGCCTTTGCCACGTTCTCCATTCATTAGGACTGACCTAAGTACAGATATCAAAAAGAGAACCAAGTTACTCTTCTGCTGACCGGGAATTTGGTAAGGAACTCCCAATGTTCCCTGCAGAGAAGAGGAACTTATAGAGAAATGGCCTGCTGAAAAAGGCTGACAACCCAAATTTGCATGTAAGTCAGTCCATGATCATTGCTGCTTCTTAGATTTGAGTGTGACCCATCCTGCTCTCTTGCCCAAAACATCTTTTTCAAGGTTGCCATAACTTCACCTAATGATCTCTTTGCCGGATAGAGACTTGCGTCAAGTGATGTCTTGAGTAGCTTAGAATATCTCATATATAGTAAGCTTGTCTTTGAGAGGCTGTCAGTTGAACAGGTGTTACAAAAAGCCGTTGGGGAAAAAAAAGAGAAGAAAGAATTGCCCTCTAGGCAACTCTTAAAGGATTGTGATTATTCTGCATTTCATAAGAACTCTAAAAGTATCTCTTTCACCACTCAGCAAGTAAGCATCTAAATTGGCTGGGAGATAATTTATGTGGAACTTTTTGCCCTGTCTTTCTTGAGTCTAATCTTAAATTCTTCTTAACTGTCCATTAAGGAAGACACAGAGAGCTGTCGTTAGTATGAGAATTGGGAAATGTTTTTTTTTTTTAATTTTACTTTATATATATATATATTTATTATACTTTAGGTTCTAGGGTACATGTGCACAACGTGCAGGTTTGTTACGTATGTATACATGTGCCATGTTGGTGTGCTGCACCCATTAACTCATCATTTTCATTAGGTATATCTCCTAATGCTATCCCTCCCCCCTCCCCCCACCCCACAACAGGCCCTGGTGTGTGATGTTCCCTTTCCTGTGTCCAAGTGTTCTCATTGTTCAATTCCCACCTGTGAGTGAGAACATGTGGTGTTTGGTTTTTTGTCCTTGCAATAGTTTGCTGAGAATGATGGTTTCCAGTTTCATCCATGTCCCTACAAAGGACGTGAACTCATCATTTTTTATGGTTGCATAGTATTCCATGGTGTATAAGTGCCACATTTTCTTAATCCAGTCGGGAAATGGTTTTACTCTGGCTGACATTTTTCAAGCTTGTGAAAACTGGCATGTTTCATTTTCTAGAAGACACCAATAAACACTCCCCAAATGACCAGTTTCTCAACATGAATTTAATTAATGGGAAAATCGGAGGCATGTCAGGAGAGACTCACTGACAGGGGCCACTGGAAAAGACAGGGAGGTAAGATTTGGGAAGTTTGTGCTGCCTCCCATTGTGGACATTACTCCAATGCCATTCAAGAAGAATGAATTCACAGCTTTATTTCCCCTTTGCGTTAGTTTTCCTGTTCCCATGTATGACCTACATTATCTTTCCCATGTCCTTATTGCTGCTTTGACATAGAGATTTTGACAGAGCTTCCTGTGGGACTACAAGAACTTCAGTCAATAACTAGTGATTTCCATGGCAGCAGAAGGCTTTTAAATTAATGTGGCAGTCTGTACCTTCCATCTGAGAAGGACTAAACCAGCACTCCCTCACCTTTCTCTTTCCTTCTACCTGGTGTTTTTACCATTCCTCCTTCCAATTTTTTTCTGGCCTTGTAGTGCAGATCTCCTGGTACTGATCTGGACCATGAAACACAGGAAGCCAGAGCCAAATTGGCCAACAAAGCTTCACGTTTTGTAGAGGATTTAGGCTTCTCCAATACTATGAAGGCCATGATTCTGAGCATTCACAAATATTGCTGGGAGTTGTGGCAGCGGAGCACAAAAAACCTCAAAACATTCTTTTTCTCCCTCTGTCTAAGTTGCAAACAAATTAAGAAGTAAAATGAGAACAGTGTATAAAAAGCAATTGGATAGACATAATCACTTGGCCACAGAAAACCCTGAGTGACAGTAGACCCTTGTCTCCCTCTTCCACCCCTCACTTGTCACAAAGGCCCTCCCCCTACAAACTTAAGGCATAAAGGATCAGAGAAGAATGAATGCTTTCTCCAGTGAGCTGACTCCCAAGGAGAAAGTAAAAAGGAAGGAGCTGAGCTGGGAATGCTAGTTTATCTTTTGAAACCTCACCAGTCAGTCTACCACTTCCATAAAAGAGTGAATCATGGGCCAGAGGGAAGCCAGCACTGTTATGCTAGTGGGATTCATATCAAAAACAGTATCAAGAAGAGGGAAGAACCCCCTGCCCCATGTAAGCTCTGAAAATAATTAGAGGTCATCTGGTCAACTGCAGTTGAGGAAATCTGGACTCACACAGATGATGTGGCTTATTCAATAAGGAGTAGTGCTTAGGCTGATTTAGGCTGATCTAGAGGACAGAAACAGGAATGGTGTCGGGGTTCTAGAGAATCAGTTTTTCAAGGATGTTGTTCTGCAAACTGCCCATCATCATTTCCATCACTGCCATCAATACTCTCCCGCAATGTTAATATTTGCCGAGTACCTATGTGATCACATTCTACATAGATAGATTTAGTGCAATGAGACACTACAGGAGAGAGCTAAGTGTGGGATGTCTCTCCTCCTTGCCCAAAGAGTAGAGTTAGCTAAACCACGGTAATTATTTTCCCTTTGTGAAATGTGTATCCCAGGGAGTTATTATTATCAAAGGGTATCTATATTAAATAGTGTCATTAGATGCTGCCTGCCATCAGCCATGACTTCTGTTCATCAGAGTTTTATATTCCTAGTGTGTATAACCAGAATCTAACTACTTCTTCCCAACTACACAACTGCCACTGGTCCTAACTACTGTCACCTGTTGCTTAGATTATAGCAGTAGCCTCCTAACCAGTCTCCCTGCTTCCATCTTTGCCCCCTGGAGTCTGTTCTCTGCATAGCAGCAAGAGTGAGCCTTTGAAAACATAAGCCAGCTCACATCATGCTTCTGCCTGACACTATCCAGTGGCTGCCCGCCAGTCGGAATTAAAGCCAGAGCTGTCACAATAGCCTACATGAGCAGACTTCCTTTTACCCTTCTGGCCTCATCTCCTACCTCTCTCCTCTTCAATCTCTCAGTTCCTGCCATACTGGTCTCCTTCATTTTCTACAAAAACAGCAATTCACACTCCTATCTCAGGACCTTTACATTTTTGATACTTCTACTGGAAACTGTTTTCTCCTGGGTATCTCTGTGGCTCACTCTCTTCTGCACTTCCTCCAGCCTGTGCGCCAATGTCTTCTTCTTAGTGAGGACTTCTATATTATGTAGATTAGGCTAAATTATACTGCAATAGCAGAAAGCTAATTGACACATTAGGAACTTAACTCATAAATAGTTATTTCTCACTTAGGTGGATCTAGCAGCAATTCAGAACAGCTTCTTTCCAATCAGTGACTCAGATACCCTTGGAGGTCTCAGCTTAACAATTTGTTTACTGTCTCTTTACTCCTCACCACCCTCAAATGTGTAAACTATATGAAAGCAAGAATTTTTGTCTGTTCCCCCCCATCTTCTATATACTGTATGCTTTGAATAGTGCCTGGCATACAGTAGATTTCCAATAAATATTTGTTGGAAGAATATTGAAAGGTAGTGTGATGAGAAGGAATGGAAAATAAAAACCTCAAAGGAAGCTTCTTTGTGTGTATGTTTTCTTCTCAGGTTAAATACAGTGAAGCTGTGTCAATTCTGCATACAATATTTGGTTATTGTTGTAACTATAGAAGGTATGTGGACTTTGAAACCTACTTAGATTTTCAGTATGAAGATTTGAACATTTCATTTGTTTTCTATTGCTACCATAACATATTACCACAAACTTAGGGGCTCAAACAACACAAATTGATTATCCTACATTTCTGTAGGTCAGAAGTCAGACACCCATCTCCCTAGGCCAAAATTAAGGTCTTGGTAGGGCTGCATTCTTTTTTGTAGACTCTACTCAGGATCTGTTTCCTTGCTCCTTTTGATCCTCAGCATGATTCAATTCCTTGCAGAATGGAGATCTCTGCTTTCTTGTTGGCTGTCAATTGAGGGCCATCCCTGGCTTCTAGAGACTATGTGTACTCTTTGGCACATGGCTTCCTTCCTACATCTCCAAAGCCAGCAATGGCAAGCTGAGTCTCCTCAAACTTTTGATCCCTCCTGCCTCTTCCTTCCTTTCATCTCTCTGCTCCACTGTTCTACCTTCCTCATTTGATTTTAAGAGTTCATGTGACTACATTGGGCCTACCTGGATAATCCAGGCTAATATCCCCCATCTAAGGGTAAATTGAATAGCAACCTTAATTTCATCTGCGGTCTTAAGGTAACATAGTCATAGATTCCAGGGATTTAGGACATGGGCATTTTTGAGGACCATTATTCAGCCTTTCAGAGATACGCAGACAAATAGAAGGTATGGGATAGTTGGTAAGAATGTAGGTTTGTGAGGCATGCAGACCTTGGTTTGAATCAGCTCTGCATCTTGATAGCTGGGTTAATCGGGATATGTTGTAACCTCTTTGACATTCAGTTTTCTCTCTGTTAAATGTGAACGTGGGTTGCTATGAATATTAAAAATGATATGTAAAAGTGTATGGTATATATCAAGAACTCTATTTTACTACTTAAAAAAATAATGTGACAATCACTAATGTTCTGAATCTGAGCATCAAATGCAGCTTAGAGCTCAATGTGGAGGACATTGCCTTTAATAAAACAAAGGAGGCCAAGTGCTCTTTTGCTAAAACCTCAGTTAACCAGCTAGGTTTACAGGGAATGAGAGGGGAGTTACATATAAGTGTTGATAATTCATTTATACCTAAATCGTTAAATGCTATTTTAAGGACACTTGATGACTTGAGGCTTTCAAAGAAGTCGTAATGCCTTTTTCTTAAATAGTAATGCTGCCAAGAGTAAACAAAGTAAAATACCATTTGCTTTGAAATTCTTCTCAAACAAATTTGGAGTGGGTTCTAACCTGGCACAGTATATTCTTCCATCTGTAATCCCTCCAAGGGCAGCCCCCCTGAAAATAAACACCAGCTCTATTTACTGAATGGGGAATTAGAATCTGTGGCAGGCAAGAATGCAAAGAAAAGCACCCATTTAGTTGGAATATTTCTTTCTCTATTAGAATTGTTTAATGGATTTCAACTATGGTAATTGAGAGTTACGTTCTAGTGTTTTCCATTAGCTAAAAATGTGCTTCTTTTAAGTATTTAAAGAGGACAAATTCCTCCACAGCGTATAGGTAGAGAAATGCATTTCCTGGAGGTGTTGACCGTTTGAGCTTGCAAATTGATGAATACAATGTTGCGGCCAAATTGAACTAACTGCCTTTTGATGAGCTTGAGTGCAGCTTGTGACTAACTAGGGAGAGGATTTTACCAGTGCATTCTTTAAATGAAACAAGAGGATCCAAGGACTCATGTCTTGATCAATTGGAAGAGCTTCTCCTACATCCCTTCCTCTACTTCCTCCCTCCTTTTTCTATTACTCTCATCAGTGGCACAGCCACATCACATGGAAAGCCAGGTAGCACAAAGCCAAAATGTCATACACATACTTCATCATATTTCAGAAATGGTTTCTATAGATCAGCCCACCTATTGGTATCTGCTTCATGGTTTTTGCCAAAAGGTCAGTCAAGACGGGTTGTTAATGTACTTGAGTGAATTTTCACCATTGTTCTTGGGCATGGAGAAAAGCACCAATAGGTGACAGAAGCATATATGATCAGAGAACAATGGCAGGAAGGAAAAGAAGAGAATGCTACCTGCTTGAAAATAAAAGTATTTCCTGACTAATAAGGTAAAATAAGTTTGCTACTTAGATACTTTTGGGGGGTGGTTATGGAAAGATGGAGGTGCACATGATGGCATTGATCATTCTTCCAATCATATAATTTTCAAGCAACATTTGCAGTACAAGTTTTTTTGCCGCTAGCACTAAAACCAAGGAATTCCTGGCGGTCAACTGAGTCCATGGGGTGGGGTCTTCGTGAGGCAGGGAGCTCTGAACACATCCCTGGAGATTTCAGGCAACCATCAGGACCCAACTTCTCGCTTGACCCATGAAATTTGGATCAGAGATTAGGTTTCCAAACACCAAATAAAAGTATGAAGGGGATAGTGATGATGCATAGTGCAGGGCTCTTCCAGCATGCCATGTGAAGAGGTATGGTGTTGATGAGCACATTTTCTAGGAAGACAGGAGTGTAATGCCTGAGAATGCACTCTATGGTATATTGGTGAGGAAACCTCGGTCCTCTGAGCTTTAATACTCCAAAAATTGAAAAGATTGAGAGAAGAAAATAGGCTTTCTCTAGCAATGTAGCCTATAATATTGCCTGAGAAAGGTGTTAAGATCAAAGGCTGAGAAGATTTCGGGCAAGAAAGTTTATGTGAGTAACTATGACATCACTCTGTGAGCCTAACGAGTTTCTCTACTAATAGTTACTAAAGTCAAAGACATGTGTCCAGCCTCACACACACGTGCATGCAAACACACACACACACACACGCAAACACACACACACACACACACACGCTGGGCCCAGCTGGCTGGAACAACATGCATAGGGCAGTGAGTTTTCTAGAAACTTTGCCTGAAATGTTGGCAGTGACCTCCATAAGTATGCATGGAGGAAGAGGCAAAATTTAGTGCAAAAACAATGCCTGGAATCGACATGTAAATAATCTTTAAAGGCTGCCTAGATGATTCAGTTCCTGGGACACTGTGGCCAGAGGCACTTTACATTTAAAGCAAAGTGAGTGAGACCAAACATTTTTCAATGAAGCCAGTCACATACTGAACATTTTCATGAAATTTCAGACAGCATTTTGAAAGAAATACTGTTAGTCAATTTGATAATCCATAAGCAGTACAGCCATCTTTTTCTCCACTGAGTCATCTCTCCTACTTTGGTTAGAAAACTAAAGTGAAGTTCGTGTGAGGCCTTCTCTGGACCAGCAGATATAAGTGGTTGTGCATGGTGGGAGTGGAAGACACCTTCACGTTAACTTGAATTCAGCTTCAGTTACTACTTAAGGAGGATAGATAGATAGATGATAGATAAATAGATAGATAGATAGATGATAGATAGATAGATAGATAGATAGATAGATAGATAGATAGATAGACAGACAGATGGATAGATTTAGAGACACTGATACAGTTTGGCTGTGTTCCCACCCAAATCTCATCTTGAATCATAGTTCTCATAATTCCCACCTATTGTTGGAGAGACCCAGTGGGAGATAATTGAATCATGGGGGCGGTGCCCCCATACTGTTCTCGTGGTAGTGAATAAGTCTCAGAAGATCTGATGGTTTTATAAGGGAAAACCCCTTTTGCTTGGTTCTCATTCTCTGTCTTCCCTGATGCCATGTAAAATGTGATTTGCTCCTCCTTGCCTTCCACCATGATGTGAGGCCTCCCCAACCATGTGGAACTGTGAGTCCATTAAACCTCCTTTCCAGTCTGGGGTACGTCTTTATCAGCAGCATGAAAATGGACTAATACAGACAGAGTCTTGCTTTGTCACCCAGGCTTGAGTGGGGTGGCACAATCATAGGTCACTGCAGCCTTGAACTCGTGGGCTCAAGCAATCCTCCCACCTCAGCCTCCTGAGTAGCCATGACTACAGGTGTGTGTCACTATGTCTGGCTAATATTTTTTACATTAAAATTTTTTGTAGAGATGTGGTCTCACTGTGTTGCCCAGGCTGGTCTCAAACTCCTGCATCAGCCTCTCAAAGCCCTTGGATTACAGGTGTGAGCCATTGCACCCACCAGGGAGTACTTAATACATAGGGAATAGCTATCATGGGGTAGGCACTATGCTGGATGCTCCCACCCACATTATCTTTTTTAATTGTTAAAGTGACCTTGTTAGGAATTAAACGTCGAGATTCAGTTTGGTCATCTGTAAGAGATAGGAAATTGACTTGCACAAGGTCATGCTGTAGGTGGTGTTCTTTCCCCAACCTTTAGTTGTGTTCTTTCCCCAACCTTTAGTTGTGTTTCCATGCGTATACATTTAACTGATGCCCAAATAATGCTTGGCATCAGAAGAGAAGAGAATTGACCCATACTTAGTACTGACTATGTGACTGTGTGCCAGCTACTGTGCAATGTGCATCTCCAACTTTAATGTGCATAGCAGTCACTTCAGAACCTCGTGAAAATAGATTCTGATTCTGCTGATCTGGACTTAGCAGTGCTGCAAGTCTGTATTTCTAACAAGCTCCCAGGTGAAACCCATGATGCTGGGCCAGGATTTACACTTAACAATAGCTATCATCTCATCTTATGGTTGAGGAAACTAAGCCTCAAGGAGTATACAGGACTTGCCCAAGGTCACACTGGTGGTAAGTGGTGGTGGGGGTGGAAGCGGAACTGTGATTTGAAAGCAGGATAGGTTGATTATAAGGCCCTTGCCGGTACAGTACAATCTGCCACATCGCCCAAGGTTTTTGAAACTTTCTTCTTAAGAGAGGAGAAAATCCATTTGAATTCCATGCTTGATGAAGGGGCCTGGCACTTTAAAGTCCTAGTTTCTTCTAAGGCTCTTTCTTCTAAGCTCAGAAAAACATGGTCTTTGCAGTTAATTGTGCATACGTTTATGTTTTTTCTCTTGCTTCTTCAAATAGATACTTTGGTTTGCCACCCTTGCTTCACCTTGGGAACTCTGAACTACTAAGGCCCAAGCCCCACTCATAGGCCAATTAAACCAGAATCTCTGGAGGTGGGGCCCAACATGGGCATGCTATTAAAGCTCCCCAGGTGATTCTGATGTGCAGCGAGGATAAAGAACCGCTGAATTACGAGATTCAGGAAACAATTTCTGGAAAAATGTAACCTCAGTCCCCTTTTCTGTGGATGTCATTAAAGAAGGTCCAGTGTATTTAACTAGACATTCACCAACAAGATTTCCAATTAGTTCTTGGTACTATTTTATTTTGTGACTGCGAGCTTGGACTGCTCTGAGATTGCAGCCTATATAAAGTTTGAAATGATTCTGTACAGACCCTAAGGGTGGGGAGCTGGTAAGGAGGGATGAGAGTAGAAAGATACAACATCATAGACCAGCTCCAGGGCAGAGACACATGTTGTAGGTCCTGATTTTCTTGCTAACTTAAGATCTTGGGGGGGTATTTTGAAAAATTGAATTTGATTTTATTCAATTCAACAAAACTGGCTAGTCAAGAGATGGTCATTTTTAAAAATAAGAACACAGTGCAGGGTTGGATTAATGCTATAGAACTCTGAGCAAACCACCGTGGTGGGTGAGGCTGGAACAGGGCTTCTGTGTAGAGATGTGTGCTGCTGTGCAATTTACACAGTAAACAGAGCCACTGCACAAGAGTATGTAGCAACCCTAGCCTGAGGTGTGGGAAGAAATGCAAATAATTGGATAATCATGGGCCAGGGCCTGCCCTCGGGTGGGGGGGGGAGGGAGAGAGAGAGAGAGAGAGAGAGAGAGAGAGAGAGAAATTTTCACTGGAGAGAGTAAAGAAAGGCTTTACTTGGAGCAGTAATTTTCAACCTTGGCTCTGTAGTCAAATCATCAGAGGAGCATTGAAACCTACCAGTGCTCAGGCCCCAGCCAGGTGATTCTGTTTTAATTGATCTGGTGTGGCAACATGGGAGTTTTAGTTTTTAAAAGTCCTCCAGGTGATGCTAATGCTAAACCACAACTGAGAACCACTGGTTTAGATTGCGTTCATACTGGGCAGAGGAGAATGCATACAGGCAGAGAAACCTGGGAGAAACAAGTAGCTTGGGAGAGTCGTTCTCCAATCTAAGTATGATCCTTGACCAGCAGCATCAGCACCACCTGGGAATTTGTTATAAATGCCAATTCTCAAGTTCCATCCCAAACCACCTCAATTAGAAACTCTTGGGTGGGGGTCCACAGTCAGTCTCAATAAGCCTTCTAGGTGACTGTGAGGCTCACTTAAGTTTGACTTGGACATGAACAACGTTTATGGAAAGGGAGTGCAATGAGCTAAAGCTATAAAACTTGAACATAACAAGCTGGTGTCAACTCTCCTGACGGTACCATTGACATGTACAGCAATAACCAGTGTTCTAAGGTGGAATGTACTCCTCTCTAGTCTTACCATATCTTTCTTATCTGTTTGAAACTGTAGCACAGAAAAAAGTATATGTCATTCATGCAGGGGCAGAATACTTCTGGAAGAAGACTCTGCTTTTCTGGTAGAAGCTGCACTTTTCTTCTTAGTGGACCTATTTCTGTCTTCAGGAGGGAGATCTATCCTCCCTGGCCACATGGGCCTTTGGCTGATGGAAAGGCTGGGCTCTGAGGAAGCTGCATACATAAGGTGAAAGAGGGTCCCCCAACCTCCCCTTCTTGCTTCTCGTTCCCACCTGGGCCAGGACTTCGGTTGGCTGGGCCCCACCTGCCATTCACAGCAGGCCCCTGAGGCTACTCACAGAATGCCAAGTGATGCCACTCAGTAGAGAAAGTCTTTGTCCTATGCTGAGTAAAGACCCCACTGATGTGTAGCAGTGGTGCTTTATGTTTTGCCAGTCAGAGGCGTTCTTTTACCTGGGAGGTTGATGTGCACACCAGTGCATTCCCCTCTCTTCCTGGTCTGCATTGTATGGGCCAAACTCTCCAAAATGGAATAGCTGAGTCCTTGCAGGATGCTGAGCATCTTTGAGGGTCACAAAAGTGTTTCCAGGATTGGTGCTAACTCTTCACAAAGAGGTTTGTAGGCCAAAGGGACTTTACCCATCAAGTCCGGTGATTCTCAAATAAGGCAATTTTGCCTTTAGTTGTCAGGGCGGGGATTGGGGGGATTTGACAATGTCTGGAGGCATTTTTTGTTGTCACAACTTTGGGGAGCAGTGCTACTGGCATCTAGTGAGTAGAGGCTAGGGATACAGCTCAACACCCTACAATGGACAAAACAGCCCTTCACAATAAAGAATTATTAGGCTTCAAATGTCAAAAGTTCCAGTGTTGAGAAACCCTGACCTAGTCTAAACCCCTTATTTTTGAAATGAGGCAGCTGAGACTCACAGAGGTGAAATTACATTCTGAAGGTTACACAGAAAGCATCAGGTCAGGGTGAGGCTCCTGGTTTTCCAACTACCAGAGTGCATTGCTCAACAGTTTCATCTCTGGCAGGGACAGTTTCCTCCATTGCAGATACCATTTACTTTGTGCCTGCTAGGTGCCAGGCAATGGGCTAGACTCCTCATTTATTACCGCTTCATAACGCACACCTTCAATGTAGGCATGACTATCCCTAGAAGTGGCTCATTTTGTGCATGCAAAACAACTGTATGAAAAGTGTTATAGGCCATTAGGAAAGCAAAAATGAATACAAAAGAGACTGAGACATGGTTCTTGTCCTGGGAGCTTACATTCAAGTAGTGGAGAAAAGATATATGTCAAAATAATGATCATCTAACTTTTTACTTAAGGCCCATGATAATAACCAAAAACCTGTCCCAAGGCACCACAGGATAAATTTCTTAAAACATATGTGGAAATTAAGTGTTAAGGAGAGGGAGCTGACCATATGCCTTAGCATCATGGGAAGGCTACATAGGTCAAAGAGAATAATTTGTGTGTATTATGAGTAAGCACTATCCTAGATCCCACATATAAATAAATGGTCAATGAGACATATAATGTCCCTGCCTCAGGGGGCTTATATTCTTGTAGGGAAAGCCAGACAAGAGAGAAATACATACATATATAAGTAATTATAGACTGTGACAAATTGAAACCTCTCTAACGTGGCTAAAAGGGCATCCCTGAGGAGGTGACATTTTAGTGGAACCCTGAAGGACATAAAGGGGCCACTTGAAGGACATAAAGGGGTACAAGGCCTTGAGGCAGGAGAAAGCCTGGCATATTCTAGATACTAATGGAAAGCTAACGTGAGCCAGAAGAGAGGCATATAATAAAATTCAGGAGGCGGGGGGCCAGCATGGTAGGGAGTTTGCATTTCATTCTACCATGAAAAGAGCAAGTTAGCCCAAAGAAACATGGGATGGATGAAGACCTATTAATGCTTGGAGAGTGAGGGAGGTTGCAAAGGAGAAGGTAACTGAAATTTCCAAACATTTAAAAGTTGTTTCTACCTTGGACAAATTGAAAGACCATTAGCATTGATCTGTTCCACTCAGTGAATTATTTACTTAAGTTACACATGCACATTTAAACCTGCTAACTTCATAGTGTCCATGGCGGCAGTAAAGCTTAAATCTTATATAGAGATAAGTAGATGGTTAGCTGGGAGGAAAAATGGAGGTCTTGAGCTAACACATCCTGTGGTTGAATGCACTTTTCAGCATGACAGGTGCTCAGTGACATGGAAGAATAATTGCTCTAATTACCCCATTTTTTTTCTCTTTCTGATTAGGTAAGGATGTCTGATCATCTGTATATTTTGCCATATTTTCTGTTTCATAGATTTTTAAAGTATTTTATTGTTGGAGTCACTAATATGTGTCTAATAATTTTGATTGGTAGTCCCATTGCTGTCTACGTTGCTGTGGCCTTGGTGATCTCAGATTTGCTTTGATTTAAAATCATGTGTCATTAATTATGATCTGTTATCTTTCGGAAGAGTTAATTTAAAGGCAAACAGCATCATCATCAAATAATTGAGGGCTTGTTAACTGCTTCCAGCTTGAAGCCAGCAAACCTTACGAATTACAGTGGCCTGCTGAGGGGGCAGATGCCTCTGTGGCATTGTCAAAACAGTTTCCTAGGCTGTCTCTGGTTGCTTTTCTGTCTTTGAATAAAGGAAAAAGTTTTTTGGAGACAGGGGTAGTCTTGGAAAGTAAAAAATATTGAAGAACCCAATAACTGTCTAATATATTGATGCTTTTACAAGGTTGTCTTACTTTATTTATTTATTTAATTTTTTTGAGGTGGCGTCTCACTCTGTCGCCCAGGTTGGTGTGTAGTGGTGCCATCTTGGCTCACCGCAACCTTCACCTCCTGGGTTCAAGCAATTCTCCTGTCTCAGCCTCCCGAGTAGCTGGGATTACAGGCGTGTGCCACCATGCCTGGCTAATTTTTGTATTGTTAGTAGAGATAGGGTTTTGCCATGTTGGCCAGGCTAGTCTCGAACTCCTGACCTCAGGTGATCCACCTGCCTTGGCCTCCCAAAATGCTGAGATTACAGGCGTGAGCCACCACACCCGGCCAAAGTTGTCTTACTTTAGACTTGTTGACACACTGGAATCCTGGCTACAGGATAGGCTTTTTCAATAACTTACTATGTGACTTTTAAAAAGTTGCTTCCCCTCCTGAGTTTTATTTTCCTTATGTTTTAAAACAAAGGAGTGGCATTAAATTATCTCTGAAGAAATTTTGTTTGAAATGACGTAGAGGATTTCATCATAGTGTTTGTCATATACTAAATATTTAGGTAGCTGTTTTCTGAGGCCAATATTATGTCTATTGATACAACTTTTATAGAGTAAACCAAAACATTCTAAATATAGGAAAGATAAATGGTTAACTTATTTAGATTCAAATATATTTAAAGGATACATTGCATTGGAATTTTTTTATTCTATCAGACATTAAGGTTTACTATAGATTGGTTCTTTCTTTACCTCTAGTTTGAAATGGGAATACTGTATTTCTGTGAACATGAGTACGTTAGGCCAGGTCAGCAGGCTTAGACTCTGTCAAACTCTCTCCTCTTACCATGACTGCTCCCTGACTGTGTCCTTGACCTTGACAATGGCAGAACAGCACTGCTGCTGCTGAGAAACCAAACCTAGATGCAAGCTTGCCCACCTGATGGTTAGTCAATGGAACAACATTTGCAATGGGAACTAGCTCTTTTATAAATGGTGCTTATAACCATCATCCCACCACTAAAGTCACTTATTCTTATCACCTCTGTGTCTGAGTATGCCACCTGTCAGTGTCTGTGTGTCTGTGGATGTGTGGATTTGCACATGTGCATTTGTGTCCTCCTACTCTGCACTACACCTGTGAGACTTTGGAGTCCTGAATGGGAGGGCTGTGTTTTCACGGCTGGGGGCACTGCCTATATGGGCAAAATTTTCCCCCAAAGGCCTGTTCTTTGGCAGCTATTCTCATGGGGCGCAGCAGCCTTTCAAAAAGCATGGGGCTTCCAGATCCAGAAATAAACCATGAGCCACTTTTACCACCTTATCTGTCTTGAAAAGTCAAGTTGAATTTATGAAATCAGAGGAAGCTTTGTATAAATCTAATGTCTACCTAATCACTGGAATTTTTTGTCCACCTCCAAGACTGGGTAAATCTACTTTTGGGCAGGGCAGCAGGAGTCACTGAATGAAAGGTGGACAAATGGTTCAAATGAACAGTGGCAAGAGTGCTTGTCAGAGGATAGAGGTCATGTGCAAGAAGGGAATGTACCAGATTGGGTAAAATGGCAGAAAACATTGCACTAAGCCAGGGAAAAAAGAAACCCATTCCTTTTTCCTATCTCAATGGGCTGGATTCTTTGCAGGTCTCCTTTTCTCTTCCTAAAGCTGGTACCCCATGGATGCATTGCATCCTCATCACTTTCTTAGGGAATTAGAACAAAGCTACCCACCTATCTTACTGCTGGAGTCCTGTGGGAAGTCATCTTTCATTCTTTCTGCTGTCAACCGCACATACAGCCACCCTCCTACTTGAGGGAGCCCTGGGAATAAGTGCATTTGATATAACAGTTTTAATTTTCCATCCAAAATATCTCTAATTAAAGAGATTTTATAAGCCAGAGTAATGTGTTGCCTATACAGTGCCACTTCTGGTTTAAAAAAAATCAGTGTTTCTAGCTCTTTTGGCAACATAACATCAAGCTACTGTTGGTTGACTACTCTTTTTTTTCTGTTTTGCTTGAATTGACTGACATTTGAGGTATTGAGTAGAGACAGCCTGAGACCCAAAGCTGACCCATTAACTCCCAGATGTTCACGATTTCCAAGGAAATGTTCTGTGCCTGTGGTTATTGTTCTGATGATTCCTTAAACACTCTCATCTTGGCACCTTTTGCACTTGCTAAATTCAATTTGAAGAAAGAACAGAAGACAGGGAGAATTTTGTGGAAAGCAATTATTCTGCACTTTTATGACCTTCATGTTTTTCCCATCATGATGAATTTTGGGGTTAGCACTTGTATCAGTCAGCATGTAGCTTTCACTAGAATTTTGTTGTGTGTTACAGATAACCAGTCGTATCTAATTAAACAATAATGATGCCAGCACAAGGCATTTTCTGGGAATTAATGACCAGCTGGGAAAAGCTGATGGCTGGAGAGTCAGCCAAAGGCTATTAGCTTCAGTCCACTATTAATCTCCAGAAATGCCCATTTGTGACATCATTGTTGGTATTGAACAATGAAAATGGAAGACAATTTACTGTTATTTGTCACGTACTTCTGAATAACAAATTCCTTATGCATTGTCAGAAAGTCATTTTTTCTCTTTTATCCTCCAATTGTCCTTCAGTCTTATAATATGTTTTCTATACAGCAGTGGGTGAAAATGGAATTTCTCAGTTTCCATATAATCATGGGTGCTTCTTTTTTTAAAGAGTTCCAATTTGGGGAGTTTTATTTAAATATTTTGGATGGTAAAACTAGAATTTGTCTTCAGCTGTGATGCTGGAATTTGATGAGTGTCTATATTATCATAACTATCTGCTCATGGCAGGAAATGGTTACAAATGTTTTGAATAGCAGCTGTTGCTAGCAAAGATGTGCATTCAACAACGAGATTCTAAGAAGTTATAGTCACATTCCTAGTAGATGAAGGGAACTCTCTACAGAAAAAGCTATCGTGGTGTGTCTATATAATATTTTTGATTGCTGCTGCTGAATGCTAGAGGAAAATAGAGAACTGACTAAAATATCACCATCACCATCTTGCATAATTTAATGACTTATAAAGGAAGACAACAATCCCTCACAGAGTCAATCTATTAAGAACTTGTTCTAAACTCATAATACTAATTTAAAAGTTATGTTGGTTTTTATACTATTTTTTCCTTAACACGAAAGGGAAGTTCTTAAAGCCCCTTAAGATCCCAGCCAATGAGCTAGGAATGTTTTACCCAACACAGAAGCTTCATATCCCATCTAAATTCAGCCACCATTTGTTTATTTATTTTTTTTACAAACACCACGATATTATTCACCCCACAAGAAATTTGCTAGTAGTATCAGTCCTTCTAAATGCATGTTAAGTGTATACATTTCGGGTAGTAGAATGAGTCAGCTCGTCATTAATCAAAGCTTTGGAGGCACTGACTCACTTCTGGTGAAATGGAATGGCCTTATTGGGAAGGGTGTGAAAGAAAAAAATTCATGCTGGGGTCAGTTCCCTGTTTCTGAAAACGCAGATCAAATTTGCACCTATTTTCATGGAAGGTTTTCAGAATAGAGAATGTAACAGTGAACCCTATAAAGGCAGATATCTTGCTTTTGCAGGGAATAAAAATAATAGTGATACAAAAACACTAGTGATACACTTAGGAAGCATATAAAGAGCCTAGAAAGAAAAATATGGACTGAGAGGATCCTGGTGTATAACTAAGGTCAAAATTATTAAACCAGGCCTGGCTGTTTTACAATCCAACAAGGTAGTCCTTTGACCAAGTGTTGTTTCGTAGGCTCTCAGCTGGAATCTCTTGTCTTCATTAAGGGGTTTTGAACATCTGAAGAATGTTTGCAACAGCTTCAGTTCTCTTTGGAAATCAAAGAATAAAGAGCAGTGACTGATTCTTCTGTCTGTCTCCGTGTATACTGCTTGGAAGTAAGGCCCTCACTGGGAGCAGACCAAGAAAAGAAACAGAAGCAAATTTACTGATAATTGGTGGACATTAGCCAGTTTAACCTATAAATATTTATATTGTACTCAATCTGAAACCTGTAAGTTCTACATGGTGTTTATTTAGATACAACATGAGTATCCATATTAAAATAAGTTTTTGCACTTTGGGTACGATTTAACACTGTTTTCATTGTACTAGCAACAGAGGTATATATAGTCAAGTAGCTATTCCCAAGGCTTTTAGCATTTTAAACTAAGCCCATTAAAATAAAATCACCAAGCTATTAGATGTTTTTCTTTGAAACTTTTCTTAGGGCTGTTGTTTCTTTAGTCTTCCCTGGGAGTATATTTGATTTAAGACATTCGCTGCTTTTCTGAGGCTCTAACTTGAGTTCATTTTGTTATGTGGTGACCACAGTTCTGGATGACGCCCCCCCTGGCACACAGGAATACATTATGTTACGACAAGATTCCATCCAATCTGCGGAATTAAAGAAAAAAGAGTCCCCCTTTCGTGCTAAGTGTCACGAAATCTTCTGCTGCCCGCTGAAGCAAGTACACCACAAAGAGAACACAGAGCCGGAAGGTTTGTGCACGACAGACGCGTGTTTTGCTTGTTTTCTCTCATTCTTCTTTCTTTCTCTTTCTTTTGGATTGTGCATTGCCCTCTGGTGTGCTGTGTGTTGTTCAGGCCCTGCCATAGCTAGGAGGCCCCCTGGCTGGCTGGTGAAAGTGTTATACAGTCTCAGATGTGACGCTGTATAATATGGTCATCTCTGGCACAGCGCACAGCGTCACCCTGCTTTTCACAGCTGAAACATTTTCAGTTGCTGTCATTTTACTGCCCCATTTGGGCTGGCAAAGTTGCTTGCTTCTGTAGCCAACATCTGGCCAATTCTGTTCCCATCACCTTGCATTCCTGAAGCAGCAGTCAGCTGAGGAATGAAACTTCTAAAATGAAATAATGAGAGGATTGTTTCAAAAATTTTCAACTCTCCTTCACTCCATAAAGCTTCTGCATTGCACTCGAAGAATGCTCATGATCTACTTAGTTTGCTGAAGCAGGCCCAGATTACCTGTATAATGCACGCCCCGTTGCACTTTGCCATGGTAAAATGCATGCCTCAAGGAAACTATGAGTAGTTTGTTTTTTCTTTTCAGCTCAAGTACAGGTTTGGACAACTCTACTTGCTGTTACTTAAACTGAGGTTAATAAGGTACTCATTGCAATCCATATCACAAATATATCTTCAAAGTATTTCATCTAGCCAGAAATGGTATTTATTCATTGTTTCCAACATTTTTGCATCTATCAAAGAGAAATATTTTTCACATTACAAATAAAATGTGGTAAATTTATTGCCATCTGTTTACATTCCAGCTTCCAAAATAACATCTGAGAATTATAATGTAAATGCTAATACTTATTGTTAAACAGCCCATTTTCCCCTCACATTAAATATCACTGAGGCAGTTTACCAATGAATAACATTTGGAAGTGACAAAATTCACCTGTTCTTTGGCAGTTGGTGTATACTTTTGCATTAGTGGTTTTTGTATAATTTCTAAAAGCGACCTTGTTTCTATTTCAAGTTGCCCTTTTGCATCATTATGGGAATCCTTATGATAATTGTCTTTCTGATATGGGAAAGACTGGCATGTGGGTTAACATTTGGTGAGTAAATAAATTTCTCCAAATGCACTCTAGTCCGTAGTTTTGGAAGCAAAACTTCACAACTCAAAGTTTCCCCTTTTCTTCTTTCCAAACAGAGTTTTAGACAATCATTGGCAGAAAATGAGAAGCCTACATGTATCTGTGTTTAATTCAGCAATAGAATAGAGCACTCGTATTTATATTCTACCCATACTTTTGGTGACTAAACTATTCACATTGAGTGTGACCACCGACTTCCACACATATTCATCTGGAGGTATAAATGGTGAACTTTTACAGTGAGTAAAAGCAATCATTTGGTTGTTTAGTGCAGAAGATAACTAACTTTATTTCGTACTTTAAAGAAACAAAAAAATTTTAACCAGTGACAATTACTTTACTATATATACTACATTCCAATATTTTCTGCTTTCTTTTCTCTAAAACTTATAAACACACACACACACACACACACACACACACACACACACACAGTTTTTGTACTTGCAAATCAGCCTAAAAATCAAAATTTGGTTTCGTTAAGAAAAATAAGCCAGTTAAGAAGCAGCTGGTTAAATTCGGTCAAGCAATCAGTTACATAATTAAAATATTTTAAACAATATTTCAGATTTTAAAAAACAGTTAAGACCCCATTCCTTTTATTATTACATATAATTTTGACAGGATCTGTTATTTTCAAGTACCATCTGGAGTGTATTATAAATACTGTTATGAATATTTTCAGATATAGAGAATTCTTAAGAGAATAGGTAGCAGTTAGACTCTCTTCTACAAAGTTTGGGTAGTTTTTGATCTGTCATTTAATCCACATATTGGGCTGTTGTCATTGTGTTTAATGGGGCTGCCATCCTTTCACTTGTGTACTGTGATGATGGGCATTCTCTTCTTTCAGATTGGAGATTTTCCTTAGTCGTGCCCTCCTTCCAGGTCCTCCTGCCATGATATCAAAGCTAATATTTCTGTCTTTATTCTTATGAATGATTTGTAACTAGTATTAAAGTCAGAGGTTTTCTGGGATGACATTTAAATACTATTTGCAATCTTACTGTACCCTCTCAAACAAGATCCCAGAATCTAATGATGAACTCAGACCTTAAAATGAAAACACTTGATCTCTACATAAGTTAACAGGATCCAGAAGACTTTAGATGGGGGCGAAAGAAAACATGCTGTGGAGCTGATCTTGGATAAATAAGGAAACATTGCCAAGAAATTAACGTGCTTACTTCATGTAGGATATCGAAGCTCATCATTTCCAGGAGGCGAAGTAACTATGGGTTTGGAAGGGTTCACTGGTCATTCTCGCAACCTGGAAGATTTTTGCAGGACTGTTTTTTAATTGCCGTAAGTTATAGTGTTCGGTTCCCCCTTAAAGTTGTTGTGACATTTTATTATAATTAGTAGAAATAAAAGACCTCTTTTTTTTTTTTTTTTTTTTTTTTACAAATGGATAGTGTTTTTCATTTAAACTATGTCTATACATTGAAACATTTTGTTGTTATGTGAAACATTTTGAAGAGATACTCCCTGTCATGGCCTCGGTGCCAAAACATGAGACTTTAATTGACCTTGGCTGTGGATGCCCACCAATTCTACAGCAGGTGAAGGCAATGGACAGGGTGGTTAAGCCATACATTGTTTGATCTATGCAATGCCAACATGCTAGTATAACCTCTTCTAATGAGATTATTTTTTATGCAATGTTAAAACCCCCAAATGAAAAATTAAAAAAAATATTTAAGCCTTTTGGGGAAATAAATGTTTGAATCGCATAAGCTTTAGAAATGATTAATTAAATTAAACAGGTTTATGTGTATTGTGATACAGTTGGAATTACTAAATTGATAAAAATTACCCAACTCTTTTTTAATTAGTATGGATAGAGTCTTGCTGTTTCTTTTGTTTGGCAGTGGTTTATAAGGACTGGGCTGTTTTCATAGTTTATGACCTCTTAAGATTTGCTACAGATAATTTAACATTGTTTATAGTCACCCATCTTTTTATAGATATCTTTGTCTTATGTTCAGGGCCCTCAGAATCCATATAAAATAATACACAAAGGGACTGAAATATCTCACTGGCTTTTCAGGATACATGAAGGCCAAATTACACTTTGCCAATACCAGGTTTCTATTTATGAATATCCAATTCCAAAAAAATTTTTTAATCTGTTCCAAACATTTGCGATTTTCAGTGACATGATTATTTCTATAAAAACCACTTATGATATAATATTATGTGAGTGCTGGAATTTGGCGGAAGAAGTGCACACAAGTATCTGAGAGTCTAATTTGGCCCAGTACCAGCAATGTTCTTTGTTAAAAGAAAGCCACATGGAGAGTGGAGATCATTACCAAAATCTTTTTCTTACCGTTCCAGGAGCCTTTTGGCAAAAGAAAGTATAAGCTTCATAGCTTTATTCTTTTGTCCACTTTATCTTTCTATGCCATTTGTGCCAAAATGAAATCACTAATTTAGAGTAACTCCTGGAAGCCAATCTAATATTAGCATGGTTGTCATTTCCTAAATGCCACTCCTTGGACTTTTACTGATGTTCGAAGATTGTTAAAGAGAATCACACCAAGATAAATGTGCTTGCAAGTAGATAGTGTTGGAAATCTACAGGGAAAAATAAATCATGGATTCCCAGTGTTTGCTTTTAGGGTTTAAAATTCTGATTACAATAGTAAATGTGAAGAAATTAATGCAACATAGGAAGGTACTACAGAGCTTAGTGATTTGTCACCATCTTTTTATCAGGCATTTGGGCTCTTTGCTATAGTCCTGATTACACACACACACACACACACACACACACACATTCTGTCTCCCTTAGGGCATTCGTAACCTTTTTATTCAGAGAGCCATCCAACCATTGTGGCTTTGGTTGGAGAAGAGAATCTGTGCTGGAGATTGATGATAAAGTATGGCAGCTTCCACCAACCAAGAGAAAGCAAAATTACATGCTAAATGGTAAGGGGGTATATTTGTAACTACCATGTCTGTCACTCTGATAATGCGTTGGGTTATTCCCACCTTAATGATGGGAGAAGAAGAAGTCAGAGGAATGCTGAGGAACATGCTGAGGGAAATGTTTTTCATCTTCATGTTTTTTCAACATTGTTGTTTCCTGTTGTGCCTTCCTCATCTTAATGCTAATTTTCCTTTCGAGAAAAATGTGTCAGCATTAATTTGAATTAATAGTTAAAGAAAACTAAACTATGGTTATTAAATCATTTTGTCACTAAGCTAGAGTTGGGTAATAACCTCTGATGCTTGTCAGCTGAAAATATCTTGACTTTCAGGAAAGACATAACTAGGTTCCATGTCTGTCTCCTTTAGAATAATTGAGGGGACATTCCTATTCTATTAGAAAAGCATGGGGCCTTGGTTTGCATTTCTTTAATTATCAGTGATAATGAGCTTTTTTTTCTAATGTGTTTGTTGGCTGCATGAATGTCTTCTTTTGAGAAGTGACTGTTCATGTCCTTTGCCCCCTTTTTAATGGGGTTGTTTAGTTTTTCTCTTGTAAATTTGTTTAAGTTCCTTTTAGGCTCTGGATATTAGACCTTTGCCAGATGGAGAGATTGCAAACATTTTCTCCCATTTTGTAGGTTGTCTGTTCATTCTGATGGTAGTTTCTTTTGCTGTGCAGAAGCTCTTTAGTTTAATTAAATACCATTTGTCAATTTTTGCTTTTGTGGCAATTGCTTTTGACGTTTTCATTATGGAATCTTTGCCCATGCCTATGTCCTGAATGGCATTGCCTAGATTTTCTTCTAGGGTTTTTATAGTTTTGGGTTTTATATTTAAGTCTTTAATCCATCTTGAATTAAGTTTTGTATAAGGTACAAGGAAGAGGTCCAGTTCCAATTTTCTGCATATGGCTAGCCAGTTCACCCAGCACCATTTATTAAGTAGGGAATCCTTTCCCGACTCCTTGTTTTTGTCAAGTTTGTCAAAGATCAGATGGTTGTAGGTGTGCCGTCTTATTTCTGAGTTCTCTATTCTGTTCCATTGTTGTATGTGTCTGCTTTTGTACCAGTACCATGCTGTACCCTTACAGTATAGTTTGAAGTCAGGTAGTGTGATGCCTCCAGCTTTGTTCTTTTTGCTTAGGATTGTCTTGGCTATGCAGGCTCTTTTTTGTCTCACATGAATTGTAAAATTGTTTTTTTTCTAATTCTGTGAATAATGTAAATGGTAGTTTAATGGGAATAGCATTGAATCTATAAATTACTTTGGGCAGTATGGCCATTTTAAACATATTTATTTTTTCTATCCATGATCATGGAATGGTTTTCCATTGGTTTGTGTCCTCTGATTTATTTTGAGCAGTGGTTTGTAGTTCCCTTGAAGAGGTGTTTCACTTCCCTTGTTAACTGTATTCCTAGGTATTTTATTCTCTTTGTAGCAATTGTGAATGGGAGTTCATTCATGATTTGCCTGTCTGCTTGTTTGTTGTTGGTGTGTAGGAATGCTCGTGATTTTTGCACATTGATTTTGGATCCTGAGACTTTGCTGAAGTTGCTTATCAGCTTAAGAAGCTTTTGGGCTGAGACAATGGGGTTTTCTAGATATAGGATCACATCATCTGCAAAGACAATTTGACTTCCTCTCTTCCTATTTGAATACCCTTTATTTCTTTCTCTTGCCTGAGTGCCCTGGCCAGAACTTCCAATACTGTGTTGAATAGGAGTGGTGAGAGACGGCATCCTTGTCTTGTGCCGGTTTTCAAGGGGAATGCCCCCAGCTTTTGCCCATTCAGAATGATATTGGCTGTGGGTTTGTCATAAATGGCTCTTATTATTTTGAGGTATGTTCCTTCAATAACTAGTTTATTGAGAGTTTTTAACATGAAGGGGAGTTGAATTTTATTGAAGACCTTTTCTGCGTCGTTAGAGAAATGCAAATCAAAGCCACAATGAGGTACCATCTCATGCCAGTCAGAATAGTGATTATTAAAATGTTAAGAAACAACAGATGGTGGCAAGGCTGTGGAGAAATAGGAATGCTTTTCCACTGTTGGTGGGAATGTAAATTAGTTCAACCATTGTGGAAGACAGTGTGGCAATTCCTCAAAGACCTAGAACCAGAAATACCATTTGACCCAGCTATCCCATTACTGGGTATATACTTAAAGGAATATAAATCATTCTGTTATAAAAATACATTCATACATATGTTCACTGCAGCACTATTCACAGAAGCAAAGACATGGAATGAACCCAAATGCCCATCAATGATAGGCTGGATAAAGAAAATGTGGTGTATATACACTGTAGAATACTATGCAGCCATAAAAAGGAACAAGATCATGTCCTTTGCAGGGACATGGATGGAGCCAGAGGCCATTATCCTCAGCAAACTAACACAGGAACAGAAAACCAAACACCACATGTTCTCACATGTAAGTGGGAGCTGAACAATGAGAACACATAGACAGGGAGTGGAACAACACACACTGGAGCATGTTGAGGCGGGGGGGGCGGTATGGGGGGAGGGAGAGCATCAGGAAAAATAGCTAATGCATGCTGGGCTTAATATTTTGGTGATGGTTTGATAGGTGCAGCAAACCACCATGACACACGTTTACCTATGTAACAAACCTGCACATCCTGCACATGTACACCGGAACTGAAAAAGAAAAGCATGGGACCATGTGTTCTGGTGACTCTGAAGAGATAAGAAGACTTTATTCTCAACCTTTTTATTTCAAAGTCACTTTTTTCTTTCATGACTTAGGGCCACCCTGCCTTTGATTTATGACCTGAAGGATCACAAAATGACACAAGACAATTTTCTTTGCTCATTGAAGCAAATGGCAGCTTAATTGCAGAGTCACAAGAAAGATAAAAAAAAAATTAGTCCAAATTAATGCCAGAAATCTGGTGGCCTTGGTCATTAGCAACGAGTAAACACTATCCTCTCCCCACAAAGTATTTAATTCTGTTTCTCTTACAGCTTATGTCCTGATAACATTAGGAAACCAGCAATGGCAATGAAACCCATTCCTTCTTCCCTCTCATTTCCCCTACCTTATGGCAACAAACAAAAAATGAAGTCATATTTTGGGGATAGTTTCTACTCTCTGGAAAACTTATAGTCTAATCAAGGAGTATGTGTAGTAGCCAGTAATTCACTTTCATGATAAGATGGACATTTATCACTCTCTTATTGAATATATGCATCTCCATTCAGTCTCTAGGCTGGAGGCTGGCTTTTAGAGTAGAAACTAATAACCATTCATTCTTTAAAATATCATTCACTTTTTAAAGCAACTGACCTCTCCTCTCCCTTGAGCTTATGTGTTCCAATCATGGTGGTGGTTTCCTTGAGACGAAGTTGTTTCTCCTTTGTAACTCTCTTGGCTGAGGTCTTCCTTAATTAATACTTGGAGCAGACGTTTCTCCTGTATGAAGCCAGCACCAATGACCCGTTTCAGGCATTTATGTTTAACATCACACTTATCTGCAAAAGTGCTTTGGAAGTTCTACTAGATGAATGACAGTGTATGCTGGTGATTTTGATTTTAAAAAGTCAAAATCAAAGATACTTGAAAATATCTGGAAGTTATACATCCATATGGGTGCTTCCCCTTTCAAGGCCAAGACATCAGGGATTGTGTTGCCAACATGCTCTTGGGATGATGTCTTGCCAACTTTTCTGGAGTTTTTTTCTCTTCCCAGCCATTTGATAAACCACTTAAGAAATTCTGCCTTCTGGACCCAGCGTGGTATAACCCAGCTAGGCTATGTTCCATGTCCATAAACGCATAGCCTGAAAGACTAGTTGATTCCCCAAATCAAGCCCAATCCTGATATTAGAAGTCTACGTCTATTAAGGAGATGCACAAGAATGTTCTGCTCCCTCTGCTCCAATTTTCACCCTGTCTTTTGTTTTAAATGACAATTCACTTGCCTGGTTGAAGAGAATACAGGAGTGAACTATAATCTTTTTCACAGGTTCTTACATAGTTATCAGATCAATGTTTTCCAATAATATTTCATGCAACACTGATCATACATTTATGTAAAAAGACAGCATTTGTGGTCAAATATATGTTTCCCAAATTACACACCATTCCTAGAGAGTCACAATGCATATGAGTATATGAAAGATTTTAAAGAGTCTTGCAGATTAGGAAGCTGTCTACCTTAGGCAATTCAGTGGTAAACAGCATCTTCCAGCTACCGGACCCTTTTACTGATAATACAGGTGAACATCTTCCAAGTAACACTTTGGGAAAGGCTCTGCTGGCTCTACTAAGCAGTGTATTCTCATCAAACATGAGCTTTGTCAAGTAGCACACTTTTGAAAATGATTGCTGTTCCCTTCCTCTCTGATTCCCACCTACTGTCGTTAGAGAAAGGCTACTCAAATGTTGTTCATGTGTCTCAAATTGTTTGTTATCAATCCATGACTAGATAAGGATTTTATGCCAGAAGGTAAATCACTGCTTCCTTCATGACGAAAGTATTGCTGTCTTGCTGTGAAAAGTAATGTCAGCTGAACTAAATAAGAGCTGTATTAAGTAACATAGTTCACAGACCAGTGCTATGTTTGTGTACCATACATTGAGTAACACTGCTTTAGATTAGTGATTCTCAAACTTGGCTGTACATTGGAATCAACTGAGGATCTTTAAATACTACTGACGCCTGAGCTCACCATCAAACCAAAAACTGACAATCAAACAAACAAACAAAGAAAACCTGCAAAATCCCTTGTCGTGCTTCTGGTCCCAAGCATTTCAAATAAGAGATACTCAACTTTTAGTTACTAGTTTTTATATGGATAAAACATTTCTGTTCTATGTCCTCGTTGTATATTTTTTCATGAGAAGAAATAAGTAAAAAGGACTTTATAACTGGAAAAAAATTTATTGTGGTAGAGGCTCAACAGGGGTACTTTTAAAAAAAAAATCTCTCTAAGTGATTCTAATGTGCTAACAGGGTTGGAATCACTGCCTTAGGAAATAATCACCTTGGCATAAGGTCTGCTGCATGATGTCAGCTGTCAATCCAGGAATCTTATCATGCTGATTGCATGGGCCTCTTCAAAAGGTGCCCTGTGATAGAGGGCTCAGCTGGACAGGCAGCCCTTATATGACCTTTAGAACTTATGGCCGTGTAAGGTATCCGTCTTTCCCACCATGTGCACACACACCTTTCTGAAGTTCCCTTACTTGTTTGCCGCTCTGTGCTTTTAGAAAAATAATTAGGATTCTCCATAAATGTGTGGTAATCTGCCACCTTGTGACCAACGTTCTTTCTTGCAAGCAATTGTTGAAACACTTGTTCTGCTCTCAGAATCTGATGCAGGTTGTAAATATGGGTCAAAGAGTTGCTCAGACTGTACTTAAACATGAAGATGGAGAAGGAGAAAAGGGTGTCACGATGTGCCAGAAAAGTACTGACAATTCTTTACTTGATTGCTGCTGCTCTAGAGTAAGATTGCAAAGCTTGACTCAAGCAGCTTGTAGCCTGGGTATCTGTCTCTGTGTTACACCAGAGGCTGTCATCATTGAGGCATTGCCCTCTTATCATCTAAATGTAATCGGCTACTGCAGCGTAAAAGGATTACAGCAGCCTGTATGTGAAAATTGACTCTGACATGATTAGGAGGCTTTAATTGCTATCCATGTTTATAAATCATTCCTAGCATTTTAAACTACATGGATTCTGATATTCATTTCTTATACTCTACAGCATTTTTTAGTGTGCTTAAGAAGAGCACCTTGAATAATGACCACTGGGAAAGTGTTAAACAAGAGACATTATATTCTGCATTTTATCAGCACTTACCCTTGTCTTGCCTCACAGCCAATATCCACGCTCACTCCAACACATGAAAATCACTTGTCCACTTCCACCCATGTGCTAGCAAATTTTTACTTATAAGCCCTAGCTATTTTAAGATATATATTCTCAGAACAGCTCCAGGACAACCTTCAAGCATGTCCAGCTTTGGAAGCAGCAAGTGTACAATGGCCCCAAGACTATATCTGCAAAAGGGAAAGGGAAGAGAGCGTACTTCCACTGGGCCACATCTTCAGTGACAACACTGTGCATAGCCCCTTGGAAGCATGATCACAAAAACCCTGTCAGATAGGGTTGCTACTACCATTTCACAGATCAGCAAACTAAGATGCAGAAAGAGTAAGTCACTTCACCAGTAAATGAGAGGACTTGATTTGAACCTAGTTTTTCTGGCTTCTAAAACCCATGCCTTCTCCCCTCCATGGCTTCTCCATATGCTCAGTTTCCCCACTCTTGCTCCATAAGTGCATTTGTTATCTAAAACAAATTGTAGTGCTAAAAAGTGATCTTAAGTGTAAAGGAATAAAATTCTGTCTACAGTCCTTCCTCAGCTTTGTGACAGCAAGAGTTTGTCATGAGCAGAAGGGACTCAGGAGGTACTTGCTCATTCTGTAGGCCTAAGATTAGGTAGAGTGCAGCACTCAAAAGGAAGAGATGAAATGACTCTTACCTTTAAGGAACTGATGACTTGGTCTCGGCATACAAAGAAATAGTGGAGTGATTAATGAATGTTTACATTCAATTTGAATGCAATAGATCTGTTCCTAGATAAAAGATATTAAAAGCTCACTTGTCTACTCTGCTTTCTTTAAGCTAGGGAATGTGCCTTTCCACCTATGTGTTAGTCAGTTCTCACACTGCTATAAAGAAATACCTGAGACTGGGTAATTTATAAAGAAAATAGGTTTAACTGGCTCACAGTTCTGCAGGCTGTACAAGAAGCATGATGCTGGCATCTGCTTAGCTTCTGGGGACGCCTCAGGAGACATTTAATCATGGCAGAAGGCAATGCAGGAGCCAGCACTGAGAGAGGTGGCATTCTTTTTACGATAGTCTGTCCACAAATACAGGGAGATTCTAGGAAATGACACATCCATATTGAGATTATTTGCTTCTTCTCTCTCTCTTTCCGTGCATGAGCACAGGTGACTTGCCCTGAATTGGGTGTAAAACCTTCACAGAGGACCTCGATGGGGCAGGAGCTGTCTCAGTTGAGCTCCACCAGTGACCTGCCATTGCTCTCATAATGGCACAGTTGATTCTGTCCCTTCTAAAAGCACAAAACACTGGGACAAGGGAAACATGCCCCTTTGTGGTCGCTAGTTGCCATTGAAAGAGGGTTTGAATATGCACACACAGACACACACACACACACACACACACACAAATGGACACATATTACTATTTAAAATAGTTTATTTGGGGGGAAAAACACTTAAAAGCAGAATAATACAGCTCACATGGTCCCTCTACTGGAGTCCTTTCTACAATACATCCAGCCCAACAAAGCCCAGATTAATCATAGCCCTTCATGGGATAATATGGGCTCAAGCAAGCCATTCATACAGCGAGGACATTTGTCTAGCAAACTGCCTCAGGCTGTGAACAAAATCAGGTTCTTTTCAAGCAACAAGGAAGGAACAAAGGGCATTTCAAAAAGTGGGGATTATAGAAGCTGCCAGCAAGTAACTTTTCTCTTATGTTCCCTCTTCAGCCATTTCCCCTCTGTACTTACTTGATTTTTCTCTGAGAAGATATCATTTAGAATCCATGTTAGAAGATTCATGAACTAATTCAGTAAATCTCTAATTGACATACATGGTAAGCTGTTCACTTAGTGGATAATTGGTTAAATGTACCCAGAATATTTAGTGAGGGAGAAAAAAAATCCCCAAAGTAAATCAGAATAGTTTAGGAACCTTTTACTCTAGTGCCACTTTTTCTTTGTGAATGGCTACTGGTGTCTTAAAAGTGGTCTATCTCCCTTCCCAATCAGGACTCCATTTAAATATACAACCTCCATTGCATCCCCACTTAATAGAGCTTTATTAAATGGATACCATAAGCATAGCACAGTGTCTGTCAACAGTAAGTGCTCAATTAATATTTATTATTACAAATAACTTATTTATCTAACACATTTTGATATTCTGTGTTCAACGGCCATTTGCTCTAATTCCAGGTGGCAAATGACTGAGTGCTTCTCATCACCATTAGCAGAATTGATATATTTGTTAATAGATGTTTATTGAGTGTCTTGCACAAGCGAGGCATTATGGTGGGTAGGCACAGCATGATAAGACAGATTACATCTCTGCCCTCAAGGAGGAATTAAAGACTAGCAGGAAAGCAGACTTTGAACTAGTTGATTATCAAGATTGTGTTGCATTCAAAAACACTCTAATACATAGTGGCTTAAACCCTCTAAATATATTTTATTTCTCTTGGGCTATAGGTTGGCTATGTGGTTCTGCTGATCTAAGCTGGGCATTGCTTATCTTTCCTGGGCTCAACGATATATTTGTGGTCAGCTGGTAAGGCAGGGTGGCATTGACTGTTCTACGATGGGTTTGTACAGGATACCTCAGCTCTCCATGTGTTTTTCAAGTCTTATTTATCTATTTTAATATTTCATTTGTTAATTTTTTTCATTGAACATTTACAGAGCAAGTTTTCTGTGTGTCAGGCACTATATGGCCTTGCATTTAAATTGCTCAGGAATGAGTTCTAGGCTGGTAACAGACATTCAATATTATTAGACTCTGGCCAGTATTAAAACCATGACAGCAGATGAGACACACAGGGAGAGAGACTAGAGAAGCAAGGCCTGGGGCATAGAAACACTGTAAGATGTTATGGAGAAGAAAGGACTCCAGAAGAAAAAGAAGGAAAACCAAAAGAATGAGGTCTAAGGAAGCCAAGGAAGGACTCAGCTTCAGGAAGGAGGAATGGATCAGTAGAGCTGAATGCAGTAAATCGTTGCTAATTTAATACAATCCTTTCATGTATCCCTTTTAGCATCTAGGCTTTGTAATCCAATTCCTTTCAATGTAGAACAGATGTCTCTGCCTCTCACGCTCTTGGGAATAAATGGCATAAATCACTGTTAGTTAAAATGACCCTTGATAGATAGAGTGATGAGGAATTAGATGCTGTCTAACTGCTAAGGAAAGAGTAGGTCTTTGTAAAGATGTCATCGATTTTTCTTTTCTATAATGCCTGTAAAGTTTAAGGCTTTGGCAAGACCAATTTATTCTTTTGTTGTTTATCCTTTTGAATGTAGTTAAGCTTGCTCGGTAATTTTTTCCGTAATCTAAAAATATTGGACCACTGAGAATTAAAATTAAATCACCCCTTGAGTTTGGTATTTTAAAACTGACGAACTTTGAAGCCATATTAATATGGTACAATCAAGATGACATTACATGTGTTTCCAATAAAGCAAGTTTTCTGCCAACTTTACAAACGTGCACTTTTGCTAGACTGTAGAAATTGATTCCTTGTCTAGCAGTGAGCATTTCTTGCTGAATGAAAGAAGTAGTGTTTAAAAAGAACAAATACACAGTTTTGTGGTGAAGAACTGTTAACAGTGTGGTATAGAGTCTATGTAATTAGGCTAAGTTTTTGTCTAGGATTTGTGAATTTTGATCCTAAGGAAATGATAACTTCCTATGCAAAATATGATGAAAGTTTTCTGCACAGAGTGTCCCACTCACCAAGGTCAAATGCTACTTCCTTAGTAGCCTCAAGGGAGGAAATAGGCTATGTGTTTTCGGGATTAAAAAAATAAGAAATTAAATGAATTCATTTGTCATAGTGTAAGGTAGAGTGTTTGGGAAAAAAATTATTTTTGAAGGTCTGTCCTATGTATTTGAAGGTTTTTTTCCCTTGCACTTGGATTGTCCCTTAATTCAGACTGTATTAGGATACTACCCATTTCTAAACTAATATGAGAGACTAGAGCTTTTAGACACTTTTTGCTGACTGCCCTTTTTCCTAAGACAGGAGAATGTCATGACAGAAAATACTACATTCCCAAAAAATCTATTGAAATAAAAAAAAATGTAGAAAGAAAATACTGCATTCATGGACCTACCTCTAGCAGCATTCCATTTTTTCCTTAGCATATCCAGTACTACTTTTCTTCCTGAATTTGTTTAAATTAAATCTGTGCTGAGACAGGATCTTGTGCTTTGATTATAGGTTGGGATCTCAATAGTGGAACATGTGAGCTAACCAGGGAGCTTGTGAACCCCTTTGATATCCTGTCATCCTTTTCTCACCTATGTGGTAACCTTGAGAAAGGACTTTGAAGAAGAAGGAGAAATATCTCTGCAGGTAGATGGAAGAAGGTTACATTTAACATGCAAACTGAACTTTATCTTCTCTCTTGCTTAGTAATATCACTGCTGGTTGGAGGGGCAGGGAGTGGACACTGGGAAAATCAGAAGCCAACCTGTGCCCCTAGAGTACTCCAGAGCTTTAGTATTACATTTATGGAATGTTACCTATTTTCTTTTCTACATAGAAGGTTTTAACAAATCAACCAACACATTCTAATACTTGATAATGAATAACATTGGCTTAAAAATTACACCAAATTATCATGAGAAACACAAGTGAGACCTAAAACCCAGTGAGCATATCTGTTAGTGATTCTTTTCTGCTGTAAAAATTAGTTGAGATATTTATTTTTCCTTCAGTCAGTAGTGCCAGGCTCTCTGTTGAGCTAGAGCAGGATTTCTCAACTTTGGTGCTATTGACATTTGGGGCTAGATAATTCTGTTGTCAAGGTCTGTCCTATATATTGAAGGATATTGAGCAGCATCCCTTGACTCTACCCACTAGATGCCAGTAGCACCCCATCCTAGTTGTGACAACTCAAAATATGTCCAAATATTGCCAAATATCCCATAAGGAGCAAAATCACCTTGTTAAGAACCACTGGGCTGTGTAATACCTATACAAACAAAACACATATATTCTGAAAATTACTCTGCTTCTTTGAGAGCCAGTCAAAATACTTCTGTTTCATCATAACCAAGGTTCTCCATCCTTGGGTTACTAAGGTAATAGTTTCAACTTAATTCAAACTCTGCCTTACTCTTCCTGATCCTTCCCCTGACCTTCTCAAACCTTTAACTTATCTCAGCTATTTATACAAATATAAATATATTTATATTATATAAGGCTTTCCAGTAGAGCTCAATGCAATGATTTGGTGTAAGAAAACTGAGGCTGCTTCAGGTTAAATTCCACTGTCATTGAATGAGTTCCAACTTGGTTTCTTCCCTGTGTCTACTGTAGGAGATCTGGAGAAATATGACAGAGTCCCTGCCTTTTAGGAGCTTGACATGAAAACTCTTTATATGAAAAGGAATGTAAGTCAGTTATATCATGGGCTCAGGCTCAAATATAAGCTCATTCAGAAAGATCTTTTCAATGCTGTCCTTTTAGAAGGCTTCTGCTCAGTCTAGCCTTTCTTCAGCAGGGCTGATGATGAGCAGAGGTGAAGGTATTCCTCAAGATTTTATTTTTCATGTTTTCATATCTAGTTCAGCATTAAAAAACTTAGAACATTCAAGCTAACTATTCAGACTCAACTAACATTGGGTACCTATAATGGTGCCAGGCACTGGGCTAGTTGCTTCACTCAGTATTTAATCTTTAAAATAACTGCCAAAATGAAGCATCACTTTTTCCTTACATCATCCTGGTTCCTTTACACTGTCAGCAAGTCTATGAGATCAGGAAAGAAGGAATTTTGGAAGCTTCACGTAATATTTTGGGGGACATATAGTAACTAAACTCATTAAAATTCAGAGAAATTAATACTCCAAAAGACTATCAAAGAATAGAATTAAATTTACCTCTCAGCTAATTTAATGTATTTTGATTTATTTTTTCAAAAGCAATTGTGGTTTATCTGGTTCCTGTTTCTTAGCTTCGATTTTGTTCCTTTATCATAGTAAAGTGTCCTCAGTGACTCATGTTACTTTGGATAAGGTCTGTTCCTTCCTTGAATCTCCATATCCTTATATATATATATATATAGAGAGAGAGAGAGAGAGAGAGAGAGATAAAATTTTTAAAAAGGATTGTATAGGTACTGAATTCTCTTATTTTATATATCTCAAGATGGTTTAAAATAAGACTCAATTCATTATTATGTTTCCTGACAACTTTATGCATAGTTAAAATGGAAATTCAACTAATAGATATTGTTGAAGTCTGACTTCATAATTGTTTCAAGTTTTTGCTGCCTTGGTTGAGCTTGAGGGGAGGTTTCCTGGCCATATAATGATGGCCATGGGCTTCTCCTTTTTCACATTTTTGCTGAAACTCGTGATCTTAATTCTGGACTTTGAGAAGATTAAAGCCTGGGCATGACCTGGTATGGGCACAGGGAGAAGGAAAAGTAACATTTTGTAAGTACCTGCCTGTCTTCCTTTTGAAAATTAGGTAATATGATTGAATTAGCTAAGTAACTTACCCAATATCTCACCATTAGAAAATGGGGAGATCGAAGTACAAAACTATATTCTCTTTCCAAGCCACACTCTGTTTCTTCCAAAAGGGAGACTCTCAAGACCTGCCATATGGATTAGGAGGTAAGCATACTTTTCCTTTTGTGACCTGTTAACTCTTCCTTTTTAGTGCCTCAAATCTTGACTTCAGGGACCTAATGCTTTCATGAACCTAATACAAAGAACCCCTTGCTTTGTGTTATTTTGTGGAAGAATAATTTGGAGCAAAGAAAATCCCCTCACCATAGGCAGAAAGTCAGAAACTGGAAGCAAGAGAAAATGCTTGGTTGGTAGACCACCACCCTGGCCACTGGACTTCGTACCTTTATATCCTGATTCAAAATGATAGATATCAATTTTAACATCACTCCTCAATTCACCAGCCCCTGTCTTGGGTTTTCCCTGGCATTCATCTTCTACCTATATTTCCTTCCTTCCCTTCCAGATAACACAGTGAGAGTCGGGTATGGGGAGGCTCTATTCTGAAAGGAACCACATCTGTTTTCACTTTCCCTTTTTCATTTAGATATCCACTGTTTTATTATTGTTTTATTATGATTTCCCCTGTAGAGAAGTATACAGTGGCAGGGTGACCTGTTGTGCATATTGAATTTTACCATTCATTTACTCCAATGTTTGCCTATTTCTGCTAGAAATTGAATAGCAATCCATATTCTCCCTGTGTGTAAACTGTTTCTGGATAAGCATTAGGTACCATGGTGGGATGTTTATTTATCTAACTAAAAGTATAAAGGTTTTCAAACTCCCCAGTTCTCTTTTAGGTGGTAGCCTATTCATAGAATCAGCACTACTGATTTATGAGCACCATAGCTGCTCAGATCTCTAATATTTCTACAGCTATTCCAAATTCCAGTAGTTTAGATAATGGAGGAATTTAATGAATAGCTAGAGAAACATACAGATGTTCCAGTTTCATTGGAAACTAGAGAACCTTGTAGAATATTGCCTCAAGTCAGATTTTCATTTCACCTTTCTTTACCCTTGTCCCCAGCATCTGACATTGGATTAAGAGCAGCAACACTATAACCACCATTTCTAAAGTGCAGTCTGGGCCAGATATCACCTCAAGTTTCTATAATCTCGATAGAAATGCTAGAATGTAGATATTTTATCCAATTTTTATACAGAAGGAAATTGAACCTCAAAGAGTTTAGGTAAGGCAGAACTGAAAAACCCAGTAGGTGTTAAAAATATAATGTGATTTGAATTTTGAACTATAAGTTTTCTAAGCCAGATGGCTTTTCCATCTGAGGTGTTACCTGGGTTACTGACTTGAAGTGTTGTTTAAGATGTGACTAAACTTAAATTTATATTCTCTATTGACAAAACATTTTATTCTAGAGTAATTGCTATACTAGATACAAAAACACTGCATTGGTAAATCTTTTGTTAGCTATAAAGATGGTAGCTGCATATGTATGCATTCAAATCTGCTTGTTCATAAATAGAAGACCTGATTTATTAAAGATTTTCATATCTGACATTTTAACTTGAGATTTTTCACTTTCCTTTTTCTGTGAACAGCACAGCTCATCTCTATAAGTTCAAAGTTTGTCAAGTTCATAACTCTTAAAAACCTTGCACAAACCATAACCTCACCCTTTGCCTTCCCAGATCTATTCCCAAAACTCTCATCTTGATATATTCGTGGAATAACCCTTCCTTCTCAATTTCTCAGCACTTTTCTGAGCCCCTCCGTCTTAGTCTGTTTTCTGCCACTATAAAAGAATACCACAGACTGGAAAATTTATTTTTAAAATGATTTATTTGGCTTACCATTCTGGGAGATGGGAAGTCCAAGACCGAAAGGCCACATCTAGTGAGGGCTTTCTTGCTGTGTCATAAGATAATGAAAGGTATCATATGACAAAGAAATGTGCAGGCATGAAAGATAGAGGAAATTGAACCAAACCCATCCTTTTATCAGGAGCCCATTCCTGCCTTAACTAATCTACTCCTACAATAATGGTATTAATTCATTCATGAGGGCAGAGCCTTCATGCCCTAATTACCTTTTAAAGGTGTCACCCATAAATACCATCACAGTGGCAATTAAATTTCAACATGAGTTTTGGGGGACATATTCAAACCATAGCATTCTTCTCCTAGTCGCTCAAAATTCATGTATTTCTCACATGTAAAATAGATTCATTCCATCCCAGTAGTCCCAGTAATCTTATTTCAGTACCAACTCAAATGTTCAAAGTCTCATCTAAATCATATATGGGTGAGACTCAGGGAGGCAAATTCCTCAGGCAGTTTCTCTCCAGCTGTGAGACTGTGAAATCAAAACAAACTGTCTACTTTCAAAATACAATGGAGGGAATGGGGAGTGGCCAAGATGGCTGACTGGAAGCTCCATGGCTCTCACAGAGAGGAATGGAAAGGGCAGTAAACACAGCACCTTCAACTGAAACATTCAGATACTCGCATTGGGACTAACGAAGGAAACAACTCAACCCATGGAGAACAAAGAATGACAGCCCACCTGACAGTGACACAGAACCAAGTGAACCTCCCCTACCCAAGGAAGCAGTTGAGTGAATGTGCGACCCTGGGAAACCACAATTCTCCCATGGATCTTTGCAACCCTCAGGTCGGGAGATCCCATCATGAATCCACTCCACTGGGACCTTCAGCCTGACACACAGAGCTACATGGAGTTTCTGCAGAGTAGCCACTCAGGCATGTGTGGAGACCCAGGAGCTTTAGATACGCCAGCATTTCAGGCTTCTCAGAAAAAGTAACTGCAACTCCAGCAAAGTGGGAGGTTGGACACCTGTACATACCCCTAGAAAAGAGGCTGAATCCAGGGGACCAAGCAGTGATAGTCTGTGGACACCACTTCCACTGTGCCTCACAGGATAAGATCCACTGGTTTAGAATTCCAGCCAGTCACCAGTAACAGTATTGTACCTACCTGGGACAAAGCTTTCTGGGGGAAGGGTGGGGCACCATGTTTGCTGTTTGGGCAACTTAGCTGATCCAGCCTGCAAGCTTTGGAGAGTCTAAACCTACCAAGGTTTGAAGGGATCCCCCAGCACAGCACAGCTGCTTATCAAAACATGGCCAGGCTGTTTCTTTAAGTGAGTTCCTGCTCTTTTTCTCCTCACTGGGCAGGAGCTCCCAACTGGAGCCACCAGCCACTCAAGCCAGTTTTCTCCGGCCAACAGAGATTTGAAAATGCCCTGGGACAGAGAACCCAGAGTGAGGGGCAGGCTGCCATCTTTGCTGTTTAGATGACATAGCCAGTCCAGCCTGTGAGCTTTGGAGAGTCCAAACTGACAGGGGACAGAAGCAGTACCCCAGCACAGTGCAGCTGCTCTACAAAAGCATGGTCAGACTTCTTCTTTAAGCAGATCCCCAATCCTCTTCCTCCTCATGGGGTAGAACCTCCCAGCCAGGGCCTGCAGCCACCCCCACTGGTGTTCCCTGGTCTACAGAGTTTTGAAAATTCCCTGAGATTAAACTCCCAGAGGGAGGGGTGGGCTACCATCTTTGCTGTTTAAACAACTTAGCCTCCAGCTTCTGCAGATCCAAAGCTGACCAGGAGTGGAAGCAATACCACAGCACAGCAGAGTAGACCCACGAAAATGTGGTCAGACTGTTTTTAAAAGTGGGTCCCCAACCCCATTTCTCATCACCAGGTGGAGCCTCGCACCTAGGGTCTCTGGCTACCCCTAACGGTGTTCTCTGGCTGACACCTGGGATGCAGCTCCCAATTGGAGGGGCAGACCGCCATCTTTGCTCTTAGGAAAACTTAACCATTCCAGTCTTCAGGCTTCAGCGTGTCCATGGTGACTAGGAGATGAAGTGGACCCCCAGCATAGCATAGCAGCTCTACAAAAATGTGGCCAGGCTACTTTTTAAAGCATGTCCCTAATCTCATTCCTCCTAACTGGGCAAGACCACCCAACTGGGATTGCCCGCCACCTCCTATACATGTGTTTAGGCTGGCAACAGGTCCATACCTCCCTGGGATGGAGCTCCCAGAGGAAGGGGTTGGCTCCCATATTTGCTGTTTCACAGCCTTCTCTGGTGATACCTCCAGGTACTGGAAAATCCAAGTCTACTAGAAACTGGAGCAGACCCCCAGCATACCGCACCAGCCCTATGGAAAAGGGGCCAGACTGTTAAAGAAAAAAAAAACCCACCACTCAAAGGTCAGCAACCTCAAAGATTGAAAGTAAATAATCTCACAAAGATGAGAAATAATAATAATCAGCAGAAGAACCCTGAAACCTCAAAAAGCTAGAGTGCCCTCTTTCCTCTAAATTAGTGCATCACCTCTTCAACAAGGGTTCGGAACTGGGCTAAGGCTGAGGCTGAGACTGAGATGTCTGAAATGACAGAAGGAGAATTCAGAATATGGATGGGAATGAAGTTCACTGAGCTAAAGGACTACATTGTAACCAATGCAAGGAAGCTAAAAATTATGATAAAGCATTGCCAGAGCTGACAGACAAAATAGATAGTATAGAGAAGAACATAACCAACATGATAGAGCTGAAAAATACACTACCAGACTTTCATAATGCAATCACAGCTATTGATAGCCAAATAGACCAAGTGGAGGAAAGACTCTCAGAACTTGAAGACTGGCTTTCTGAAATAAGACAGGCAGACAAGAATGGAGAAAAAAAGAATGAAAAGGAATGAACAAACCCTTTGAGAAATATGGGATTATGTAAAGAGACTGAATCTACAACCGATTGATGTACCTGAAAGAGATGAGGAGAATGGAACCAATTTAGAAAACATATTTCAGGATATCATCCATGAGAACTTCTCCAACCTAGCTTGAGAGGCCAACATTCAAATTCCAGGAAATGCAGAGAACACCACTAAGATACTCTACGATAAGATCATCCCCAACGCACATAATTATTAGATTATCCAAGGTCTAAATGAAAGAAAAAATGTTACAGGCAGCTAGAGAGAAAGGCCAGGTCACCTAAAAAGGGAGGCCCATCAGACTAACAGCAGACCTCTCACTTGAAACTCTGTAAGCTAGAAGATATTGGGGGCCAATATTCAACATTCTCTTTTCTTTTTTTGACATTCAACAATCTTAAAGAAAAGAAATTCCAACCTAGAATTTCATATATGGCCGAACTAAGCTTTGTAAGTGAAAGAGAAATAAGATCCTTTCCAGACAAGCAAATGCTGAGGGAACTTGTTACCACCAGACCTGCCTCACAAGAGCTCCTGAAAGAAGCACTAAATGTGGAAAGGAAAGACTGTTACCAGCCACTACAAAAACACACTGAATTACACAGTCTGTACACAGCCCAGTGACATTATAAAGCACCACATAAACAAGTCTGCAAACATAATGATGACAGGTTGAAATCCACAGATATCAATACAAACTTTACATGTAAATGGGCTAAATGCCCCAATTAAAAGACACACAGTGGCAAGCTAAAGATCAAAGACCCATTGTTATGCTGTCTTCAAGAGAACTATCTCACATGCAGTGACATACATAGGCTCAAAAATAAAGGGATGGAGGAAAATCTACCAAGGAAATGGAAAACAGAAAAAGTAGGGGTTGCAATCCTAGTTTCTGACAAAACAGACTTTACCCAATGAAGATCAAAAAACAAAACAAAACAAAAATTGGCATCGCATAATGGTAAAGGGTTCAGTTGGACAAGAAGATCTAACTATCAAATATTTATGCACCTAACACGGGAGGACCCAGATTCATAAAACAAGTTCTTAGAGACCTTCAAAGAGACTTAGACTCCCACACAATAACAGTGGGAGACTTTAATAACCCACTGACAATATTAGATCACTGGCACAGAGAATTAACACAGATATTTGGGACCTGAAATCATCACTGGATCAAATGGACCTAATAGATATCTACAGAACTCTCCAACTCAAAACAATAGAATATATGTTCTTATCACCACATGGCACTTAGTCTAAAATTGATCACGTAATCAGAAGTGAAACACTCCTCAGCAAATGGAAAATAACTGCAATTATAACAAACAGCCTCTTGGACCATAGCACAATCAAATTTGAAATCAAAACTAAGAAATTCACTGAAAACCATACAATTACATGGAAATTGAATAACGTGCTCCTGAATGACTTTGGGGTAAATAATATAATTTAGGCAGAAATCAGGAAGTTCATTGAAACTAATGAGAACAAAGATACAATGTACCAGAATCTCTGGGACACAGCTAAAGCAGTGGTAAGAGGTAAATTTATAGCATTAAATGTCCACATCAGAATGATACAAAGATCTCTAGTTAACAGCCTAACATCACAACTAAAAGAACTAGAGAACCAAGAGCAAACAAATCCAGAAGCTAGCAGAAGACAAGAAATAACCAAAATCAGAGCTGAACTGAAGGAGATAGAAACATGAAAAACCATTCAAACGATCAATCCATCCAGGAGCTGTTTTGGTTTTTTTTGAAAAAAAAAAAAAGTGAGTAAAATAGACTGCTAGTTAGACTAATAAGGGAAGAGAAGATTAAAATAAACACAATCAGAAATGACAAGAGGGATATTACCACTGACCACATAGAAATGCAAACAACAATAAGAGAATAGGATGAACACTTCTTTGCACACAAACCAGAAACCCTAGAAGAAATGGATAAATTCCTGGACACATACACCCTCCCAGGACTGAATTAGGAAGAAATTGAATCCCTGAACAGACCAATAACAGGTTCTGAAATTGAGGCATTAATAGATAGTCTACCAACTAAAAAAAGTCCAGGACCAGAGGGATTCACAGCTGAATTCTACCAGATGTACAAAGAAGAGCTGGTACCATTCCTACTGAAAATGTTCCAAAAAATTGAAAACAAGGGATTCATCCTTAACTCATTCTATGAGGCCAGCATTATCCTGATACGAAAACCTGGCAGAGATACAACAAAAAAGAAAACTTCAGGCCAATATCCTCAACACAAAAATCCTCAAGAAAATACTGGCAAACCAAATCCAGCAAGCACGTCAAAAAGTTAATCCACCATGATCAAGTAGGCTTTATATCTGGGATGCAAGGTTGGTTCAGCATACACAAATCAATAAATGTGATTCATCACATAAACAGAACTAAAGACAAAAACCACATGATTATCTCAATAGATGCATAAAAGGCTTTCAATAAAATTCAGCATTGATTTATGTTAAAAACTCTTAGTAAACTATGTATCAAAGGAATATACCACAAAATGATAAAAACCATCTATAACAAAGCCACTGACAATATTATACTGAATGGGCAAAAGCTAGAAACACTCCCCTTGATAACCAGCACAAGACAAGGATGCCCTGTGTCACAATTCTTATTCAACGTAGTATTGGATGTCTCAGCCAGAGCAATCAGTCAAGAGAAAAAAAATAAAGCACCTCCACATAGGAGGAGAGGAAGTCAAGCTATCCCTGTTAGCAGATGACATGATCCTTTATCTAGAAAACCCTAGTCTCAGCTCAAAAGCTTTTTAAGCTGATAAGAAACTTCAGCAAAGTCTCAGGATACAAAATCAATGTGCAAAAATCACTAGCATTCCTGTACACCAACAGTCAAGCCGAGAGCCAAATCAGGAATGAACTCCCATTCACAATTGCCACAAAAATAATAAAATATCTAGGAATATAGCTAATGACTGATGTGAAAGATCAATAAGAATGACAAAACACTGCTCAAAGAAATCAGAGATGACACAAACAAAGGGAGAAACATTCCATGCTCATGGATAGGAAGAATCAATATTGTTAAAATGGCCTTACTGCCCAAAGCAATTTATAGATTCAGTGCAATTCCTATTAAACTACCATTGACATTATTTGTAGAACTAGAAACTATTTTAAAATTCGTATGGAAACTACAAAGACCTTGAATAGCCAAGGCAATCCTAAGCAAAAAGAACAAAGTAGGAGGCATCATGCTACCTGACTTCAAGCTATATACTACAGGACTACAGTAACCAAAACGACATGGTACTGGTACAAAAATAGACACGTAGACCAATGGAACAGAATAGAGAGCCCAGTAATAAGTCTGCACACCTATAACTATCTGATCATTGACAAACCTGACTACAACAAGCAATGGGGGAAGGATTCCCTATTCAATAAATTGTGCCGGGATAAATGACTAGCCATATGCAGAAGGTTGAAACTGAAACCTTTTCTTACACCGTATACAAAAATCAGCTGAAGAGGGATTAAAGACTTAAATGTAAAATCCAAAACTATAAAAACCCTAGAAGAAAACCTAGGCAATATCCTTCAGGATATAGGCATGGGCAAAGATTTTATTACAAAGACGCCAAAAGCAATAGTGACAGAAGCAAAAATTGACAAATGGAATCTAATTAAACTAAAGAAGTTCTGCACAGCAAAATAAACTATCAAAAGACTAAACAGACAACCTACAGAGTGGGAGACAATTTTGGCAAGACATGCATCTGACAAAGGTCGACATCCAGCATCTATAAGGAACTTAAACAAATTTACAAGAATAAAATCAAACAACCCTATTAAAAAGTGGGTAAAGGATATGAACAGATACTTTTCCAAAGAAGACATACATGTGACCAATAATCAAATGAAAAAAAAAATCAACATCACTGTTCATTAGAGTAATGCAAATCAAAACTACAATGAGATACCATCTCACACCAGTCAGAATGGCTATTATTAAAAAGTCAAAAAATACCTGATGCTGGTAAGGTTGTGGAGAAAAAGGAACACTTATGCACTGTTTGTGGGAGTGTAAATTAGTTTAGCCACTGTGGAAGACAATGTGGCAATTTCTCAGAGACCTAAAACAGAAATACCATTCAACTCAACAATCCCATTACTGGATATATACCGAAAGGAGTATAACTCAATCTATTATAAAGACACATTCATGTGTATGTTCATTGCAGCACTATTCACAATAGCAAAGACACAATGATAGACTGGATAAAGAAAATGTGGTACATATACACCATGGAATACTATGCAACCATAAAAAATGAGATCCTCTCCTTTGCAGGAACATGGATGGAGCTGGAGGCCATTATCCTTAGCAAACTAACATAGGAACAGAAAACCAAATACTGCATGTTCTCACTTATAAGTGGGAGCTAAATTATGAGAACACATGGACACATAGAGGGGAACAGCACACACTGGCACATTTCAGAAGGTGGAGGGTAGGAGGAGGGAGAGGATCAGCAAAAATAACTAATGGGTACTTGGCTTAGTGCCTGAGTGATGAAATAATCTGTAAAACAAACCCTCATGACACAAATTTACCTATGTAAAAAACCTACAATTGTTCCCTTGAACTTAAAAGTTAAAAAAAAAAAAGAAAAATGGAATAGCAAAGGAAAAAATAACAACATACAATGGAAGGACAGGAATAGAATATATATTCCTATTCTAAAATGGAGAAATAGGCAAGAAGGGTTAGTTGTTTCAAATAATTCCCAAACCCAACAGGGAAAACATCATTAAGTTTAAAGCTGGAGAATAATCTCCTTTGACTCCATGTCTCACTTCTTGGATACACTGAGGTTGGGGTTGGGCCCCCAAGGTCCCAGAAAGTTCTGCCTCTATGGCTTTTCTGGGCCCAGTCTACCCAGCAGCTCTCACAATTTGGAGTCTCATGCCTGTAGCTTTCCCAGTATGGAGTTGCCCACTTGTGGCCCCATAGTTCTGGATTCTCTGAGGTTGCCTTTCTCCCATGCCTCCTCTAGTCATTGCCCTAGTAGTCTCTCTGTGGTGGCTCCACCCCTGTGAGAAGTCTGTAACTAAGCCCCCAGGCAGTCCACAACATCCTTTGAAATATAAGTGGAGGAAGCCATCTCTACACAGCTCCTGCCTTCCACAAACCTGAAGAATTAGCATCACATCGATGCTGCTAACATGTATGGCTTGTACGTTCTGGAGCAATAGGTTGAGCTGCACCTGAGCTCACTTGGGTCACAGCTGGGTTGGCCAGGGGACACTGTGCTGGAATGTGGGGAGAATAGACCCAAGGCATCCTTAGGCCGAGAGTCCATGGAAGATGCCCTAAGCCCTTCACCCAAAACCATTCTGCCCCACTGGTGCTCTTGGACTGTGATGAGAGGGGCAGCCTCAAAGATCTTTGAGATCTTTGAAATGCCTTCAGGATATTTCTCCCATTGTCTTGACAAGTAGCTCCTGCTCCCTTCTATTTATGATAATCTCTTTAGCAAATGGTTGCTTGGCAATACCTTTGATTTGCTCTCCTAAACACACCTTTTCTCCTACTGTAGGAGATAGCTTAAAACACACACACACACACACACACACACACACACACACCTTTTCACTCTTTACATGGCCAGGTTGCAAATTTTCCAAACTTTTCTGTTCTGCTTCTCTATTTTAATTCTAAATTTTATCTTTAAGTAATTTCTTTTCTCTTACATCTCACTGTATGTGGTTAAAAGTTGCCAAGCAATAGCTTGAATGCTATACTGCTTAGATATTTCTTCAGCCAGATTCACCACTCTTAAATTATGCATTCTATAAAGTTCTAGGACATGGGCACAATCCTGCCAAGTTTATTTTAGTTATATAACAAGGATGGTCTTTACTCCAGTTTCCAATACTTTGTTTCTCATTTCTCTCTGAGACATCCTCAGAAGGGTCTTTACTTTCCCTATTTCTGTCAACATTCTGATCATAATCACTTAAGTAATCTCTAAGAAGATTTGAACTTCTCCTATAGCTCTCCTCTTCTTTTGAGCCTTCACCAGAATCCCCCTTAACATTCTATTCATAGCCATCTAGGCTTTCTCTAGCCTGTTCCTCCAAATTGTTCCAGCCTCTGCCCGTTACCCAGTTCCAAAGCTACTTCCACAGTTTTAGGAATTTGTTATAACAACATTCCCATCTTTATTACCCATTTTCTGTTTTTATTTGTTTTCTGTTGTTATGATAAACTACTACAGACTGGGTAATTTATAAAGAATAGAAGTTTAAGCCAGGCGCGATGGCTCACGCCTGTAATCCCAGCACTTTGGGAGGCCGAGGTGGGTGGATCACCTGAGGTCAGGAGTTTGAGACCAGCCTGGCCAACATGGCAAAACCCTGTCTCTACTAAAAATATACAAAAATTAGCCAAGCATTGTGGCACATACCTGTAATACCAGCTACTTGGGAGGCTGAGGCAGGAGAATCACTTGAACCTGGGAGGCAGAGGTTGCAGTGAGCTGAGATCATGCCGCTGCACTCCAGCCTGGGTGACAGAGCAAGAATCTGTCTAAAAAAAAAAAAAATAGAATAGAAGTTTATTTGGCTCAGGGTTCTGCAGGCTGTGAAGTCAAAGATTGAGTGGCTACATCTTGTGAGGACCTTCTTGCTGAGTCAAAAAATGGCAGAAAGCATCTGCCTTAGTCCATTTTGTGTTGCTATTTGGAATACCTGAGGCTGGGTAATTTGTAAAGAAAAGAGGTTTATTTGGCTCAGAGTTCTGCCTGAACAAGAAGCATGGCACTGGTATCTACATCTGGTGAAGGTCTCACAGTGCTTCCACTCATGGAAGAAGCAGCAGAACAGGCATGTGCAGAAATCACATGGTGAGAGAGGAAGGAAGAGAAGGGGAAGCGGTGCCCAGCTATTTTTAACAACCAGCTCTCTTGGGAACCAGTAGAGCAATAACTCACTCACCCCCCAGGGACAGCATTACTCTATTCAAGAGGGATCTACTTCCATACCCCGAATACCTTCTACTAGGCCCCACCTTACAACACCACCATACTGGGGACGAAATTTTAATATGGGATTTAGTGGGGATAAACAAACCATACCCAAACTATAGCAGCATCACATGCTGAGAAAGCATGTGTGTGTGAGACAGAGAAAGAAAATTGGGCCAAACTCATCCTTTTATCAGGAGCACACTTCTGCCTTAAGTAACCCATTCCTGTTGTAACAACATTAGTTCATTTATGGGGCCATAGCCCACATGACATAATCACCTCTTAAAATTTCCACCTCTTAATACCATCACAATGGCAATTAAATTTCAATATTGGTTTTAGAGGGGATATTGAAACTATTGTACTCTCCATTTAAGTTCTCATCACTTCCTGCTAAAAATTAAAGGATTTTGTCTTCCCATAGAAGCAATGTCCTGTGTCTTTTTCCTGGCACGTAGTAGGTGCCCAATACATGTTTCTGAATTGAAGACCAAAATGTTACTGTTTTATAAAGCAGATGGGGGGGTGGCGCATACAAAGTAAATGGAACCTTCTGATACCTCTCAATGCAAAAAAAAAGAAAATACTTCTCATAATTGGAAATACTGACTGTTCCACACCATTGTTAAGGGCATGTTAGTCTTACTAGTAAGTGGCTTTCACAGAATGTGTTGCACAATAAGATCTGTCTCTTGAGTGCTGTTTTACCTTAATGGAGATTTTAAAATGCAGAGTGAGCAATAGATTCATTAGTTAATCGAGGCAACTAGCCTCCACATAGAATTTTTTTGCAAGTTAATTTGGGTTAAAGACATTTGGGTTGCCGATTGTGTTTTCCTGTATTTTTAATTCTGAGCTGTGAGAATCCATTCATATATATCATTTTCTCCTAGTGCCTTCTGCCGATTGCAATTACCTATAGTGTAAACCACTGTACATGATATTCTGAAGGTCCTTGAGAATTTGTCATCACCAGTGTATTCATGAGGGAACATTCCACTAGAATTAAAGCAAAGAACTCGTAGCTGAACAAACCCGGATTTTAACCCCACCTCTGCCACTTATTAGCTGTGTGATTGGAGGAAAACAAGCATAAAATAGAGACAATGATAAGATTCAACTTACAGAGTTGTCTTGAGGATTGATTAAGCATAGTGCCTATAACATAGCAAGTAATCAATAAAGGGAAATTATTATTATTACCTTTGTTTATGATTATGATGATTTAGCTCTGAGTGATTCTTTTAACTTATCTTGCCATCCTTAAGCTTATACAGTCATTGACACGTAAAAATGGGCCTTCAGAGTCCTCATCTGTTTTTAGCCACTCGCAAACTGCTCACTGGGACCTATCTTACACTTTGCTTCTAGAATGATTCCTGAGTTTCACATATTCTGTTCCTAACAATAAATTCTAGTTATTCTAACTATTGTTAAAATTGTCTTTACAGCAGCATTTCCTAATATGTTACCCAAATGAAATACTCACCTAGGAAGGTTCCCAAGAGTAAAAACTGTTTGAGAAACAGGTACTAGCCATAACCCTGCCCTGGAAATGTTTCACTGTACATTAGAATATTAAATAATCTAAACAGTCCTATATGATTTATTTTATGTATACAAAATCATTTCCACAGTTACAAAGTACTGCCTCCCCCCATGAAATCTCTTCTGTGCTGCTGTCTTAATTTCTATATCCAGGACCCTCAACATTCTTTCACTCTCTTTCTACTTCAGGAGTGTCCCTCAATACGCAAGGGCATGAAGTTGCAATCACTGGGATCTGGCCACAGCACTGCAGAACAACCTGATTTGTTCATTAGAAGTTTCCAGGGAGTTGTTTCTTAATGCCTTTTTCTATCTTGGATACAAACTCTTCTAGCATTAGAACATGCTCTGGTAGCTGGCAGACTTTTCCTTTGATACCATTGAATCTTAAAATGTAGCCAATGGAACAGGAAGTGGAATCTATATACAGGCGGCTATGTGCCATAAATGCTCCCCCATGTTACAATTCCTGATGTTACAAGCCTTATGGCTTGTCTTTCAGTTTACTGTGCCTTAATATACCTGTGTACCAGTGTAGTGCCATAAGATACTTGTTGGAATAAAAGTTACTTAAGGTATGTAGCTATTGAGCTAGGATCTCTTGGGTCATAAGTAAATGCCACTTTATTACTGTTTGAGTGTTTGGATTTGTAAAGAGGTAAATGGGAGTGATTATTCAATTTGCTAATAGATCCACTGAAAGATTGCTTTGTAATGCTGTTCCAAAGTATATTTAAATAAGCATTGATTCATATGCACCTTTCTAAGATCAAACCATTTTATTAGATGAAATAAGGGATTACCTTATTTGATTCCATCCCTTGGCAGCATTCTTAGGATCTGATTTTCTGTTTCCATTTAGTCGGCAGACGATGAAGAGGCTTTGATAACTGGAATATATATTGTGAAATATTACCATGTAGATCTTTCCTTTACCACTTGAGAAATGCGTACTTTAAACATGTGTTTCTGTGTTTTATATTCTGTGGAAAGATATCATAATTTGGTTTCACTTTGGATAGATTTTGTTTAAAAATTATAAATGACTTTTATGGAAATGAGTTAGGAATTTAAGGGGTGTGCCAAATTTTAGGCCACCTGAGTGCCATTGGTACATTGTAGACATATGTTGTCTAATGGAATTCACTTAGCCTAAAAGAATTAAGAGGTTTCCGGAAATAGCAATAACCTAATGCATTGGGCAAGGCATCCTAAAACTAGAGTTACAGCACCATGGCACATGGTTCTGTGGAAAATAGCACATCCAAATATTTAAGAAAGGACAGATGTAATGATCTTCTAGAAAGGATCTTTATGAATCAGAAAGCTGAGCTGGTGGTGACTGAGAACATAGATGGCTATTCAATCCAGAAAAGTTTTTCTGTCAGATGCTATCTCTGAATGCCCTTGCCCACATTGTGAGACCCATAATGGGAGGTCTAGAAGTTCTCATAGGTTGTCCCAGTGTAGCCAAACTATTTCTTTATTGCCTAAGGAGTTAGAAACTCCCTATTTAAGAAGCCAAGTAATTAACCATCCTAGGGTGAGTTTTGCTGCCACCACAGAATCAAGTATAGTGCAGAATTTTGTACACTATTGGTAGGAAGCCTAAAATTCCATTTTTGTCATACTGCCTCTGAAAAAACTATCAGCTTATCTTCATGAGCTAAGAGTGAGGCTGCCTATTAATATCATTTGCTTACATATTTAACATATATTATATGCTAATCTCTGCACTTTAAATACATGATTCTATTTACTGCTCATTTTGTGAATGAGAAAACTGAGGCTTAGAAAGGTAACTTGCCTGAGGTCACACAGCTTGTAAGTAGCAGAGCAGAGACTCAAACCCAGGCAGAGTCCAGAGGTCAAGTTCTTAACTATAGCAGTTCATTTTCAGAGGGTCTGTGTGCTTATCATGGGGGCCTGGAAAAGTAAAGGATGAAAGAGTTGCTTTTTCCTTTGAAGTAAAAGCAAGAGAAAGCACTGAGTTATTTTTATTTAGCTGCGCATTATGGACCACTATTATGTGCCAGGTACCATAATAAGTCTTTATACACATTATTTTTGTAATCGCCATAAGAATATCATGAGTTTGATCTTAATGTTTGTCCTTAATTTCAGGATGAGAAATGGAGATGTGGAGTATGAATTTGTGTTTACTTGTCCAAGATCACCTAGCTAGTAAATTGGAGCTGGAATTTGAACCCAGATTTGTCTGACTCCAAAGACAATGCTCTTTAACTATTTATACATTTCCCCAGTAAGCAACTCCTAAAACATTGAAACTGTCACAACCTGTATGGGGATTTCTCACAACTAAGATGTCACAGTGATAGGTAAGAGGAAGAGAAGATTAGTGTAATAACACCCCAAACATCCCATAGCCTTATTCAGTGAACCTAGAGTCATCCTCTTTAAAGGAACACTTTTCTCATGTCCTTGGTCCTGTATGCATAAAAAATGTATTGGGAGCTACCTGTGTAGTGGAGGAAATGCCCAGAGGAGAAAATGGTTGAGCATGAATATTGTTCTTACGCATGAATTGAACAGGGCATGTAATTCCCTTGAAGCAGAAAGACATTGTTCCTTTTCCTTAGGGGCCATGAAACTATAGCTAAGTGAAGGAAAAGGAGGTGAGTTAGAGACTTTTTAACATAGAAAATCCTAACCGTGCCCAATCACTTTTCTTCAAAGACCAAATGTTAACATATCATGGGCTCTTTGAATATACTTAGAAGGAATATAGGCAAAATTTAGTAAAATTTGGCCTGTATTTATGGCCAATATCATATGTAGCTCCACTTAAAATGTACTTTTTATCTTTAAGACTAACATATTACTGTCATTATATATCTTCAGTTATCCCTTAACTTTTGACCTGCATTAGGTCAGTTTTGAACAAAAAGTATCATAGTTGGTCAGGTTCTAATTTTTTAGGTTATTTAAAAAGAATAATTCTCCCTATTTGCTCTTTGCCCTGACAAGTGAGTAGGTCAAGTGCATTTAGGACATAGCTTTGCCACTGAAGTCACCACATCAGTCATTCAGTCATGTATCTTATTGTTTTCTTCTTTCATCTTCCATAGCAGATGTCCTAAACCTCTGCAACTGGGCTCAAGCCTTTGCCCCATCTGAAGTCTACTCATCAGATGAACTGTCTGACTTTGCAGATGAAAGTCCAGGGGAATTCCCTTAGCCTGCCTCTTCTGCACCTTCAAACTTACCCCCATTTGTAGTCAGCCTCCATCCCATTCCCCATCTTACAGAAAATGTCTTTCTTCCTGTGCCAAGTTAATCCTCCTTTCCTTTTTGGTATGTGCTGTGGATCACATTCTTCCTGCCCCTTCAATTACCTTGATCTCAATCAGTCTTCCCTCTCTTACATTTCTAGCTTCTTCCTTCTCACTTCATTGACTATGCTGTCTTTCAAAATATAAATATGCTCAGATAAAGGAGCTCTGGAGACTGGATGACTATTGGTGCTAATTGGCAGGGATAGGAAATGCAAGAAAATGAGTTACAGGTTCACTTACCTGCTTCACCTATTCCCTATATAAAAATAATCCATCAGTTTAATGTTCTGATCTCTTAAATGGATATAATAATATGGGAATGGTATGGTTCTTTTGAGGATCAGATGAAACAGTGCATGTCACCTCACTGAACAATATGTATCACCAAACATAGAAACTAGCACCTAGTAAGTGTTCAGAAATGATAACAATTGCAGTCATGGTGTTATTTACAGTACTTATAGTGGTAATAGCAGGAGTAATTGTGTAGGGGAATTGAACTGAAATAGATTCAAGGTGCCCCTTGCTTCTAAAAGTGGAAGCTTGAATCCCATTGTTGCAGGACTTTTCCTTAGCTTAGCTAAAGATAGGGTTCTTGTCACATAGCCATGAAAGATTAGGCTTGCAGGCAATTTGAAGGGTGAGTAAGGCAGGGTTTTATTGGGTAAAAAGGAAGAAAAGGGGAAACAGAGACTCTTAGCGAAGTGAGAGAGTGTGTTTATCCTGCCAGAGGGCTTTCTGACTTACAGATTGAATTCTGGGTTCCACCAAGAAAGAGGAGAGGCCAGGCTCCTCCCTGCTGCAAACTGTGAACTTCTGTGGCCCCACCCCATCGTGCACTCCTCCTAGTGCGCAGGCAGGCTGGAGTCTCTCTGGGGACTCCTTCCCACCTAGCTATCTCACCATAGCCCCACTGCCCAATCCTTTTTCACAGTGCTTAATATATTACAACTGTATCTAAACCCTCTATCATCTCCTCTCAAAGCTTCTCTTGTTCCAGACACATTGGACCACTTGACAGTCCCCAAACATGCTGTGAACTTTCATGCCTCCTGACTCTGTTCATGCTGTTCCTTCAGTCTTCCTTGCCTTTCCCCCTTCTCCATAAGACCTCGAATGATGTCCTCTGATATGTGACACTTTCCTCATCTCCACACTACTCTGTGCAGTGTTGGTTATCCCACAGTCTCTATATGTACTGTACCACATTGTATGTTCGTAGCTGAGCTTGGTTTTCCATTTGCTACACTTGGAACTCCCAGAGGACAAGGATGAGTTCAGCTTGGTATCTCCACCGCCTAGGTATTCAGTAAAAGCATAATGATTGTGGTAATGGACAACTTCTGTGGCACCATGACACTGCCTACCAGGTAAGGAACTGCATGGCCAATTTAACAAAAATTTTGATTACATTATTAGAGATTATTTTTGAAATTTTAGAGCAGTTAAATAGCAATGTCACTTTCCTAAATATTCTATAGATAAGGAAATAATACAAATTTTTGTCCTCTCTTTCTATTCCAATAGACGTTAAGAAAAGGACCTTTTAGTTTCTTGATTACAAGGGGCAGGTAGCTTCTTCAAAATAATTGGCTCCAATAAGCAGAATCTCTTCTCAGCCATTCTTCCTTCACCTCTCTGTGAAGGCTTGATTTATTTTAGTGATTTCTCATCAAATTTAAAGACAACTCTGCCATATTCCTTGTTCGATATGTATATGGCCACATAACAAATTTGGAGGCAGTAGTTATCATCAACTTACTCTTTCATCCAAGATGCAAAGCACAGCTTCAGCATTTAGCAAAGAGTTGTAGACAAGAGAATCCGATTGGCTCTGGCTCAATCCTGTTGGCAGGGTCAGGGGTATGCTGCTGGTAGACAAGAAATTGATTGAAGAGGAAGGAAGAATAAAGGGCTTCCTTAGCCAAGGGACTAGGATTGTTGCTTTCTTTTGAGGTTGACAACCTTGTGACAGGTAATGGTTTAGTTATATTTAGTCATTAGCTGTAGATATCTTGAAGATCTTACTTTGCTTTTCTTGCAAGGAGATCAGATCCTTTCTTCCAAAAGTGAATTTTCTACTTTGTTCTCTACTTGTTGGCAACCTCAGGTTTAGAAGTGATCTAAAAGGTCAATTTCTTCAAATGTCCCCTTTTATCCTTGTTTGAATCATTTCAAGATTCTTCATACCTTTATACTGAGCACAGTGATTAAGATCTCCAGCATAGTCATTGACCAGATAATTGACTTTGGGCGTGGTATTTAACCTCTCTTAGCCACCACATATGTAAAGGTTATAAGACCTGCCAATTGGGATCACTATGAATTCATAGGAGAGGACAGGGGGAAAGTTGACTTATGTTGTTATTTATTTTATCCATTTTGAAGCCTCAGTGCCAGGACATGGCACTGTGCTGTTAATTTAGAAAGAGAAAAGGAAGAAAATGATAGGTAAGGCAGGCTTTCTCCGAAGAATGATGTTGAGTCAATCCCACTCACTTTCTGGATATTTTTATAGTGTTTATCTATTATAAGGACTTGTATGTGTTTAATTTTATCCCTATTAATTGATTTCCCTTTTCATTAGGTTCCTCATCATCTGGGCATAGGTTTTGCATATGCTTTAATTTTCAGTACAGTTTCACAGATTACATACCTGGGCTGGAGAACGAATTCAGAAGGAAAACATTCCCCATTTGCCCCTCTGGATTCATACTCTTCCTTTTTGTGGCGCTTCGCTGGCCATAAGATGTGGGCTGAGTGAATCATCCAGAAACTCTTGCTCTTTGGCTTCAAGTTGGTTCAGTTAGAGTAGGCCAATGGGGAGCACTGGTAACAGATTGGAGGACAGGAGAGAGAGAAAATTTGGGATTCCTCTGTCCGTTGCCCTTCTTTCAAGCCTGCAGCTCTTTGTAAGTTTCAGTAATGACTCTGTCCACTTGCCCTTCCAAGTTTAAGTGTGATAACTTTATACTCTTGCTCATCCCTGGGAGCTTCACCACCTCATAAGGGTTTTGTGAGTGCTATCTATACTTCTTTAAATGGTCCCTTTATTAAACACTCTTCAGTTATTCCCTTGAGTGTGCTATCTATTTTCTTCAAGGACACTGCCCATATGAAATGACCCTTCTCTTTCAGTGAACCCAGGTAGCTTTTGGTCATTTGTTTCTATCAGGTTATTGACTGCCCCTGAGGTGTCTCTAAAGATTTCTATCCCATTATCTATAACTGTGGTCTGGGAAAGTTGTTGACAATCCGTAGCATTACTATGTGCAACAATGTAAAGGTAAGAAATTGCTTTGACTCTCTTACTGTGAAGAATATAGTGCTACAACCTGTCCTCATTTCTGCAGGAGGAGATAAACGGAGGCCTTCTGTATGCGTTAGAATGATTGATTCTAACCAAGCATAGAAATCCTGGGCAGAGGAAAAATCACATTTCTTGACTTGATCTTGATCTTGATCTTTTAGGTCACTTCTAAACCTGAGGTTGATCTTGATTTGGTGTGTAATCATGATCATGTCATCATCATCAGATATTTTGTATCTCTCATATGTGAGGACCTGTAATGCTAGACACAGAAATGCAGGGCATGAGCCTTAGTTCTCCTTCCCATATTGAAGAAACTAGGCTATGGGAGAATAATTTGATTATTTTTCTTTTTAAAAGGCTTGAAATTATCTTTCTCTTATACTCTTCCTCCTATCATTCAGTTTTATCGCCATTGATCCCTCCACTCTGTTCCATGTATTTAGTCACAGAACCATAGAAATCTCTTTTAAAGCAGGATTATTCAATAGAAACATAATGTAAGCCACATGTGTAATTTTACATTTTCTAGTAGTCACATTTAAAAACTGAAAAGAGACTGGTGAACGTAATTTTGATAATATATCTTATTTAACCCAATATGTCCAAAATATTATTTCAACATTTAATCATTATAAAATTTTTTAGTGAAATAGTGTACTTTCTAAATACTAAGTCTTCAAAATCTTGTATATATTTTGTACTTAAAGTACATCTCAACGCAGAAATACTAAATATTCATCAGAAATATTTTGTATTTCAATTTCATCACATTTATAGCTGAAAAAGTAGATTGACATTGCCCAAGTTGTTCCAGGCATACTCAAAAGTTTTCTGATAACTGAACCAAGTATGGGTTTTTGTATCGAAATAAAAGTTTATTAAAATTATAAACAAGTTAAACATTCAGTTGCTCGGTCACATTAGCTACATTTTAGGTGTCCAAGAGCCTTATGTTGCTAGTGGACACCATCTTGGACAATGCAGGTATAAGCTATCTCTAGAATGTGTCTCCTTTTTTCACTTCACTAATAAAGCTTAAGATGAAGGCTTTACCATTGGCTGTTTGGCCTATTACCACATTCTCCTATCTAGCCTCTTTGTCATTAATTTTCTGCCAACTTACCTCAGGCTGTCATCCTCCCTGATTCCTGAGGCATTTTAGTAAATCACATATCTGGTCACATAATTTTACTGCTTAAGAATTCTTTACTGCCCACTGTTGACTGAAATGCAATGCCCAATTTTCTGAATATGACTTGCTGGACCCTCTCTGAGCTGGTCCCTGACAACCTTCCTAGTGTCTTAGTCTGCCACCCCTCATGTATTTCCCTGTACTTTAAATGCACTGGACTATTCCCCATTATCTAGGAGCACCATGCACAAACAACCTTCCACAAATTCACTTTCACTAATTTCTCCCAAATCTTGCACTTTCTTCAGAACCCAGATCAAATGCCGTTTACTATAAGAAGATTTCCACAAGCCGTTCTGTCAGACAGTAGTAACTTTCCCATTTATCTCTCAAACAAAATACTTTTTCCACTGTGTTACCTTCAGATGTAAGTTGATTTGTCTCATGAACTAGTCTGTGAGCTCAGAACAGAGGTTAGCAAACTATAGCCCGTGAGCCAAATTGTGTGTTTTAATAAATACAGTTTTTTTTTGGAGCACACCTATGCTCATTCATTTACATATTATCTGTTGCTGCTGTCATGCTGCAGTGGCAGAGTTGAATAGTTGCAACAGAAACTTAATGACCCCAAACCCAAAATATTGATTATCTTGCCTTTTGGAGAAAAAGTTTGGCTACCTATGTCCTAGAGGATAAGGACACTGTCTTATGCATCCTCAGTGCTAAGCATTGCACTAGGTACATGCAAGTTTTCAGTACATGTTTGTGGAATCGAACACTAGATAAATTGAATCAAATTGAATTGATGAGTTTTATGAAAGTTGATGTTTCTGTCTGTAATTGATAAGTTATTTGAGGACAGGAATGGTTCTTGCTATTTCTTTAGAATGCTTTATGATATTTACCTTATTGTTACTTTATAACTGTTCACTTAAATAAAAGAATTTTTGTTTTACCACCTTCATTCTTTTTGTTTAATACTATGTACCACCTACCATTTTTACTGTAATTTCTATTTGATTTTACTTGTTTCTCAAGGATGCAAATGGATTGAATCCTGAGAAGTTGAGTGCCTCCAATACACAATTACATAATGGAAGCTGTGAACTCAAGTCTTGGCTTGATCTTTGGCCTAATTGGCTGCTTCAGATAAGACACTTGGCCTAACTTGTTGTTTTTTTCTGAATCTTCAGTGCAAATCACAATATTCCGCCTTCAAGTTATTGTTTGAAGTGCATGTGAATGCGATATGCAGTTCCGTAATAAGTATTATGAATGTAATTTTTTTAAATAAAGAAGGTATTTTTCTCCACTAAAAATGGAGAAATAAACATTATATGTGCTGATTTTAAACATTACTTAGAGTCAGGCTCCATTATTGAAAGTTTTCTGTTTTGGGTAAGAAACTGGTGGCCACCAGTACTTCCATATTAACACCAAAAGACCATTTGGCCATCCCTTTTAATGTCACATTTAAAAAATGGAATTCTGAAAGCAAACCTGGGAAATGGCTTCCACATTTGAGCCATCCATTTATGAATGGAGAACTTGAAGAACAAGAGCATAGAAATCTCAGAGAAGGATCTGGAGGCTTTATGATATGAAAGCAAAAAGTACAAGAGCTGTCACTGGGGAGTTCCATTTCTATAAGGACTTTCTGTGTACTAGTAACTAGAAGCATTCGTTATTCACTGCCACCTCCAGCCTTATAGTTTATGTTTCTAGCTTGCTTTTTCTCAGAATTCTTAGGTTAATAACAGATTCTAGTTATTGAGCACTACTATATACCATTTATATATTTTGTTTATATAATTGATATCTTGTCCTAAAAAAACCCCACTGAGGTAGGTACTAATATTTTTAATTTACAGAAAATGATATTGAGCCTCAGAAAGGCTACATAAGAAGTAAGTAGCAGATCTGGGTTTTCTACCTAAGTCTCTAGAGCCCATGCTCTTAACTACCATAGAAACTGTAAGATTTTCTGAGATTAAAGCAATGGGACTTCTGAAAAAAAAGTTTTCATATGGTGCTTTGAAATATTCTACCTTTTTCCTCTGAAGAATGAAGTCTTAGAGCTGGGAGGGGCCAGAGAAGTCACCTATTAAGAGGCTGAATGACTTGCCCAAGTAAGCTTAGCAAAATTAGTGGCCCATACAATGCTCTAGCCTCCTGACACCTGGTCTACTACTCCGTATACTACATTTCAATCCACATTTCTGGATAAAAATAGCCAAGTGCATACCCATTTTATTTTTATTTTAAAATTCATTTAAAGAAAAGTATTTTTGCTTTGAGAAAATGAAAGAAAAAAATGACAGCCCTCCCAAAGTAAACTAAGGATGATTCTTTTTTACCAAATCTTTAGGGAATCCAGCCAGAGATGCCAGCACATACCAAATTGCCTAAGAGTTCTGCTGCTGACAGTCTGGGGTGCTGTGAGCAAATCTCTAAATTTCTCTGAGCCTTAATTTCTCATCTGTAAAATGAAGAACTTGAACTAGATGAAATATAAAGTCCTTTCTAGCATATGAGAGTGTGTGTGTGTGTGTGTGTGTGTGCATATATATATCCTTATATAACTTTAGGAGTATGATTAGATAACTTTAGGAGTATGATTAGGAGGTGCCAGGACCAATTGAAGGAGATAGATTTGGGCTCAAATAAGAAATTCCTTCGTATGGACATAGCCTTCCTAAAGTAGATTGAGATACTGTAAGTAGTGGTGAATTTCCTGTCATTGAAGTTATTCAAGTAGAAATGGATAGCAACTTGTTGGAAATGTCATAGTAGTCATTCAGACATTAAATTGATGATTGGGTTACAATTATGATTAATGTTATTCCATACTTCACATTCTGAGAAATCAAACATGTAGAAATCTCTAAGCACAACCACAAATTTTAACCCTGTGCTCAACTACACACTCATTCAACAGTTGATTATTGAGTACCTTTGAGGATTCTAGGTACTGTGCTAGAACTGGAGATGTCAAGACTTAGGACATTGCCTCTGTCTTGAATGTCACAGACCAGGAGTGTGCAAACTGTGGCCCAAAAGCCTGATCTCACCCACTGCATGTTTTGGTAATAATAGTTTACTGGAACGCATCCATACTTATTCACTTTCATATTATCTATGGCTACATTTATGTTACAACAGAATTGAGCAGTTGCAACAGAGACCATGTGTCCCACAAAACCCAAAGTATTTACTATGTGATTCTTTATAACAAAAGTTTGCCAGGCCTTGTTGTAGATAAACATGTACATCTATAGCTTCAATCCAGTGACCTAAGTGGGAAACTGGAGGAAACATAAAGGCAGCACATATGATTACTTCTTCTTGAACAAAGATCAGAAATTTTTCAGAGGAATTAAACCATATAATTGTGCTGTCTTTGAGTGGGAAGAGACATTACAGGTTATAACTGTCTTCATTTTCCATCAGTATCTCTGCATATTGCCCCTATAGCATTCATGACGCACCACTGACATTTTCTTAAAAAGGAGAGCATACATACACCCTACAGATAAGTGGCAAAATTATATAAAGTTTAGCCTGCCAATTTATGCAGGAGTGACAGCAACATCCATAGGTTGCCTTTGCATTCTAAAAGAAATTAAGAATCAGTGATGTTCATGTTACTGTTTTAATTTAAAACCAAACAAGTTCAGGGTCTTTATCTGGTTCATGCTGAGGACATCAATCTATAGGAAACTCTTCAGGAAATAAAGGACTAGGGTCCATCCTCCTTCCCATACAGAGGGATGGAAGCCCAGTGTCTGTGGCCATTGTTGTTATCACACGGCAGTCTACCTAAGTCCTATTAAGCAGGACTCACAAGTTCTCAATAATCAGTTTTAGGGCAGATATGGAAGAATAACCATAGTGATCACATTTGCCCTCCCATCATTGCAGGGCCTCCTGAAGTGCTATCCGCACAGTTGAAATTCTCAAGATAAATGTTGTTGACTGATTGACTGTATTCTTCTAGAATTTACTACCAATCTGGAGAGGACTACAACAGTGTGATTAATGTTCTGTAAAATATTCTTTTCACTTACATATTCAAAGCCTTAATCCTCTAATTATGTTTAAAATGCAATGTGAGATGGATACTATGACAGTAGGGGTCCTGAATACTCTTCTGATAAGCAGATGAAGGTCTCCTTAGAGCAGGGATGTCCAATCTTTTGGCTTCCCTGGGCCATATTGGAAGAAGAATAATTGTCTTTGGCCACACTTAAAATACACTAACAGTAGCAATAGCTGATGAGGTTAAAAAAAATTGCAAAAAAGTTCTCACAATGTTTTAAGAAAGTTTATGAATTTCTGTTGGGCCACATTCGAAGCTGTCCTGGGCCTCATGCGGCCCATGGGCCATGGGTTGGACAAGCTTGCCTTAGAGAAAAAAAATCATTTGTTAAACTTTTAATTTTGACATGATTTCAGACTTCCAGAAAAGTCACAAAAACAGTACTCTATAGTACATCAGTTTCCTATTTTTTTGAATTACAAGAAATGCTGCAATAAGTAGCCTTGTGCTTATATATTTTCATATTGTTGGTGATACATTTTCAGAATAAATTCTGATGAGTGCGATTGCTGGGTCAAAATACATATATTTTTGTTAAATATTGCCAAATTCCCTTCAGAAATTTTATATTTCTACCAGCGATAGGAATTGTGCCTGTTTCTTCACAGCCTCACCTACAGAGTAGGTTGTACTATTTAATTTTTGCCTGATAGGTGAGAACTAGTGTATCAGTGTAGTTTTAATTTACATGTCCTTTTTTATGAGTAAGTGTGAATATTTTTTCATAAACGTAAAAGCCATTTTAATATCTCTTGTGGCTTATTTTCATATTTTTGATCATTTTTCTATCTGAGATTTGTTTTTTTATCCCCTTGAATTTTAAGAATTCTTTACATATTAGAGGTATTAGCCATTTATCTGTTATATGTGTTTCAATTATTTCTCCTCTTTTGCCAGTTGTCTTTTGATTTCTTTATGGTTTCTTTATGGTATCTTTTGATTTCTTTGTGGTAATTTTGGGCATGCATTAGGTTTTTGGTTGTTGCTATATAGTCAGATTTAACAATCATTTGTTTTATTGTATCTGGATTTGGAGTTCTAATTAGGAGAACTCTTTCTACACCCAGCTTAAAGAAGAATTCACCCATGTTTTCTCCTAGTGTTTGTTTGGTTTTATTGAACAATTAGATCCCTGATCCATTTGGAATTTATGAATCATGGATGTAATGTATCTTTTCCTAAATGGCGTCCATTGTTGCAGTATCATTTGAAAACTCCATCTTTTCTAAAGTTATTTGAGATGTCACCTTTATTATATACTAAAGTTCCATATTTTCTTATGTCTATTTCTGAACTTTCTACTCTGTTTAACTGGGCTCTATTGATGTGTCAGTACCACACCTGCATTTTTTTTTCAGTTTTTCCCACAGCTTTTTTTGGATATAATTGACAAGTAAAAATTTTATGTATTTACAATGTACAGTGTGACATTTTGATATATGTATACATTGTGAAATGATTACATCAAGCTAATTAACATATGTATTACCTTATATACTTATTTTTTGTGGTAAGAACATTTAAGTTTTACTTTCTTAGCACTTTTTAAGTATACAATGTAGTATGATTAACTATAATCATCAACTATAATCTTACATTATAAGATGTAAGATTCTTTGAACTTATTTCTCCTATCTAATTCAAACTCTGTACTCTTTAACCAAACCCATCACCCCTCCCCAGCCCCTGGCAACCACCATTCTACTCTCTGCTTCTATGAGTTTGACATTTTTAGATTTCATATATAAGTGAGATCAAGCAGTATTCATCTTTCTGTGTCTGGCTTATTTAACTTAACATGATGCCCTCCAGGTTCACCCATGTTGCTGCAAATGACAGGAATTCATTCTATTTTAACACTGATTATTGTTTCATTGTGTATATAGACCACCTTTTATGTATCCATTCACCCACTGATGGACACTTAGGTTGATTCCGTATCTTGAGTATTGTAAATAATGTTGCAATGAACATGAGAGTGCAAGTATCTCTTTGGCATACTGATTTTATTTTTTAATGTGTATCCAGAAATGGAATTACTGGATCATATGATAGTTCTATTTTTAATTTTTTGAGCAACCTCCATACTGTTTTCCATGATAGCTGTACTAATTTACATTCCCACTGAATGAGAACACAATGATATTCCCTACATCCTCCCCAACACTTGTTATCTTGTGATAATAGTCATTCTAAGAGGTATCAAGTAGTATCTCATTATGATTTTAATTTGCATTTCCTTGGTAATTAGGATGTCGAGCATTTTTTCTTATACCTGTTGGCCATTTGTATGCCTTCTTTTGAGAAATGTCTACTTAAGTGCTTTGCTCATTTTTTCTTTTGGTTATTTGTTTTCTTGCTATTGGGTTGTTTGAATTCCTTATATATTTTGTATACTAATCCCTTAAATGTATGGTTTGAAATTTTTTTTTCCATTCCATAGGTTATCTCTTCACTCTGTTGATTGTTTCTTTTGCTGTGCAGAAGCTATTTAGTTTGACGCAATCCCAACACCCTTTACATTATAGATGATTTATAGTATGTTTTACTGTCTCGTAGGGCTAGTACCTGCTCATAGTTTATCATTTTTTGTGTGTTTCACTGGCTATTGTTAATTTTTCCATGTGAGGTTCAGTGACAACTTGTCTAATTCTAAAAATAACTTGTTGTTATTTTTATTGGGATTATATTAAATTTATGAATTAATTTACATATTTATGCTATTAAGTCATCCTATCATAAAACAAGAAATGTCTTTCTATTTCTTCAAGTCTACTTTCCTTTCCTTTATGGATGGAGAAAATGTAAATTAAGAAAAATATAGTTTTGGGATTTTGAAGTTATACAGGATGTGAAAAGTATATTTAACAAGCATAACATGTGCATACGTAACAAGCAGAGAAGAGCAAAGAACAAGAGAAGAACAAATTTTCTCCAATGTCATTCTAATTATATTCCAAGATACGAATGTCCTAGTCCTTCCTTTATTCGTTCATACATTCTCATTGGTGACTCCACTGAAGCCAGAAAACATACTTACCAAAACCAATGAGAATACTTGGAAGAGATGACAGTCATGACAGATAATACTCAAAATTCAAAACCATCTTAACAGTCTGGAATCATCAACCTAAACTCAACAAGTGGAGAAAATTCTACACTGAGTCTTAAAAGTGGAATTGCATAGGTGAAAGTCAGGAAAAAGTTGCTTCAACTGCATTACTTTTGACATCTGGAGGAGGTATCTAGATTGACTGCAAACTTAACAGAGCACAGTATTTCAGTGTAGCAACTGTTAAAATAGTATGTTTATCCAAGCTTCATTAAATGGGTATCAGTAGCACATCATTGCCGTAGAGGGTGGATCAAGAAGCAGCAGAAAAGTAAAACAAGGAGGCAGCTGTTGTTTCAACTTGGATTTCCTCGTAAAGTTTATTTGACCAAAGAATTTGAGGGAGGGAAGAAAGAGAGGGAGAATGAGAATGAAGGAATGGACAATCATAGAGCAACAACAAAAGCAGAGAGCTCAGTTAGGAAGCTGTTGGTGCAGTAATAAGCAGAGTATGAGGTGCTCTGGCTAGACTCCACAATGATAGTGGAGATTATGAAAAGTTATCGGCATTGTGGAAGACAGTATGGTGATTCCTCAAAGACCTAGAACCAGAAATACCATTTGACCCAGCAATCCCATTACTGGGTATATACCCAAAGGAATATAAATCATTCTAGTGTAAAGACACATGAACATGTATGTTTATTGCAACACTATTTAAATGCCCATCAATGATAGACTGGATTAAGAAAATGTGGCACATATACAACATGAAATACTATGCAGCCATAAAAAGGAATGTGATCATGTCCTTTGCAGGGACATGGCTGAAGCTGGAAGCCATCATCCTCAGCAAACTAACACAGGAACAGAAAACCAAACACTGCATGTTCTCATTCATAAGTGGGAGATGAACACTGAGAACACATGGACACAGATAGGGGAACAATACACACCAGGTCCTGTTATGGGGTGGGGGTGAGGGGAGGGAACTTAGAAGACGGGTCAATGGGTACAGCAAAACACCATGGCACACGTATACCTATGTAACAAACCTGCAAACCTGCACATTCTGCACATGTATCCCATTTTTTTTTAGAAGAAATTTTTTTTAAATCCAAAAAATTTTTAAAAAGAAAATGTTACAAATCTTATTCATGTAAAAACATGTGTAACTATATTTCCCAACTTTTCTACATATGGAATCTATTATCACATTGGTCTAAAATCAAGGTATAACCAAGATCAGGAATGGAGAGGTAGGAAGTGGTATAAGAGCTATAAATTCTCCTTTTTCCATAGTGAGACATTAACAGATACCACCAAAAGTGGAAAAATTTGGAGGTAAACCACTTAAAAAGTTTAAATGATAACTAGATGATGAACCAAAAACCAAAGACTATTCAAAACAAGTGCCTCATATCCAAGAGAAATGAAAACTTGTCCACACAAAATCTTTTTTTTTTAATTTAATATTATTATACTTTAGGTTTTAGGGTACATGTTCACAATGTGCAGGTTAATTACATATGTATACATGTGCCATGCTGGTGCACTGCACCCACTAACTCGTCATCTAGCATTAGGTATATCTCCCAATGCCATCCTTCCCCCCTCCCCCCACCCCACAACAGTCCCCAGAGTGTGATGATCACCTTCCTGTGTCCATGTGCTCTCATTGTTCAATTCCCAGCTATGAGTGAGAATATGCGGTGTTTGGTTTTTTGTTCTTGCGATAGTTTACTGAGAATGATGATTTCCAGTTTCATCCATGTCCCTACAAAGGACATGAACTCATCATTTTTTATGGCTGCAAAGTATTCCATGGTGTATATGTGCCACATTTTCTTAATCCAGTCTATCATTGTTAGACATTTGGGTTGGTTCCAAGTCTTTGCTATTGTGAATAATGCCGCAGTAAACATACGTGTGCATGTGTCTTTATAGCAGCATGATTTATAGTCCTTTGGGTGTATACCCAGTAATGGGATGGCTGGGTCAAATGGAATTTCTAGTTCTAGATCCCCGAGGAATCGCCACACTGACTTCTACAAGGGTTGAACTAGTTTACAGTCCCACCAACAGTGTAAAAGTGTTCCTATTTCTCCACATCCTCTCCAGCACCTGTTGTTTCCTGACTTCTTAATGATTGCCATTCTAACTGGTGTGAGATGGTATCTCATTGTGGTTTTGATTTGCATTTCTCTGATGGCCAGTGATGGTGAGCATTTTTTCATGTGTTTTTTGGCTGCATAAATGTCTTCTTTTGAGAAATGTCTGTTCATGTCCTTCGCCCACTTTTTTACACAAAATCTTGTACATGAATGTTCATAGCACCACTGTTAATAATAGCTTAAAAGTGGAAATGACTCAAAGTTCATCACCTGATGAATGGATAAAGATAATGTGGGCTGTCTATACTACTATTATGATAAAAACTGAAATATTATGCATGCCGCAAATGGATAAACTTTGAAAACATTATGCTAAGTGAAAGAAACCAATCACAAAATACCACATGTTGTATGATTCCACTTATGTGAAATGTTTTAGAATAGGGAAATCTAGAGACAGATGGTAGGTTAGTGCTTGCAGGGGCTTGGAGGAGGAGGGATGGAGAGTGATTGCTAATGGGTATGGGGTTTCTTTTTGGGGTGTTGAAAGCATTCTAAAATTGATTGTGGTGATGGTTGCAAACCTTGTCAACACATTAAAAACCACTTAACTGTAAAAAAAAAAGAGATAAGTGGTTGGATTTGTAATATATTTTATAGGTAGAATTAATGAGATGTAATGATGGATTGGATTGGGGATGAGGGAACGACAAAAATAAAGGGTAAAGTTTAGTTTTTGTGATTGAACAATCTGGTGGATAGTGGTGTCATTTACTAACATAGGAAATACTGGAGGGAAAGTAGGATAGGGTACAGGTGGGACTGGAAATCTAGAGTCCTGCTATAGTCATGTCCATTTTGAGATGTAGAAGTTTGAAATAGAGCTACACAGTTAATTACTATACAGTGTCTATCTTAAAAGAGCCCCTAGTCTGGTTACGGAGGCAGAAAACTATTTTTTTATTCTTTTTTATTATTATTATACTTTAAATTCTAGGGTACATGTGCACAACGTGCAGGTTTGTTACATATGTATACGTGCACCATGTTGGTATGCTGCACCCATTAACTCGTCATTTACATTAGGTATATCTCCTAATGCTATGCCTCCACACTCCCCCCGCCCCACGACAGGCCCCGGTGTGTGATGTTCCCCTTCCTGTGTCCCAGTGTACTCATTGTTCAATTCCCACCTACGAGTGAGAACATGTGGTGTTTGGTTTTTTGTCCTTGGGATAGTTTGCTGAGAATGATGGTTTCCAGCTTCATCCATGTCCCTACAAAGGACATGAACCCATCCTTTTTTATGGCTGCATAGTATTCCATGGTGTATATGTGCCACATTTTCTTAATCCAGTCTATCATTGTTAGACATTTGGGTTGGTTCCAAGTCTTTGCTATTGTGAATAGTGCTGTAATAAACATACGTGTGCATGTCTCTTTATAGTAGCATGATTTATAATCCTTTGGGTATATACCCAGTAATGGGATGGCTGGGTCAAATGGTATTTCTAGTTCTAGATGCTTGAGGAATCACCACACTGTCTTCCACAATGGTTGAACTAGTTTACAGTCCCACCAATAGTGTAAAAGTGTTCCTGTTTCTCCACATCCTCTCCAGCACCTGTTGTTTCCTGACTTTTTAATGATTGCCATTCTAACTGGTGTGAGATGGTATCTCGTTGTGGCTTTGATTTGCATTTCTCTGATGGCCAGTGATGGTGAGCATTTTTTCATGTGTCTGTTGGCTGCATAAATGTCTTCTTCAGAACAGTGTCTGTTCATATCCTTCACCCACTTGTTGATGGGGTTCTTTGATTTTTTCTTGTAAACTTGTTTAAGTTCTTTGTAGATTCTGGATATTAGCCCTTTGTCAGATGGGTAGATTGTAGACATTTTCTCCCATTTTGTAGGTTGCCTGTTCACTCTGATGGTAGTTTCTTTAGCTGTGCAGAAGCTCTTGAGTTTAATTAGATCCCATTTGTCAATTTTGGCTTGTGTTTCCATTACTTTTGGTGTTTTAGTCATGGAGTCTTTGCGCATCCCTATGTCCTGAATGATATTGCGTAGGTTTTCTTCTTGGGTTTTTATGGTTTTAGGTCTAACATTTAAGTCTTTAATCCATCTTGAATTAATTTTTGTATAAGGTGTAAGGAAGGGATCCAGTTTCAGCTTTCTACATATGGCTAGCCAGTTTTCCCAGCACCATTTATTAAATAGGGAATCCTTTCCCCATTTCTTGTTTTTCTCAGGTTTGTCAAAGATCAGATGCTTATAGATGTGTGGTATTATTTCTGAGGGCTCTGTTTTGTTCCATTGGTCTATATCACTGTTTTGGCAATAGTACCATGCTGTTTTGGTTATTGTAGCCTTGTAGTATAGTTTTAAGACAGGTAGCATGATGCCTCCAGCTTTGTTCTTTTGGCTTAGGATCGTCTTGGCAATGCAGGCTCTTTTTTGTTTCCATATGAACTTTAAAGTAGTTTTTTCCAATTCTGTGAAGAAAGTCATTGGTAGCTTGATGGGGATGGCATTGAATCTATAAATTACCTTGGGCAGTATGGCCATTTTGACAATATTGATTCTTCCTATCCATGAGCACAGAATGTTCTTCCATTTGTTTGTGTCCTCTTTTATTTCCTTGAGCAGTGGTTTGTAGTTCTCCTTGAAGAGGTCCTTCACATCCCTTGTAAGTTGGATTCCTAGGTATTTTATTCTCTTTGAAGCAATTGTGAATGGGAGTTCTCTCATGATTTGGCTCTCTGTTTGTCTGTTATTGGTGTATAAGAATGCTTGTGATTTTTGCACATTGATTTTGTATCCTGAGACTTTGCTGAAGTTGCTTATCAGCTTAAGGAGATTTTGGGCTGAGATGGAGTTTTCTGAATATCCAATGATGTCATCTGCAAACAGGGACAATTTGACTTCCTCTTTTCTTAATTGAACACTCTATTTCTTTCTCATGCTTGATTGCCCTGGCCAGAACTTCGAACACTATGTTGAATAGGAGTGGTGAGAGAAGGCATCCCTGTCTTGTGCCAGTTTTCAAAGGGAATGCTTCCAGTTTTGCCCATTCAGTATGATATTGGCTGTGGGTTTGTCATAAGTGGCTCTTATTATTTTGAGATATGTTCTATCAATACCTAGATTATTGAGAGTTTATAGCATGAAGGGCTGTAGAATTTTGTCAAAGGCCTTTTCTGCATCTATTGAGATAATCATGTGGTTTTTGTCTTTGGTTCTGTTTATATGCTGGATTACGTTTATTGATTTGCGTATGTTGAACCAGCCTTGCATCCCAGGGATGAAGCCAACTTGATCGTGGTGGATAAGCTTTTTGATATGCTGCTGGATTCGGTTTGCTAGTATTTTATTGAAGATTTTTGCATCAATGTTCATCAGGGATATTGGTCTAAAATTCTTTTTTTGTTGTTGTCGTGTCTCTGCCCGGCTTTGGTATCAGGATGATGCTGGCCTCATAAAATGAGTTAGGGAGGATTCCCTCTTTTTCTATTGATTGGAATAGTTTCAGAAGGAATGGTACCAGCTCCTCCTTGTACCTCTGGTAGAATTTGGGTGTGAATCCATCAGGTCCTGGACTTTTTTTGGTTGGTAGGGTATTAATTATTGCCTCAATTTCAGAGCCTGTTATTGATCTATTCAGGGATTCAACTTCTTCCTGGTTTAGTCTTGGGAGGGTGTATGTGTCGAGGAATTTATCCATTTCTTCTGGATTTTCTAGTTTATTTGCATAGAGGTGTTTATAGCATTCTCTGATGGTAGTTTGTATTTCTGTGGCATTGGTGGTGATATCCCCTTTATCATTTTTTATTGTGTCTATTTGATTCTTCTCTCTTTTCTTCTTTATTAGTCTTGCTAGTGGTCTATCCATTTTGTTGATCTTGTCAAAACCCAGCTCCTGGATTCATTGATTTTTTGAAGGGTTTTTTGTGTCTCTATCTCCTTCAGTTCTGCTCTGATCTTAGTAATTTCTTGCCTTCTGCTAGCTTTCGAATATGTTTGCTCTGGCTTCTCTAGTTCTTTCCATTGTGATGTTAGGGTGTCAATTTTAGATCTTTCCTCCTTTCTCTTGTGGACATTTAGTGCTAGAAATTTCCCTCTACACACTGCTTTGAATGTGTCCCAGAGATTCTGGTATGTTGTGTCTTTGTTCTCATCTGTTTCAAAGAACATCTTTATTTCTGCCTTCATTTCATTATGTACCCAGTAGTCATTCAGGAGCAGGTTGTTCAGTTTCCATGTAGTTGAGCGGTTTTGAGTGAGGTTCTTAATCCTGAGTTCTAGTTTGATTGCACTGTGGTCTGAGAGACAATTTGTTATAATTTCTGTTCTTTTACATTTGCTGAGGTGTGCTTTACTTCCAACTATGTGGTCAATTTTGGAATAAGTGCAGTGTGGTGCGGAGAAGAATGTACATTCTGTTGATTTGGGGTGGAGAGTTCTGTAGATGTCTATTAGGTCTGCTTGGTGCAGAGCTGAGTTCAATTCCTGGATATCCTTGTTAACTTTCTTTCTCGTTGATCTGTCTGATGTTGACAGTGGGGTGTTAAAGTCTCCCATTATCATTGTGTGGGAGTCTAAGTCTCTTTATAGGTCTCTAAGGACTTGCTTTATGAATCTGGGTGCTCCTGTATTGGGTGCATATATATTTAGGATAGTTAGCTCTTCTTGTTGAATTGATTCCTTTACCATTAAGTAATGGCCTTTGTCTCTTTTGATCTTTGTTGATTTAAAGTCTGTTTTATAAGAGACTGGGATTGCAACCCCTGCTTGTTTTTGTTTTCCATTTGCTTGGTAGATCTTCCTCCATCCCTTTATTTTGAGCCTATGTGTGTCTCTGCACATGAGATGGGTCTCCTGAATACAGCACACTGATGGGTCTTGACTCTTTATCCAATTTGCCAGTCTGTGTCTTTTAATTGGAGCTTTTAGCCCATTTACATTGAAGGTTAATATTGTTATGTGTGAATTTGATCCTGTCATTATGATGTTAGCTGGTTATTTTGCTCATTAGTTGATGCAGTTTCTTCCTAGCATCGATAGTCTTTACAATTTGGCATGTTTTTGCAGTGGCTGGTACTGGTTGTTCCTTTCCATGTTTAGTGCTTCCTTCAAGAGCTCTTGTAGGGCAGGCCTGGTGGTGACAAAATCTCTTAGCATTTGTTTGTCTGTAAAGGATTTTATTTCTCCTTCACTTATGAAGCTTAGCTTCCTACCTCCCCATACATCCAAGCTCTGCTTTTAATTATTTTGTCTTGAGTTTCACATAGGGTTTCAGTTACATAAATTGAAATTTGCTGTTGTAAAACGTAAAAATAATGAAAAATAATGATTCATTTTTTTTTGCTAGTAACATCAGTTTTATTGTACTGGGACATCAACTATAAAGCCTGGCTGAAGGCAGGGCCAGCCCTCACAGTTTACATAGTTAGAGTAGGGTCTGGTTCAAGATCTGGTGAGTCTCCACATTCTTTTCCTTGGGACTATTCATGGTCTTCTCTAACTTATTGGTGGCCTTCTCCAATTTTGCTGTAGACCTTTTTGTAAATTCTGCTTGAGTCTCAACCCCCTTCAGCTTTTTCTCCACCAATTTGATATCCTCTGCATATTTACACATTTTCATGGAATATTCCCTCTCTACGGCCCTCAGTGCCTTGATGGCCTAGTCCATGGCTTGAAGTTTCTCCTCCAGCTGTCTGGCTCGGATCTTGGTCACCTCAGCTGTCTCTCCTGAGTGATCTAGTTTTCCTCCCCAGATCTTCTCCTCTTACTTCATGAGCTGGTGTTTGATAAACTTCATCCTTCTGTCCCTCTCATTGGCTACCTACTGAGTGTCTTCCAGCTTTTGCAGGGCTACAGCCAGATGCACTTGTGCCCAGTCAAACTCCTCTTCTATCTGCTGAATGAGGCGTTTTATAGAGACCACATTTGCCTCAGCAACAGTATCCTTATCCTCCTGTTCCAGTTTCTCCAAGATATCATTCATGAATTTTAAATACTGTTCTATGTCATCTCCTGTCCCCTTCAGATTCTTCTGGAGGCCCTGCTTCTCCTCACCCAGCTGTTTGTAGCAGTCTTCAGTTTGCTTCTCGTTGGCTTTGACTTGCTCGATGGAGTCGGTGGCATTATCCTTCTCCACCTTTAGCGTCTGAATTTTCTTATTGATAGTATCCATGGTTACAGTGGTGGGTGGGCCACCTGGCACGTGGTGAGGATGGGCGCAGGCGACTGTGCTGGCTTCACTGACTGAGATTCACGCTCTTAATATGACTAAAGTCTTTCAATAAGTTGGGAGATTTTTTTTCAGAATTGTTGGCTGCTTCTGAAACATAAGAACATGTTTATTTTTATGATTAGGTAAGTTATATAGCAGAAAAAATATGAATTTTAAAGGGAGAATAAACTTTCAAAGTTAACAACAAAAATGACTAGAGTAACATGCCACTGAACTAAATGATTAAGAGAATATTTTGGAAAACTATGTTATTATGTAAGGATCTTATTTTCATTAACCTAGTTATTCATTAACAGCCATTTATTAAACACCCATACTGAGTCAAGTGCCATGCTTCATCCTAGGGTCACAAAGATGAACTAGATGCAAGGCTTGTAGACTTTTTTAATCAAATAATCAGCCATACCAGGTTTTGAGTAGTGACCCAACATTCCCCTTTGTCTTTAGGATTAAAAGTGGGAGTGAAAAAAGGGGGAGTTAATCAAGGGGCAAAAAGTTTCATTTAAGCAAGATGAATAAGATCTAGAGATCTACTGTACAACCTTGTACCCATAGTCAACAATAATATATTGTATGAGTAAAAATTTGTTAAGAGGGCAGATTTCATGTTGTGTTCTTACTACAATAAAATAAAATTTTTTGAAGAAAAGAAATGTTTTTGAATTGGTTATATCCTAAAATTTACAGAATTTAACTGGCCTTTATGCTGTTTTGAATTATGCAATTTTTTTTCTCATTCCAACTACTTAGCAGATGATTGATTAGATTGTAGAGCCTAAACTATTCCCCCACTCTCACCCTTGACTTCAGATTGCTGGAGCACAGGTCCAATCAAATGTTGCATTTAAAAAAAATACAATCCATGCAGTCAATTTAGTGAAAGCATCAGACATTTTTGTATTTAGATTCCTTCCTAAAAGTGTGGGTGTGCTTATGTTTATCACAATTTTCTCAATTCAGTTACTTTCAGGGGTAATCTGCCAACTGTCTGAACGTATAGCAAAGTATTTTAAATGGATTTAAGGGAAGGATATGATGAGATTTCCTCAGACATCAATCTTAGCATCTGATATTACCTTGTATATTTATTTCTCCCAAGTTACCATATATAGATGATTTTTGTTATCCATATCTGAGGGTATTTATATAAAGTTGAATGTGTAGGAAGTTATACATCTCCAAATTTGTGTTTACAAAACATACATAAACCCAGGTCAATTAATTTTTCACCTGCTTAAAGCATCTGCCTTTTCAATTTGATTGGTGTCAAGAAATAATTTTTATAAGATAGTTTTATCCTGAATGAATCATGATACCATTTAGTATTAAATGCTATTATCCATCTTCACTGTATAATCAAGCCAATATTTCAATATTTATTTAAAATAAGATGGGATCTTTTAGACCCCACATTCTGACATGAAGTTATAAGACTGTAAAGAATCTGTTTCTAATATTAAAATTGTTTTAATGTAGTTTAGTGGAAAAGACAGTCTGAAAAATCAAATAATCATATGTTTCCAAGTTTACCACAACATAGTACAAAGAAAGATTGAATGTGAACTGTTTTTTAATATACTTATACAGCACAGACTTGAATCGCAAGGGGGCCTTCTAAAAATAGGATGTGCATATTTACACAAATATAACCTAAGTCAAATTGCATAGTGACCTATCATGTTAATGATTCCCCATTTATAAACCAGGAAGATCTCAATAATATATGTGGTTTCAAGTATATGTGTGTTTGTGTGAATGTGTACACATCCCACAGAAACATATATAATATTGGAATAATTCATGCTGAAGAATTATGGTTAAAAGTGCATTCATCGAACAATTAATGGCTCCAAATAATGATTGTGGCCACATACCCTGGGAAATTGGTGCACAGTGAATTGCACAGTTCGGGTGAAGGTGACATATGACAGATAATGATGGTGGCAGGAAGAGCTGTGATAATGAGATAGAGAGCATTTTCTGAGAAAATATAATGCCACATTTGAAGAATTTAGCTGTCCATGAGAATAAAGTGAATGGTTCTGATAAGGTCAGGAAAACAGGTTTGAGAGGATAAATCAGAAGCAGAGTGCTTGCTGTTTAACTTCAGTGCCTTTTCCTTGTTAGGGAGCTAAGGATATTTTAAGTGAATGAAAAAGAAAATGTAAATTCTGTGGGAGCAAAGTGTGTCAGGTTTTATAAAGCATATTAAGTCTAAATGTGGTAATGCATTCCTCACTTTGGAGGGGTCACCTGGAGAGCTGACTCCTTTTGGAAATGATGGCGCAGACTGCACCAAAGTGAGCATTATTGGTTAGGGTATGAATTTATTTTTTTTTCATTTGCTTCTTACTTTCAAGCCACACACTATGCTGCCACTGCATTTGGCATCAAATCAAAAGACCAACTCTGCTTCACAGGAAGAAATGTCACCACAAAGTTGTGCTTTTTGTGAAAACTATGCTGTTGCTATTTTTCTGAAATGCTGTGGAATTGTGTGGAACAGAGGAAGGCCTCATCAGAACCCTAGGCCAAAACATTATCAGCTAGTCATGAAGGACATACAAATGGATAGTTGTAGTAGCCAAGAGATTCCCTACAATGACATCGTCAGATAACTGAGGCAGTATCTTACCAGTTTCATAAACTCTTAGCTAAAACATCACACTCTGGGGCTCAGATGTCATGCATAAGCTCGGCCTCTAATATAGATTCTGCGGGTAATGCTCCTTTGGGCTTCACCCAGTAGGCTGTGAGGATGGAAATCCTAAAGGTTTAGTCTGAACTGCCAAGACCCTCACCCAGGAAAATAAATAGTGAGAGAGACTAGCCTAAGCAGAAGTTAATACCATGGAATGGACTTCAATAAACATGAGATGATACCCACTCCAAGCAGTCTAGATGCTCATCTTGATCTAATTTCTAGGGCTGTACCTCTTACCTACCCTGTTAGCTAATGGAAGGGATCTTACAGATTTCTACTCAAATTCTTTATCTAATGGTTGGATCACCTCTGAATCATCCTCACGTGCTTTCAGCAGTAGCAATTATGTAGCCAAGATAGGTCATACCTTCACATCCAAATAGAGGGAACTTCAAATCCTAGTGATTTGAATTGGTAGGCTAGAAATTGTGGCAGAAAGGCTAATTAAGAGATACATACACTATAATAAGAAAGAGGTGGTGAGCCTGAACCAAAGTACTTGCCATTAGAGTTGGAGAAATGCAGGAATAATTGGGTAAAAAGTTCCAGGAGAACTTGGTGTTGGCGTGGATGTGTGGCTCAGAGAGAGGGAAGAAAAAACAATGAGCCTGAGGTTTCAAGTCTTGGTTCCTTGATAAATAGAGGTGCTTTTCCTAGAAGGAAATAAGAAGGAAGAGTTAGTGGAAGTTGTTTAGCCATGTTTCAAATATTAAGAGTCTGAGGTGCTGAAAAAAACATGGCATTCTGCAATTGATGCTTTGGAGGGGGGCGAAAATTTGAGGAGAATGGAGTGAGTAATACTTAAAGGTATGTGAGACCAACAAGGAAGAGCATGTAGATAGAGAGGAAAGGGAGTCAGGGATAGAATCCCTGTGAATACTTGCTTTTAGTGCAGAGAAAGAAAAAGACAAAGAGCAACTAGGAAAAGGAGGCAGGGAACAGTGGTCAGAAAGGTAAGAAGAAAACTAGGACAGCACAATGTCATAGAAGCCAAGATACAAGAGGAGTTGGCCAATAATATCAGATACTTAAAAAAATTCAAGGAGGTGTTCCTTTTAGGACATCTGGCAAGATGGCCAAATAGGAACAGCTCCAGTCTGCAGCTCCCAGTGAGACCAATGCAGAAGATGGGTGATTTCTGCATTTCCAACTGAGGTCCCCAGTTCATCTTATTGGGACTGGTTAGGCAGTGGGTACAGCCCAGCAAGGATGAGCAGAAGCAGGATGCGGAGTTGCCTCACCTGAGAAGTACAAGGAGCTGGGACCCTACCTCCCCCAGCCAAGGGAAGCCGTGAGGGACTGTGCTACCTGGCTGACATACTATGCTTTTCCCATGGTTTTTGCAATCCACAGGCCAGGAGATTCCCTCGTGTGCTTACACCACCAGGGCCGTGGGTTTCAAGCACAAATCTGGGTGGCTGTTTGGTCAGACACTGAGCTAGCTGCAGTAGTTTGTTTGTTTGTTTGTTTGTTTGTTTGTTTTTTCATACCCCAGTGATACCTGGAAACCCAGCAAGAGAGAAAAGAGAGAACTGTTTACTCCCCTGGAAAGGGGGCTGAAGCCAGAGAGCCAAGTGGTCTCACTCAGCGGGTGCCACTCCCATGGAGCCCAGCAAGCTAAGAACCACTGGCTTGAAATTCCTGCTGCCAGCGCAGCAGTCTGAAGTCCACCTGAGATGATGAAGCTTGGTGGGGGGAGGGGCATCCACAATTACTGAGGCTTGAGTAGGTGGTTTTCCCCTGACAGTGCTAAGAAGGCTGGGAAGTTCGGACTGGGTGGAACTCACTACAGTGCAGCAAAGCGGCTGTGGACAGACTGCCTCTCTAGATTCCTCCTCACTGGGCAGGGCATCTCTGAAAGAAAGGCAGCAGCCCCAGTCAGGGGCTTATAGATAAAACTACCATCTCCCTGGGAAAGAGCACCTGGGGGAAGGGGCGGCTTTGGGTGCAGGTTCAGCAAACTTAAACGTTCCTGCCTGCCAGCTCTGAAGAGAGCAGTAGATCTCCCAGTACAGTGCTTGAGCTCTGCTAAGAGACAGACTGCCTCCTCAAGTGGGTCCCTGAACCCCGTGCCTCCTGACTGGGAGACACCTCCCAGCAGGGGTCAACAGACACCACATACAGGAGAACTGTGGTTAGCATCAGGCGGGTGCCCCTCTGGGATGAAACTTCCAGAGGAAGGAGCAGGCAGCAATCTTTGCTGTTCTGCAGCCTCCACTGGTGATACCCAGGCAAACAGGACCTGGCATGGACTTCCCCCAAACTCCAGCAGACCTGCAGAAGAGGGGCTTGACTGTAAGAAGAAAAACTAACAAACAAAAGCAATAACATCAACATCAACAAAAAGGACACCCACACAAAAAGTCCCATTCGAAGGTCATCAACATCAAAGATCAAAGGTATATAAATCCACAAAGATGAGGAAAAACCAGCGCAAAAATGCTGAAAATTTCAAAAACCAGAATGCCTCTTCTCCTCCAAATGATTGTAACTTCTCTTCAGCAAGGGCACAAAATTGGACAGAGAATGAGTTTGACGAATTGACAGAAGTAGGCTTCAGAAGATGGGTAATAACAAACTCCTCTGAGCTAAGGGAGCATGTTCTACCAATGCAAGGAAGCTAAGAACCTTGATAAAAGGTTACAGGAACTGCTAACTGGAATAGCCAGTTTAGAGAAGAACATAAATGACCTGATGGAGCTGAAAAACAGAGCAAGAACTTTGTGATGCATACACAAGTATCAAGCACTGAATTAATCGAGTGGAAGAAAGGATATCAGAGTTTGAAGATCAACTTACTGAAATAAGGCATGAGGATAAGATTAGACAAAAAAGAATGAAAAGGAGCAAACAAAGCCTCCAAGTAATATGGGACTAAGTGAAAAGACCAAACATACGATTGATTGGTGTACCTGAAAGTGACGGGGATAATGGAACCAAGTTGGAAAACACACTTCAGGATATTATCCAGGAGAACTTCCCCAACATAGCAAGACAGGCCATCATTCAAATTCAGGAAATACAGAGAACACCACAAAGATACTCCTCGAGAAGAGCAACCCCAAGATACATAATCGTCCATTTCTTCAAGGTCGAAACAAAGGAAAACATGTTAAGGGCAGCCAGAGAGAAAGGTCGGGTTACCTACAAAGGGAAGCCCATCAGACTAACAGCAGATCTCTGTGCAGAAACCCTACAAGCCAGAAGAGAGTGGGGTCCAATATTCAACATTGTTAAAGAAAAGAATCTTCAACCCAGACTTTCATATCCACCCAAACTAGGCTTCATAAGCGAAGCAGAAATAAAATCCTTTACAGACAAGCAAATGCTGAGGGATTTTGTCACCACCAGGCTTGCCTTACAGGAGCTCCTGAAGGAAGCACTAAATATGGAAAGGAAAAGCTGGTACCAGCCACTGCAAAAACACACCAAAATATAAAGAGCAATGACAATATGAAGAAACTGCATCAACTAATGTGCAAAATAACCAGCAAGCATCATGATGACAGGATCAAATTCACACATAACAATATTAACCTTAAATGTAAATTGGCTAAATGCCCCAATTAACAGACACAGACTGGCAAATTGGATAAAGAGTCAAGACCCATCAGTGTGCTGTATTCAGGCTACCCATCTCATGTGCAAAGAAACAGGCTCAAAATAAAGGGATGGAGGAATAATTACCAAGCAAATGGAAAGCAAATAAAAGCAGGGGTTGCAATCCTAGTCTCTGATAAAATAAATTTAAGCCAACAAAGATAAAAAAAGACAAAGAAGGCCATTACATAATGGTAAAGGAATCAATTCAACAAGAAGAGCTAACTATCCTAAATATATATGCACCCAATATGGGAGCACCCAGTTTCATAAAACAAGTTGTTAGAGACCTACAGAGACTTAGACTCCCACACAATATTAGTGGAAGACTTTAGCACCCCACTGTCAATATTAGACAGTTAAATGAGACAGAACATTAAAAAGAATATTCAGTACTTGAACTCAGCTCTGGACCAAGCTGACCTAAGAGACATCAACAGAACTCTCCACCCCAAATCCACGAAATATACATTCTTCTCAGCACCACATAACACTTATTCTAAAATTGACCACATAATTGGAAGTAAAACACTCTTCAGCAAATGCAAAAGAATGGAAATCATAACAAATAGTCTCTCAGACCACAGTGCAATCAAATTAGAACTCAGGATTAAGAAACTCACTCAACTGCACAACTACATGGAAACTGAACAAGCTGCTCCTGAATGACTACTGGGTAAATAACGAAATGAAGGCAGAAATAAATAACTTCTTTGAAACCAAAGAGAACAAAGAAACAATCTACCAGAATCTCTGGAACACAGCTAAAGCAGTGTTAAGAGGGAAATTTATAGCACCAAATGCCCACATCAGATAGTGGGAAAGATCTAAAATCGACACCCTAAGATCACAATTAAAAGAACTAGAGAAGCAAGAGCAAACAAATTTAAAAGCTAGCAGAAGACAAGAAATAACTAAGATCAGAGCAGAACTGAAGGAGATAGAGACACGAAAAATCCTTCAAAAATTAATGAATCCAGGAGGTGGCTTTTTGAAAAGAATAACAAAATACATGGACCGCTAGCCAGACTAATAAAGAACAGAGAGAAGAATCAAATAAACACAAAAAATTATAAAGAGGATATGACAACTGACCCCACAGAAATACAAACTACCATCAGAGAATACTATAAACACCTCTATGCAAATAAACTAGAAAATCTAGAAGAAATGGATAAATTACTGGACACATACACCCTCCCAAGACTAAACCACGGAGAAGTCGAATCCCTGAATAGACCAATAACAAGTTCTGAAATGGAGGCAGTAATTATTAGCCTAGCAACCAAAAAAAGCAAAGGTTAAGACAGATTCAGAGACGAATTTTACCAGAGGTACAAGAGGAGCTGGTACCATTCCTTCTGAAACTATTCCAAACAATAAAAAAAGAGGGACTCCTCCTGAACTCATTTTATGAGGCCAGCATCCTCCTGATACCAAAACCTTGCAGAGACACAACAGAAAAAGAAAAAAATCAGGCCAATATCCCTGATGAACATCGATGTGAAAATCCTCAATAAAATACTGGTAAACCGAATCCAGCAACACATCAAAAAGCTTATCCACCACGATGAAGTGGACTTCATCCCTGGGATGTGAGGCAGGTTCAACATATGCAAATCAATCAATGTAATCCATCACATAAACAGATCCAATGACAAAATCCTCATGATTATCTCAATAGATGCAGAAAAGGCCTTCGATAAAATGCAGCACCCCTTCATGCTAAAACTCTAAAAAAACTGGGTATTGATGGAACATATCTCAAAATAATAAGGGCTATTTATGACAAACCCATAGCCAACACCATACTAAATGGACAAAGGCTGGAAGCATTCCCTTTGAAAACTGGAACAACAAAAGGATGCCCTCTCCCACCACTTCTATTCAACGTTGTATTGGAAGTTCTGTTCAGGGCAATCAAGCAAGAAAAAGAAATAAAGTGTACTCAAATCGGAAGACAGGAAGTCAAATTGTCTCTGTTTGCAGGCAACATGAATGTATCTTTAGAAAACCCCATCATCTCAGCCCAAGAACTCCTTAAGCTGATAAACAACTTCAGCAAAGTCTCAGGTTACAAAATCAATGTGCAAAAATCACAAGCATTCCTATACACCAATAATAGACAAGTAGAGAGCCAAATCATGAATGAACTCCCATTCACAATTGTTACAAAGAGAATAAAATACCTAGGAATAAAACTTACAAGGTACATGAAGGACCTCTTCAAAGAGAATGACAAACCACTGCTCAAGGAAATAAGAGAGGACACAAACAAATGGAGAAAAAAAATCCATGCTCATGGATAGGAAGAGTCAATATCATGAAAATGGCCATACTGGCCAAAGTAATTTATAGATTCAATGCTATTCCATCAAGCTACCATTGACTTTCTTCACAGAATTAGAAAAAAAACTACCTCAAGTTTCATATGGAACCAAAAAAGAACCCATAGTCAAGACAATCCTAAGCAGAAAGAACAAACCTGGAGCCATCATGCTACATGACTTCAAACTATACTACAAGGCTACAGAAACCAAATCAGCATGGTACTGATACCAAAATAGATATATAGACCAATGGAACAGAACAGAGGCTTCAGAAATAACACCACACATCTACAATCATCTGGTCTTCAATAAACTTTACCCAAAAAAAAGCAATAGGGAAAGGATTCCCTATTTAATAAATGGTGTTGAGAAAACTGGCTAGCCACATCCAGAAAACAGAAAGTGGATTCCTTTCTTACACCTTATACAAAAATTGGCTCAAGATGGATTAAAGACATAAACATAACACGTAATACCATAAAAACCCTAGCAGAAAACCTAGGCAATACCATTCAGGACACAGGCATGGGCAAAGACTTCATGACTAAAACATCAAAAGCAATTGCAACAAAAGCCAAAATTGACAGATGGGACCTAATTCAACTTAATAGCTTCTGCACAGCAAAATAAACTATCATCAGAGTGAACAGGCAACCTACAGAATGGGAGAACATTTTTGAAATCTATCCATCTGACAAAGGTCTAATATCCAGAATCTACAAGGAACTTAAACAAATTTACAAGAAAAAAACAACCCCATCAAAAAGTGGGCAAAGTATATGAACAGACAGTTCTCAAAAGAAGACATTTATGTGGCCAACAAACATATGAAAAAAACTCATCATCACTGGTCATTAGAGAAATGCAATCCAAAACCACAATGAGACACCATCTCATGCCAGTTAGAATGACGATCATTAAAAAGTCAGGAAACAACAGATCCTGGTGAGGATGCAGAGAAATACACTGTTGGTGGGAGTGTAAATTAGTTCAGCCATTGTGGAAGACAGTGTGGCCACTCCTCAAGGATCTAGAACCAGAAATACCATTTGACCCAGAAATCCCATTACTGGGTGTATATCCAAAGGATTACAAATCATTCTACTATAAAGACACATGCACACGTATGTTTATCACAGAACTATTTACAATAGCAAAGACTTGGAACCAACCCAAATGCCCATCAATGATAGACCAGATAAAGAAAATCTGGCACATACACACTATGGAATACTATGAAGCCATAAAAAAAGAATGAGTTCATGTTCTTTGCAGGGACATGGATGAAGCTGGAAACCATCATTCTCAGCAAACTAACACAGGAATGGAAAACCAAACACCTCATGTTCTCACTCATAAGTGGGAGTTGAACAATAAGAACACATGGGAGGGGAAGATCACACACCAGGCCTGTTGGGGGGTGGGGGACAAGGGGAGGGAGAGCATTGGGACAAATACCTAATGCATGTGGGGCTTAAAACCTAGATGACTGATTGATAGGTGCAGCAAACCATGGCACATGTATACCCATGTAACAAACCTGCATGTTCAGCACATGTATCCCAGAACTTAAAGTAAAATTTTAAAAAAAAGAAAGACACAAAACTTACTAAAAAAAAAATTCAAGAAGAATGTGTCATCTGAAACAAAGTCATTGGATTTGATGGTTAGAACACCATTCTCTCCCTTTATTATAACATAAGTACTGCCACCACCAAGTCTTTAATAATGGTTCACTTCACGAACCTCAGTGATCAGTGCTTGAAAGACACTGGAGAAGTAAAGTGATTCAACTTTAATTTATTCCTTTATTCATTCAATAAACTTTTATTGGACTTTACTATAAGCCAGGCATCATGCAAGGTGTTAGCTCTCTGTTGCCACTGAGGTATAATATTAGCAGTGCCTGCACCCTGCTTTATCGCTGGGTCTTAGTATAATTTTTCATAGTTCTTCATTATATCTTCAAAAGTATCCTGATTTGGACAATAAATTATATTTATGTAATTATATTTATTACTTATGGGCCAGTCCAGTCCTACATTTCTTTTAGCATGAACTTGACTGGAATGAAACATCTATGTTGGCCATGTGGTCTATGAAAGGAACCATTTTCAACACCATTGTCTTTCCAACATAGGCTATGTGTTCCTGAACTCACCTGTCCCAGACCTGCTATCTATGTGTTATCTGCCAATCAACCATGACAGCCATTCAATTTGGATTGATCTTGATGATTCAGAGTAACTCTGTCACTTACAGGAATAACTTATAATACAAAGTATCCTAAAATAATTGTGTATTTTAGCACTGTTTTTTGTCATTGTGTTTATTGTAGGACTTTTTGCCAAATTATATAGTGTGAAGAATGAGTAAGGCTAGCAGAACTGACCTGGTTAAACTAAAATTTCTCCTCTATAGAAGCTAGACTCAGGGTATTTTTAGCTGGTCAATAAAGAGTTAAGAGTGTTAGCTAGAGGCACTTGGGAATCCAGGCTGTGCTTATTTCTCAGGTTTATAAATAACTTAAACCTATGTAGGAGTTAATTAATTTGGCTCCATTCCACCTACAGTTTAGCTTTTTGAGGGAATAGCTTGAACCCTCCTATACTCTGAGTTCGTAGTTATAAAGAGAACTCCCAACAGAATGAATAAAACCTCACTTGGATTGTCTGAGTTTAACTTATTGCATACTTTCATGGAGAAACTCTAAGATGTCAGGCACAGCACAAAATGTCAAAATACCTCTTCAGTTAGGGACAAACACAGGCATTGTACTATTTCTGGCTAGAGTTATTTATGATTCTGTTTTTTTCTCTCTTAAATGACTGACATTCTGAAGAGGGAGTTAACCTGTGACTCGGTAACAGTGATAGAGACTGTTAAAAGCACACCGAATTTTGCTCACTCCATCCTGACCTCTCCTTTCCCTAGAGAATATTTCAAAACAAATTATTACCTTTGGGACAATAGGTCAGTTTCCTTACCTTTGATGTTCTTTGCGACTAAATAAGAAGTTACAGGTATTTTCTCACTTATCAGAATTTTAAAAAGACCACCCATTAGGTTGGCAGATCTTCCCTTGTAATACCTGTAAAAGGACATGAGAGATCAGACTGGAGGTGAGGCCTGTTAACTGAGTGTTAACAGATGAGTTGAGTCATATGATGTTGCAATGTAAATGTCACAATGTAAATGAAGTGTGACTTCATAGAAAGTACTCATGTCACTAGGATCATCCAATCTTCATAGCTACTCAAGTACATGCCTTCACTGAACATCATGACATTCTAGAGTATGGCCTATTAGCTGTGATGGCAACTTGTATAGTTTTGCTGACTTCATTTAAAAAATTTAATCCTTATGAATCATTCATTTCATAAATGTGACTACATTTTATCCTGAGTTGCAAAAAATACTGGTTGCGGACAATCACATTACTCACCCAAACAATTTTATCGTAAGATCTGAGAAACAATTAGCAGATAAGGTGAGAAGCCATCACCTCTTTTCAGAGTTATAAAATATACTGGATTTCACCATTTCCCCACTTTGAGAATTTGATCCAGGATGGAGGGGAGGCTGTTGTTCTGAGCCATCTTCCATTTAAGTTAGAACATTGGGCATGGGAGTACAGTCCCTGCCCCTTACTCCCAAACCAGCTGGAGGAGAGGATGGCAATGATAGAGCTGCAGCCTGAGGTCTCATTACTGAATGGAGCAACAACTACCATTTAGTGAGCACTTATTGTGTGTCAATGATATTGCATGTAAAATTGCAATATTGAATTTAATCCTGACAGCATCTCAATGAGTGAGTTATTGTCACTATCCCAATTTTACATACAAGGGAACTGAGAAGCTTCTAGTCATGTCAGCTCAAAATAACTGTGACCTTGGACGGGACCAGAATTCAAACCCAGGTTTTTAGGCCAAAGCCCATGTGGACTTTGCTACATCATGAATCTTCAGATGAAGTTTAAAGGCAGGGCAAATTGACCTAATTGAAGCCTAGCTGAAGCCCTCACATGTATAGGTTAATACATGTTGTACAGTATTGATTCCTCCTCTGTTAGAATTTTTACATTCAGAATTATCAAGAATTTACTGACACACATATTAGACCAGGAGATGTTTCCAATCACAGGGCATTTACTAGGTCCTGACTGCCACCCATTGATTCCCTATGCCTTGCAGTCCAAGAAGTTTGGCCTGCACTCTGAATGCTGACCATCCTGGAATTCGTAGCTGGGGATTTGTCAGAATTAAAGTACTCAGCCCTGGAGGTAAATAGAACTATCCTCTTGTATATCTAGAAATGAGGGTACCTTAAACCATGCTCAGAGTACGTAGTAGTTTCCTGTGGTTGCCATAACAAATTACCACAAATCTGGTGGCTTAAATTAATAGAGTTTTATTCTCTTGAGTTTCTGGAGGCAAGAAATTTAAAATCAAGCTTTCACTAGGGCTGCACTCTCTCTAGAAGGTCTAGAGGAGAATTTGTTTCAAGCTTCTTGTAGCTTATAGTGGCCCCAGGCATTGGTGTTCCTTGGCTTGTGGCTGTAGCACTTCAGTCTCTACCTGTCTTCGCATCACTTCCTCTTCTTATGTGTCTTCTCCTCTTCTGTCTTAAATATTCCTATGCCTTCCTTTTATAAAGAAACTGCTGTTTTTGAATTTAGAGCCTATCAGATAATCCAATATAATCTCATCTCAAAGTTCTTAATTACATCTACAAAGACCCCTTTTCCAAACGTGGTAACATTCACAGGTTACAGGAGTTAGGGCTGGGACATGTATTCTGGGGGAACATAACTCAACCCACTAGAGGGGACTTGACATCCCCAGCTGTGCTCTGAAATACAGGAAACCAGGATGTACAGGGCCAAATTGGACCACTAGGAATATGAAAAGAGAATTATGGCTGCCTTCCATTTCTACTTTTTAAAATATCACTCCTCACCCATCATGCCCCATCAGTCTCCAGATTCTCTTGACAGCCTGTGGGATCAGTCTCAGGCCATCCTAGGTCCATTTGTTCACTGAAACAAAGTAGTATAAGAGAAAGAGTATAAATTTAGGAATATGACAGAAGTTGGTTAAAAGCTACTCCAATAATTCTTGGTGATATGGCCTTGGATAAGTTATTTTAACCTCTCTAGGACTCAGAGTGCTCACCTGCAAAATAGAAATGAGATCACTTTGGTCACATGCTCTAGGGAGAAAAAAATATCTAGGCTTTGGAGACAAGGAGACATGGGTTTATTTCCTGGCTCTGCCACCCACTATCTAGCCATGCAATTTGGGGTAAGATATTGAAACTCTCTAAACCTTAGTTTCCTAATCTGAAGAATAGGGGTAATAACTTGAAGACATGTCAAGATTTAATTTTAAGAAGTACAGAAAATATAGTTGGTGTCAATTCATGTTTATTAAATTTATTGTTGTTGTTGATGTCAGCTACAACTTACAGAGTACCTAGTCTATGTTAGACATTCTGCCATGCATGATGGAGCAATGCAGATATGTATCTCAGTCCTCCTATAGAGCAGATTGATCGTAAGGGAGAAAGATAATATTATTGTGAGAAGCTAGCAACACTACTCAGCTTTTTGGCCACTAAAATTATTTTCTTTGAATACAGTTAAGTCATCTTTGCTCTTGGGTAAAATTGCATAAAATTTAGGTATTTAGAAGGGAATGAAGAAGCTGGGGGTGAATTAAATATTAATGGGCAAACATTTTAACTATGGTTAAAATTTTGATATCGAGACCACAGATCAAAGCTGATGTCTTTTCTGTCAAAATTCGTGGATTTTAAATATATCCTGGGGGTAAGTTGAGAAATGTTGATGACTAACAAATGAACCTTTTAAAATTGCATTTTACTTTTCTAGCTGAATGCTCCTGGAGTTTTTCCAATGATGTTCATTAGGGTGACAAAACCAGCTTGAATGTACATAAATATCTTGCTTTGTACAGAAATTAGTGTTGGTACAGATATTAAGATACTACCATTCAGGCCACTGAGAGAGCCTTCCAGGACAACAATCTAGGAGTTATCACGTCTTCCTTTGATTGCAGTTTAATACAAAGCAGTAGCTAAGTCTTCTGTGATCAGTTCGAATGCAATAGCACAACCAATGGTAGAAGAAAGAACTTTCCAAATAAAACAGCCAATTAACAGTTTGACATAAAAAGGTGGGCCTAGCTATCATTCTAGAGATTAGGTAAAGGAAGCACAACTTTTTGGTTTCATGAATAGGCAAATCCAGGTTTTGAGGATCCATTCTTGTGTTCATTTATTCAACAGACAGTGACTAAGTACAGCCATCAGTTGGTACTTATGAAGGATTGGTTCTAGAATCCCCCTCCACAGTGTGGATACCAAAATCTGAGGATGCCATAGTGCCCTATATAAGATCGTGTGGTATTTACATATGACCTACACATATCCTCTGGCATACTTTAAATCAGCTCTAGATTACTTAAAATACCTTATACAATGTAAATGCTATGGACATAGTTGTTATGCTGTATTGTTTTTCTTAAAGTTTTGGTTTTCTTTTTGTTAAATTTTTATCTGTACATAGTAGTTGTATATATTTATGGGGTTCTTGACATATTTTTATTTGTATTTTTTATTGTTATACAGTTTTTATTGTTCTTTTTTTCTGAATATGTGTGGCTGGTTGAATCCGCAGATATGGAACTCACAGATAAGGAAGGTTGACTGTACTTGAGTACACCAGCCTTATGCCAGGTGCTGGCAATATATAGATAACAATGACCTAGCCTTAGCAGGTAAATTTGAAATATTTTGATACACTATGGTACATTTTGGAAAGGGTATGGCAAATAACTTTGAAAGTACAGAGGAAGTAAAGCATGCCTATGTCTTAGAGAGTCAGGTGAGGCTTCCAAGAGGAGGGGACAATTCAGCTGCATTTGAGAAGATGAACAAGAAGCAAAAATAGGATTAGAGGCAGACATTTTACTAAAGGCAGAGGCCAAAGGCATAAGGATGAGAAAACACAAAGAAAGCATAAGGTAGATGAAGGTGATGAGAGAAAGAGTTGGCTCTTTAGGTCTGGAACTATCTGGGAAACATTTCTGAGGTGGGTTCGCCAGGACCAGGTGATGGATAGGCTATTGAAAAGGAAGAAGAGTGTGGAGGCAGGCAAGCGATGAGGTTTTAGGGTTGGATATTGGATGGGCAGTTCAAGTTTGCTCCAGTGCCATGGATGAAATGTTGTATCCTCCCAAGATTCATATGTTGAAACTCTAATCCCAATGTGATGATATTAGGAGGTGGTGCCTTTGGGAGGTAATTTTGGGAGGGTAGAGTCCTCGTGATGTGATTAATGCCTTTATAAGAAGAGGCTAGAGAGATAGCTAGTTCTCTTTCCCCCATGTGAGGATACAATGGGAAGTTGGCTTTCTGCAACCTGGAAGAAGGCTTCACCAGGATCCAACCACGCTGGCATCGTGATCTTAGACGTCCAGCCTCCAAGACTGTGAAAAATAGTCCTGGAGGCTGTTTTTTTCTTTTTTTTCTTTTTTTTTTTTTGAGACGGAGTCTCACTCAGTCGCCCAGGTTGGAGTGCAGTGGCGTGATCTCGGCTCACTGCAACCTCCGCCTCCCGGGTTCACGCCATTCTCCTGCCTCAGCCTCCTGAGTACCTGGGACTACAGGCGCCCGCCACTACGCCCGGCTAATTTTTTGTATTTTTAGTAGAGACAGGGTTTCACCGTGTTAGCCAGGATGGTCTCGATCTCCTGGCCTCATGATCCACCCGCCTCGGCCTCCCACAGTGCTGGGATTACAGGCATGAGCCACCGGGCCCGGCCGTGTGTTTGTTTTTTAAGGCCACTCCATCTATGGTACTTTGTTACAGCAGCCTGAACTAAGACAGAAATTGGTACTAAGAGGTGGGTTCTGATACAATAAATACCTAAAATGTGGCAGTGGCTTTGGAACTAGATACTAGAAACTGGAGGAATTTTGAAGTGCATTTTAGAAGAAGCTGGTGGTGAACGGACTTTTAAAGGTGATTCTGGTGAGAGCTCAGAAAGGAAAGAGGAACACTGTAGACAAAACTTCCATCTTCTTAGAGAACAAATAAATAATCCTGGGCCGGGCGCGGTGGCTGATGCCTGTAATCCCAGCATTTTGGGAGGCCGAGGTGGGCAGATCATGAGGTCAGGAGATCGAGACCATCCTGGCCAACATGGTGAAACCCCATCTCTACTAAAAAAAAAAAAAAAAAAAAAAAAAAAATACAGAAATTAGCTGAGGGTAGTGGCAGGCACCTGTAATCCCAGCTACTCGGGAGGCTGAGGCAGCAGAATCGCTTGAACCCAGGAGGCGGAGGTTGCAGTGAGCCGAGATTATGCCATTGCTCTCCAGCCTGGCGACAGAGGGAGACTCTGTCTAAAATAAATAAATAAGTGAAATAAAAATAAATAAATAATCCTGTATAGAATGCCGGTAGAAATATGAATAAAGGCCATTCTGATGAAATTTCAGATGGAAATCAGGAACATGTTACTAGACAATGAAGAAAAGATGATCCTTTTTATGAAGTTGCGAAGAACTTAGCTGAGTCATGTTCATGTTTTGGTGTTTTGTGGAAGGCAGAACTTGTGATGAAATTGGATATTTATTTAGCTGAGCACATTTCTACACAAACTGTTGAATGAGCAGTTTGGTTCCTTCTCACTGCTTATAGTAAAATTCAAGAGGAGAGAAATGACTTCAAGATGGAATTATGCAAAAAGGAACTAGAACTTAAAGATTTGGAAATTTCTCAGTATGTCCATATTGCAAAAAAAAAAAAAAAAAGTGAAAGTATGTTTGACCAAGGAATCTTTGACAGGGAGATTAGCATGGATGTCAACCACAAACATAATCAGCTACCTCAATAGAAAAAACTGACAGTTTGAACTGAAGGGAATGGAGATGGGAAGGAATGGAGGAAGGCTGTCAGACTTCTTAGATTGTATTGGACAAGACCACAGAGTTATTTGCTTGAAAATGTGCTTTATTCCTGCAGACAAGGCAAGAAGGATCCTAAAGGTGATTCAGAGATCATTAGTGCCACTGTCTGAGTTTCAAAAGGTCAAACAATCTCCACCCATAGCCATGACGTATGGGATACCCAGAGCCTTAGGGGCCTGAACCCTGCCCAGCAGAGTTGCAGGGGCAAGATGGCAACCCCAGTGGGTCCAGAAGTTGGGACCTCTGCCCCGGCATGTTGAGGAGATGAGACCTCCATCTCAATGGGTTTAGAGGGCGGAGCATTAAGCCAAAAAGGATTATTCTCAAGCCTTAAGATCTCATGGAATTTGCCTTGCTAGGTTTCGGACTTGCTTGCAACTGGTCACCCCTTCTTTCTTTCCTATTTCTTCATTCTGGAAGGGAATGTCTATCATATGGCCATCTCACCACTGTATTTTGGACAGACATGACTTGTTTGGTTTCACAAGTTTATAAATAGAGAATTTTGCCTAAGGATGAATTGTACCTTGAATCTCATCCATATCTGATTTAGATGACATTTAGATGAGACTTTGGAGTTGAAAATTAAGAATTTGGGGGTTGGTTTGAATGGAATGAATTATTTTGCTTTTAGAAAGGACAAGAATTTTGGGAAGCCAGATTGGAATGCAGTGAACTGAATGTTTTCATCCTCCCAAAATCCATATGTTGAAATCCAGTCCCAATGTGATGGTATTAGGAGGTGTGATCTTTGGCAGGTAATTAGGTTATGAGGGTGGAGCCCTAATGATGGGATTAGTGACCTTATAAGAAGAAGACAGTGTTCTCACTCATAAGTGGGAGTTGAACAATGAGAACACATGGACACAGGGAGGGGAACAATACACACCAGGGCCTGTTGGGGGGTGGGGGGCAAAGGGAAGGAGAGCATTAGGACAAATACCTAATGCACGCAGGACTTAAAACCTAGATGACAGGTTGATAGGTGCAGCAAACCACCATCGCACATGTATACCCATGTAACAAACCTGCACATTCTGTACATGTATCTGGGAACTTAGAGCAAAATAAACAAACAAACAAATAAACAAAAAGAAGCCAGAGAACTAACTGGCTGTCTTTCTGCCATGTGAAGAGACAAAGGGAAGTTGGCTCTTTGCAATGAAGAAGACTACTCTCACCAGAACCCAACTATGCTGGCATCCTGATCTTGAATTTCCAGCCTCAAGAACTATGAGAAATAAATGCTTGTTTTTTAAGCTGTCCAGCCTCTGGTAATTTGTTATAGCTGCCCCAAATGACTAAGACATCCAGTGTCTGTTATGGGGAGCAGCACTCTTTCTCTGTGCAGCAAAATCTGGGCTGCCAAAGCCAATACTTCCCTGATGCTTCCACAGCCCCATCTGGCTGATTAAGGGCTAATTCAAATATCAATTAATCATTCCTCATTTAATTTCTTTTAAAACATTTTCACAGTGCAGATAATGAGGAAGAATATTCTGCTCTGAAAAGTCAAGCAAAACCCACCATTTAAAGAAATTAGTCTAAAACTGTTGCAAATTGTAAACTAGTAAGTGAGCAGATAGTGACAATTTGGTCCAGGAGCTTAAGATTTCTCTGTTTGACAAGGGAAAGATTGAAGCATTGCTTCACTATATAGGGTTTCCCAAACAGAAGGGAAAATGCCCAGTTAACAGTTTTTCCAAAATGACCTATTGCATTTCCTCTCTTTGACTTGGTGCTAATAGAACTGGTGATGTATTGTGACCTGAAAAGTAGAAACTAATGATGGAATTGTGGTGTTAATAGGGACCACTTTAACACTATGAAGGCACAGAAAGGTTATGTGCCTTGCCCAGCATCAGACACTAGTTAGTAGCAGATCTACATGGGACCTGACGTCGAGAGGCCAAAAAGTTTCTGTTGCCTTTCCTTGGGTCATTGCTGCCCTCTGGCCTTGCTGGTGAATGATCATTGGATTTGGCTAGGTGAGGATACAGTAGGAGGTGAATAAAGAGATGGGTGGGGGAATTCTGACAAACTCTGAGAGGCAACAAGTTGTCTGACTCACTGTGACACCTTGAAGAAACAAGCATGCTTGAAGCAGGGGCTTTATATTAGAGAAATTTGGAAAGTAGTCCCCCAAGGAAGGCTCTGGAGGTGGCAGACTGAGTCATCCTTACTTGGAAAAGAGCTGCCATGGTCTTTTGATTTCCTGCAAGTAAAGCAGCTTCCTCCTCTTCAGGTGCAGATACAGAATGGGTATTTATACTTTAGTTCCATCCCACCTTGGCCCAATTTTTTTTTTCTGGGGAGTGAAGATGGAAATCCCTCTGTGGCTTTTCCTATAGGACTAGTTGGAAAAATAGGCAGAAAAAGGAGTTTGGATTTTATTATAAGTCTGTTGGGTAGTTCCTAGAAGATCTTAAGAAAAGGAGTGAATGCTTTTATTTATTTTTTTAAATAGATTACTCTGGTTCTGAGTGAAGAATGGATGCTACAGAGTTAACGAAGCTAAGAAAGAAAACATCTGAAGCAATTGCTTTGGAACAAATGGGTATAGTGGATCAGATTAAGATGGTAATAGTAGCGATGGACAAAAGTAGACAGAATTGGTATGTATATTTGAAAGCAAAGTCAGAAGGACTTAGAAAGAATTGAACATGATGTTTGAAAATGAGTGGAATCAATCCTAGCTTTCTTATGTGAGCAACTAGAAATTGCTGGGAGAGATGATTTGTGGGTAAGAATCATGAGTTTGCATCTGGGATCCTAGGTTTGAGGTGCCTATTAGACATTCAAGTAGAGATGTCAAGTAGTCAGCTGGACATAAGTAGAAATATAAACTTGCGAGTCATCAACACATACATAGTGTTTAAATCTGTAGGACTGAATGAGGCCGAGGTCACTTACAGTGAGAAGAAAAGGAGCTGTAAAAAATATTTAGAAGCAAAGACTAGTGGCATAGAAATAGAACTATGAGAATAAAATGTCCTGGAAGCCCAGAGAAGAACAGATTTTTTTAAAAGATTGGCTAGTTGGCTGTGTCAAATCCTGCTGGGAGCTCAAGTAAATGAAGAGCAGAGATCACTGACTTTGATTACCTGAAGGTTGTTGATAACTTTGATAACAGTGATGTCTATATAGTGGTGGAGAAGGAAAAGCTACATTAGAGTGAGTCAAGGGGAGAAAAAGAATTTAGGGTTGAAAATAGTGATGATAGACTACTTATGAAAGAGATTTGGTTGTGAAAGGGGACAGAGACATGGAGTGGTAGCTGGAATGCAGAGGTGAGGTAAGATATTTGATAAATAGGATATGCCTGTCTGCTGATGTGGGCAATCCTGTAAAGAGGGAAAAACTTAAGATGCAAGAAAGAGAGGAAAGCCCTTGAGAATGCTAGATGGGTTGAGATGGATACTGAGCACAATTGGAGGAGTTAGCCATGGAGCGAAGTAAGGACATTTCACTATAGTGCTCCTCCTGGTCAATTGAGTCAAGGTCATCATATGTGACTGAAGGTCTGGATGTTGGATGTACATGTAGGTTTGAGAATAGAAAAAAACACTGTAACATCATTGTGTTGGAGAATGGAAGTATGAACATTAAGGGGAAGTGTAGTAGACTGTTCAGGCAACACAGAGGGCTCATTCGAAATGTCCAACCATGATTTTAAAGTGAAACTTGTTAACACTCCTGTGTGCTTTTCTTAAGCAAAACTCACCTGCTAAAATACAGCAATGAAGTAGGAAGAGAGTAGAGTTAACTAGAGTTGGGGCTTTGCAAGGCAGATGCGTGTGATGGAGGGAAAGAGAAATTAGGGAGTTAATATTTGGGAAATGGTGAATATAATGGATTATCAAATATAAGGTCTGGATGGAGAGACGTGAATACATGCGGTAGATGACAAACTGTGAGAAGGTGGTGAGGTCAGTACCTTGCAGGTCTTGCTAAAATTAGAGAATTAATAGAATGAGATTACTCTGGCATATGGACTGGAAGGAAAAGAAGTAGGCTAATAGAGAAATAAGTGCCCAAAAATGAGATTAAGATTGGCCAATGAGATAGGGGGCGGAAAGTATTTCCAAAAGGAAAGAGCAGGTAACTAGTCAAGACATCAAGTAAAATAGGGATAGAAAGGTAAACATTAGATATAATGACAAGAAGATCATTGTTGACCTTAACATGAGCCATTTCAATTAAAGATTGAATGGGCAATGAGGAAACTGACACAGGAGAACTCAGGACACCTTTTCAATAAGTGATTGCCGTTTAAACATTTTTATGATAGCTGCTTTAAAATCCTTATCAATCAGGTAATGCTAACATCTAAGTCATCTCAATGTTATTATGAACTGAGTATCTTTTTTTTTTTCATTTATGTTTTGGGTTTCCTGGATCTTGGTATGACAGGTGATATTTTTGTTTGTGTCCTGGACATTTTGGCTAATATATTGGGAGACTATGGATCCTATTTAAATCTTGTATTTTAGCAAGAAGTCACTCCATTGAGATTTGGCATTAAGGTTTTGGCCTACTTTGTGAGTTGAGGCTACAATGGCAGTTTAATATTTTTTTTTAGCGCTTTTGCGGTGCTATTTTGGTCGGTGTGGTTTATCTGGTGCCTTGGGAACTCCCACTGGTCCTTGCTTGTGCTGCCTGAGGGAGCAGACAGGATTTTCCCAGGCCCACAGAAATAAAGAAGCTTCCTTGGTAGGTCACTTGTCGTGGCTGGGCCCTTCCCATCATTTCCACCCACCTGCTCCAGCATCCTCTGGCAGAAGAAGGGATTATTGGGTCCTTTTTTCTCCTTTGTCGGGACAAAAATGCTTCATGTACAGGGCACCCTCTTGTAGAAATCCCCTGGTTGCTGTTTTCTGGATACCTGATGTCTCTCAAAATGGGAGAGAGTGTCAGGTCTGTAGAAACAAAAAACCTTTTTGGACAAGGTCTGCTTGTTGGGGCAGGATACCCATTGCCAGTACTGCCTGGCTGTCTGGTGTTTCACAGTAAGGGAAGAGAGTCCTGGGCTGGCAGGGAAGGAGAGTGCTTCCCCTGGCTACTTATTATTAGTAGGGCTCCCAATCATGTCCCCTTGCCACCGTTCCCAGGTTCACCTGATATTGTCAGAGGAATTACCATTTGATCCAGTAAAGAAGCAAGCCTACCTGGGCTGCCATCTGCTGTTCTGTCAGGGATCAGGAAATGCCGGGTCTGTGTCACCTACTGTTGGATAGGGGGAGGATCATAAGACACCCTGCTACTGTGCTATTTATCCAATACTGGGATCCTAAACCAGTTAGCCAGCCTTTTACCACCTTACAGAGTTTTCCTCTAGTTGTTGCTTGCATTATTCCCAGGGTTCATATTTGTATTAATACTTTGGGTAGAGGAGCAGGGAGAAATACATCTACACCATCTTGTCTGGACCAGACATCTGATTATAGTTTAAAGGCCTAAAATGGGAAGCAAAGAGAGAGAGAGGAGACTCAACAGAGCAAGGTCCCAAAAAGTGCTTAGAGGAAAGAACTCAGAACACAGATGAGGATGTAAGTATTAGCAAGGGATAGAGAGGAGAGAAGGTGCATATTCAGATAGGTTTATAGGTTTGGTAGCAGGAATTTGAGGACATTCTTAGCTGATGGGTCTACTTACTTTCCTGTGAAACAGAGAGGCAACATAAGAGCCCAAACTCGATGTTTTACATTTTTGGTTATGAACCCCAGTTGCACTTCTTACCAGCTGTGAGGCCTTTAGCAAATCACTTAAATCCCTGTCTGCCTCAGTTTCCCACAAAATGGAAATTAAAACAGCATATATCCTCATAGGACCGTTATGATGGTTAATTGAAGTGAGTTAATATTTGAAAAGTGCTTTTAATATGGTATAAGTGTTTGTTATGTAGGCAAAAATATCTCGTAAGTTTCTTGTATTAAATAAGATAAGCTCTATAATGTGTGCAGCAAACTGCCTGGTATATAACATTCAGTGTTACTATGATTTTCAAAAGTATTCTTTGCAGCCTTAGGATATTTTCTTGAAGTAAAATCATAGGTCACAATTTGCCAATCCCATGTTTTTGTCAGACAGGGTCTAGGTGACAGTGGGCACAAATACATATATCAGTCTTGGTAGAAATAGTAGGGATGGGGAAGCTGCATATGAGGAACTCCAAGATGCAGTTGGAGCATCTATTTCCCCGGGAAGCTTTAGGCGAGTGCCCAAGGCCCACTGAGCTTCTCCAGCCTTAGCGTCCATTTTGCTATGTTGTATGCAGCTTTCTGCCCTCCTTTTCTTGAAGTCTGAGTGCTCCTCCAGGGTAGAGACCGGCAATAGGAAAAGGTTTCGACTCCCTCACATCACAACATGTCTCCATGCTTTAATATACACCCTCTCCCAAAGTAACATTTGAAAGTCCCTGAGAAAGCCAAATGGACTCAAGTGTCTGGAATATGTTAATATGGGCAGTCAGCTGCATAAATTGCAAAACAGAAGTCATGCTTCTATGTATTCTGTAACAGCAGAAAAATCGTAGGATCTTCTATCATGATGGGAAAGGAATACAAAGAGGAATTAGTGCCATCTTGTGGAGTGATATATCATTACCACTTAAGAGTCGCCAGTGAAAACTGGGTTATATTTTTTTAGTATCTCCCAAGTCCTGGTCTGCAAGAAATGCTTGAAAATTACTTGCAGAATTAAATGAATAAATGACAGACGAGATAAGAATTGGATGGAGACTTTGTTAATTTAAACATCACCTTGATAAAATGTCTGATCACTGTCCATTGCGATTTGGAGACCTTTAAAAATGGTGTTGTAGACACCCCAAGGCATTATTATGTACCTACCATAAAGGAAAATGAAGAATAAAATATTTGCATTAAGAAATCAAGAACTGTGAACTTTTTCTTGTGCTGACCTTATCAGTAGTAGGTGAGTAAACTTTCTAATGGTATTTTTCTCTTCCTGATTATCAATGTCCTGCAAATTAAGAAATCATTCAAAGAACATGAAGAGCTGGGGCACAGTGACTCATGCCTGTAATCCCAGCACTTTGGGAGGAGAAAAAGGGTGGATCACTTGAGGTCAGCAGTTCAAGACCAGCCTGGCCAACATGGCAAAACCCCGTCTCTATAAAAAATACAAAAATTAGCTGGCGTGATGGCGCATGCCTGAAATCCCAGCTACTTGGGAGGCTGAGGCACAAGAATCACTTGAACCTTGGAGGTGGAGATTGCAGTGAGCCGAGATTGCACCACTGCACCCCAGCCTGGGTGGGAGAGCAAGACCCTGTCTCAAATAAATAAGTAAACATTTTAAAAATAAGAAAAATAAAGAGCATGAAGAATATGGGTAGCTTCAGAGCAGGTGGGTGTTGTCCATATTCTATTAAGTTTAATTAAAATAAATTGCTGACAATCAACTATTTTGACCTATAACAATGTCAGTTTCTTATGGATTGGCCTAATATTTTAAATCAGTTCACTTAAAACAATTTATTCTGGGTATATGATAGGTCAGGATACTGTAGTAGGCACTAGATGATACAGGGACAAATAATACATGGGCCTTGCCTTTAGGAATCTTACCATTTGATGTGGAAGTGGGCACTTAGATACCATGCCTTCTATTTTAATAATTTCTGTTAAGTGCCAACAGTGTGGAGTTAAGCCAAATTTTGCAGAGGTGCTATGAGAGGTCTAGGAAAGCATAATGGTTTGGAATGGTGGGTAAGAGCAAGGACTCTGGCACCAAACTCTCTCAGTTTGAATGCTAATTTCACTACTTACTAGATGGGTGACTTTTGCCAAAGTGCTATGCTTTTCTATTCCTCAGCTTCCTCATATATAAATTGAGATCACATACTGCCCACCTGATATGATTGAAGCAAGGGTTAAATGAGTTCCAAAGTACTTAGAATAATTCCTCACACATAGCAAGTTGTGTATAAGTTTTAGCTATCTTCATCACCATCATCAATCATCATCATCATCATCTCTATTCTTGCAGAAGTATTAGGGTTGTGTTTTGTAAGCTGAGTTAAATTTCATTATTCGTTTTTTCATTTGAAAACTTTGCCAATAATTTATTTATTGTGTTCCTATTTTTCCCAGTTCCTGTGAAGAATGGGTAGGAATACCCTTACCTACTTTTTTCTACTAGATCATCATTTTTGTAAAGTCTGGGCCTGAGGCAAGAGCTTTACAGGCAAAAGCATGGGAAAATGAAAGGACAGAGGGCAATAAGACTGTTGTCATTGGAATGAATGGCTCATGGGGGCTTGTATCAAGTTATGGAGGAGATAAGCCAAGACTTAGATTATTTGTATCTATTCACGTGTATATTTGTGAAGGCAAAACCTGTTCTCGGTTGGCTTGAACAAAATCAGCTGAAATAGCTGGACAGAAGCTACATAAAGTAAGGGCAAAGGCATGCTGCACTGCTGGCATATAGTACCTTAGGCCTATTCTGTGGATACCTGGTTGGTGCTGAATGCTCTTTGTCCCCAAGTTGTAAAATCACCCCTCCTTGAAAATTATTCTCTAATAAATTTTTTAATCATAAATTAATTTTGTGCCATGGCAAAAGTATTGACAGCTAAGAAGTAAAACTGTAAAATTAACTGCTGTGGACTAAGAACAGCTAAAATTTCACTTTGTTTTTAATGCCTTAACCACCTGACAACATATTGTAGCGTGACTTTATGAAACATGGATAACATTCATCATTTGAGTCTTGAGATCCAAATTCAGTATTTCAGAGTGGGATCCTGATGGGCTGTAGTCATGAGTGTTTACTATGTTGTAAAAAAGTCCAAGTGGGAATAATGACATGTTTGCACTCCCTGTGACTTGATCACTGAAATCTGGAAAGCTCATCAACTTCACCCATTGTCAAGTCCACCTTTGCTCCTTTGTCCTCTGAGGACCCAGTGAGATCAGCATTTTTCTAGAAGGGCTGCAAGTGACCCCACTGGAAGGAGCAGCACTGTGCATCAGGATGGATTCCCAGGCACACTATACATTGTGGGGTCACAGGCCATATGGGTGGACTAACGGATTTCATGGCTGTATTTGAATTGACTTCCCTCCTGGAATCCTGATCCCTCTTTTAATTTTACGTGGGAACTATCATTTGCTTTTGCTGATCATTCATCCAGTCACCTCTATCATTTCTCAATGAGGGCATTTTTAAATATATTTTTTATTTATTTTTATTTTTATTTTTTTGCTAAATATAGACCAGCCATCAACTTGAACTTAAAAACTGACACACCAGTTGGTTCGGTCAATAGTGCAGAAATATTCTTCTATGCTGCTATGATTTGAGCCCACTGTAGACACTTTTATAGCTAGTTATGCCAGCAAGACTCAATGAATGATACTTGTCCAGATTGCTATCAGGAACTAATAATATGAAAGGTAACACCAGCTTTATGTGGGATCTGTTTATACTTAGAGTACTTCCTGCATTTTGAAGGTTTTCAAAGCTAATGGCCTATTAAATAGGTCACAGAGGTAAAAGAAAAAGTGGCTTGGCCTAAACCATGGTGAATCATCTTATGGTAGAGTTCAGGTTTCTAATTCATTATCTTGTTAGCAGAATGTGCCTTTGAATGGAAAGTAACATACAACCTCTGCCAATCTTTGCAACTCACTAACAAAACTCAGGAAAGTTTGCCCAATGCCAATGTTTAAAACAATGGATGAAAACAGCATGGATTGAAGAACTCACATACAAAATATATAAGGAATGAAGATAAATGGCATCAAAATTGTGTCTGGGTAAAACATTTGCTGTTGAGTGTGCCGTAATTTGAGAGCACAAACACAGCCTTGAGGGCAAAGTTCAAGGTACGGATGTCCCCTTTTCTAACAGGTAGTCCTCCTGTTATGTGCTAAAAGAAAGGAAGCTCATATTAGATTGCTCCAGATGTAGAAATAATAACAACAATAAAGACGATAATATTAACAAGTCTAATTTCTGGAACATTTAGCCTAACGTTTAGGCATGTTTACATGCCTAAAATGCATTATCACATTTAATTCTTGCTTTTTTTCCGGTTGAAATCTTATTTTATTTTTTACATTCAGTATATTAATTTTAAAATAAATTTTGTGCATATTTAAGGTATACAACATGGTGATGGATATGTTCATTTGTCCCACTATAGAGATGATTTTACTGTATATATATATGTATCTTAATATTTGCTTTTATGAAATCCTTGTATATATTTTTATTCTCCTCAATGTAATATTTTAAAAACTTCATTTTAAAGAAAAAATAAATTTATATGCTCTCTTAAAGCAGAGAGAACAAAACCTAACAAATCAACAGCAAAAATGAAGGCATTCTTTTTCACTTCAAATGGATTTGTTATCACAGTCTGTACAGAATTTAGCAGTGACACCTTGGTGTTCTACATCCTTCTAAACTGAGTTTCCTCCTTTTTTTTTCTGAGAGAAGAGCTTCTTTATCTTCCAGAATCATGACTGTATTCTTTTCCTTTTGTACTCCATCTTGCAGTAAGGGAATGACCGGAGAGTGTTCTCGTGTGTCTCTATTAATTCGTACCCCAAATATACCTTTTTCTGGAGGGGAAGTACCAGGAAAATATTCCCTGTTTAGCTGTTGCAAGGGTATCACATGTTGGGTTTTCAGATTTAGCAAACAAAAGTAGAGGCCACCCAGTTAAATTTGACTTCAGAGAAACAACAACGAAACAATTTTAGTGTAAGTTGATCCCAAATATTGCATGGGACAGACTTTTACTAAAAAATGTATCATTTATCTGAAATTCAAATTTAAATTGGCACCCTATATTTCATCTGGCGAACCTATATACTAATTATAATTTCCAGATTACATAATTGAGTTACAGCAGTAAGACCAATTTTAACTTGTTTCATCATAGTGGGAATCCTGCCGAATTGTCTTCACTTCCTTAGAAACAAATGAGTAGCAGATGTCTGATTTGGTGAATGGGCTATCAGCTGAGTACAACCAACTTATATAATAATTTAAGCAGGAGCAAGGATGCACGCTAATTATATGTAGGCTTGCATAGTAATTTTTCTTTAGTTTACTCATTTTAGATGTTTAGTATTTCAGAGTCTGAAAAAGCTGTGGAGGTCCATCAATGTAATGTCACCTCCAAAATGCCCCACCCTGGCCTGGGACCCCATTCTTTACACTGTAGGGTTGCTGACAAAAAGTTACCAGGCCAGAGGGGTCAGTTGCGGCCAAAGACCAACCCACATTCTGCTTTTCAAACCTTGCACCCAGAGAAGGCACTTCCCACCTTCTCCACCCCACCCCAACCCAGACATGCACATATGTGCCTTGCACTTCCCAGATCGTGCACTCCCAGTTTGTGCCTCCTCAGAGCTGGTGCCTTTTTATATAATTTGCATGAAAGCCGTAGACTCTCGGCCCTGATTCACAAAAACATTTAATGCCCATTTGCAAAGTCACTACCCAGAGCCAAGCACCATGTTAAGTTCTGGGAATGCAGAGATAAATTGAGCATGGTCTCTTCCTTCTAGGAAATTAGAGTCTGGCATGGGACAGACAAGCAAAGAAATCATTTAAAAATGTGCCACGATAGTAGGTGTGCACAGGACACGATGAGAGCACAGAGGACAGAAAGCTATCTCAGCCTAGTAGCATGGAACTAGGAGGGATTCTCAGAGGGGTTGGAACTTAAGCAGGATGTAAATGAAAGAATGGGGTTAGTGAGTCAAGAGGGGGTGGAAGGGAGGGAGAAAAGACATTCTAGGTTGAAGGTGACGCAGCACCAGCAAATTCACAGAGATCTGAAATTGAGTGCCCTGCTTGGAAAACGTCAAGATAACTCATTTTAGCTGGGGTAAAAGTGGGGGGCTGAGGGTGTGGCAAATTATAAAGGGTCTTTACAGAGAGAATGATTTGGGAAACACTGAATTAAACAATGCCCTGTGGGGTAAACATTGCTCCTGCTATATTCCCCCCAGTGCCGAAAATATTGACTAGCCAATAGTAAGTACTCAATATATGTTTTATTCAATGAATGAATGAACAAGTGATTGAATACATGGCAGGACTTCTCAGAGCCTTTGATAGAACAATGTGTGTTATAGATCTCAAGAGAGGGGCATAGTATGCAGAATTCTCACCTTATTTGACCACATAACTGTTTTTGTCACTGAATAATACATTTCTAAAATCTATTATTTTTGAAATACACTTAGGGAAATCATGTTCTAAAGGAGACATGAAAATGTAAAACTACATGAATAAATATAAAATGAGAGAAATCTATGATAAGGTTTTAGGGCTTATGCTTACATGAAATGGTGCTCAATTTTTTCTCTATCGTCTTCTTGGAACTAGTTGATTCATTGATAGTGGGCAGCATGAGAGGCCGGACACAAGGTGGGCTGGCCCAAATTCCAGGGGGCTTTGCAAGTCCTCTTCAGCAACAATAATTTGTATTCACTTTTTATTTTCCCTTGTTTACACGTTCAGATTGTACTATAGCTAATCAGAAAAAATATTCGCTTTCCCTGTGGGCCGAATGGTCCCACACCAATGCTAATCTCAGAAACTGTGGTCTTAAGGTAAAAACATGTATCAAGCACTAACTTTACACCAGGCACTTTCCACATTTTAACTTACTGATTTTCCATGTTGGTCATGGGCGTAATGGTATAATAATAGTTACATATTGAATGTTTACTCTCTGCCAGGCAGTGGGCTAAGTACAGTTTACAATTGTTATCTCATTTGACCTTCATGACAACCCAACTCATTTATAACAATACTGAAGCACAGAGAGGTTAAGTAGCTTGTAAAAAGTTACACAGTTGGTAACTTGCAGATTAGGGACATGGATCTGGGTCTGCCTGATGCCAAAGCTTACATATTACATGTTTAACCACCCTGCCATATTACTGTTAAGCTTACTATAAATCCTTTGCAGTGTATAATCAAAGAGAAGTTCAATGTCACTCCTATGTCCACACAAATATATCTTCAAGAAAACAATCCTAACTTCAATGACTACCATTAAATAGGATCCATTTATACCTACTTGCCAAGTAGTCATGGATCAGTTATGTATCATTGCTGTATATGTGAATAGGCCAAGCGTGTTACAGTGTTATTAGAACAGTCAACCGAATCATGTTAAACCGTGATTCATAACTTGTACTTGATGCAGGATATTAACTACTCACAGCATAACACAATTAGACACCCCCGGAACAGAACAAAAGCAGTCAAGAGTATGCTGCGCTGGACCCCAAACTAGTGAGTCTTCCCCTACTCTTCCCTCAGAGACTCTAGGGATCCATGAATCTGCTGCTTCTATCTTCTCACACATAGACCAAAATAAAACGAAGTAGGCTGGTTGTGAGGATTAATGAAATGTCTCCTCCTAGGCTGTTGGCCCAGACACTGGCCACTTGTGAAATTATATATATATATATATATATATATATATATATATATATATCATACTTATATATAAGTATATATATATACTTATAAGTATGATATATATATATACTACTTACTGTTGACTTTACATTTTGCACTTGCATTTAAAAGTATTCATTCAGATCATTGCATAGTCCTTGTGGTTGCATTAATAGGTAGGAATGACATTTTAATTTTGTCGTAAAATATAACATACAAAGAAAAGAGTGCATGTATAATTAATGATGAATATTTACAAACTGAACTCACCTAAATAATGAGCACCCAGATGAAGAAGTAGAACATCACCAGCACCCCCAGAAAGAGCCACTGTGGCCACTAACCCTTAAGGTTAACCTCTATCCTAAATTGGAACAGCATAAAAGCTAGAAGAACTGAAATCATGGTCTAGCTACTAAATGACAGACATACTTGGACTATCTGATTCCAGAGCTTATACATCAGATAATGCATGCTTAAAACTACAAGCCTTTCCACATTTCATAGAGGGAAGAATATTTTTAGTTCAAAAAATGTTTCATGATGTTTGAAGTTAAAATGACAAGTTTCTAAATAGCCAGGCCTGAAAGAGTGACCATGGCTGTAGAGAGGGGAGCCCATGATGATGGCCGACTTTCATGATGCTGCCCCCTGGGTGGGTTCATGACAGTAGTGATCAAAAAGGGCTAAGGGCCAAGTCCTAAACCTCTGTAACTTTGCAGTCCCTTCAGGGGCTCTCTTTTCTGAGAAGGTATTCCCACAATAGAAAACTGCCAATAACAAAGCTTCATTGGCCAGTTAGTGTGAGTCTTAATTGCAACCAGATTTTATGTGACGGAACAGACAACACTTTGCTCTGATGATGTAATTCCTGCCAAACTCTGTAGTATATCTCTGGTTTCTAATTCTCCAAATTCCCCCATGGAATTGTTATTCCCTTTTCACAGATGGTAACACTGATGTTCAGAAAGTTTAAATGCCCTGACCAAGGTCACATAGCTAGTAAATGCCTGGGCCAGGATGCAAAGCCATGTCTGTTTTAACTAGAACTTCTGCCTGTATCCGTTATATATCAAGCTTGAAACATTCCATAGCTTCACCAAGAGTTGCTTCATTGGAGATAGTTTGACTATGGCCTCCAGAATTTCAGATAGATGTCCTGAATTTCTACTATTTTGAGATGATTCAGAAGGAATTTGCAGGGCCTCAGAATGATCATTAATCAGATCAGTTACTACTGATGATATCAGAACCAGACTAAAGTGTTGCTTGTTTCTCAAAGTTTGATCCATGGACCAGCAGAATAAAATGAAGGATCTCAGGCCACATCCTAGACCTCCTGGGTAAGAATTTGAATTTTAACAAGATCCCCGTGGGACTTGTGCACACGTTAAAATTTCAGATGAATCATTGAATGCCTGGAAACAAAGTTTAATATATTGTGCTAAATGGGCTATGTGGAGTTTATATCTTGGATAAAAGACATAAAAATATGGGTGAGATTATTTATTTTATTTCAAGAAGAAGAAGCCAGCACCAGTGCCTTGCTGAGGCCAAGAAACTCAACTTGGCAATCCCAATTCCTGAACCGTGTTTCCGTAATCGCTCTCCAAGTTCTGGTCCCCTCTCACCTCACATCATATAGCGGAAAACGTAGATTCCCATGAAGCCGCTTAGACTCTGAAAACCTGGCCCACAGGGCCTCGTCCTTGAGCACCTGGACCTATGAATCATCTGGGCATGGATGCTCTGGTGAGCTTTCCCGGCCTTGGTACCTCACCTACAACCATTTAATCGTTGACAAGGCTGACAAAGACAAGCAATGGGAAAAAGACTTCCTATTCAATAAATGGTGCTGAGATAATTGGCTAGCTATATGTAGAAGATTGAAGCTGGACCACTAGCCTTCACCATATACAAAAATTAACTCAAAATGGATTAAAGATGTAAATGTAAGACCTCAAACTATAACATGGGGAGTGGTGAGAAGATTCTAACAGGAACGATCTCTCTCCTTCACTTTGGTCTCTTTGCAGGCATGTTCTATCGTTAGCATTAATTGGGTTTACAGTATTCACACACCTGCTAGGGAAAAATAGACTCCTTAATTTGCTGCAAGGTAAGGAATCATCAGCCATCTCAGCTATGCCTTTGTAGACATTATAAATCATGTGCAACATCAAAAAGATATTTAAGCTCCCTAAATATGGGTTGCGTTATTTGACTTCTAATAGCATTCTGACTAGCAATAGCAAAGAGAAATGGGTTTGCACTGAAATCATGTCAGCAGGGAGGTTGTAACTGCTACTCTGAAAACATTCTTCCTGCTTCCCAAGGCATTTTGTCATTAGTAGAACGACCACTGTGCAATTGATAGCCTTCCAGAACTTGTTAGCTCTGTAAAGTTGATGTCCTCTAAAATTTCACATTAGCAAGAGCACATCACAGAGTCGTTCATTCATTTATATGACAAGCATTTATTGACCACCTACTATGTAGCAGATGCAAATCTGTGTGCTACAGATAAAATGGTGAGGAAGTCCAAACTCAATGGTGAGCTCTCTGGGTGAGACAGACATTTAACAAATAATGCTCAATTTACACTTTAAAAAATGTAAGTATTGGTGTCAAATGCTAGTACACAGAGGTACAGGCTACAGTGGGGATCTGTGAGCAAGAATTAAATCAGTTATGTAGACATGGAGGATGGAGTCAGAGAAGATTTTCTTAGAGAAATGACTTTTAAGCTGAGGTGAGGTCTGAAAGATGAATGGGTGTCAACTAGGTAAGATGGGCGAGAGAGCAGAGTGGAAATAGGGGCTTCATTCCCAGCAGAGGAAATAGCAAGTACACAGTCCCTTTGGTGGGAAAGAGCATGGAACATTCGAGAACTGAAACAGGCCCAGTAAGACTTGAGAGTAAAGAGAGAGGAAGAGTTGCACACAACAAGTGTGATTGTGCAGGCCTTGATAGTCATGGGAAGGATGGTGATGTTTTCTCTAGTGCAATGGGGAGACCTCAAAGGGCTCAGAGAGATTGAGTATAATTTGTTCCAGGCCTCACAGCTGTAAAGGACACAGTGGTGATTCAAACCCAAGGCCATCTGACTGCTGAGACAGCTCTTTCAGTCACAATATAGCTCCTGTTCATTTTTATGCAACTACACTTTTTCTGAAATCTCCTCCAGGCCTTAAACTTCAGGCCATCTCTAATTCAAATTGTGCCTTGATTTGTTTTGAAAGATGTCTTGGGTGTTTTCTACTACATAACAAATGGGCACTGGGACAGAGTGCCTGTTATAGTACCAGTGAGATGAGTGAGTCTAGCTTTCTATGTCAAATAAGCTGGCGGAATTTATAATAGAGAACAGGACCACAGAAATCTATCTGAAGAAAGGCAGTATGTGTCATTAGATTATGTAAAGAGAAGCCATGCCTAATAGATCTGGAATTTTCTGAAGGGGTGGCTAAGCAAGTGAATGAGGGAGAGACAGTACATGTAATAATAATCACAGCTGCATGCAAAGCATTTTTGCATTACAAAACACTTTATTAATAATTACTTCTCTCACTGGACTGCTGTGAACATTATATGGAATGATATATTATTGCCTCATTTCACAGATGAAGAAAGAGGCTCAGTGAGGTCATAAGACTTTTCCCAAATACATATTAAGGAAATGATAGAACTCATGTCCAAAGCAAGATCCCTGCAACTCCTGAGTTCTTAACCATTTTATTGCCATTCAGAGGCTTGGCACATGTTTATTGTGTTGAATAGATGCTTGCCATTATTGTGGAGGAACTTATTGAAAAGAAGAAATAACAGCCATTTCTCTGATGACCCCAGATTTCTTTCCTGCCTCTGTGTTGCCTTTCACATCCCGAAGAAGGCATGTTTATATGCATCATCTAATTGGATCCTTACAAAAGTCTAAAAATAAAGGTAAAGTTAACCACATTTTATAAAACAGGCTACTGGAGCATTAAGAAAGGGGTTGGCAAATTTTTCTGTGAAGTGCTAGACAGTAAATACTTAATATTTTAGGGTTTGCAGCCTCTGTCCCAACTATTCAACTTTCTGGTTAGAAAACAGCCATAGACTATAAAACAAATGAGTATGATTGTGTCTATAACTAATGGCAGGTTCTATAACTATAGTTACAGACCTTGACATTTGAATTTCACATAATTTTATGTATCATGAAACAGTCTTCATTTTTATTTCTTTAAACCATTTTAAAATGTTGAAGCCACCCTAAACTTGCTGCTGTGTAAACATAGATGGCATTGGGCCAGATTTGACCTTGCGGCCACAGTTTGCCTTTAAGCAGCCTACACTAGAGTGTTTGCCTAATAACTGTTATACTATTTGCAAAAAGTTGAGTGTTTACATCATCAGGGGTTAGAGGATTGCTCCATATCCAAACTTTATTTCAGGCAGAAAAATAGAATATGATTTTATTCAGCTAGAGTATCATAGGGTTCATTACACATGCTTTCATCTGGAAAAGCAGCCCCTCATGTTGAGGTTTATGCCAAGAGTCTATAGCCCAGGTTCAGAGATGGCATGCTTCCTCATCACAGTTTGTTCCTGAGATGCTGGATTCTTCTCATAGTTCCCTGGATCTGAAGTTCTTTAGGAATGGAAGGGGCTTCTCAGCTCAGGGTCTAAGCTAGAAACACAGTCAGCAAAGGCTACTCATGCAGGGGGAAGTAAAGCTGGTTTGGAATGATTGGATCAGTGGAACTGTCAATGCTTACCTTTCTACTATGCCTCAGGCACAGGGTAGATGGCAAGGTATCTAGTTGACAACCTCTTGCTTCTTTCTAAGGAGCAGCCAGCTGGTGTGTGAGCACTTCTTGTCCTCATGCTGCCCTGGTACAGCCATTTCCCTGGCTCTGTTTTCTCACTATCTGATATGTAAATGCAAGAGTGACAGCTGTCCCATTGCTGAAGATGTATGATTAACACTGGATGTAGCATATAACTGCAACATACCATGTGGAGAAAGAGCTAAAGGCCATGTTTTACAGCTGGTGAATTAAAGGCGGGCAGGGGGTGGTGCACAAAGGGAAGAATGCCAACTCTTTAGTATCCACTGAAGCAGCCCCTCATGTTGAGGTTCATGATTTAGGATAGAGGATAATACTGTGCATGAAGATGCTAATTAACTGTTACCAGAACACTCAATCCAAAAACAAATGTTGACTTTAGGGTCTTAGCATCTAATTATCTTGCTTGCAGTACAAGAGACACAGTGTCTTTGCAGATACAACAAGCCATGCTTTTGTGCACAGGCAAATGTGTTGGATGTGACAATGCAAGGACTACAAACACTTGTGGAGTGTGTTCTCTATCGGTCCCCAAACCAGCAAGGACATACATAATTTCCCAGCTAGACTTGTAGGTATTAAGTATCCACTCAAATAGGGGAAACCCCTCCATATATATAGAACATGTATATATATAAAATATATATAGTTTGTGATCTGCATAATATATTATATATTTATATAAGATGTATGTAGTGTAACTGAAACAATGGATCCCTTTGCTTAACTCACAGCATGCTTTGAAATTTATATATGTATATATGATATAAACTGTGTTATCTTGGTATGTATGATATAATACATATACATAAACATAAACATTTTTTCCCAAGTTTGCTGTGAGCTAAGCAGGTGTCTCCATTTTCTCTACTTATAGTCAAGTATGGTAAAAACAAAACTCAGCCATTTTGAAAATTATGTACAAGACTATGTCTACTCAGCAGTTCCGCTAACTTAGATTCTGGAGTTTGGGGACCTCCTTAAGGGTACTTCATTTGGACCTGAGATCCAGCATTCCTGGGCTTCCCAATGGATCACATATCCAAGCCAAATTTAGTGAACACAGGAAGATTGTGATTCAGGTAAATATTAGCTATTATTATCATCATTATTATATACTGGATATTGCTTTAGGTGCAATTTTATGCATGATCTCATTTACTTCTTGCAATATGCCTATCAAGTAAGTACTACTATTATTCCCATTTTACAGATAAGAAAACTTAGGCACAGAGAGGATAAGTGACTTGCCTATTGTTGCATAGCTTGTTAGTGGTACAGCCAGGGTTCATACTCAGACAATTTGACTGTCAATACCAGGATCTTACCTCTAACATTATGCTTCCTCCTCGTAAGACAGAATTGAAGCCCATAATGTCCTAAATGTGGTGGAGAAATATAATAAATTTGAAGAAAGATGTAAATTTTATCTTTGAACAGCCAGCCAATTAATTTCTTCTTTGTCTAAACAGTCTTCCTCTCAGTCCAAAAAATCTAGTTCTCACAAAAATGGATGAAATTAAAATTAACTACCTATCCTTTGTTCATCCTTTCATTAAATAAGTATTTATTATATATGCTAGGGCAGTAAGTAGAGATTTCACTGGAGTTAACAGCTATGAAATTCTTCCACATACAGGGGTTAGCAGGTCAAAGGCACCATTGGGAATTTGGTATCAAGCCAAATGACATTGAGGAGTCATAAATAAAGTTGCTACCTGAAACCATACGATGAGATGAGATTGCCACATGCAAATGTCTAGAGCTACATTATCTAATAAGATAGGCACCTGCCACAGGCAGCTAGTTAAATTTAAACATTAAAATTAAATGAAATTAAAATTTCAGTTCTTCAGTCACACTAGATACACTTAGTTACTCAATGGTCACATATAGAAAGTGGCTACCATATTGGACTGCACAGGTATAGAACATTTCTATTATCACAGAAAGTGCTGTTTCACAGCACTTACCTAGAGAAAAAGGCAAGAAGAGAAAGAAAAAAGAGGTGTTGACAGACCTTGGTCACCACCTACAATTAGGAGTCAGAAAGTGGAAAACGAGGTAGTAAAGGAGACAAAGGAGGAGATGGATTTGGTGGAAAGATAACCAGTATAATGCAGAGTCAGGAAAGTCAAGGTATGGGAATATCAAAGAATAAAGTGTGGTTCTCAATGTCCAATGCTGGCAAGCAGTCTTTTGAAGTTAAAGGTCAAAAATACCCTCTGGAGGTGGACATTTGGGGCAAACATGGTGGGCACTGATGATGGGGTGGCTTTGTTACTGGCACTGTGCTGGACAGTGGAGGTCCCTAGTCACAGCCGCTGCTTTCAAGTCCAATGGGGCAGACATCATGAGGAAGCACACCATTGATTTGCTTTTTGAGCAACTGACTTGCCACTGGCTTACTACTGGCTTTAACCCTGTGGATGGCAGCATGGCTCCTTACCTATCTGCTGCCTCAGTGGTCCTTTCGAAGCCTTTGACCTTAAACATTCCCAAAGCAGTTCCAGGAGTGGTGAAGCACTCAGAGCTCTGGGAGAGCAGTACTACTCAATTCAAGGGTGATGACTGAGTATAGTAATGAGAGTAAAAAATCGTGTCTGTGATCTTTGTGAAATTCATCAGTAATCGTTAACAAGATCTGAATGGCAAGCAAGAGAAAAAGCAGGCAGCATTGTAGAGAATATTAAATCTCAAGAACCATAAAAAAGTATTGTCAAGGGCCTTTTAAGTTGAATTGAATTAAACCCCTGAAGTTCTTTCAGGCACATTTAACATGGTGATTCTGCTGAGATCAGGGCCGGAGAGGAACATAAATCTACATGATATGACAGTATCTACATCCAGTATCTACATCCATGTAAATCTACATCCAGTATGACAGACAGTACTGGATTTTGATCCAGTACCTGATGTAATGCAATTTGTGACCAGACACATGTTCTTAGAAGCTGGGAGAAAGTTTAGCTTTCATTTTGACCTGTCCTTACTTGATTGTTCCAGGTTTGTTTTTTTGTTTGTTTTCACTTGTAGCTTTCTAGGCACCTCTTATGGTGATATGTTAGAGAACCTAGGTTAACAGTTTAGATATGGATTCTAATCTGGCTCTGTGTTGACTCAGTGACCTGTCAATAAAGTCCTCATGGTACATTATGGTACAAGAGGAAAGAAAGCTGGAGGCCTTGACAGTAAGCTCACACTGAAGTGGAATCCTGGCTATGCCTCTTACTAGCCACGTGACCTCGGACAAAGTAGTTAAACTTGCTGAGCTTCACACGGTTTTGTGGATAAGGAGGAGTGGTATGGACAAAGGCAAGCCTGCTAGCCCTCAGTCTTCTAACTTGCAACTAACTGTCTGTAAATATTTTCCTTTGTTTTGGCCAGATCCCCCCAACACCCTCCCCTGCCCACCTTGGTGGGTTCCAGAATCTCTCTTCTCTAACTTTGTAAAGTGGGGCTAACACCAAGGCAGGCTTGTGTCAGCTTTATGGTCCTTTTTCCCTAGGAATCAACACTGGAACTCAAACGAAGGGGAAGAGGGTTAATGGAAAGAAACTGCTTTTTAAGCACTTGCAAAGGGATTTTATTCCTTGCCTTCTCTTTGGTCCAAGTATGCACACACATGTACATGCACACATAGACATTCAAACCACACAATGGTGCCTTTCCACTTATTCTGTTTAGGATGACTGCAAAGAATTGTTGAAAGATGGTAAATATGTGTTAGGTGCACAACAATATAAATAACATTGATCTGGGTTAACTGTGCATTGTTTAGGAACTCTGGCACAAACATCTTTGAGCTTAATAATGGTTGCTAAGGGTGACAGGAGTTCAGAAAGCAGAGGACTCCTTTCATTGTAACAATCATCTCCCCACTTACCCCCACTACATCCTCATACACCCCAACAAGGCATGCATAGCATCCAGCAGAGTTCCAGGCATATAGCAAGGGTTTATTAAAGGCTGTTTTCATTCATAAAATCACTGTGCTAATCATTATTAGGTGTAGAGAAGAGGTGAAATACAGGATCTTGACCTTCACTATTAACAGTAACAATTGCCATTTACAGAAGGCCTATGATGTGTCAGCTGCTTTACTGCTCTAGCCTCACAACAAGCCTACACAGCGACGAGGAGCTAAAGTTAAGGAGAGATGATGTAATTGTCCAAAGTCACATGACTTCTAAGTGGCAGAGTGGATTTAGGTCTCTTGGATTCCACAGCCCGTACCCCTTCCACTTTTCCAATGCTGCACTTGAGAAGTAGGCCAGTTGGGACAATGCAGTGGCCAGAATTCAGCCACAGAGTAAGGCAGGCGGGACTGCACTGAGAAGGTTAAAGATTACCGCATCTCCCCTGGAAACCAGGGCCTGAGAACAGCAAGCTGATCCTTTGTAGCTGCTCCACACATTTTCTTTCTCCTCAGCCAACATTAGAACTTCATTCTTCCCTTGTTTGCTTGTTCAGAGAAACAGGTGATGAGAAAAGCACACTTGAGGTGTCTGGAGAGCAATGCCCTTCTTTGCTTACTATAAATAGCTCCCTCTCAGCCAGTTGCCATAAATGGCATTTTACAGGGAAGGCAACCAGTTTGAAATAAGCCCTAAGGAGATGTCAGGACATCAATATTCGCTTGGTGTATGCAGTGTTCCCAATCCATTGTAGAAGGTTAGGAGTGTTGAGTTCTTGAAGCAAAAGTGGTTTTGTCAGATACGTGATGCCATCCCAAGTGCTTGGTCAAGGAATCTGCAATTACCCAGAAATCTGCTTTTTTAATTTATGAACCAAAAGCCAGCAATGACTCAGACCAACCTGCAATGGAAACCAAATGTGGACTATATGCAGTAAATATTTTTACGCTCTCAGCTTCCACTCATTACTTTTTGCTACCCTGTTGGCCTTAAGGAGTTGTCGTTCAAGGAAAGGACCTGCCTGCTGTTCCGGCAGACCTGGAATGTGAGCAGTTTTGTATTAAAATGTGTGCAGACCATCCTAAAATGATTAAAAGGAGGAGCATGAATTTATTCATGAGTCACTTTCATCATTTTCCATTAGTAAATAGCCAAATAATTGATTGTGGATCTGTTTAGCATAATGAAATGACTGTTATATGGAATAGAATGTATATATTGATTTTGGCTGTGTCCTTTAACAAGGATAAATTTTCTTACTTTTGACAGTTTTTGTAATCAAAACTCTTTTTTTGCTGAAAAGCAAAAAGAGCTGTGGGACCAGAACGCTTCAGGGTAGGCTGCAGGAGCCAAGCAGTTTAAGGAGGGGACATGTGGTATGCCAAGGGCCTTGCATTTCCTGTGTGAGAGGAGCCAGATTGGACTCATCTCAACCACTAGCTAGTGGTCACTGAGAAGAGAGGGTCGAAGATCCAGAGCAGAGATGAGTGGAGAGCTTCAATGCCAGGCATGAGGACCTAGGACCTTGCTGTGTTTTTCTCGTCAGTTTCAGTGGTCCAGTTGCTGAGGTCTTGGCTATTGATTGCTCTAGCTGGGATGTGTCTGGAAAAGACCATGCATAGAAATGTACGGTCCTTGCTTTGAGAAGGTAACATTCTGGGACTAAAACCTGGGTGCAAGGAAAGTGCACTGAGCATCAGGAGACATGCTGTGTGAACACAGGACAGGTCCTTTTCTCTTCCCCAGAGTACATTCCCCCGGTATGTACATTGAGGGAGGAGGAGAGGACTAGGTTCCCTGAGCTCAGATGGGAGGAAGAAGTATAGTAGTAGGGACATTTAGGGATCACTCTGGCTTCCCCTGCATTTGTTTCTCCCCTTCCAACTTGACTTTGAGGAGCAGACACAGCTTCCTTATTCCCACCTAGTAAAAGTTAACTTGCCACAGATTTAGAGCTGAATTTCAGTACTGCATGTGCTAGTTCAGCACAGTGACTAACAGTACAGTCCCTGAAGTACAATTGACGACCTGAGTTCAATTCCTACCCTTACTACTTTTTTGATGTGCAGTTCTGGGCAACTCAATTATCCTTGATTTTCGTTTTGTCAGACATGGATGTAATAATACTACCAATTCACAGGATTGCTAAAGGAACTGAAGTAGATCATCCATGTAAAGCAGCTATCACAGAATCTGGTGTATAGTAGGTTCTCAGTAAACTTTCCTCATTTTCTGTTCCTTTCTGCCTTCCTGCTGGTCCCACATCCCCTTGCCTGTCCCTCATTGTAGCACTCAGTATATTGTCTTCCTTATTCGTCTAAACAATTCAAGGTCAGAGATCCTCTGCTGGGCATTTTTTGGTGTCTTCCTTCCTGTGCTCCTTTGCCATGTCTTATATACTGCCAGCTCACTGTTGGTTCACACACATTTCTAGGCACAGAAAAAAAAAATTCACAGAGCAGCTAGCTCTTCCTTCAGGCCTTTGACTGACATTTTAAGGATGGCAGAAAACACAGCAAAATAGTTGTTTTTAGAGTTTCTTGGAAATTCACAGAGGTTACATGCTGGATTTGAATTCACCTCTAAATGCATATTCAACACTAAGTTCAGAAAATTGCAAGCCACTTGGGAGAATATGCCAAGTGGCATACAGAAAATTGCATGCCACTTGGAATTCAGCGACATACACCATAGGTGATGCTCAAAGGACTGGGGAGGGGGAGGTGAGAAAGGGGTGAAGTTGGCAGGGAGAACCCTGAGGCAGCAGTGACCAATGCACATGATATGTAATGTGACCAAGAGTCAAACCATGATGCTAGGTATGTTCCTCAGGCAGCATGGGATTAGGTACCAAGCCAGTAGATGGCGTACTAGGTGCACAGACAGGGTTGTTTCTCATCGCATCCATCCCCTGCCTCTGTGTACCTTTTGCTCAATTCCTTCTATGTGGCTCCAGTATAGGTCCCTTGTCACTATGCACCATTACACTTCAGGAAAAGAAGCCTTACTACAGCTTGTGGTGCCCAAGGAAGGCTTCACAGATAACAGAGGTATAATTCAGCTTGGAAGTAGGTAAAGGACTGGAATTAGATAAAGAGAAAGAAGGGGGGTGTTCCAGATGGAGTATATAGTGGGCATCACCTGGAGCCAGAACTATGGATGGCATGTTGGGGAAGGAGGATTGGGAGGAGGGACAGAACTGTGAGTTCAACAGGATGACTGGAGTGGGAAATTTACACCCCAGACTGACAATGTAATGTACAATTGTCCCCCAGGCAGCCTGGTATTCCTGAAGGCTGCGGTCTGACAAAGGGCTGGGGTAGGGGAATTGCAATTAGCTAAGAGCAAATGGTTATTTCTAAAAGCATTTCTAGGGCTCCCCATTTCAGTTAGAAACATATGGCCCTGGCAAGGGTCCTTGCTTCATTTGGGCCCGTTGCTTAGCCTTCCCTTGCCACAGATTGCTACAGAAAAAAGCAGAAAGGCAGCTGTCCTGCCTGAAGGAGCAATCATTAGCTAATGCTGCCATCTCCAGGAGCCTGCCTGCTAATAGCCGGCACACAGCAGTCCTGCTTCAAACTGGCTGCCCAGGCAGACTCCTCCCACCCCCACTGCAGTTCCCACTGACTAGCTTGGCTTCTCCAGCCTGAAATTTGACTGGACAGCTGGAGAGAGGGAGAAACTGCCCGGGGCTTCTGGAATCCTTGACTGCCAGCTGCCTTCTCTTTTCTCTGGTTTGACAGGAATTGTAGCAAAGGTTTTCATCTGGAGAATGAGAAACTCCTTTTGTTAGTTTGCTAGAGCTGCCATAACAAAATACTGGGTGACTTAAACAACACTAACTTATTTTCTCACAGTTCTGGAGGCTAGAAGTCCAAGTTCAAGGTTTGGTTTCTTCTGAGGCCTCTCTCCTTGGCTTGCAGATGGACACCTTTTCCTTGTGTTCTCAGACGGACGTTTCTTTGTGCATGCATCCGTGGTGTCTCTTTGTATGTCCTAATATCTTCTTCTTATAAGGACACCAATCAGATTGAAGTAGAGCCCATCCTAACAGCCTCATTTTAACTTAATCACCTCTATAAAGACCTTATCTCCAAATATAGTCACATTGTGAGGTATTGGGGGTATTTCAACCTATGAATTTTGTGAGGACACAATTCAATCCATAACACACTGCCTACAGTTATCAGAGAGCCCTGATTCTTTTCCTCTCTGAACCTTTGTCTCCCCATCACTACAATAATGGGTTAGAGCAAGAAGCTTGGAGTTCTTGTCAAACAACAAGTTTTGCAGAAAAGAAATGCAAGTTTGTGATGACTTGCTAATGAATGGTGTTTCACAGTTCAGGGTGATTTCTTATTCTGAGAGTAAACTAATGTAATTTCAGTATAAAGTTTGAACTTGCTATATATTTTCATGTATTTGTTATGTAATAACCATGTTTATTGCCTTATGCATGCCACATACTAGGCTAAATGTGAGAAAGAAAAAGCTGAATGCATTAGATCATATTTTTGAATTAGTTCTTATTATAAGTTTAGACATGTATTCCACAAGAAATTGTTGGACCTTGAAGTGTAAGAATCAAAACCAATATTGAGTTTATAACCATTCCTCTACTATTAACAATTGGTTTGTAAGTGTAGACTTTGATTAACTTAATTCCCTATAGAGAATTCTCTGGTTGGTTTATTGATTGATTGATTGATTCCTGAATTCCTATAGTATTTTTAATATCCACAATGTGCAATGCATGGAGTTAGGTGCTAGGGATATGGTGGTGAGTGAAACCAGGAAGGTTATTGCCCTCATAAAACTTACTGTCTAGATTGAATCTGAGGCTACTTGTTTATTTCATGAAATGTGATGAGTGTATAGTAAAAGATATGTTGGAGGCTTCTAAGATCACCCCTAGGTTTGATGATTCACTCTGGAACTTGTTGGGCTCAGCACATAGTCATGCTCCTGGCTAAGATTTATTACAGCAATAGGAAACACAACAAAATTAACAAAGGGAAAAGGTGCATGGAGAGAAGTCTGGAGGAAACTAGACACAAACTGCCAAGAGTCCGCTCCCAGTGCAATCACACAGGACATGCTTATTTTCCCCAGCAACAAGTATGACAGCACACATGAAATATTGTCTACCAGAGAAGCTCATTAGAGAATCAGTGCCTACGGTTTTTATTGGGGACTGATCACATAGGCATCTTCTGCCTGGGATGTACCAAAATTCTAGATGCCCAGAAGGGAAACAGGTAGGTGTTTGGCATAAACCACATTGTTTGTGCAAAACTGTTTAAACATAGTGAGGCACTTTTACCATTTAGCAAGTTTTGTATCAGTGTAAAGAATTTTTGCCAGCCAAGTTCCCAGACACCAGCCAAGGGCCAACCGTTGAAGCAGTCCTTTCTAAGGACAGAAGTCTCAGGTCCTGAGACTGGTGAAGTAATGTGAGTGGGGCTAGTATTCTGGAAATTAAGATTCCCAATGGCAGCAACAAAAGATGCAAAAACCTGGTGGGAGAGGGAGCCTGACTTACTCATGAAGCTGAAAGTAATTTGGTATGCCCAAGAGAAGGTGAGGGAGTCAAGGTAATAAAATGGACACTCTTTATGATACTCATATCCATTTATTCATTCAAAATGCATTGGGTGTTATATAAGGAACTGAGGACATAACAGGGAATCAAACAAATATTCATGTCCTTATGGAGCCTACATTTTAGTGCATTTTATATGCATACACTGAATTATGTCACATCCATTTTACTGGAAATTCTCTCTCCAGTCTCGAGCAAAACATCAACATTTACATATATTTCGCACACTCCCTGATTAGAAGAAACACAAGAAGATGCCTTCTACTCAAAATTCCGGTTAGGCCTGTGTATTAGTAACCTGTGTGTATTAAATGCTGATAAAGTTGATTCTACTTGGAAGCTATTTGTTACCACTGTGATCAGAGGCCTTGGCATTTTGTCAGTTGTGAGTCCCATGATCAGAAACCCATTTATGTGCTGGTAGTGTGATTTTTTTGTTGTTGTTGATAACCATAATGAAGAACAACCTGTTAGCTATTTAGAGAGCAGTAAGACACAACCAGTTCAGTAAAGAGATCAATCAGCTTTATTCAAACAAAAGAGCATCATTAGAAGCCTAGTATCAGATCAATTTTGATTAAGTCAACAAGAATGCTGCCATTCAGTAGACTAGAACTATTCTTGTTAACTGTCTAGTGTAGTCAGCCAGGACACATCTCAATCCTGTCTCCATATTATACTACTGAGAGTTCCTCTTGGCTTAACTTGAGGCATTTCATAAAAGAAACATCTACTTTCACAGAGTTCAGTCTTACACTCAGAAATTTACCAGATTTGGCCACAAAACTGAAGAGGCTGGGAAGGTTACAGCATTTATACACTCATCTCAAAGCCCCATGAATCTTATAGATTGACATTGTTTATTTTCAACTGAATTAGTCTCTTTCAGAACTCCAGTACACTGATAAGGTAGAAAGTTGATTAATCAGATCTATCCTGATGTCTGTATGCTAAAAATCCAAAGTGTAGCTCATAGCCATGAAAATGGGAAACCACTTTTGGAACTGTTACTTTGTTTCTACCAGTACAATAAATTTCCTATATATTTGCTACATTTTTCTCTGACAAAGCTGAGTAACTGACAGTGCTTCCGTGTCTGCTGTAGGTAGCTAAGAAACAGCGAGGAGAAAAACACAGCACTCCAGATAAGTAAAGCTTTTCCTAGCATTTAGCTCTTGGAAATGACAAAAATTTCGAGACATGCTGACGTACAACTTGAGTCACTGCTTGAATTCCTTAGTGCCTAGAACAACAGAACAGAGGCCAGAAATCAGCATGCTCTCAATAAATATCTGGTGAATTAATTATTGAAAGAATGGATTAATTAAATATATAAACACAAAATAGTAATTAGGGAGTGTGCGAAAATTGAAACTATTCTGTAATATGGTCAGTTATCTGGGTTTGTATTTCAAATTTTAAGATTCATTTCATGTTTCAACTATAAAAAATTCATCATCAATAAAAATGAGTTATGGAAGGTGAAGATTCAAACATAGATACCTTTGATTTTTTTCTGACAATGAGGAATGGCCTCAGAGATAAATGTCTGGAAAATAAATTGTTCACAAAAATATATTTTAGATTAAACCCATGGTCTGTGCTTTGGTCCAAACAATGTGAAGGATTTGCGTACTTCAAGGCAGTATAAAATTGAGAGACTCAGGAGCATAGGCTCAGAGGACAGACAGTCCTATGTCTGAATGTGTGAACTCCAGGAGGTGGGGGTAATGAGGTCTTGTTTGCCACTATCACTAGACTAGCCATCTATAAACTTTCTGATCACACACCTCTACCTGAGTGTGCATATTTATGTATGTCTAAATTACACATATGTATATATCTACTAATATATTTCATATTTTTATTTGTTGTATTATAGAGTATACGCAAACATACACATTTTAAAAGTTGAGAAAAGCACATATTCCAGTATGCTCTTTCCATATCTAATTTTTTTTTTTTTTTTTTTGAGATGGAGTCTTGCTCTGTCGCACAGGCTGGAGTGCAGTGTCACAATCTTGGCTCACTGCAACCTCTGCCCCCGGGTTCAAGCGATTCTCCTGCCTCAGCCTCTCACGTAGCTGGGATTACAGGCATGCGCCACCATGCTCAGCTAATTTTTGTATTTTTAATAGAGACGGGATTTCCCCATGTTGGTCAGGCTGGTGTCGAACTCCTGACCTCAGGTGATCTGCCCGCCTCGGCCTCCCAAAGTGTTGGGATTACAGGTGTGAGTCACCGCGCCCAGCCGTCCATATATAATTGTCTTGCCCATTCCTGAGGCTCATGCATCCTGCTTTGGAGAACACTTCTCTAGCATGTAGTCCCTCATAGGTGCTCAATTAATAACATTTGTTGTATTATTGAATGAGTTTAAATCCAGGTTTTTCTACTTACTGTGTGAACCTGAGTAGGTTCTGCCATCCATATTCTAGGCCTTTGTTTTGTCATCCATAAAATGGTATAAATAATAATAGCTGTATTGGGGGGTTGTTGTGAGGCATAAATTAAATAATATAGCAAATGTTAATAATAATTGCTGTGATATTGATGATGATGATAACAATGGAAAACATGTTTAATTCTCCACTTCTTAGATGAAATGATTTAGGTCTTGCCCTCATCACATCATTACTTTTGACCATGGATACACCTTATATATTCCAGTTGATATGATGCATTCCATACACAGGATTTTGAAGTAGGATCTGTTCCTGCAGGACATCTGTTCCAGCCTGTGAACATAATTTTCTGGTAATGGACATAGAGAAAAGCAAAAAAGGAGGAGGTATTTACCCTCTTTAAGCATATCTCCAAAAGTAGTACCTTTCAACAATGTAAGTTGTGAAAGAAAGATGCTAGTGAAAATGATATAAAAGCAAGACCAAGACACACTTAGAGGAGTTAAAGGGTGACATCTTATGTACTAACTCCCCTATCTAATCAATTATGAGACATAGAGTTACCCTCCACCCGCCTCTCCACCCTCATCAGAACCTGCCTATGCCTCTGAGCATGGATCACTTTGAAGTAAGGCAGGAATGAAGCCAGGAAAAGTTCTGCGGTGACTCACATTTCTCATTTCTCTTCTGACTGCTTAGAGCCCAGATTCTGCTAGTCTGGAGGATAGTGCGTGATTATACTGTGAGTTGGAAATGGGGCAATAGAGGGTGCAGGGAAAGAAGGAAGGAAAAATAACTTCCTCACCTCCTTTTCTTTCCTCAGCCCACTGTCTCCACCACTTTCACCAAGGTTGTCCTACCAAGGTTGTCATCTTCTAATGACAAAAACCAGTGGATATATACAATCCTGAACTAACTCGACTTCTCAAGAGTGTTTTATTTGAACTCTCAGGAGGCCCTTCTTCCTTTCTGAAACTCTCTCCTTCCTTGGTTTGTGTGATATCACTATTTTCTACTTTGTCTTTTACCTTTTGTCTGGTCTTCCCTAGTTCCTTCACTGCCTCCTCTTCCTCTATCATAAATGTTAGTGTTTCTCATGGTTTTATCCTCAGCCTTCTTCTAATCTTGCTCTACGCATTCTTCCTAGAGCAGCTCATCCATCTCCACACCCCCGCCATGACTGTAAACACCATCTCTTTGCTCATCACTACAGAATCTTTATCTCTAGACCAGGTCCCTTTCCCATATTCCAGGCTTACTACTTCTAGATTATCTTCACTGCCATACCCCTACAGGCATACCTAACACTGAACGTATGTGTATATGTGTGCGCATTCACATGTGTGCAGCAAAATAATTAGTTGGCAGAGAGTCAAAAAAATATTCGTATGTAGGACGAGCTGTCACTTTTTGAGTGATGTTGTGCACATTTAGTTTCCTCACCTATAAAAATGTTAAAAAAAATCCATTTGGGTGATGGGTTCACTAGAAGCCCACCCCCCCATTTACAAATGTAATACCCATGTAACAAACAAGCACATGTACCCCCTGAATCTAAATTTTTAAAGATGTTAACTAAAGCTGTCTTTTGGAAAGAAATAAAAAAATTAAAATGTCTCTCCATTAATTTGAATTATTTAAAAACCTGACAGTTTAGCATTGTTATATAGCTGGAAATAATTATTGCTCTAATAGCCAACAACTGTTTTCACCTAACCATAGTTATTTAAATCACCCAAATAATTATAAACCTTTATTTATTTAAAAAAATGGGGAAATGCACTCCAAGTTTCTAACACCGCAGCCATCCTGTTGCCCAATCAGAAGCCCTAGAGTACTCTTTGGAACCTACCTCCTCTTCCCCTCCCCATTGCAGTCCATAACCAACGTCTGTAGATTGTATATCCACAGTGGCCCTGTGGTCTGTTGCCTTTTCTCTAGTCACAGTGTCATTGCCTTGATTGAGGCTATCAGCATTACTCTCGCACAATTGACATGCTCTCCATAGTTCTCTCTGCCTCTAGTCTTGTACCTACAACCACTATACTAGTCTTCATGCTGCAGCCACTGAAATCTTTCTAAAATGCCAATCTGACCAAGTCTCTCCCTTGCTTAAAGGCCTGGCATGGTTCCCCATGGCATAAAGGATTGTGTCAAATCCTATCCCGTGGTCCAGGGGGTCACACATAATCTTACTCCTAACACCTTCCATCGTTTTATCCCTCATCCTATCCCTGGAAATCTGTGCTCCAGCCATTCCAAACTGCCTGCATTTCTAAACTGTGCTAGACTGTCCCAAGCCTGTATGTCTTTGTACTTGTGAAATCTGCCTGCAATTTTCTCAGCCCAGCACATTTTCACCCTCCCCACAATTGATTTGACCAATGGCCAGTGGCCTTCAAAACTCAGCTCCAAACACTTGCTCTGAGACAGGTTTTCCTGATCATCCCTGGGGCTAGGTTTGGTAGGTAGGCACGCGTACCCGCCCCCCTGTGATTTTACAATGCGTGTGCCACATTTCTGTCATTGCACTTATCACCTTTTAAGATAATTATGTGTACGTGTGTGTGTGTGTGTGTGTGTGTGTGTGTGTATTTTGGTCTCTCTCCCCTGGGACTAAAAGCTCATTTAGGCCACAGGCTTTGTATGATTTCTCTAGAGCAGCTACTCTCTTCACCTAGTTGCCTCCTGCTCTTCCTTCGTTTCTCAGCTTAATATCATCTTCTCTGGGATGCTTTCCCTGACTTCAACCTCCCAACCCCCAACCAATGGAAGGTTCTGTGAGATATCCATCCTCTGTAGCATAGGACTTCTCCTTTGCATTAAAAGTACCTGTTTATTGTCTGTCTCTTCCAGTAAACACTGAACTCCTTGAAGAAAGGGACTAGGTTTTGTTCACAATTATGTTTCCCACTGCAACCTCCTATAGCCAAGCACAGAGAGCAGTACAGATTAGACACTTGTTAAACATTTGCTGATTCACTTTTCTTTTGGAGATTGTGATTTTGCCTCTTATTTCTTTCATTAAAATTGCTTTCCCATTTTTTCAAAAAAAATTTTTATTGTAAGAAAGCATAGCATGATATCTACTCTTTTAAATTTTTAAGTGTATAATACAATATTGTTAACTATGAGCACAATGTTGTACAGAGGATTTCCGTTTTTAAAACACTCCTGGTTACTTTTTGGTTACTTTTCCAAGCATTATATAGTTTTGTAAGTTTGGACTGCTATCTTGTCCTCTAGGTGGTGTTGTTTGAAAAAGAAATGGCAAAGTTGTTGTATATGCTTTCAAATGAATGAGTACTGTATGTGTCTGCTAGTGCTGACATAACAAAATACCACAGATTGAGTGGCTTAAACAGCACAAATGGATTTTTCTCTCAGTTCTGGAGGCTAGAAGTCCAAAATCAAGGTACTGTTAGGTTGGTTTCTGGAGAAGCCTCTCTTTCTGGATTATAGATGGCCACCTTCTTGCTATACTCACATAGCCTTTCCTCTCCATGGAAAGAGATTGAGCTCTAGTGTTTCTTCAGCTTATAGGGACACCAGATCTATCAGATTAGAGCCCTACCTTATGGGCCCTAATGTAGCCTTAATTATCTCCCTTAAGGTCCTCTCTTCAAATACAGTCGCATTGGGGGTTAGAGCTTTAGTATATGCATTTGGGGGATGCAATTCAGTTCATAACAGGTATACATCCCAAGATTATCAAAATTTTGTGCAATTATATGAAACAATATATTTAAATCACCTTGGAGCAAAGCAGCAGAATTAGTTGTAACCAATGATCAAATGTTCTGAGTGTCATTTACCTTATATCTCAAAGGAGGGGGATTATGCTGCTGGAGCAGTGCAGGGACTAGTGGAAGTCCCAGAGAACCTTTGGGCTTGAGAAACGGTATTTGCGTTCTCTCCCATTCCATCCCTTCAGGTTACTAATCCTGAAGCCTAGAATCTCGTTGGCAGGCAGAGAACCTCCATTCTCTCCAGGTCAAGCGGACATCTTCAAGGACTTTAATTTTACCATTTCCAAGGTACTAGGCATCCAAAAGCTCCTCAAAGAACCGTTGCCTAGGAACCAAAAATACTAGAAGCAGTGGAGATGGCCTCATCCTTGGAAACTTTATGACCTCATCCCGCTCTAGCCATCTGATAGATGGGTTGAGAATACAGTGCCAAATGAGATTAAGACCTTTGAGAGGCCATGAAGAGGGTCCTTTCTGAGTGATTCTGTCAGTCCTGGCTAAAGAGGCCTGTGCCCAGGAGACATCAGCCTGGCGTGCCCTTGAAGTGTTTTTCACTCAATGCTACTATTAAGGGACCTTAGTAGCTACTGTGGGAAATAAAGGATTCTGAAGGCAAATTAGTATGTTTATTCCACAGTTTCTCACATTAAATAGATTTATTTACCGTAGGCTTTAGTTGAACCTTTAGCAAGCCAAATACATAATACTAATTACCAATAGTTTGGTGTGCTGTGCACACAAACTCACTGATCACAGGACCTTTTCAGTCAGAGAATCTTGATCAAATTATTATTCTCCAAGACTCTCTTTTAGGAGGGGTAACAATGACGAAAATCATGAAAAAAGCGATTGCTGTGAGATGCACTTTGACTCAAATAATTCCTCCAGGCCTACCCTGCTCTCTCCCTCCCTGAGCCACCTACACATTGGCCCCCAGTAATGCCAAATTCGTTTGGCCTCCTATCTTGGCTGGGCTGCCTTCTCCTGTTAGCATGCCTTTTTCTTGACTGACTTAGAATTCCCATAGGATTCTGTTGTCAGCCTTGTTTCCAGGTTCCATTCTTTCTGATGAGAATTGGTGGGCACACAGATCAGGCCCTTGGGAGTGTCAGAACCTGGTTTGTTCCTAACTCTATCAGGGAGCTTGGAGTCTGCCCTGGCTAGGAGGGAAACAGATGAAATCACTTGATACCTTTCAAATAGAGGCTTTGCTTACAGCCCAGGGTAGAGTGCCCTAGGGAGATACTAAGGGACTTGCATACTAGCCATCTTACAAAAGGCTAATTTACCTGGCCACACTGGCCAAGGAAGAATAATAAGAAGGAAACCAGCATTTATCAACTGCTTACTATATGCTAGGCGCTGTAATAAGTGCTTTGCATACATTACTCGAGTTCTTACAACCAACCCATGAGATAGACAGAATTTTTGGATCCACTTTACAGAGCAGGAAACAGAGTTTCAAAAATATGAGAAGACAAGCCCAATGAAGCATAGCTTAGCATGAGCAGAAGAGCACAGGACTCCAGTCTATGCCCCTGTGGCTCTAGGGTCCCTGCTTTTCACTACTTTTCTCTGTTGCTTCCGGGTGAATCTAGGGAAGTGGTGAGGTCCATCTGCATTGTGTTGGTCAAATCAAAGAGTACCTTAGATAGCTATTTGAAATAATCTCTTTCTGCCCCCTCCTGCAAGAGCCAATTACTTTTAGGAAATAGCTTTGTGGTCAATAGAACTTTTTTTTTTATTATAGACAATGATCTAGGTTCTGGTAGGGAACCTACAACTCCAGTCTTCATCCTCACAACGAGGTGCTAACTTAGATCCTCATCACTGTCACCTGTGTCTCTTAACAGAGCTCCCTATATCCTATCTTCTTCTTTCCCCCTCATATTCTCCACTCTGCAGCCCAGGTCACTTTTCTGAATGTCATTTGATTCCTTTCTGGTGTAAAACCTAGTCACCATTGAGATCAATCCAAACTCCTTAAACTGGCTTCCTAAATTATTCCCTGCCTATTTCTTCAGTGTGTACCTCCCAAACCCTCTCCTCTGTGCCAAATCTCACCCCTTAGTCTGTAGACATGCCAAACAACTTCCAATTTCAGCTGTGTCCTGTTTAGTTTCAGGTAAATGTGCTCCCTCACCAACCTCATCTGCCTTGGGAACAGCTGTTCAATTTTCAATGCTCAGTTCAACTGTCACCTGCTCTATGAAGTTTTTCTGGTTCCCTCTCACCTTCTCTGAGTCTTACCAGGCCTGGTACAGCCTCTGAGCCTTATATTCTTTAAGATGGCACTGATTGCCTTCTGCAGGTATCTCTCATCTCTAGACAAGCTCCTTCCCCAGCAGGGACCCGGGATTATTTATTCTCATGTCTCAAACACCCAGAACAGGCCTAATCCATAATGGGAATCCAGGAAATGTTTGCTGAATAAAAGAATGGAAAGGAAGTTTTCCTAAAATAGGGTAAGAATTTGACATTAATTTTAAAATTGGCCAAGAGAATCTTCAAGATAAATGAAATGAATAAAGATTGTAATTTGATTTGTTTTGTCCCTATTGTCGTGAGATGCTAACCTGGAAAAATCTAAATATTTAATTTATCTTTCCATGGAACTCCTGAGAGGAAAAAGAAATTGTTGAAATCAAGGTTGGTGCCTTGTTGTTGGGAGGATTAGCATGCAACTGAAATATGTTATTTCTCCACACGGGGGTGCTATAAACACAAAAGAGGCCTTTCTCTATTAATTTATTCTTCCTCAGAGAGAGAGAGAGGAACTGCACAAACCAAGTAACTTTTTTATTTTCCCTGCATTGTGTACAATTGTGCAAGAATGGAATCACTCTCCACCATTGCCAGAAAATTATGTATGCCTCGGACAAGTCTTCCTACTAATAAGATTCACACTCACACACACACATACCCCCAACTCCTTTAAAAGATTCAGGCATCAAGTTTAAAGATGTATGATTTGTGGTATATCTGGAATTTGTTCATTGACAGATTTAGCTGTTATGTACTATGATGTCAGAAACACAACTGAACAGAATAAAAGCATGCACTATACTGCTTTTAACTCTCATATAGGATAGACCATTTTAGAGGAAGACTCATCCAGGTATCAGAGATATCAGTCAGCTCTTGTCAGTAATCACACATAGGTATAGTAGTACCAGCTGTGTACACTTGTTTAGATTTGTTTCTTATGAAACCATGATGGGCAGCACACATAACACAGTCAATATTTGGGAAAGTTGTACTTTGTGTAACCAGTGGCTTAAGCAAAGCAAATCTTGTCTTCAACATCTCATCTCCAGTTTCTACCTTCAGCATATTTTGATGGCCTTGGATTCTGAGTAATATTTTTGAACTGTACTCATGTATGTCTTCCCATTTAGACTCATTCCTTTAACCCCTGGGCTCTGTGTGTATGTGTGTGTTTTCCATATTTATAACTCCTGCACATGACAAAGGTCCTGATACATTGTAAGGACTCAGTTAATGTTTGTGGATTGCTTGCTTATTGATCTGTTTTCACAAAAATGCTGCCAAAAAATGTCAAGCAGGATAATGAGAAGGTTACAAGAGAGACGAGTGAATGGGCAAGAAGAGACTAAGGGTAAAATAAGAGGACTAACTTCCATTGACTGCTTACGAAATGCCGCGCGCTGTGCTGAGGACTTTATATAAATATCTCATTTAAGTCTTATAAAAGCCCAATAAAGAAATAATTATCATCCCAGTCCCACCACCTGTTTTTTGCATGATTGTGGCCATGATATCAAAATAATCAAATAGACAGTATTTGGAGGTATATAATAGTCTTTACCTATGCCTTCCATACATCAGGACCTCAATGGTGCTTGACTAGGATTTGCACTGTGGGTTAGTATAGTTCACGGGTTGTTATTTGAAGCTGACTCTTGTGTTCATGCAGAAGGGCAGGAATCTTCCTGGCTGTTCTGTCTGCCCCTGTTACCCTCAGTGAAAATGAAAGGAAGCACAGTACATAGTGGTTGACAGGAATGAAGGTTTCCAACCTTCTAACTGTGGTTGGAGAGCTTCCTGTGTGGCATTTCCCCTCCTTCCTGGAACTCTTTAGTATTGTAGGAAATCAGTGACTTGGGCAATTGCGATAGACTTCAAGCAATTGGATTCACTGAAGAACATTTTATGGAGGAGGAGGAGGAGGAGGAACACAAAATCTTGAAAGCTCTGGGTTGAGAGAAACCATCAAGGGTATCCACATTAACCACTAAGCAAAAAACTTCTTAGTGAATTTCCACATAGGCAAAAACAAAAACAAAAATGAAAAAACTAAACAAACAAAACCTTATAGGGTTGTCGTGAAGATCAGAGAGAACGTACTCCTGGAATATATTAGGTACCCAGTACATGTTTTAAAAATAGACTTTATTTTTAGAGCAGTTTCAGGTTCATAGCATAACTGATCATAAGGTACAGAGTTGACATATACCCTGTGATTCCCTGGATGGCCTCCCTACTAGAAATATCCACCCACTGGAGTGGTACATTTGTTACAATTGATGAACCTATATTGACATGTCATTATCACCTAAAGTCCATAGATTACATAAGGGCTTGCTCTTGGTGTTGTACATTGTCTGGGTTTGGACAAATGTATAAAAGGCCATTATAGTATCATACAGAGGAGTTTCACTGCCCAAAAGATCCTCTGTGCTCCTCTAATTCATCCCTCCTTCCCCACCAACCCCTGGCAACCACTGATCTTTTTACTGCCTCCATAGTTTTGCCTTTTCCAGAATGTCATACAGCTGGAGTCACATGGAGTAACCTTTTCAGATTGGCTTCTTTCACTTAGTAATATGCATTTAAAGTTCTGTGTATTTTCATGGCTTGATAGCTCATCTCTTTTAGCCCTCTTTTATGCCATTGTCTGGATGTACCACAGTTTACTTTTTCATTCACCTACTGAAGGACATCTTGGTTGCTTCTAAGTTTTGGCAACTATGAATAAAGCTGCTATAAACATCAGTGTGCAGGTTTTTGTGTGGATATTAGATTTCAACTCATGCGTACTCAGTATTTTTTAAATGAAAAATATATCTGTCCTTACTCCCATAAATTCCTCCTTTCCATCAGTTCTTCCCAAGGTGAGGGATCAGTGCATCCAAGAGGCCCAATTTGCAGCAAAATGCTCATTAATTAGCCAAGAGGCTGTGGTGGCACAGCAAGTAAACAACGTACTACAAATCTGTTTACAGCGGCTTCTGCAGACATTTTAAAACAATTAAACTGTCAAGGGGGCCTGGAGACAAGAGCTTTGCATTTTAATGGGAAATGATTAAATCTCAGGCATTATTGCCTTTGATGTGTCTAGGCTTTAAGAAGAGGGCAGAGTATTGATTGAGGCCTCCAGGAAGGCAGGAAGCTTACTTGTGCTGCTTGACCACAATGCAGTGAAAGCTTGGAGATCTGTAACTCTTTGGGCTGGAATTAAAGGCCACTAGCCAAAAATTTAACTAGATTTGTCAGCTTCTGTTTAGTTGGACTCTGCCTGTAAGAACAGATGATAGATCATGACCTCCGGGGTATTATTCGTCGATTGGCAGAGAGAGAGAGCCCCTTGCTGATGGCATCTATTAGAAAAGGCTGAATGACACAGCGCCATGTGGTGACCTCAGTATTTACACTATCTGGATTAAAACCATTGTAAAGCAAGTGAAAGCCACCCGTGTAGTCACTGCCTAAGTCAACTAATGCAAACTGCACTCTAACCTGTGAATATGTGTGTGCCACAGTTATGACGGACATGCAGTCTCAAACATCTAGTGTATTCTACCTTCTCTATTGATTTCATCTATTCACAGGTGCTGGTCAGATCACATGTGGTTCTTGCCCTCTAGCTACTCACAGTCCAGTAAATGAGGGAACATGTAAGCAGCTGGGTACGATCCAGTACAGTGATAGATGTTGTTGGCTACAGTGAGGGGACCAAGGAGGTCACATTCAAATTGAGAGATGTGGAGGGGCTGGCAGAAAATTCTTTCTAGAGAAGGTTCTACTTGAAAGATTAGTAGGCAGACAAGGGGACAAGGACACTTCAAACTGAGGGAAGTTCTTGAACAAACCTGTGGAGGTATGAAAAAGCCTAGTACATTCCAAGAACCCAGTCTGGTAGTGTGGAACCTGAGTCCTCTGGTACTTTTTAAAGGATGGGGTGACCTTAGTCCTCAGGTTTAAAAACTTAAATCAATAAATAAATGATGACGTTATTGAAATATATCACCACATAAGGCTAAATAGAACAGGTGAGCACTACCATTCTCTGTGCCTTTCTATTGCTTAAAATCCTTCCATTTGTCATACTTCTTAAAAGTATGCCAATTGGAGAACAAGACACTTGCTTCCAAAATGAGAATACCTTTGTGAAAATTGACAAATTTGTGTGAATTAGCTTAATCAGATTGCTTTCCTCCACAACACCTGACCAAGACCAGCCACTGTGATGACTAGCAGAATAGGGGGATGTGGAATGCAAAAGAAGGTAGGAGCATGGGGTACTGAGGGTGGAGAGGGCTCCGCTTGCAGTGGAATTACAGGCAGCTAGGGAGCAGCACAAAGGCCCTGCATGGCTGAGAATTAGTTTAGGGGAAAGGAAAGAGAGGATAGCAGAAATAAATTTTACCTGACTTGCAATTTGGCTCCATGTCAGCTCTCATTTTGTTTATTTCTGTGCTCTCTAGACATCAATAGATTGAGCTGCTCCCATCCCTGGGGACCCCCTTCCTCACTACACTGACCAGTGCAGCCCCTGCAGGGCCATTACAAGAAGCTATGGCACAGCTGAAAGACTGAGTCTCTTGATTAGACCTGATAAGACCACTCATATTAAGATGACTTAATTTTGTCCCTTGAGAAATGCCTTTTTTAAGAGCTCTCACATTGGCCAAGAGAGACTGCCTCCATATTAAGGTTTTCTATTTTTGTTTGAAGGAAGTTGGCATCTCTCCTGTGTAAAGAGTTTACTGAAGCCTAAATTCTTCCATTAGCCATTTTGGTTTGCAAACAGGGATCTGAATATATGCAGCTTTTTACCTGGTGGCCTGAGCACTTGCTCAGCTTCCCAACCAAAGAACAATGGGGAATACCCCATGGCCACATTCTGAATCTGATCATCTGTGCTTCTAAGCATGATTGACTAGTTAAAATAATGGTTTTCTAGGAAACAGGACTGGCTACAGGATTTGCAGGGGTTAGTGCAAAACGAAAATGTAGAGACCCTTGTTCAAAAAATTGTTAGTTTCAAAATGGTGACAGCAAATCATTAAACCCAGTGCAGGGCCCTTCTCAGAGCAGGGCCCTTTGCTGCTGCATAGGTCATATGTCCAGGAGGTAGCCCTACCAAAGAACAGCTATTTTGCCTTTTTGGGTTCCAAAGGCTCCTGTTGTTCAGGTCCCTGGGCTGTGGATGGCTATTGGGGTATAGGGGACGGTGTTTGATTTCAGGGCAGAACATATTTTCTCCATCCTCTGCCTACTGCTGAAATCCCATCCTCAGAGCTAAAGCAATTTTGTTGAGGCTGGATCCCTTTGGGAGGGGCTAACATTTGCAGCTCTTGTCTGTTACACTCTTAGCGTTGGATGGAAAAGTGGAGGGAGAGAGCACAAGGCAATTTTGATTATACAGAGAAGCTTATGAAAAAATATGTAAGTTTATGGAATGCTTTTGGATATACATTATCTTCCTTTCCATATAGCACTGAATATGGGTACTGGGGCTTAATAAATATAGCTCCTCGTGGGTGCTGGTAATTCTTCAATATTCATTGATAGTGACAATATTCAGAACTTGAGACAGATTTCCTTTCTCTCTGACTCAAGGGCAGTTTTCCCAGAGCCACACAGAAGGAGAATCCAGTCTGTTCAAAAGGAAAGACTCATTTGATCCCAGAATAACTTACATTTCCATTTCTATTTGAAGTTTTAACAAAAATAGTGGGTCTTCCATAAAGCAAAAATAAAAAGTATGGCAATTTTGTTTCAGGGTTTGCTTTTTCTTAAAATTTTGATTCCTATATTAACACTATTGAGTGCTTCAGTAACGAGTATGGTGTAATGCTAAAATAGTCTGTTTCTTGCTCTTTGTTATAATTAGCTAAAAGCCTTTTCATAGGCTGCTCATAGATTTTCTGAATTTTTAACAAGGGACTTTTATATGAAAATATAATTTTGTGGCACAGAACTAAAAGTTCTGGTAGAATTTCAACATTTTACGAGTAATTGTTACAGAGGATTGAGCAACTATAATTCTTACAAATGTCTATTTTGCTTGTAGTGTTTTCTATTCATCAATAATTCAATTTCAAAATAAAAGACACATTTCAACATCCCAAACGCTATCGGGGAGCCTTTCAGATTCCTGACTGTGGGAGAAGTCTACCAAATGAGGCAGCTAGCTCCAAAAACTTCTCTAATGTGCTGAGGGATCCTGTTACAGACCGCTTTTCATAATTCTAGAAGGCAAAATAAAATTTTATGCTTGGAAATAATAAGTTTAAGCAAATAGTATAGGCAAAGCTTATGTCTGAGTCCAAGCAATGGTCTGATTACTGCCAGAACAATACTGCTACATGATGAATCATTAATGATCTGGGAGAGTCATAATGGTCTGTCACTAATGCCCATTAATGATCTCTCTATACTGAGAGTATGGGCTTGATGTTTCTGGCCATTACCTTGGAGAATACTTTAGATATGCCTTAAACTTTCTCTGATCTCCTCTCTCTCTGTGTCTGCTGCAAATGTAGACAGCAATTGTCTGGGTAGGACCAGCTTATAAAGAAGCATGGCTTTGTTAAGGAAGTCGTATTCAGGTAAGATTTATTTATGCAATGTTTTTGAAGGACATGGATTTGAATGTTTATCCTGGACATTAATGCCTTTGTAGAAATTAACAAAATTATACCAGGGATCTTTCTGCTGAGATATTTTTCGTTCTGGATGGGACAGGGGTTCTTGATTCCCTTTACTCCGGGATGTTTGACTGTTAAGAATGGATTCTTTTGGAAAAATGCATCATTTTTTTTTTCTAGGAGGAATTTACAATATTAATTGTTATAGGAAAGTGAATGTGTATTTCTGACCATTTAAAACTCTGCATTTAGAAAATGGTGGCACTAACTGATTCAAGAGAGATTTCCTACTTCTAGATTTGCATTTACTCTATGCATACAGCACAAAACATTAATTTTAATTTCTAAAGAAAAAAGAGAATAATTGTAATTGGCTTTTAATGTATTTTTCTTTTAGCTTAGTGAAAGAAAGGAAAGAAAGAGAAGATGACACTTAGCTAAGGGAAGGTGGACACAATCACACTTTAATTCTGAGAAACTTATTAGGTGTATCTTCAGGGAAATCACAGAAGATAGGCACTCCATAATGTCTCAGCGAAACTAGGAGAGTATCTGTTCCTCCATGGCGGCAAGGCAGATGCCGCAGATAGCTGATGGAACCAACGCCCAAGAGCTTCCAGCTCACGGGGAAAAACAAGCTGTGAGAAGGTTGCCGGAGCGACCAGTTTCAAGTCTCTTTGAAAAGAGCAGGACAGGGATTCTTTTGGAGGAGTGAAATCACTCCTCCAGCTACATTTTTAATGGGAAGTTTTTACATATAACTAATAAAAAATGGTTTTGCCAATCTTCATATTATCTGAATAAAGCAACCTCATGAAGCAAACACTTTCATTGAAACCCTTTGCACTTTCTTTATCGTTGAACCTGAAAGAATCCCAGAGAACTCTAACCTTGCTAAATGTTGTATTTTGCTAGAACATTTTGTCCAGATGAGTAATTATTCATGGTGATTTTCTGTTTCCTCAAAATCCTTCTCTCTGTCCTGAAACTGCTGAGTAGCATGTGTTTATATTCATGTAATTAACTGGGATTAATAGGCTTTCTCTTCTGAGTACTTCACAGGATATCCTCAGCTATTTGGAGTTCTCCTAGAGCATCCCCAAACGGAGATTTGGATTGATTTGTCATGTTGCATGAGCATTGTTTATCTGATTGTTTTTAATTGGTTTCCCCATAAAAATGAGAGAAAAAAAAAGCTTATTTGAAAGATTAGTACATCAAGGGCAATATTAGTGATGAAAATCATTATAGAATTTGTGAGATTAGTTCAACATTTAATTTTCTGATTATTTCCACAATTCATGTCTCTAAGAAACCCGTTAGAGTTTTCACCTTCCAGGTGGTGGACAGCTTATAATCATCATTAAAGGAAGGAGCTACAGACTATATGCCTCTTTACTCAGGATACAGTATATGTGGCTGAAACAACTACACTCGTCACTCTGCTTGTAAAGTATTTGAGTGAAACACACACATTAATTATTTGCTGAGTAAGATCTGTGACACAGGAAATTCTCACCAAACAATTATTTTATTGACATGTGAGTCTATGAATTGGAGACTGTCAAATTGCCATCTAAGCTGTTTGGTTAGATTCAAGCACAAACTAACTTTATGCTTACAATAGACTTATAGGTTGATTGATGAAATGTTATAAATAGACATGTCCATTTTTAATAAATGTATGTTTGTGGGAAACTGAGCCCCTTTGCAGAAATGAATGCAAGCTGTGGGACAGATTGGTAGTGACTGAAAATGCTGCAGTTGCTCCTCTGAAAGAAATATTAAAATATCTGATATAGCATAGGCTCTGAGTTCATGGTAGAACAATGCAATGCAAATGAAATCAGGAGAAAGGATATGCAGCCAAAGAATGGCAAGTCGCAAGAAAGGTCACGTAGTTTATCTCTTAGCCTTCGTACGGGAAAACACTTCAACCCTTGTACACAGATGAGACTGTCCCAGCCACCGCATCCACAAGCTCTCTAAAGAACTCATTTCAACAGCTCTCAAGGCAAGAACATCCATCCTAAGTTCTCCATCTCCAGTTAAGTCTGCTGCCTCTCATTTGATCCTCAGGGAAGCTAAAGAACAGACAGCAGCTGTGCTCTGTGTAACCCTTCCCAGCCCAGAAGCTCTCATGATATGCTTATTTAAGTTAAGGTACCCTAGTTTCTTTAGTCTACCCTTTCAATCTTGTTTTTAACCTACCATATTTAGCTCACCAATTTACTTCTCTAAATGTTTTTGTCCTTGTTGTGTTCCCCTCTGCTTGTCCACAATTACTTCTTCAGCTTTTTAAGGTCCTTTCACGTTCTTTTCTAAGTAATTATGAGTTTCTCTATTCAGTGGCTATTCCTACACCTGCCTACCACTCCATGTATCATATTGACTTAGAGTTTCTCAAATAGCACATGAAGACAGATTTTCTTCTCTCAGGGAAGAAAACAATATATTTACATATATATATTTGTATATATATATTTGTGTATATATATAAAACAATATATTTGTTAATCATTTCCTTAGCTGTAGGGACTTAGGAAACAATATGTTTACTAATTGTTTTTTATCAATAATCCCCGGTCCATTTTTCAGGGGTTGCAAATGTGTACTTTCAGCTGTTCTATAGATCACTCGTTCCAAACATTGAGGCCATTATCACCTGGGCAGTGCCTCAAAGTGCTTTCTCATGATATGCAGTTCCAACTGCCTGGCCCTGGGTTTGTGCTTAGTATATACTTAGTTTTTGTTGAGTAACTGTATATACCCAAAATGGCTGTATAGACCACTAGAAAATATTTCTTTTTATTTTCTTTGGGAAAATGATTAAACAATCTAGCTGATCTTATAAAACAAAGCAAAAATGACCATCTTCAATTTGGGTTTTTAGAATGTATAGTGGTAGTCTATATTTGTCTTTTGCCATTTGCCTTAGAAACTGGAGGCTTTTGAATTGAGAAAACTATTAGAAGTGAAGACATCCAGGGTGGTAGAAAAATTCACCCCAGCAGCTAAAGCTCTTGAGAAGGAAGGAGAGTATTCAAAAGGAAGCGAGTGCCTCCTGGGTAGAAAGAGTTCTGTAAGTCCCCCTTGGGATACCAGTCTCATGGGAGAAAAATGTGCCGTAACTTTTATTTTCATTCCAGCAGGGCCACTGGGTATGACCTAAAAGTTTAGGCATATCTCAGTTGGCAGTATAAGTGTCTCTCGTTTTATAAAATAAAATTGTTTCCAGAAAATTATATGTAAATCAAATCCCACGTGAAATCCACATGGGATATGCAGTAAAGAAAGGAGCCTTTTTGTGAGTGTTTCTATAAAGCGAAGACTTATTTTATAATAGACATATTAAAAGGATTACTCTTTAATTTATCCATTTGAAAGTCTGAGTTCTAAAATATCAGAATGAAAACAAGATATCTGCATTCTATTCAGAGGAAATTATTTGACCAAAGCTTGCTAAGCTTATGTATGCTTTAATGTAATAATGCCTCATTTGTGAGAATGTTAAAAATGGTTACATTTAAATCTGCTTACTTTGCGTTGGAAGTTTCTGAAGAGCTTATTGGTGTTTCTTACTATTTAGCAGCTTTATCTGATATGACATTATATTATTGCCTTCTAAAATAGAATTTTTAAAAACTTTATCCAAAGGAGCCATGAATAACTGGCATGGCCACTTACTTATGTAAATAGGGTATACACATATCTCCTGGACCCAAAACTCTAATCTGTTACCATGCCAATTCCCTATATTTAGTTCAACATGCCGCTGAAATGTCTAAATATTGGCTCTTTCCCAATGTACTCCATCCTTTACTCTGTTCTTAGAGAATGAAGAGTTATGATACAGGAACTTCGCCTTGTACAACAGAGTAGGTGTTATTTAGGCATATTCCAAGGCTCCAGAGCAGTCAGCCTTGGAGGTGTTTACTAGGACTCTTTCTGTGGTTGGTTAGTGCATGCATCTCTGTGTAAATACAAAATATAAGTGTTCTTTGTAGTAGTCATTGTTCCACTAATGCTTAACTGCATGGCTGAATAAGAGAAGATATTTTTCCAGCTCTAATACTAGCTAATATGATAAAATCTAAATAAAGTCTCTAAATACCACATTTATTATGTCCCTTCCTTATATCAAAACTTTTACTGGCTTCACTTTGAATGCCAACTAGTTGGAGGCAGTGTTTGATGTTATTCTGTAAGCAAAGCCTACAATAGTCTGGCTCAACATACCTTTCTAGTCTTATCTCCTTCCTTTCCTACAAGAACTACTTCAGCCAATCCAATTGCCTCCTAGAGGAATTTGCCCAATTCATTAATGTATAATCTATGCAGTGCTCTCTCTGTGATGTGCTAGACACCAAGGAAGGTGCCAAGATGAAAGAATCATAGACCCGGCCTCCAGGAAGGCGCAGGCTGGCTGCCCAGCTAGCTTATATCAGACACTCTGTGATGAATGCTATAACCAAAATAACAAAAAAGCAGCAGAGGACTAGAACTAGGAAAGATGCTTTCTGCTGGCTGGATTTGGGATAGCCTCATCGAGGAGGTATAAGTTAACCAGGGACTTAAATGTATGTGAAAATTTCGTTTGTGTCCTCTGAGATACCTTTCCTCTCCTGACAACCAAATGAGATTTCTTCACCTCTAGAACTCTCATAGTACTTAACTGGCTAAACCAATCGTATGACACTCATCCAAAATTTTCTTACATTGTTTTTACCTTTGTGCTCATTTTCCCCTCTGGATTATTATATTCCTAGGAGGCAAGGCCCATATTCAACACTTTATTTCCCTAACTGATAGCACAGAACTACTAATGATAGCAACTACACATGTCATTTATGTGAAAAAGAACTTGGCTGGGTTCTGAGAATTCCTTGACTTAGTTAACCACTGCTATACAGTAGCATGCCAAGATAATAAGACAGATGACAAAATGACTCAAATTTACTACTACTGGCTGGGAACTTCATTCCAAACCTTAATATAGTCTCCTGGGAAACTGCACTGGATTGCATACAAGCTGTGAAGATTCCTTTGCCTTCTTTCATTGACTCAATAAATATGCAGTGAGAACCTACAACAATAGTCCAGGCACTGTGCTAGCTTCTAGGTATGCAGTACTGAATAGAACATGGAATATATAGTCTAGAAGCAGTTCAAACAGCCTTTTGGTCCTTTTCCCCCAAGTCACATCATAACCCTGTCCTATATAGCTTTTCTAAATTTTTTTGTCCCCTTGCACTGAGCATCTATCCTATATATCTTAGTACTCCGAAGGAAAACAGTCCAAAGACACAATGTCAGGTTTTCATTTTTTTTCCTGTCCATACTATTTCATTCTCTGAGTATGTGATCCACTTGATCCTTGTTAAACAGTCTCTTGGCTCCTCTTCATTAAATAAAGTAGTCTTAAATAACCACCCTACTGGTTAGACTGTGTGATCAAAAAATAAAAACTACCATTTGTTAAGTGTCAACTACAGCCCCTTCCCCAGCTTGTACACTGCACAGGTGTAACTCATTCATACAGTAACTGCACAAAGTAGATTATTGTTTTCCTCATTTTAATACTGAGGGAAACTGAGGCTCAGAGAGGTTACATAACATGACCAAGATTTGTGATTAATGAACACTGAAGCCAGTCTTTGGTTCATGTAATGCCATCCTATCCCAGATATAGTAGATTTTCAGCAAGTTTTGGTTTGTTCATTGGTTGATTGTTACCATTCTGATTGAAAGATCTTTATATATTTTTTTTTATTTTTTTATTTTTTATTTTTTTTTAAATGTTCTAAATGGACATCTTAATAATTGAAATTAGCACATACTCTACCCCTCAAAACAATTTATAAAACAAGAACTATTGTTTACATTACACAACAGGGCAAAACCAGCCATGATCAGTAGCTTAGCTCCAGGTCACATATCAGGTGAAATTCCTCATGCGGCTCCAACTGATCCAGCTGTATTTGATCAGAGCGACTTTCTGACCTCTCATCGCATATATTTTAAATTACAATATAAGAGGTTGTTAGTCTTTGGTAGCTATTAATCCCAGGCATGTGTGTTTATGTTCCTAATAGCAATTACGTGAATGCTTTATGCTTAATAGAAACAAAGCTATTATTATTTTGATGCTTAAACATTCTTTAAACATTTTTACATGAAAACATATTGACAATTCATGTGTAAATAACACAAAAAGATTTAGAATCCCAGTTACAGTTTCTGTAAGATGCCCAGTTTCAAAGATCCAACTAAAAATAAGTGTCAGCTCATCGCTATAAAATAAAATAATCTGATTTTATAGACATATGAAAGCTGACTCATAACACTCATAACTCATGAAAATATCCAAAATCACATTTTGAGCATTAGCTTCAATGTTGTCTAACTACATTATTTCTATATGGGAAAATTCTGTATTCTGGGCTGAAAATTCTGCAACCCAGCTGTTCCCAAACTTTAGTGTGTGCCATCAATATCCTCTGTGAAACTGGCTAAAATTGAAGATTTCAAGCTGAGTTGGTTGGAACCCAAGGATCTACATTTTAATAAGCACTCCATGTGATTCTGATACAGGAAGACCATCCACATCTCACTTCTGCAAGTATTCTTCTGCACCAGTGACTCACTAGTCTTCATTGTTGTCGTCCCCTCGCCCATCCATACACAAGCAGTTGTGTATATTGCTTTTAAAGTTTTTTTTCAATTTAAGTGTAATTTATATAAAATAAAGTGCTCAGATGTTAAGTACTTTTATCAGTTTTTCAAAATACACATTCTCGTGCAATTTATTCCTCTTTCAAGATCTAGAATATTTTCATCACCCCAAAAAGGTTCCACATGCCTTTTCCTAGTCAACATTTCTCTGCCACCAGAAGAAACCACTTAACTTACTTCTATCACCATAGGTTCATTTTTCCTATTTTAGAACTTCATAGAAATGGAAACATTACATTTTGTGCTTTTTTGTGTGTCTGGCTACTTTCACCCAGAATAAATAATGTTTGTGAAATTCACCTATTTTTCTGTGTATATCAGTAAGTCACTACATTTTATGGCTGACTAGTATCCATTGCATGAATATGCCAGTTTGTGTATCTATTCTCTCATTCAGAGATATCTGGATTGTTTCTAGCTTTTAGCTTAAATGAGTAAAGCTTCTATAAACATTTTTTACCAATCTTTTTGTGGACAAATGTTTTTATTTCTTTTGGACAAAAACCTAGCAGTGAAATTATTGGGTCATAAAGTTGATATAAGTTTAACTTTTTGAGCTACTGCCTAAGAATTTTCCCAAATGGCTGTACCATTTTATATCCCCACCAGTGATGTATGAGAGTTCTGGTTGTTCTACATAATCATCAGCTTTTAGGGTTGTCAATTATTTTCATTCTATTCATTCTTGCATGTATATGGTAGCATTGCATCTTGGTAATAATTTGCATCTGCCTAATGACTAATGATGTTGAGTACTTTGTCATGTGTTTATTGGTAATTTGTACATATTCTTTAGGGAAGTATTTGTTCAAGTCTTTTGCCAATCTTGATTTTCTTATCTTATTGAGTTGTTCACAGTAGCTGTTTATTATCTTTTTAATGTCTGTAGCATCTCTAGTGATATCTCCACTTCTATTTATTATATTAATGATTCTTTTTTTCTCTCTTTTCTTGGTCTGTCTTGCTAGCGGTTTAAAATTGTATTAATCTTTTCAAAGAACCAACTTCTGGCTTTGGTGATTATCTCCATTTGTTTTCTGTCACTGATTTCCTTTCTCATTTTTATTACTTCTTTCTTCCTACTTATTTGGGGTTTAATTAGTTTTTTTTTTTGTTTGTTTCTTAAGGTGGAAACATAAATCATTTATTTTATAACTTTCTTCTTTTTGAGTGAAGGCATTTAAAGCTACAAATTTTCCTATAATAACAGCTTTACATTAACTTCATTGTTTTGATATATTGTACTTTATCATTCAATTCAACCTATTTTCTAACTTTCTTTTTGAATTTTTTTTTTTACTCATGACTTATTTAGATATATAGTGTTTGATTTCTTATTGAGGGGGTGGTCTATGTACATTCTGGATGTTAATTCCAAGCTTGATATTTGGCAGTCAGATAACATACTCTGATTTCTTATGAATGTATTTAAATTTGGGTTATGGCTCAGCTTATGGTTTACTTGGTGAATATTTCATGTGAAGTAATGTGTTATTTGCTGTTGGTCCGTTCTGTACGTTTATATCAGGTCAAATTGATTGACAGTGTTGTACAATTCTTCTATATTCTGACTTTGTATACAATTTCTGTCAATTCTTGAAAGATGAGTATTGCAAGTTCCAACTATGATTATGGATTTACCTATGTTTTCTTTTAGTGTTATCAATTTTTTGCTTCAAATATGTAGTGCCTTTGTTAGTAGGTACACACACATATAGGAATTTGTGTATTATTAATTGACCATTTTATAATTATGACACTTCCCCCATTATCTCTGATAATATTCTTCACCATGAAGTCCACCTTATCTGATAGTTATACAGCCACACCATCTTTGTTAGGATTAGTGTTTGCAATGTGTATATTTTCTATCTTTTGACTGTTATTGTTTATGTGCCTTTATGTTTAATGTCTGTTTCTTGTAAGCAATATGTAAGTGAGTCTCTCTTCTTCTAGCTCCCAAATTCTGACTTTTATTTTGTTTTGCAGTCAATTTTATTGTAATTGTTGATGTGTTTGGATATAAATCTTCCATTTTAGTATTTGAGTTCTATTTGTCCCATCTTCTCTGTGTCCCTCTATTTTTCTTTTTTAATGTTTTGGGAGTGAATCAAATAACTTTTGTATTACATTATTTTTATTATTTTTAGCAGTTTCTCAAGATTACAATATGCATCTTTAAATTATCTCTGCTACTTTCAAAACATATTCTATTACTTCACAAACAAGGTAAGACATTTACAACATTATTCTTCCAATTTTCTTACAACCTTCATGATTGTTTTCTCATATTTTATTCTGTATGTGCTATAAACCTCTCATTACAATTTGATTATTTTTAATAGCAGTCACTACTCATTGATGTAATTTCTATATACATGTGCACATTATTTTTATTATTATACTTTAAGTTCTAGGGTACATGTGCACAACGTACAGGTTTGTTACATATGTATACATGTGCCATGTTGGTGTGCTGCACCCATTAACTCATCATTTACATTAGGTATACTCCTAATGCTATCCCTCCCCACTCCCCCTCACCCCACAACAGGCCCGGACATGCACACATTATTTTTAAGATAAAGATCTTTAATATTTTACCAATTTATTTACTCTTCGTGTTTTTCATTTCTTCCTGCAGAATTGGATTTTTATGTGATATAATTTTCCTTCATTATAAAGAACATTTTTTGTTCATTTCTTTTAGTGTTTATCTGCTGGAGAAAAATTCTTTGTTTCTTTTTTTCTGAAAACTTATTTATTTTACCTTTATCTTTGAAGAATATTTTTGCTGGATATGTAATTCAAGTTTGGCAGATTTTATTTTTCTTTCAGCACTTTAAAGATAAGATATTCCATTGTCTTCTTTCCCTCATTGTTTTGGTCAGCAGTTATATATCTCTCTTATTATAGTCCCACTGTAGGTAGTGTTTCTGTTTTCTCTGCCTGCTTCCAAGATTTTCTCATTATCTTTCGTTTTTAGCAGTTTGACTATGATATGCTTAGCTGTTTTTTGTTTGTTTGTTTGTTTGATTAGTCTTGTTTGATATTCTCTGACATTCTTAGATATATAACATGTTGTCTTTCATTGATTTTGAACAATTCTTGGCCATTATTCCCTCATATACTTCTGCTTGATTCTCTCTTTTCCTGAGACTCCAAATTACTCATGTGCCAGATGGTTTCCTATTGTCCCACAGATATCACACACTGTTCCAATTTTTTTTGACTGTTTTATTTCTTTCTGTTGCATTTGGATACTTTGTTTTCAAATGTATCCAAGTCACAAATTCCTTTCTCTACTATATTCAGTCAACTGATTAGCCCTTAAAAAGAATTCATCTCTGACATCCTACATTTTATTTCTAGCTTTTCAGTTTTTTCTGTATTTGTACTTTCCATCGCAATACGTAAATAATACATTTATTCAAGCATGTCATTTGCTTTTCTCACTAGACCTTTTAAAATATGTATCATAGTTATTTTATGGTCCCTGTTTGATAACCCATAATCTGGGCCATCTCTGAGACTCAGATCTATCACTTGAGTATGTTTCATGTATTCTTCCTTTTTTTGTAAGTCTTTTCTTGTTGTTTATCTAATTTCTATTTGAAGGCAAGTCACTATGTGTAAAAGAACAGAAACTGAGGTGAATTATGCCAATGTCCAAAAATGAGAATACCTTTTCTTCTATTAGGCCATTAGTATTTTGTTTGGGATCAATCTACTCTTAGATTGATCTAGATCTGAGCTTTAGTGACATTCAGTTCACCAGAGACTGTACCTTATTTAAGAGCAGGGTCACCATCTTATCTACAGCAATGCTTTAGCTATGAGTACCTGGATGGTTTGTCTCTGTTCTCTTAACGCCATACTTCTGCAAGCTCTGTGTTCCATAACACAGGCAGGAGGGTGTATTCTCTCTTATATTTTTTACCCTTCACAACAGTAGAGGGTCAATGGGTGGTAATCAGTGTACTGAAGGTACTCAATGCCCATGGGGTGTCTCTCAGATGTTATTCCTAGCCTTCCTGTACTATGCACCTAGGACTGGGAGAGGAGGTCTCTCTCAACCCTCCTTCCCCTCTCCCAATAGTAGATGGTCACTATTTCCCACTCATTGTAAAGCCTAGAGTGTGGGAGGGTTTTAACTCATACTTTCTGAAATTTGTTTACTAGCATATATTAGACTTGTGCCTGAGGACCATTATTGCAGAAGTATGTGAACTCAATATAATGTAAATAAAATATCCACCAGCCACATAATATTCCAAAACTGTGTACACTTGACTAAGCAATAATTACACATATTGCCTGGTTAAACCCAGTCTCCAATTTGGATACCAGAGTTTGTTCTTGGTAAATTTTAAATGAAAATAGTCTTTAAAGTTTCAAGGGGCAATGGCTCAAGGGATTGAGTATTTGGGAATGGGAGACACTCCCCATTTAAATGCTAGATGAGAGATGGTTTCCACTCTGAAACTTTGGAGAACCAGGAGTTATAACCCACAGAGCCAAAACAAGAAAGTTGCAAAAATTATATCACTTAGAGTGAAATATTATCAAATAAGCCATTCCATGATGGATTATGGTTCATAAAAGGCTTTGATCTAATATAAATGTGTTTATATTTTACTGCATATAAGGATCCTCATCAGAGTATTAATTCACACATTTTTCTTTAGTTTTTGCTAAGTTTGACTTTGGAAAGGATAATATAATATGAAAATATTGGATGAATAAAAGTCACTGTTAACATACAAGTTTTCCCATCTGTCTTCTTTTTCATATTTATTGTTACAACCTTTTGAACTTGGGAGACATTTTTTGCACAAAATAGAAATAAGGAGTTACATGAAATTAATGTCCAAAGATGAAAGCATAAAATTGCAGAACACATATGTTTTTCCATCTCTTTATTGTTCATGTTCACTGTAATGCTTTGGGGAGCATTATTTATGGGCTATACTTTCAAACACCGAATTTAAAGACAAGAAAATATTAATCATTAGCCTAGTTCCATGTTTTTCCTAGGTACATTTTCTTAGTAGAGTATGAAGAATGTATTAGCTTCACATTGATATCCTATGTATTTCTATGGTAAATCTAGAACTGTTCTCCCATATAATTAAATAGGGTGGATTTGTTCCACAGTTATTTTCTCTATGCATCTCATTGTATTTCATCGTGTAGAAAGTAATGTGATTATGGGCTTTAGTCAGAATGTTATTTTGTTCACTTAAGATTCATTCTCAGGAAGGTTGAACAAATTTGAATTTCATATGATAGCTTTCTTTATGTGCTTCAGTAACTCTCTCCCTTTATATAAGAGAAAATCTTCTTGTTGAAGAGATCTACAGATCTCCCCAGTGCCTGGGGGGCCTGAACTAGCAGCAGAGGGGGCTTCAATGAAGGCTACTGCTTCCTGTGCCTCATTAATAGGGGTGTTATGCATATTTCCCAGAGAGAATGTTGGTGTTGCAGTTACTAACCCTTCTAGATATTTGACACAGAGTAAAATTTGCCTTATTTCCTAAAGCCTCTGAGCTAAAAAAAAAAAAAAATGAATCTTATTCCTTTTCATTATGTGATGTCGGGCAAGTTAGTCTTTATAAGCATCACTTTCCATATCAGAAAAAAATGAGATACACATAATACCTACTTTGAAGGATTATTGTAACGATTACAGATATGGTTTATAATGAGCTTGGTACTTGGTAGGCACTTACCAAATATGAGCTGTCATTATGGCAGCAAAGCAAAGTGTTAAAAGTAGGGACTCCAGAGCCAGACTGTTTGTGACCAAATCCTGATTCTGATATGTACTAGCTGCCATTTGGGCAAATTGTTTAACCTCCCTACCTCTCAGTTTTATCATCCAAAAGCTAGGAGTAATAACAGTACCTACCTCATCAGTAGGATTAGGTTAATTAATACATGTGTAAGACCAGTGTTTGGTGCATAGAGTAAGTGCAATATAAGTATTTGCTATTATTCTTCTCCATTTCACACAGCCCATACTAGGGCAAGCTGAGGAGATGTGAGACCATTAGAGGTCTCAACTGAGTATCAGTCATCTCAGTTGGTCTACAGTAGATAAGAGATTATGACTTTTTGTCAAAATGTATGTGCAGATAAAGCTGTCTTTAATAGTGTATGTATATCAACAAGAAGAATAACAAAAGCAGCAACTACAATTTGTTGAGTGTGTACTACATGCGAAGCACATGCTAAACTCTTTACAAATATTAACCATTTAGTTCTCCCAATTACCCTAGGAGGTAGACACTACAGTTATTTAAATTTCACAATAGAAAAAATTGAAGATCAGAGAGGTTAAATGGCATTCTAAAGTCGCATATCTAATGTGCTACTGGATCAAGATTCACAATTAAGTTTCCAAGTTATAAAGCCCATGCTCTTAACCACTCTGCGATATAGTCCTCTTCTGCACTAAGTGGGAAGCTTACCCCAGGGCTTCAGGATTCCTGTGCTGCATGATTTTTTTTTCAATTTGATGTAGCAAATGAAAACCCTCATAACTATTGTCTTTTTGATTAGTGGTGGACTAACTAAATTCGAAGAACTTTCATGTCCATAGGCCTTGGAGGTCATATAACTTAGATCTGTCATTTTATCAGTGTGGAAGTAGATGCCCAGAGTATAGATGGAGCTTTCCTGAAGTTTAAGACGAGTTGGCAGGAAAACTGATACTCAAACCCCAGGATGTTTTTTTCCATCATTCCACCAAGCCTGTAGTTTGAAAAATGGCAATGACAATGCAACTTTTATACAACTCAATGCTGTTTCTAGTTATGTGCAAACCCATAACAAATGTTGCCTTATTATAATGCCTAGTCCTTACTTTTGCAAATGCAAAGTCATGCTTTGTTCATTACCAATAATATAATATTTTTACAGGAGGGTTGTGGGGGGGAGGAACTTCAAGGTTCCTGAGTACCTAAAAGTAAATATCAGTAGAAATACATGCCAAATACAGTTAGGAAAAAATCCATTATATTATCAATACTCTTTGCCCTAAATGGCATTTCTCTACTGCAATCATGAACACCATCTGCAGCCAGCTTCCCTGAAGAAGTACAGACTTGAAATTCATAATGTCTGGTGCTGGTACTCTTAATGCTGAAAAATCTTACTGTACTGCTTAGGAAGAACAAGTGTGCAGTTTCTGATTGAATGAAACATAAAGGAACTGTTCTTGACCCATTTTGACTTCTCGTGCACTGGCTCTTAGATCCAGGGAGTTGTATCCCCTGGGTAAATAACCATATCATGGCCTTCAGTAGTCTTTACTTGTTGCTTTTCTATTAGCAGTGACGAAGGATGTGCATGCATCTCCTACAGACCTGTTGGTGCAGTATTATTTGTGTACTCAAGATGGTCCCCTTAACTCCAGAAATTATAAAGTTAGAGGGAAAAAAAGACTGAGTGAAAAATAGGCCTTATTTTACATACATCTTTTCCAGTCCCATAATACCACGCATTACTTATTTCCCCATAGTTTGAATTAAGTAGAAACTCTGTTCAGACCAGATGGTTCTCTGAGGTGGTTTCCAGATCAAGGTAAGAAATGAAGTAAACTGTAAGTTGTAAAACATATTGAACCATAGCTCGCAAAATAGATAAATTGAAGCCAACTACGATGTGAAAGACAAATGAAACTCCAAATATTTTTAATAAACCTATAAAAATGTTTTGAATAATTTTAGGTTTACAGAAAAGTTGCAAATATAGTACAGAGAATTCATATATACCCTTCATCTAGGTTTCCCTAAAGTTAACATACTATGGTACATCTGTTAAAACTAAGAAATCAACACTGGTACATTATTATCAACTAAACCCCAGACTTTATTTGGATTTCACCAGGTTTTCCACTAAGGCCCTTTTTCTGTTCCAGGATTCAATCCAGGATAGCACAGTGCATTTAGTCATTACATCTCTTCAATCTCCTCTGGTTTGTGAGAGTTTCTTTGCTTTTTATTGGTTTTTAGCTCAGACTGTTTTAATAGTAATTCCACATGGCTTATGTGTCCTAAAGATAAGACCACTGACTATTCCAGCAATTCGCCTAGTTTACAAATTCTAACCTGCATTGTTAAGCACTATACTTAAAAACTTCTGCCTAAAATGAATTACCTTTGACTAACCCCAGCCTTGAAAACCCTGTAAGTACTCTTTGCTAACTCCTCCTTTTTAACATAGTACTGAGACTCTGTCAAGGGGGACTTTCTCTTGCTTAGTGTGTTTCACATACCCAGCTTTGTATGATCAGCAGGTTTCTCTGGTAGTCTTTGTGTGAGGGCTTTGGCAAAAGGGTCTATGATGATACTATTCAATCATCTATTAAATGCAAGAATCCCTTCCACAACATCTGATTGGTACTGGAATAGGTCTGTGTGATCCCATGGCCCTTCTATGAACATTGCCAGTGACAAGACATTGATTACCTTTCAAGATAGTCCATGCTACCTATTTTTATACAATCCCTATTGTTGGAAATGTCTTCATCAAAATGAGCCCTAATCTATTTCCGTGCAGCTTCTCTTCATTTGTCTTATTTCTGTCTTCCAGAAAATCAAAATATTGGATGGAAAGTAAGCTCCGTGCACAGTTCCACTCAAGTGGTATGCAAGCAGTCGGACACAATTGGGTGGTCCTAGCTTTGTTCGCAGTGTCACTTGCTGGTTGTGTCAATTTGGGCTAATGACTCAACTTCTCTGGGCCTTAATTTTCTTACCTGATAAAAACAAAACAAACATAAAAACACCCTACCTCATAGGAGTGTTGTGAAAATGAAATAAATAACATATATTGAAGCACCTAGCACACTGACAAGCTCAGAGAATTCTCTTAATAAATGATAGTTACCTTTTGGTCAGATGATCACCCCCTGAGTACCCAAGATGAAATGTACCATTTATGTTATATTGCATTATTGTGTTATTAGTTCTGCTTCATAGCAGTGAATTCTAATGTTCCCTTCTTGTTAACTAATTTCTTAAAAGGTTTAATTTTAGTTTTCTGTTGACCTTTTTTTCCCCTCGAGATTTAATTAAGTTGTTACTGAACAGAATTGAAGTGTTAAATAACCTAAGATGATGGGTTTCTAGCATTCATGAATTCCATGCATCGCCAACCGGTGAGATTAGTCATGGCAGTGGATGGGAGATCTTGGCAGGGATTAGCAAATACTCCTGTTAATCAGCAGAATGTGCAAATTAGGCCTTGGCTCATGGCATTGATATAAATCTCCATGGCAACACCAGGGTTAGCTGTTTACATGTGAAGAAGTGATTTCAAAGCTGCAGAGGATGATAGAAATTACTGCAATGACCATAAATAGGAAAAAACTGAGGAAAGGAGAAGTATTCCCACTTCTTAAAGAAATTCATACAACTTGCTATAAATTTAGTAGTAGTTTTACCGTCTCTGAGCCTCTACTACTGGAAAGTTAATTGACAGTGATATAAACAGAAAGAAAGTAAGAGGGAGTAAAGGAGGGTCTGAAATCATTCATAAAATATACAGTCCATCCCTCTGACCAAATAACTATAAATCAGGATTATTTGCATATCTGTGTGTAGCAGGACTGTCTGAGTTAGTATCCTAATTCCACCATCCATTAACTGTGTGACCTTAGGCAAAATTTTTAATCTCATTGTATCTTTTCTCCTCACCTATAACATAAAGCTAATAACAGTACCTACCTCAGAAGGTTGTTATGAGATTTGGATAAGTTAACATATGTAAAGTATTTGGAACAATGGTTGGCTCAGAGTAAATGCTTGGAAAAATGTTAGCTGCTAGATTATTATCACTGTTATTGTTATTCCTGTTAGTTGGCCATAATTCTTGAATATAGACTACCTTTCTATTTTATACCCTGTAAAGAAACTACAGAGTGGGAAAGGTTATATTTTTCATTTTCTAATTTTGTTTGTGCTGGAAACGAGACTTGGAAATGTCAGCACTAGAGAGGTTTTATAGATATTATCATTTTCAATTTCAGTACAACACTTAAGAAAATGATAGCAGTGATACTAGTTGAAGCATAGGATCCGAGTAAAGCCACTTTATTATTTAAACTCTCATCAAAATCCCGGAGCAGGTGGATATCTATAAAATGTGGTGTGATCAAAATTGAATTAGTTTACCTCAGAAATAGCGCTACCTTTTTAAACATATATGTAGCTCTGAAAATTAAACCCAGGCCCCTGTCCTCTCATGGACCAATTTTCTCTGTGGTTTCAGCTTATTTCACCTTACTTGTGTCTGTTGGTTGATTAGGCTTCTAATCCAAGCAGGATAATTGCCGTAATTCAAGTTTGGATTCAATTTTCAGTGCTTACATTTGATGGGAGATTATTCAAATAGATACTGGGCTGTTTGCTTTGTGAGGTCAAAATTGTTGCTACTTTTTTATTAATGCCAACAAATCTCTTGCCAGTCACCACCCAGTGGTTCAAAAGCTTTTGGAGGCAGCCTAATGGAGCTGAAAGGGAGTGAGACTAAGAGTTAGAAACCTTGGTTGGAAACCCTACTGGCCTCCTCTACCATCTGATTCTTGGTCATTCACTCTGTTGTTTCTCTATTTGTGTTTCAATTTTATTTTCTTATGCACCTTTTTGTAAGCCACTTCAATTCTTCTTTGGAATGAGGTAGGCCCTATACCGATTAATTAATAAATTTGTGTGTGCTGTTAAGTAAACCATGACCTCTTGGTGGGACACAATTTTCTGGTTTATAAAAAGAGCCAGTTGCAACCTACCGTGCCTACTTCACCAGTTCTCATGCAGATTGAATATGACACTGGTTATAAAAGAGTTTCGTGAGACAGAGTACTGTATAATAGTATACTTGTAAAAGAGTATTTTAATATCATAATATGGCTAAAACATGGACCAACATAGTTACTAACCTGATTTAACTTTCCCTTTAACAAGAATCAAATAGTCCTCTGTTTATACTTTAACGCCTGAACATTGCTTCTGTTTGTTATTAAAACATGGCCTAAGTCCTACATACTCTAACATTTATTGTACATGAACCTACTCATCAAAATGGACCTGTCTTGCATTTCATTGCTTCAGGTGTCTCCTGTGCAGTCTCCAAAAGGAGAAACAGAGAGTTAGCTAATTCATTTATTCATAAAACTATAATTTATTGAGCCCCTACTGTGTCTAGATGTGGACACCCAGAGATGAAGTCCTAATCCCTGAGTCAGCGAGCTCACTATTTAGTGGGAAAGACAGACAAGTAGAAAGAAATTAATCTTATAGTTGTCATTAAATAGCTATATATATAGGGGCTATGGAACAGAACATTTTTACATGGGAGATTTGAGGAAGATGTCCCAGAAGAGATAATACCTGAGATCAATCCTAAAGACTTTGCTAGGTAGGAGGGAATAGAATTTTCAAGGGTATAGCAGTTGGAGTGGCTGAAGGGTATGAGGGGGTTATTTTGGAGAAAGGAAATACTTTGGTATGCCTGAAATACAGTGTGTCAGAGAGTGACAAAAAGTAAGTGTGACAAAGAAATCTGGGTCCAGATACTGGAAGGCTTGTGCATGATGAAGAGCCACTGAATACCTGTTAGCAGGGCATAACATGATCAGATATGTTAGTTAGAACTGTAGCAGTGAGCAGAGTAGTTTGATCAGAGGCAAGAGAAGAGGCAGAGGAATGCAGTTAGGAGACTATGATGAAATTCAGGAAAGAAATGAAACAAGAATAGATGAATGACTTAACAATTGGAATTTAGAGGTGCTATGAAGAAGGTAGAACCATAGTATTGGGTTACCCCTTGGATATAGAGTGGGAGGAAAGGAAAGAGTTGAGGATAATGCCCAGGTTTCCGGTTTGGTTAAAATAGAGGATGTATCCAGAAAGGGGTGAGATAAAAGAAACACCATTAATCACTACATGGATAAGAGAAGAGGAATCAGTATTGGGAGATAAGTTCAGTTTTGGATTTGTTTAGTTTGAGGTCCTGAGGATCAACTGGGTATAACTATCCTTATGTGGAGCTCAGAACTGAGTAGATGAAAGCAGTGGAGACCATTGGAGTTGTCATAGTGTAAATGGTACTTCTCTCCTGTACTATTCATATGGCTGGGTCCATATCATATTTCAAGAGTCAGCAAAATGTTATCTCCTTTCAGAGGCCTTCTCTGACCTTCCAATTTCAGTTAGGTTCTTCTGCATTACTCTTGAATGGCATTATCTTTTTATAGCAGTAATCACAATGTATAACTACTTATATGTGTTGTTTATTATCTGACTCCTCATTAGACTATAATTTTCATGTGGTCAAGATATCTGCTTTGATCACCACTGAATACCTACAACTCAGCCTGGCACATAGTAGATGCTCAAAGAACATTCGTAGGATGGATGAATAAAGTCACTAAAGAAAATACCTAGAAAGAAAAGATTGAGGGAGAAAATTAGAGGGTATAGGACAGAATCCTAAAGCACTCAAATGGTTAATAAGAGGAAAGGGGAACCAGAAAATGAGACAAAGTAGGAGCAGTCAATACAGATATGAGGAAAACTAGGAGAGCACAGTGTTGGACAAGCCAAGGGGAGAAGATTCATGTGTTACAAAGAGAATGGTCAGTAGCATCAAACACTGCTGAAAGGTTGTATAAAGTAATGACGGAGAACAAGGCATTGGATATGACAATAAGAAGGTTACTGATCACTTTAGTAACAGTAGTTTTAGTGATATGGTGAAAGTAAAGAATGAATGAGGACTTCTAGTCAATATGTTGAACTAATGTATTGCTTGTTACTACCTATTCTACAAAAACACAGAAATAGTGAGTAAAATATTACCCTAAGTCTTTGACAATACGCAAGAGACTTCAAAAGCAGAAAAAGGAAACTCTGTAGGTGACAGAAAGGAAGAAACAATTCAAAGCCAAAGCAAATTACAGCAGTTGAAGCTACATGGCCATCAAGTGTAGCAGAAGTGGGTACATACGATGGGACTTAAGTTGAAGCCACAGCCCTGATACAGAGCCCCGAGTTTACTGCACAACCCTAGGAGCCAAGAGTCCAATTCAGTTCATGACAAATCGGGGCCCAAGGCCTGGGGACATAGAATGTAAATGGGGTTTCCATTCTGGGCTGAGAATATAAGATATTGGAACCCACATCCAAACTCATACTATCAATTTCTACTGGGAAATTAAAATAAAAACCGATCTGTAATCAGTGAAACCCATAGAGTGCTGGTAGAGAAAAACACAAAACTATTGAGGTAGATAAGTCTACTATCCAGGGTTCATGTGGTATTTTACAGAGAACAACTCTCCTGTTGAATGTAAGCACACAGTCAAATTTACAGAGCAAGAAGAGGAATAAAACACCATGGAAGAGTCAGCAGTGACAATAACCACAGTAATTCATATTCCAGAAATAAGGCAATATGAAAGAGGAGTTAACATAAGTGCATAAGTGTGATCAAAATGTTCAGTAAGATAAAGGAATAAAACTCTTAAGATATGATCAGAACGTTATGAAAAAATAGACATATTATCAAACACCAAACAGAAATTGTAAATATATATATGTATTTAATATATGTGTATATATATTTTATATATAACATTTGTGTGTATATATAATTTTATATGCCATTCATAAAATATTATTGTATAATATATAGTATTTGTACCAATGAAATAAAAACAAAATCAACAGATAAATCCAGCTAAAGAGGGGATCAGTGAAGCACCCAGATTTTGCAAAGAAAGATACAGAGATGGAACCAGGAAAGAGAAGTAAGGAATCATGAAGGAGAGACTAAATAAAATGAATATTTTATCCATTATTTCTGTGTTTTATGGAAGAATAGGTAGGATGCACCTAACAGAAGTTTCAGTAGAACAACAGAGATTTAAAGAGAGGCAATAAGTAAAGAGTTGATAGCTAAATTTCCAGAATTGAAGCACAGCAATAGAAAAACTGATTAAGCACAATTGAAGAGGAATACAGTGAGCAGGGAAATTTTCAATATGTTTTCAATATATTCAAATGCCAACCAAATCCTAGTTGTTCCTCTCCTGTAGGAATATTGAAATCTATATAGATGAATTACTGGTATTACCTGGCTTGGACAATCTTTTCACACAATCTTTAATTTGTTACCTTAAAGTTTTATCATCATAAAAATTATTTATTGACTGCCCATGTGAAAAATCTCTGGTCTCCAACCTCACTCCAGTTATATCAGGAGAATGGCTGACTTACCATGACATACATGCCAATGTAATTTTCATTTTTATTGGCATCTTTCTAAAGGGATTACTTCTACTACACCTTCTGCCGTTGCCAGTCAGAAATCAGTAACAACTGTATGCTTGAACATCAATGTTGACAATATGTACTGAATGCGATCAGTAGGAAAAAGAAGACGATCTTTTTAAAGCAAGGAATAAAAACTTACAAATGTTCATCAGAATACCCACATAGCATAGTCGATTTCTCCCAGTCCCCAATGGTTGATGTTCAAAGTGTAGTGATATAAAAATCTAAGGTTTTGCAAGTTCTTTCAGCTGAGGGAAAGTAATATGGCCTAGTAAGAAGAATACAGTACCAGTAGTCAGTTGAAATCCAGGTTTGAAGTCTGGCTTTACCTAATTTCTTTCCCCAACTTCTGAGCTTCTTCCCATCCTCCCACATTCATCTTCAGTGACAGGTTTTGTTTTCTGAAGCTGGATTCAATTCCTGCCCTCCTGCCCACGGAGTTAGCTGCGCCCTCTTTGGGCTCTGAAAACACTGGATATTTAGTATCATTCTTAAAATGCTTATCACACTTGTGTTTTAGTTAACTATTTACTTCTCTTTCTCCTCCACTTGAGGCCAGGGACAGTCACTGGAGAGGCAGTAGAGTCGTTTTTTAAAACATGAGATATAAAGGCAGTATGCACGAATTCAAATTCTCACTCCACCACTCCCTACACTAATGAATGCATTACCCTTTCTTCATCTCAGCTTCTTAATCTGTAAAATGGAGATAAGTTCATAAGGTTATTATAAGTATTAAAGGAGTAAACAAAGATAAAGTACAATAAGTCCTCACTTAAATGTCATAAATAAGTTCCTGGAAATTGCAACTTTAAGTGAGGTGACATTCAGCAGGTCTTCAAATAATGTCATTTCCTTCAATATTGTTTCCTTATAATGTTGATGAGAAAAAAATTTGGTTTCATTATGTCATTTCACTTAAAACTGCAGTTTTCAAGAACATATCAATGATACTAAGTAATGATTTATTGTACTCTGAACAGTGCCCGGAGTAGAGTTGGTGCTCAATACATTACAGCTATTAGTATTTTTGCATCCTTCAGGTCTTAGCTCAGTACTTGGCAAATAGTTCTCAGTAAATTTTGAATGAATAAAGGCTTAATGAATGAACAAATGAACAAATGGCCCAAGCCAAATGTATTTAACTTCTCTTGCCTCAGATCTCTTCTCTAAAATGAAATCATTAGGTAAGCATTAAGGCTTCTGTTAGGAAATCAGTTTCTAAAATTGCTTGAGGCCTTCAGTGGTTGCACGAAAAGTTACTAAATAATTTCAGTCTGTTGACTGTACTTTTAACTGTTTGTCAGAAGAGAAAAGTTAGAGCAAATTAGCTAGAATAGATATTGGAGAAGCTCCTAATTGCAAAAGGATAGTCATGGGCTTCTGAGTATGGAAGTGAATACACTGTGTATAATATTTTTCTCTCTTTTGGCTGAACTCAAGCTTCCTGTAGCTAAAAACAGATGGCACAAAAAAGCTTACAGTGTGGAAAGCCAGTTTTTCCTATATGAAAAGAACTGAGTGTTTGGAGTGCTTTAACTTCTTGTCTCTGCTAAGTAGTGATGGAGAGAAAGGCCGGGAGGTGTCCTTTGGGTCTCATAGCATTCCAAAGTCCCAGATTACCTGAGTCAAAACAGGTTCTAGTGTCAAACTGTTTCTTGGGCTAGGGAACATAGAATAACACTAAGTAGTGATTTATAATCCTATAATTTTCATGAGAAAGTTAGCAATGTTTTCTTTAAATATTGCTATAAGAAGTTATTGAGTGTTATGAACTGTGCTTATAACTAGGCATAGATCATATGTATTATTTTTATTTCATAATTCACTTTTGTTAAAGAAAAAAAAACTGATTAGAAAATCATGCTATATTTCATCTTGTTCAGTCCCCCAAGCCAAAAGATAGTCACATCCAGGCACCACTGTTGAGCAACCCAAATTCCAGACCCACTGCCAATGAGGAAAGAAGTAGTATTTAAAGGTCTGGCCTTGTATACATAAATGTACTTTTTGGCTTAGGATCCTTAGTTTAAATACTTGCACTTCCACTTATGTACTAGCCAGGAAACCATAGTCATATCACTTAGTCTTTCTAGGCTTCACTTTCCTCACCTCTGCAACAGCAATAATGATAATACCTACCTTACATGTTGTTGTAAGGATTAAAGGGAATAAGGTTATAGCACTTAACAAGTTGCTTGTCCAGTTATAACCATAGTATTTATTGAGTGTTATCACCATTTCCAACCCCAGTTTTGGGAAAAACAAATCTAAAGCAGAGGGGAGGGCTTAAAAATCATCTAGGGCATCTGCACAATTCTCAGGCGGGTTATCAACCTGTCTTTCATCTCCTCCTTAGAATATGGAGGATAGTATTTTCTCTGAATATACCAGGTTCTTCTGCCCAAATCTTGGTCAGTGTCTGAAAAGAGATGTGTTAAGACTCTTAATCCTGAGGGAACACTAAAGTATTTTCCCATTACCTCTCTGTTGCTTTAAAAAATATAAATTCTTGATAGGAAATTGGGGCAAACAGTGCCATTGGCAAGTAGGAAATCCATCCAGTGTTCCTTAATGCTGGTTGTGAATCTTGCCTCCATATGCTAAATAATAACAGACACTAGATCATTTGCCCACACTGCATTCCTTTCCTCAAATACTGAGTTTAGGTCACCTTCCAGTAACTTTATTTCCTGAATTGGCTTAAATCCAGAAAAATTAGGTTGTCTGCCATTGCCTCAAATCCTCCCATCATTTTTTCCCCTAGCTTTTCATTTAGGTTACCTAGTTCACTGGGCAAGAAATGAACCCAGTGTTACAGATATTTTGCCTCTGATTCTCGTACATTTTTAGCCTGCCATAAATGTCTCACCGTAGAAACACCTCACTTATGTTTGTTAGCCATCACTTAGTTCATAAAATAGAAATTGTTCCTTCAAGATCTTCAAATATTATTGAGTAAAACAGAATCAAATTCACTTAGAGAACCTGATGCTTTTCTTGGCTCTAGACACTCTGTCACCACTGAAGCGACCCATTTGATTAATAATACATTTATTGTGTCTACAAAGTGTTTTCTGCAAGTTGGATGAGAGAAACTTTAGGAAATGAATGTGACTGCGTTGATCCACATGCTCCAAGTTCATCCAGTATGATCTTCCAAAGGCAAAAGCACTAACAATTAGCTTTGTGTTTTGGCTCACACCTGTAATTCCCAGCACGTTGGGAGGCCAAGGCGGGAGGATCATTTGAAGCCAGGAGATAGATAGAGACAAGCCTGGGCAACAAAGTGAGACCTTAGCCTTAGAAAAAAAAAATAGTTAAATGTGGTGGCATGTGCCCATAGTCCCAGCTACTTGGGGACTGAGATGGGACATGGCTTGAGCCCAGGAGTTAGAGGTTACAGTGAGCTGATCATGCCACTGTACTCCTGACTGGGTGACAGAGAGACCAGATCTCAAAACAAAACAAAACAAAACAAAACAACAACAACAAAAACACTAGCAATCCCCATGCCCTATCAGAGGGGACCTTTGCCTTCTCATAATGGTGTTACTGCCCCTTTCCACTTTCCTTGTGATTACTTCTTGGTGGCAGGTCATGGTTATACAAATAGTCGTGTAGTTTTTATGACAGAATGATAGTCTTAATGGAAACCAACCCACATACCTACCTAGATAGAAAAGGTTTTTGTTGTATTCATAAAAGCTTTTATAGGAGAAAAATCAGCAATCAATTATAGTATTTAACAACGCTCAGTGAAAAGAATGCTTTCCTTGTACAAAACTTAAATCCCCACATGTTAAAGCTTAAGCTTATTTCCTTGTATTCTCTCCTCAAGATTAAGAGAGAAACCTCCGCCCCAGAAAGCTGCTATTTCTCTCCAGGTTTTCTTGATTAAATGGCCAAGCAGGTAATCAGAGGCCTTGAACTCTCGATGTTGCAGCTGCCATGGCTAATTAAATGGTGAAGTGCTGAATTCACAGACATGATTAATACCATCAGGGCGTTTTATGGCTTTAATGTTCATAAATTATGGCTGAACAATGAAATTTTTATGTGGGTTATAGGATTTTTCTTCTTAAGGATCAGAATTAATCAGTGTTTTCTCAATTGATTTTAAATATAAATCAGAGGTAGCATCAGTAAATTCTATAGCTTAAGTATTTAGAGAATGATCTCAGAAACAGGACATAATGAAGACCAAGCCACCATCCTAGTGTGATGCAAGCCTAAGGTCTTGTGGATTTTCATTCTAAAGGCAATTCAGGAAGGCCAATCAGTTTCTAAAAGGATGGTTCTGGAGACCTTTGTTTCTGAAGTATAACTCCCCTAAATGATCTAATCTTTGCCAGCTAATATATGTGTCAGGGTATGTAACAGAATACAGTAGTCACTCTTTCTTTGCCTGGAATTCTAGTGTGACACTAACAAGATTTCCTTAAATTGCATTTTTCTTCCTGGAGTTAAGTGTCAAGAGTCTATTTCTTTTCTTCCTTTTTTCTTATTTTTCTTTCTTTTTTTTTAGAGGCAGGGTCTTACTCTTGTCACCCAGGGTGGAATGCAGTGGCAGGATCATAGCTTGCTGCAGCCTGGAACTCCTGGGCTCAAGGGATCCTTCTGCCTCAGCTTCCCAAAATGCTGGGATTACAGGTGTAAGCCACTGTGCCTGGCTAGCTGAAAAGAGCCTATTCTGTTAGCTTTTCTCTAAACTCCTCATTTGTATTTCTATCCAGTTGTTTCTCTGAGCCTTTGTACATAATTAGATAGACCACAAAAGGTGGTACTTGGCTACTTCATCTCGTAAATACTCTCTCTGCTGCCTTACTTAGCGAATGGGGAGATCCCAGTGTCACTCGACGTTGGTGCATTTGAATCTGCCAACGTTTCCTTTCTTTGAGCTCATCATCAGTCCTTGACCAGGTAACTTGCCACTCAGATATTTTGGTGAACTGTTAGTATAGAAGGAGAACAAACTGGCAAGTGATTCTGAGTGAGCTTATCTTCACATAGGAAGGGTGTTTGAAATTTCTCATTTTCAGAATTTCAGAAAGAGCCAATTCCTTTCTGCTCTGAATGGACTGAGGCTGCTCCCTATTAGGCTGAGTTCTCTCATTTTTACTCATCACAGTCACATCTGTTTGGGTTTCTGTCTCTCTCCTGGAGATGCCTCTTGAGAGCAGGTCCCCTCAGCTTCCTTACAGCTCCTCTGAGGCCTGCCAAAAGAGATTGGCAGAGAACGATCAGCATTCTATGCCCAGATAACTCACATAACTCTCTCTGAAAAGAATGCTAAAACCTAGTTCTCAAGTGAACCCACGAGGAGTGGAATCAAAGGGACTTTTGCATTTTTCCTTGGAATCCAATTTAGAATTTATGTTTTCATGGGGTGGGAAGAGAACAGAGAGATGGGAAGTATGAAGAGGGGAAGATAAAGAAGTAGGAACAGGAACATATGGGAAAAATAATCCTAGGCTCCCAGAGCCAAAAGGACTTTAAGGAACATGTCATCTGGAGGTTTCCAAACATTTTGTTTTTAGTACCAGAATCTTTTCATTTTTATTTTTTACATAAGAAATCATACAATGAGCTCCACTATATAAAACAGATGAAAAGAGAAAGAGAAATAAACAGTTGAATGAAAACAGTTAAAATAGATAAAATCTACTGTTGAAACATTGGCGAGGGAACTTTTATTACTTTTCATTACTTTTAGAGTGCTGAAGAATACAAAGTGAAAACTGCCAATCTTGTCTAAGTATTACTTTAAAGATGGGAAAATTGAGGCCTGTAATATGGAGAAATGACATACTCAAGGTCACACAGCCAATTAGTGGCAGAGATAGGATTAAAACATATGTTTCCAGCCTGCCAGACTAGAACTCTTTGGGAGTTGAGTTAGAAAAAGAAGTTAAGAATGCTTTTCTTTCTGAACATGGTCAAAAAGAGAGGGTGGTGGACAATGCAATGGGAGAGCGGACACCTGGGAGAAACAACGGACAATAGACCCTACCTTAGAATAGAGCATAGAAGAGTTTGAACCACCAGGGATAAGCAGAGATAATTGAAATTTACAAATATGGAGGAGATCCAGGAAGTTCCATAGCAAGGGCACAATGTGAACTGCTAGGAACAAATCAAAACTGGAGAAAAAGGGATTTGGAAATAGGTGTCAAAAGAGAATTCTTTATTACTTCCCCTACACAAATGTCATACTATTGGCCCAGGATGGCAGTGGGACAGCAAAGAAAAGCAAAATACTCTTCTCTAGGATTGGCTGCAATTCTTTCATTATACCTTCTCAAGATGGATGTGACTTTGGCATAGTTTCCTGTTGGAGATTTGAAAGTAATATTCACATTCGTCTCTGAAATTTTAAGCACCTGGGAAATAGACATGAGAGTTAGGAAAACGCGAACATATCTGCTGTGTGTGTGTGTGTGTGTGTGTGCGCGCGCGCGTGCGTGTGTGGAGTTTTGCTTTTGTCGCCCAGGCTGGAGTGTGGTGGCCTGATCTTGGCTCACTGCAACCTCCGCCTCCCAGGTTCAAGCGATTCTCATGCCTCAAGCTCCCAAGAAGCTGGGATTACAGGCAAGCGCCACCATGCCTGACTAATTTTGTATTTTTAGTAGAGACAGGGTTTCACCCATGTTGGCCAGGCTGGTCTCAAACTCCTGACCTCAGGTGATCTGCTTGCCTCAGCCTCCCAAAATTCTGGGATAACAGGCGTGAGGCACTACGCCTGGCCAATATCTGCATTATTAATGGTTAAGTTCATTGAGCAATATGATTTGGACCCAGTTTCAAAATGGTTTTCTTTCACTTTCTGCCCCAGATTGAATTTACCCTCTGGTCACAGGCCTTTGTGAGTTCTCTTCGTGGAAGAGAGAAGAGAATGAATGAGGTCTCTAGGCAGACAGATCACAGAGAGATGCCCCCTTCTCATGTCTCATTAATAATGTGCCATGCATTTTCCTGTTCATGAAGACAAAAGATTCAAGGCGGTCAGGATATAAAAAGACAGAAATACCTTTTGTGGGTTGGCAGGAACATGTGACAGAGGGAGAGTCTCGTTCCCCCTCCCCCATACTCTTCATTTTTCAATATTATACAATTTAATCAGGGAGAGAAGGATTAGAGCAAGAAGGACATCTACAAACACGTGTAGAATCACCTGGTCATCAGCCTTGGCCCAGTGGTTCCATGCGCTTGTGTGGATGGTAGACAGGAGTTAGAAACGAAAGGATGTATTTACAGTTTGTGTTTGCAAATTTGTAATAAATGCCCCCGCCATTCTTATTATATATTCCTGAAGTCTTCTCTGAGTCTGCTTACCTCTAATATGTACCACAGAGTGTCCACACCAATAATTCTACAGGCATCCTGAAAATACCTTATGAATGGTGTTTGCAGAAGCAAACAGTGAGAGCTGAGAGGAGAAGTGGAGGAAAAACGGTGTGGGAAAGCCCTTATGATTTTCTCAATACCATCTCTCCTTCTAAGGTCTATCCCCTTCCTGAATCAGAACTTCATCCTTCTTTAGCTTTTGCATGCCTGCTCTGGGTCAGGATCCCAAGAGAGAAATGAGAGTAGGAACAAAAGGCCCTTGGGGGTTGGTGCTTGGCAGAAGGTAAAAACATGCAGAGAATAAGCAGAGACCTTGTACCTGTTCATCACCCACCCCAAATATGTGGGCTTGATCAAAGCTTCTCCTGACCCCTCTTTATGTAAGATATTTCCCTTCATGGTATCTGGAATTTAAACAACAATCACATACATTTTGGACTAGGAAATGGCCTCCTACTCTTCAGAATCAGTATCAGTCAGTCATTCATCAGGGATTTATTTTTCCCTATGAATCACATTTTAAAGAAGTGGATACTTGAATAGACTTGAGGTGTTAAAACTCTCGTCTACCTTGTCCTCCCTTTTCATTTGGGAAAGCCAAAAGCACAAAAGAGTAGGTAGAAAATGTCAGACCCTTTGGCATCATTCTCCTGTAACTATCAGTCTCAACCCACTGCAACCTTTACCCCAGTCTGCCTTGCAGACACACAGTGGTGCTTCTGATGGAGCAAGAGACATTTCAAGATTGGAGAGAAGTGGAAGGAAGGGTAGCAACAGCTTCCCCTGTGAAGCAATGGAATCTACAGAAGGGTCCGGTGATTCAGCTCTTATGGGCTAAGAAGCCTGAAAGCATTTCAGTGTTGCTGAGTCCGAGCTTGTTTGTTGGGTGGTCAGGCAAGGAAAAAAGGGCTGGGAGTCTGAAGATAAGCTGAGCATCTGGTTTTGCATCTACATTAGTTCTGAAAAGAGGTGATGGGGGTGCCATGTAGGAGTCCCGTAAAGACGATGTAGGGCTGCCAGGTAGTAGAGCTGCTCTATTTTGCTTCCTATTTGGCCTCAGAAATCAAGTAAAATAGTCAAATAATTGTGTCTGTTTGAAGGTAGGGATGTAGATAGGCCATTTCTCTTTGCTGCATTTCTGGCCTCAAAACCTCTTCTTTCTTTTCCTCCAGAATAAAATATAACACAGGGAGAGGACAGAACTTGTTAATAGAGTGAGGCCAGCAAAAAGCCAGACTGGTTCCTGAATTGGAGGGAGGGAGGCTGCCTGACTTTGGAGGAGCAGAAAAAAATAAGTTAGGAGATTAGAGATGGGCCACAGCTTAAATAGAGAGGTTCGACTCTGCATTTCCCAAATACGTAATGCTTATGGTACACGACCCAAGCTCTCTGCTTGAATCCCAAATCTGAGCGGACAGATAAGGGGGCGCAGAGGAAAAACAGGTTTTGGACCCTACAAATTTGCTTGAAATGAAAAGTCAGCAAAAACCACTGGGTGGCAGCGTGGTGTGCGGGCGCAGCTCTGCAGTGTCTGCTGCTGCTGCTGCTACCGCTGGGGCTGAACCCGTCTGGGGACTCTGGCCTCCTCTCCTGAATGGCTACAAGTGTCGCCAAGCAAAATACCTCTGCGCGTGTGGGTGAGGGTTCTCCGGGTTGTTGGTGCGTCCAAGCCTGAGGCAGGGATCTGGCGAACTTCTGAGGGGCTCCAGCCCGAGCACAATCTGGTCAGCTCAAACACTAAGGAAACACCCCCACCACGCCATCCCCCAATGCCGAGCAAACCCCCGCTCCGTCAGCCCAACTACCTCATCCCAGTTCCTCCTCCATCACTGCTTCCTCCCGAAGCTCCTTTCGGGAAAAGGAGGGGAGAAGGATTTGGACGATTGGAGCAGTGCGGAAGCCCCTACAGGTGTTAGCCGGAACGGCCGGCTGGGGACTCGGGGGGTGGGGGTGGGGGTGGGGGTGGGGGTGGGGGTGGGAGTGGGAGGGGCGGCCTGCGGCTCCGAGCCTACGGGCTCAGCCCCGGGAGGGAGGGGCCGTCGCGGGAGGGGGCTGCAAGGAGGCTGTCGCGCTGTTCCGGAGGGTGCCTGCGGCGGCTGAATTCCTGTGCTGCGACTGTGCCGCGCCCAGAGCAGCAGCAACAGCGAAGATGCGAGGCCATTACCTGTTTGATCCCTGTCGGAAACCTGGCACGGGCCAACTTTTCCCGATTATCACGCCAAGAAGTTGCAAGGACTAGTCGAAGACTCGGAGGGGCCAGGGCGAGGGCGCGCTCCCCCGCGCGCTGCCTCCTCCCTCCTCCCTCCGGCCGCCCGAGCTCCCGGCCTCTCTCCCGCCCGCGCTCACTCCCTCCGCCCGCCTCCCTCCTCTGGCCCCCTCCGCGCGGCACAGGGTGGGGGGTGCCGCGAAACTCCGACCCGAGCCACTTGGACTTGCACAGTGTCCGCCGGGCGCAGGGGCCGACCGCACGCAGTCGCGCAGTTCTGCCTCCGCCTGCCAGTCTCGCCCGCGATCCCGGCCCGGGGCTGTGGCGTCGACTCCGACCCAGGCAGCCAGCAGCCCGCGCGGGAGCCGGACCGCCGCCGGAGGAGCTCGGACGGCATGCTGAGCCCCCTCCTTGGCTGAAGCCCGAGTGCGGAGAAGCCCGGGCAAACGCAGGCTAAGGAGACCAAAGCGGCGAAGTCGGGAGACAGCGGACGAGCAGCGGAGGAGAAGGAGGAGGAGGCGAACCCAGAGAGGGGCAGCAAAAGAAGCGGTGGTGGTGGGCGTCGTGGCCATGGCGGCGGCTATCGCCAGCTCGCTCATCCGTCAGAAGAGGCAAGCCCGCGAGCGCGAGAAATCCAACGCCTGCAAGTGTGTCAGCAGCCCCAGCAAAGGCAAGACCAGCTGCGACAAAAACAAGTTAAATGTCTTTTCCCGGGTCAAACTCTTCGGCTCCAAGAAGAGGCGCAGAAGAAGACCAGGTCGGAAAGGGTTTTTGCTTTCTTTTCCCCATACTTTACGAGTGAGGTGGGGGCGGTGGGGAGCAGGTATGTAGCATCGGTGAGTTTGTTGGTGGCCCATCTTGTGCAGAAGAGGCCACCTAGCCTGTGTGCGTGCGTGGGAAGGTGATGGCTTTCTTGCCTCCGTAACAGTAACACGCTTGCTGCATTGCAACTGCCCTGGGACAGGCGCAGAGCCTGGGGGCATACTCTGCCCTGGGAGGCTTGCCCTCAGCTTCGGACATGTCACAGATGTGCATGCCCGGTGGGCCCTGGGCAGGCGTGACCCAGACATGGCTATGATATGTATGGTGTCGAAATTGCAGGCGCAGAGCTGGGCAGACACCATCCTCCCGCCCCAGGAGAGCCTGGGGAATCCCTCTCTTGCCTTTATCTCTGCCTCAGACCCTTCCCCTCCAGCTTCCACCTCCAAGGGATGTGGTCTTCTGCTGTCTAGGCATTGCGTTTCTTTGATTACTTTTAAGCTTTTTGGGACAGACTTGACTTGTGGTGCAGCTTCGAAATGTTTGCTGGGGCGGGGGGAGGGGGGATTTCTAGAACCTTGTTGCAAAGAGCTGAGAGATTTGGTTAGACTAGTATAATTGGTTACATGCTACTAAAATGCGGTGTTGAAGAGGGAATTTAAACTCATACCCAGATTGTGGTGCTTTTGAACATTTTCAGTGGTAGGAGTAGCGCGATATTCCAGCGACTGGAAATTCAGCTCTAGGTGTCAGGTTGCGTCAAGGTAGACCTTCAGGGGAGCATGCAGTTTATTTGCCATTCTTAACCAAATGAATCTTTTACACTCTTTTCTACCTTTTACTAGATAAATATTACAAAAAAGTAAGACTCACCGATCTGTTATTTCTCCGTTTATGTGTGCTACACCCTGGGATGGAAAAGCAGACATAACGTTTTCTGTTTGCACAAAGTTTTTAATGCACTAACTGTAAATTAGGCTTGTTTCAAAAAGGCTTAAGTGGTTGCAAAGCATGCTTATGTGGCTCGAATAATCACATAAATATTATTTCAGCACAGGTGTCTATATTCAGTAAAAGAAAATTTTGGATAACATGGCTGTTATTGGTAAATTAGACACTTGATTAATCTATGGTTATTCATAATTGAAAATCATTTTAATTAAGAACTCATATTTTTGATAATCATACTTCTGATATGAAATTTGAAAAATTAGTATGCACTGATTTTTTCCTTCCTACCAACAAAAACCCTGCTCTTTTCACACACATTTTCACTAATGATAATTAATATGACAAGATTTGTTAATGGTGGTTGTATCTCCCTCCTCCCTTTTTTGGTATAAAAGGCTCAATTTTCCAAATACAGTTTCCTTAATGGGGTTCCACGTTATTTATGCATTTTCTACCTTCTTAGAATAAAGGAGATTATTTATTCAAATTGTGGTCATTCTGAAGGAAATCTTTGCTAGTGGGTTTTTGGTCCTTGGTCAGTTGGCAAACAACTCTGAATTATCTTTGTATTTCTCCTTTTCCTTTCACATGAAAAGTAGCACAATTTCAAAAGGCAGAATAGCCATTTGCCAACCCATTACAAATACTCAATGAGATAGAGTTCCACTCTGTAAACCAAAGGACAGTTTATCAGAAACTATAGACACTTTCAGAAGCTTTACCAACGTTTCCAGGTAGAAATAAAATGTTTCTTTAGTTAGAAAATTTATTCTGAAACTCGGAATTTGTTTTCTTTCTTCCAGATTCTTTAAAAGTGTAGTTTGACTTTTTCCATTAAGATTTGTAAATGAAATTAGAAATTGAAATTCCGAGTCTTTTCAACTGCATAGGCACTATTTATCAATTGATCCAAATCATTGTTCTCTTTGCAGAGCCTCAGCTTAAGGGTATAGTTACCAAGCTATACAGCCGACAAGGCTACCACTTACAGCTGCAGGCGGATGGAACCATTGATGGCACCAAAGATGAGGACAGCACTTACAGTAAGTGACTGCAAAATAAATAGTATATGCCAGCATATTGTTAACATTCTGTTTTTATTTATTTTAAAAATAAATACGCTTTCCTAAATCCTGAATTAAATGCAAAATATATTCCCACTACATAATCCTGTTTACACAGTTAACCTAAAGGAAGTTGAATATGAGTCTATCTAAGATAGTAAACTAGGGCAAATAATGTTGACACCCTCTGAAGAATAATCCAAATGTCATCTCCATGGAAATCTAGATAGATTTATGGCTATCCTTTGGATTTTATTACTTTTTTTCCCACAGAAAATTTACTCACCCACACACTGATCCAGAAATAGCATGTTATCTCTACTCTTAAGAACCGGTCTTAACCCAAGAAAGAGGAGTGGTTTCATACCATGAAAATTCATCATTACAAGCTTTCACTTCTGCTCCCTGCTCCACACACACACTGATAACTCTGAGACTAGTGGAATTTTAACATTGAGATACTTCCACAGGTGGGTAAAGGGATTTCTTTTAGTTCTTTCTTTTTAACCGTGGTTTAAGACCAAATTGGAGACTATAATGGTGAGCCTAAAAAAAGAAACACATAAAAAATAATTAAGTTTTATTTCTAATTACTGAAAGAAGGTGATTCCAAGATGTTACGTAACCTTTAATTACATGTTTTATTTATTAGGAGTAATAAAAATATAAACCCACAAATAGTGCAGGCTTCTCTTCAATGATAATTGATGTTTTCTTGCAATTTGCAGATTTCTGGAGACTTATTAAATGTTCCACAAGGCTAAAACACTTAGTTCTCACAATTTTTTTTGTTTTCTCCAATTTCTACTGAATTTCTCTCAAACCCTTTGATAATTTCGCATTAATATTCCAATTGTCGGCTGAGAAAATAGCCAAGGAAAGTAGGTCTGAATGCTAAGCAGTATACTCTGCAGCTTTTTAAGAGATGTATGGCTACAGCAATGCCATTGACGAAGGTCTCAATAAGTGTAAAGAGTTTCCCACCTTTTAGGAATGCTTCGTGGGCTGATGGCTGATCTATAACCTCGAGAGGAAGTCACTTTTAATTACCATTGAAGAAAGCTTTGTTGGTATGGAGGATGAAAAAAACCTCATACTGAATGGTTCTTCACTGTTTTTCAAAAGTTTTATGTCACTGTTGTGATATTAAAGTTTTATAGTGAATCCTAGTTGTTGTTTTATGCATAGTCTTCTATTTGAAACTATTAGGCAAGTGTAACTAGAGGGCTTTAGTGTAATCAAATAACAGACATTAGTGCATAGTGATCATCTGCAATAAAACATTCCCATAAGTTATTGTGCAAATTGATATTTGGGGAAGGGATTAGGGGATGTAAGCTGCCCTGCTTTCCAGAGTGCCTCAGGAAAATGGGTCTGTTGAGCATTATTAAAGGCAAGTTCGTGATTAGCTGCCAGTGAGCCTATCCAGTCACGTTTCTTTCCCCTTTTTAACATCTCCGGGTACAAATCAGAGAAGAAATATTTTGGGTCTGGTGTTCACATGTGTTTCCTGAAAAGAAATAAAAAAAATAGGTAATTCATGTGCTGTGTCCTATTAACAGCAATATACCAAATTCATCAAGATCACATTCTAAGTAATCATTTTAAGAGATACACACACACACCACACACACATATATCAAGGCTCCATTTCTTACTGTGGAGCTTTAAATCATACAGTAGGTTTTACTCTTCAGTTCCTACATATGCATAGCTTCTGCCTTTGGTTGTCTTATAACTGACTGATATGCATGGCATTTCTGTGTACTACTAATGATATTGAAAGAGCAATAAAGAACATAGCCTGATAACAGGAATCTGTATTTAGGCAGATTAAAATAGAGAGGTAAGTCAACTAAAGGTAAGTATTGTCATACCATGATGCATACAAATGGAAAGTATCTCAATAGAAATAGCAAGTCAGTAGAGCTTGGATCTGCTCCTGATGTTAAGAGTGACCAGAAGCTAGTGAGTTAGCTTAGCTTTGCCATTGAGGATATTGTGGGGCATAAGCCATCACGAAACAAGAAGGTTTAATGATTAAACTGACATATCGTGAAGGCCAGCCATCCAAATTTATTCTTTTCTTCCTTAAAACCAAGCCGTTTTATTGGTATTAATTGTTTAATTGTGCATAACGAGAATACAAGCTGTTTTTTTCAACTATCACTCATGTATATAATATTTCCCTAATATGTATTCGTGATACTTTGTTTATATTTTTCTTACTCTTCTTATTTTTATTAACCTTCATTATTTTCAGCATATTTTCTCATTAATTTGATTGAATTGCGTTATTTTTATTCAGACATAGTAAGCAATGTCATGATAAATCAGTGCACATTTATCCAGATATATCCATTTCTGAAAACATATGTTTGATATTATGCATTTAACCTTACCTTATGTAGATTTATTACAATGATAAATGTCAGTTCAATAAAATCTCATCATGAGGAAATCAGCCATTATACATTATGTATTTTCCCTTGAAAAGGAAAAGATGATAGACATTCCATGGCAGTAGTTTTATTATGTCTGCCCTGGGTGCAAGGAAGGACATTTTAAAAGACTAGTTTTCCCTTTCTCTTCAAACTCATGGTAGCATTATCAGTTCAACATGTTGCCTTTCCAGCCTACATTAATATATACTTTTATTAATTATTCTCTTTTGAGAAATTGACCTTGGCCAACTGATGAAGAAGCATGGCTTCAGTGTTGCCTTCAGCAAACACTGGGTGCCAACTAGGTGCATGGCTCTGATGAAGTGGCCCTTCAAATAGAAGGTGTTTGTTTTTATGCAGACATAACAGAGAACAAACAAGAAACACAGGCACATTTATGTTTTAAAAGCTTCTTCAGAACTTTCACTGAAATGGAAGAAGAGATTTTAGGTATTTAATGAATGTGTTTTAAATACATAAATGAAGTCAACTGTTTTCTTCTCATATTTATAGTGTTTTTATCCTGATCAAAATAATATCTTAAATCCATGAGGAAAGGTACCAGATATAGAGAAACAAAAGTACATAGGAAGATATTTATTTGGTTTAAGCTCACCCCGATATAATTTCTTTGCATTTTTATCTGGGCAGACTGTCCCTTTAGACATATTTTAAACCAACCCAGTTTATGATCTATCTTGATTGTTTAAAGAAATGAAAAGATCGTAGTAGTATGATCAGTCAATCTCTAGATTCGCTACTCTCATCAAGTTTTTATTTTGGGGTGATGTTTTTTTTTTTTTTAATCAGGCTTCATGGAAATTTAAAGTACATAGTGAAAAGTACATAGTTTTGCTATATAGTTAATACCATTATTCAAGATTAAATAATCACAAGAATGTACTGCTGATGTTTTTTTCTTCTCTTCCTCCTTCTGTTGTCTGATGTTTGAAATTTAGACATTTCATTGCTCGTTAAAACCTGAGTCAGAGTGATTGGAGAACACGGTGAAAATCAAATCAGTTTTTTAAAATCTCTCTCTGTTTCTTTCTTGTGCTTGTTTTAAGCTGCATTAAGAGAACTAAGAAAGTTCAGAATATTATTTAAAAAAATGAAGTTCTATAAATAATTCTGAATTTCATTTATCATTCTCTGTCATTTATTACTATGACTAAACTAGGTGTCAAACATATACTGATATTATAGTTGTCAAGTGGTATGTAGTGATATGGCTTTTAAACCAACCCCATATTGGAAGTTTTGGTTTAGCTTTTTAGATCTCAGAATTTTTCAAGTATGAGCTTTTATATAAATGGGATTATGGTCTCTTACTTTTCAAAAACATAGTATCATATTTTCACCATACAGATTGCTATCAATCCACAAATGGGTGTTGAACACCTGCTGTGAACAAGACATCGTCAACAGAAAGGGATATGACAAACACATGACATGCTCAGAGATGTCAGACTTCTTGCCTGTGTATTGCATTGTCAAATATAGCATGAGATCTTGGCTTGCAATCTGTGCAATTACATTCCTTTACCTCACATAACAGAAGGGCACAGCTTTTAATTTGATGAGTATTGAATGAAGTGCCATCAGTGGCATGTGGTAGGAACACTTGTCTTTTGAACTGTACAATATGTCCCAGCTCCTTCTTGGTAACACCCTTGTTTTAAGGGAACGATATGTTGTAGGCTCACCAAGGAATATTTAGTTCTTCATTAGTATTTCTCATCCATGTTACCCCACCTACTGCAGCAGAATGTATATGCACAGAGATAAACGATCCCAGAAAAACTATTCTTACCCACAGGGTGACTCCTTTACATTCTTGTTCACAGAAACCATAACAGACTGATTTATTATCCTCAATAAACTTACAAAACAAGGCAAAATTGTCAACATTGGTCTACGACTCCTGAGAGAAAGGTGCACAGGCTATTTTCAAAAGATGTGTGTGGCAAGCACTACGTTTTAAAAATGTACTGTTTTATTTTTATTCACAGTGTGGGAGGGAGTAGACAGCTGGTAGTGGGAGGACACCCACTAGTTGTCTCCAGTGAGTGGTGTGTGGTTGTGAGGAAAGCCTGGGTGTAAGTTTCACGCAGTCAGATCTTCAAATGGAGAAATGAAGTCCTCACTGGCACCAACTGGCTGCCCACTTGCAACTATTTTGCTAAAATAATAATAATAAAATAATAAAATAAACCCTTTCAAGTTCATTATTTTTATTCCTATGTCCTTTGTTCTTGGAGACTAAAAGCTAGGAGCCCTCTCAACTCTAATCTTGGAAAATGTTGGTCCTTTAAGAAATACTACTCTGAAGCCGGGCATGGTGGCTCACGCCTGTAATCCTAGCACTTTGGGAGGCCGAGGCAGGCAGATCACCTGAGGTCAGGAGTTCGAGACCAGCCTGACCAACATGGAGAAACCCCGTCTCTACTAAAAATACAAAATTAGCCGGGCGTGGTGGCACACGCTTGTAATCCCAGCCACTAGGGAGGCTAAGACAGGAGAATCACTTGAACCCAGGAGGTGGAGGTTGCGGTGAGCCGAGATCACGCCATTGCACTCCAGCCTGGGAAACAAGAGCGAAACTCCGTCTCAAAAAATAAAAAAAGGAAATACTACTTTGGAAACATAGGACTACAAAATGACGTTTTCTTTTTACAAGACCTGAATTTATTTTGGAGTTCCTGTATATGGAATAACACAGATAATTTAGATGAGGGCATTGGACTCTTCTAAAAGTCTAGGACTCTCTACCCAACAGGTAGATTTTAAATATGACTGTGAGAATTTCAGCAGTTATCTTGGGGAGCAGTTTAAAACCTTAATTTGTTGAGAATGACACCATTTAATGTACAGAACAATTCTTGGGACTGTATCTTTCCAGAAGCATCAAGGTTCCCCACCTCCAACACTGTAAAAGCCATGAAATTGTGACCAAAGCCTTCCATTTTCTCCAGGCTGTTAAATAATATGTAGTTACAGCTCCAGTTATCTGGCTGCAACCATGAAATTAAATACACTAAAAGGTAGAATCAGACCTATCTGTCTGCCTCGGGGTATGTGTGGGTGTGTTTGTGGGGGTCTGTATGTGTATGCATGTATACATAAACAGACATATATGCATACCCTCACCAACTACACACTACTTTTGGAGGACCAGACAGTCCTGCTGGAAACATTGAAAAGTTCTGAAATTCAGAATTGTAACATTGTTTTCATTTTCTTTTTTAATTTCAGCTCTGTTTAACCTCATCCCTGTGGGTCTGCGAGTGGTGGCTATCCAAGGAGTTCAAACCAAGCTATACTTGGCAATGAACAGCGAGGGATACTTGTACACCTCGGTAAGCCTTTGACTGTGTGCATGTTTTGACTATTCTAGTTTTCATCCAATATGAAAGAAAATGTGCTTTATATGTGTTATCATTACAGATTTCTGTGATGAGGAGAAGAATGTTGATGGAAATATTTCATTGAAAGGACAGATTAACTTTCTGTGAAAAATATATCTATTACTAATCAATTATTTGAAGCAAGCATTTTAGTATATAATCAAAGATTCACGGAACATATTTTTAATGCAGTGTCATTTGGGTCATTTTATGTAGCATATAATGGTCTCTCTTGCTGCCTTGCTTTGCAGCTGTGGGAAACAAAGTCATTTCTATAACTCAGTTGAACATATATTTATCCAGATTTACTCCTAAAAAAAACATAATGAGATCTCTCCCTCAGATCAACTCGAGGACATGAAAACCAGTTCTTGAAGGGTTTCTAGAGTTCTATTTCTTATCTTCAGTTTAATTGAACAGGATTTCTGATTGCTTCTGCTTTAAATATAAGCACTATTTAACCTTTCCTTACCTATAAATTCCTGCTTGTCTTTTTCTTGTAACTTTGGAGTGAACAGAATGAAAAATGGAACTTTTTCCTCAGATGAATGTATAAACAATGTAGACTACAATTCAATATGGAACATGGGGCCAAATTAAACTTTAAAAAAATGTTAACATTTAGATATAAGCAAAATGATACAGTATTAGGGTTAAGATTTTATTCTTATTGGCAGATCTAGTTTCAGATTATAGGAGACTATTTGATATATGAATTTTTAATTTAATTAATTAATTAATTAATTTGAGATAGAGTCTTGCTTTGTGGCCCAGGCTGGAGTGCCGTGGTGACACTCCATATTTTTAGCAGAGATGGGTTTCACCATGTTGGCCAGGCTGGTCTCGAACTCCTGGTCTCGAATGATCCGCCTGCCATGGCCTCCCAAGTTGCTGGGATTACAGGCGTGAGCCACCATGCCCAGCGTAATATATGAATATTTTTTAAATCTTTGTTTTGAATTCATGTATTTTAATAAAGGAAAAGAATGTTTAAAATGGAGAAAATTGCTTGTCGAACTTCTTACTAGCGAGTCTTGAAGCAGGTTGTTAGTATGACAATAGAAATCTGTTCCTCAAACTTCAAGTGAAACACTACCTTTAACCACTCTTGCTCGCTTGTTTCCTGAATTTCTTTCAAAGCCAGGTGTGCAGGAAGACTCTTGGCAGATATGGTGGAAACCATATCATAACCCTGTTTTGCAGAGGCCAAGATGGGAAAGGTGGGAATAGAGTAAGGCCACAGAGGGCCTGTTTATTTGGTAAATCAGGTAGTTTGTTTCATATGATGAGAAAAGATTATGAAAAAAAGATAATTATCAGCATATACCTCAAACCCTGGTCACTATCAGTTTTCCTATCAGGCAATTTCAGCAGTCTGGTTGCTTAATAAATATGGGGGTTTGCTCTTTTTACTAAATGAAAAATGTGATTTTATGGCAAAGTTCATGAAATACGTCACTTTATTACTAGAGTGCTACTCTAAAAGATAGGAAAGGGGATTTTATTTTAGATTTGTGTGCTAAGGTAAGATAATTTAATAATGAAGGATTTTAAGTAATTTCCTTTAGATCAACAGACTGCCTCAACAGGACCAGATACAAAGGTAGGTTTTTTAATAAAATAGGCGCTGTCTGAAAATATTGTGAAGGCATGATAAGGAAACAGAATATACTGGGCATACTTTTGAGAAAGCACATGCCAGATATCATATGAAATAATTACTGATAAATCATCCAGAATTTTAGTGGGTTGCAGTCACCGTTATGGTGCCCTGATGAGAAAAGCTGACTAAATGCAAATCTTGCAACATCACAATTGAAGAATGTACTTTTGGAAATAATATTTAAGTAAGAATGTGGAAAATTATTTAACTTGGGTTATATGTCAGGTGCCCCCACTCAAGAAAATTAGGGCATTCAGCACTACACTTAAGGAACCAATATTGAAAATGCATAGCCTACCATTCGAATTAATCATTATTCCAGCAAACTGGTAAATGTCAATGTGAGCTCATTTCTAGAAAGGCTTCCCAGGGAAATGAGGACTATAGATTGGTGAACTTACTTTCCATGATGGGTGGGCCAATATACACCCAAATGTGGCACACCTTGTATGTATTTCCTATTAAGAAAAAAGAAGCCTTAAGTAAGGGTTTCTATTAGAGAAAAGGAACTATGTTTTTGTTAAGGAGGAAATATGCCTGCTTGATGATCCTGGAGTTCATATATGGAAAGAATATCCAAATTAGTCTGCTCCAGGAAATAAATAAGAATCCTCTTTAGAATTAATTTTCCAGTTCTTCCAATTACTCCTTATTAATTGTGGCTGGGAATCCGTTCACCAAGTTGATCACCATCCTCAGTGGGCACTTCATTTTGTTGTCATCTTATTTAAAGTGTGGTGCCCAGATTACTTAGGATGGGGTTCTATCCTAATAACTTCAGCAACTTATATTGCTGAGATCAAAAGCTTAATGAAATATCATGTTTCATCAAGAAGAGACAGCAACCAAAGAGGAAGGATCACTCTTCCCTTTCATAAAACCATGGCACTTCTACTACAGAAATACTATATGCAATTTTGCAAAGTGCCTCTTAGCAAAGAGAAAACAGAACAGGACAATGACCTAAAGAGAAAGCAAAAGTAAGCAAAGGAGGTAAGGGGCTACTGATGTGGGCAAGTTAAAAAAAAAATTGGGGAGGGATGACTACAGTCTGCTTAAAAAGCAGTTGCCGTGGGAATGGCTAAAAGGAGATGGATTGCTGAGATATTTTAGAGGTAGAATCATCAGGATTTGGTGGCTGATTGGATTTGGAAGGAAAGCAGGGCCACCATACATGGTTAAACATGTATGGTTGCCATTCACTGTACAGATGAGAATGAGGTGTCTTCAGGTAGAGAATTAAAAAAAAAACAATCTTCACAGAAGTGCTCAGTGGATTATCAGGCCTCATGAGGGAGAGGGGGAATTTTGCCTCTGGCATTTGGGCTGATGGTGAAGCTATTAACCAAATGGGAATAAAGCGAGAAAAAGCAGATTTGAGGAAGATACCTGAGTATAGCTTTCAAGGGATATTTGAAAATATGAACCTAGCACTTGAGAAAGGGACGTGAACTAGAAATAAAACTCGGGAGTTATCACATGTAGGTAGCAGTCCATGCCATGGAAATAGTTATGAAAATATGTAGCATAAGAAGAGGAGAGAGCCTGTCAAATAATATTAGAAAATAACAGCATGAAAGTGACCAGCAGAGGAAGAATAACTAATTATGGCAGATATAATGGTATTGCAAAAGCTAAATGGGGAAGGAGTTTTAAGAAGAGTCAGGGATGTGAAATGTTTCATATGTTGTGGGTGATCTTAACAAAAGCAGTTTCAGTGGAATATTGGGAACAGAAGCCAGATTCTAGTGGCTTGAGGAGTAAATGGGATGAGAGGAAGTAGAGGCAACAGGTATAGAATTTCTAAGGGAAGGGAAGGGAAGGGTGGGTGTGTATTTAGGGCAGAACACAGGGTTGAGGAAGACTGAGGATTCTTTGGTTAAGGATGTCACTTGAACATATTTGTTAAGTAAAAGAAATGAACGAATAGAAAGGGAGTGATTACAGACATAAGAAATGGTATTCTTTATGGAGTAGAGCTGCAGAAGAGATGGAAGGGTGATGGAATTAAGTATAAGTGAAAGAATTACATTCATCTTGAAAAGAAGGGACACTGAATCTCTAATAGGAGACAAAGAGATGGGGACAGATGCAGACATAGGTTTACTGAGTCTATAAGTAATAGACAAGGAAGTAGAAGAATTTTCTACCAGATGATCTGCATTTTTCCATTAAAGTAGAATAAGAGGTCACCTACTGAAAGTCAAAGGTATGGGGTTAACCATAGGTAAACAGGGGTGGGAACAACTGTTTTGGGCAAGGGGAATGGAAACAGTTTAATAAACAGGAGTAGGTAAGCTAAGGCCATGGGTCAAATCCAGCCCACTACCTGTTTATGAAAATAAAGTTTTGTTGGAACGCAGCCACACCCATTCATTTGCTTATTGTCTATGACTGCTTTTGCACTGCAACAGCAGAGCTGAATAGTTGCAACAGAGCCCTTATGGCCCACAAAGCCTAAATTATTTACCAAATAACTTGTCCCCTTTACCTCCCAGAAAGTTTGCTGACCCCTAGATTGTAATCAGATAATGATTCTCAGCCTTAGGTACCCACCAGAATTACCTGGGGAACTTTAAAAAATTCCATTGTTTGTGTTACACTTGGACCAATTATATCAGAATATCTAAGGGTGGGATCTATGCATGAATATTTTCGAAAGCTCCCTAGCTAATGCTTATGAAAACCACTAATCTGAGCTTAAGAAAATGATTGTTGAATAGCACTGAGGCACTGAGGACATGCCACTGAAGTCAGAAACCATGAGTTTATATGCACTTAATCATTTGTTCCAAATTCCTGATACCAATGTTTTTCTGTTCTTGCAAGCAAATTGCCTTTACATTTTTGAAGGAATATTTCTTGAGGTGATGGAAAATGCTGATCCCTGGAAGAGCGTTCTTATTTTATCTCTTTCTCTTTATTCTACCTTCTTTTGCATTTCTACTTCTATATCCCTCAATTTTGGGGGGGTTGAATTCAACTTTGCAGTTTTTGCCATTTATTTTCTCCCTTTTGTCTATTAAATAAAGAAACAACACCTCCACATTGTTATTGTTACAGAGATAGCAATTTACTTTCCGTGATTAATCTCGGAATTCTCGCACTGCACCCTCCCTTCCCCCACCTTTTTTTTTCTTGTTGCCATGGGGGACAGACTTGATGTAGGCTCAAGTGGCAGTGCAAAACCATCTGTGGCACAGCGAATCATAATTAGCCATTATTTCATAACATATTTACTTTTGTCCGTGATGTATGCTGAGTCTTTCTGGGACTGCAAGGAAGTTGTTATTTGTTGTGCAGAGATAATTTTGTTCTTACCTTTGGTTTTCTTTAGCAATAATAAGGAGTTGTACACAAGCTTTTGAGAGTTCCTCAAAACTTCACAGTGTGAATATTTAATAACATAAAGCTATTTGTAATAAATGTTTTAAAACTGCTTGAAATAAATAATCATTAACTATAGAAAGTCAAGTGTCTTAAATATAAAAAAAAAATTCCTGTTCTATGTCTGCTTTAATAAGAAATAACAGATGTTAGAAACAGGATAGCAAAAACTCAAAGTTAAACCAAAAGCATTATTATTTTTTTTTTTATTTTGGAATGTTCTAGAACTCATTAGCAGCAGTTCTACCCATATAATTACTTACCTTTCAAAAAAAATCTAGTTTTCCTTTTTCACAATACACAGTATTGCTTGGGTTGAGGTTGGGGCAGACAGAATGTATAGACAAGTAGAAATCCTTTGACAAGCCTTTTTCATTCATGAATTTCCGGGGAAAACTTGTAGGAGTGATTTTACTGTCATGTTTTGTAGTCCTAGGACTACCATAGCAAACTAGATGCAAGACCAGAAAGCAGTCCTCTTTCTGAGAGTCAGCTTGATGCCATGGGAATGAGACAGCTTGTGTTACTGATCCCAACGGCTCAGTCAGATTGCAATCTGAACTAAGGGGACATATTTTTCTTCTCTATTGGATTATTTTCACATACTTTAAATTTACCGTTTCTTCTCTCATTACATAGAGTTGTTCTTACATATCACTCACAACATCTCATGATGCAATCTCCTTTGAAGGAGTCACTATCAGAAATAGTGACAAATGAAACAATAGCAGCCCCTTAGCAGTTGTGACACCTTAGCTTCACTTGTTTTATTCTTTGACAACTTAGATTTGCTTTCCTTTAAGAATGTAATATGCCTAAGTTAATATTTAGATTATATTTAATGCATTTAGCTTGGTTTTTAAAATTTTATAATTTTTCAACACATATTGCAAATTTCTGGCCATTGTAAAATCAGTTAAGAATTACTGTTTTAAACAAACTAAATAAGAGAAATATAAATATTAAATGGAAAAGTTCTTCATTTGACCATGCCTCTAAACACGTTACATTTAGAGAGATGCATTTGATTACTGAGGTGTGTGATGTATGAATACATGCATAAATATTCTTAGAATGCTTTTGCTGATGAACAGGGAAAAGCCCGAGATGGCAGCCCAAGATGCAGCATTTGCTACAGATAATTCAATTAGTAAGTGTTTTGTCATTTTCCTTGTTCTCAAAGACACTAACATTGAGTTTGTCAGTCATATGTTAACATTCTTGGTAACTTCAGAATCCCTGAGATGACTCATCCAACAAAACTGGTCTCAAGTTCTGTGACCTTTTTTAGCTGTAAGGATATTTTGCTATTCCTCAGCCTTATCAATCTCATGGCCATACTCTTGGACCTTTTCATATTCCAGGCTATTGACCACTTTTCCATTATCTATTACCTGCTTCTTTTTTTAAACAGCTTGAATGAGTGTAGTTCACAGATCTTAAATTCATCCATTTAAAGTGTGTACAATTCAGTTGTTTTTAGTATATTTCACAAGGCTGTCCAACCATCACCACTGTAATTCTAGAATGTTTTTATCACGCTAAATGAAGAAATTATACCAATTAGTAGACACACCTTATCCCTTTCCCCAGTCTCAGGCAAGCACTAATTTACTTTGTCTCTCTATGGATTTGCCTATTTGGAACATTTCATACAAAAGGAATACAATATATGGCCTTTTATGACTGTCTCCTTTCACTTAGCATAAAGTTTAAGAGACTCTTACATGTTGTAGCATGTATCAGTACTTCATTCCATCTTATGGCTGAGTAATATTCCATTGTATGTTCCTACATTGGTTTATTCATTGTCAGCTGATGGACATTTGGATTGTTTCCCCAAATACCTGCATAGCTGCTTCCTTCTTTGTTCACATCTCAACTGGAATGACATTCTTTAGAAAGGCCATCTCTGACCACCTTAACTAAAGCAGTACATTCACTGTCTGTTTTATCCACATTTATCTTCCTCAAGGCATTATCACTATTTAAAATTATTATTTTATGTGTTTTTCATCTTCCCCAACTAGAATTTAACATGTTGACAGCATATATTCCATTTTTCTTATACACTACTGTATCCCCAGTGCCTTGATTAATGCATGCTGTTGTTTTCTCAACACATATTTACTGACTGACTTTGTTGTCTTCAAAAGGGAAAGAAAATATGTACTTATAGTCCGATTTTAGTTCCTTTGCTTAAAATTTTTTATTTGGAAACAACTTCAAACTTATAGAAAGTTCGCAAGAATAACACTAGTACAAATGACTCCATATATCCTATCCTCCAATTCATTTTGCTCCATTTGCTTTATCATTTGTTCTTTCTTTCCCCCACACACAGTTTTCTGAGCCATTTGAGAGTATGTACCCTGGCACTTTACGCCTATTTCCTAAGAATAGGGATATTCTCATATACTGACAGTAATGAACTGCAGTAAATGTAACATTAATACAATACTTTAGCTAATCTACTGTCCATATTCCAATTTCTTAAGTGAAAAATATGTTCATTTTTTCCTTCAGTAGAGAATCCAGTCTAGGGTCAGTTACAGCATTGGCATGTCTTCTTAGTCTCTTTTAATCTAGAACATTTCCAGAGACTTTCTTTGTGTTTTATGACATTAGAATTTTTGAAGACAAGAGTCCACTTTCTAATTTTAAAATAAGCATTCACAATTTTGGGTTTGCTTGATGGTTTTTCTTAATTCAATTGAGATTAAGCATTTTAGCCAGAGTAATGCATAGGTGATAGTATGTCCTTCTTAGGGTATCACATCTGGAGGTATGCAGTATCCATTTGCCCTTCATTGGACGTTGATTTTGATGATAAAATCAAGGTGCTATCATCTGATTTTCCCCTGTATAACTCTTGGTTTTCTGGGTTTGTGTGTGTGTTTCAACTAGTAAATAATCCACTGGGAGACACTTTGAGACCATGTAAATATCCTACTCCTAAGAGCCCAGTTTTTAATATTATGTTTTCAGCAATCCCAAATCTCTTTAGAAAAGTAAAATAATTAGTCCACAAATTGAGAAATAACCAGTGATTCCCAGATATGTCATATAACTTTACTGATAGCTAAACTGAGGTAGAAAAAATTAACATGGCCGGGCACAGTGGCTCACGCCTGTAATCCCAACACTATGGGAGGCCAAGGTGGGTGGATCACCAGGTCAGGAGATCGAGACCATCTGGCTAACACGGTGAAACCTTGTCTCTACTGATAAAAAAAAAAAAAAAAAAAAAAAAAAAAAATTAGCTGGGCTTGGTGGCAGGCGCCTGTAGTCCCAGCTACTGGGGAGGCTGAGGCAGGAGAATGGCATGGACCCAGGAGGCAGAGCTTGCAGTGAGCAGTGAGCCAAGATTGCACCACTGCACTCCAGCCTGGGTGACAGAGCGAGACTCCATCTCAAAAAAAAAAAGAAAAGAAAAAAGTAACATGTATTTCCCCAAAAAAAAAAAAGTCATAAAAAATATGATCTGGCAGCAATTTCTGGATTCAGCATTCTAGTCACTGGGCTTAAATACAATTAATGGAAAGGTTGTTTGCATTGTTTAGGTGCAATAAAATCGATTCTGATATATGTTTTAATTTCATACCATGAGTAGGGGGTTGGTTCATGTTAAGATGGCTCAGATGTTCAGTATGTTTACCTGTCAAATGCAGGGTTACACTTTTGCTGATTTGTTTACTTCCTGTGATTTTAATATGTGACAATTGAAGACCTAATTTTCAATGGTATGGCTTTGCATCTTTAGCTCTTATTCTAATACAGAAAGGATGTCAAACTTTAGATGAACTCATTGATCAATTTACAGTGATGAATGTACTTCTAGCAAATATTTGTAGCATGTAAAATGTTTGAATTATATTAGATGGTATATGAGCAAGTACATCTAATTTAAATTCTAGGGTTACTTTTTAGAGGCTTAAAAATCTAATAGAATTAAAAGGAGAGCTTTGTTTAATAATGAAAACTCTTTAGGGAAGTGACATGGACTCAATTATGGAAGGAAATTGATTTAAAATAAACACAAGCAGCATCACATCCAATATTGAAGAAAATGATCATTATCAAATAAAATCAAAAAGCATAGGCACAAAGGTATTTTAACTTCAGATTAAAACTTTTGCTTATTGGTATATGTCAGTTAATTAACAAATTGTTGAATTTGGTTTATTTAATATAAAATTGGAAAAGTGTTTACTATCAAAACTTAGGTTCCTAATTTTGGTGTGTAGTATACATTTGATAAACTTTTTTGGTGAATCATTTAGTTTTATGGGATTAAACATTTCTGATGAATGTTTTCAGTTCACGCTATTGGTTTGTATGGGTAATTATACAAACACATATATTTCTGAATGCTATCACTAGAAATGGAAAATATAGAAAGTTAAATTTTTACAGGAAAAAAGCAGAGAAAATAAGCAAATTTTATTTATTACTAAATGGATCTGCTAGCTCAAAGAGCTAGATTTTATGTTTTAAAGAGGTGTCCAGCTACTGAGTTGGTGTTATTAAGATGAAAGTCTTTAAATTTATTGCAGTGAAAAATATACAGAAGTAGCAGTATTCATCTTAGATTTTACTTCCAAACACAAGTAAATCAGCATAATTCTCAAGGCCAAAAAACATTTCCTACATCACAGATTATTTCACGTTTATTATTCTTTGCAATTAATGTAAGTTTCACTAAAATATGAAGAAAACCTAGCTTGGCATTATTTGTATATGAAATTGCATAAATCTGGTTGCTTGTACCTTCAAAGTTAACTATTTTCTCTTTATGGACTCTAAGAAAATAACAAAAATGGGTAAAGTATTCAGGGTGATGGTCTAGTGTTTTAGGTGTAAGAATGACTGAGAATGGTACTTTCTGAGAAATCAGGGAGACAATATTGGTTGTAGCTAAATAGAATGTGACTGGCTCTGTATTCTGTTTTTGAGGCCAAGTTGAAAAAAAAATCCAAATTAGAGGTCATGGAGCACATATTTAACAGAGTGTTTCATGATTTTAACTCTGAAGCTAAATTCATATTTGTGGGAAAAAGCCAGACTCTTGAAGCTAAACAATAAAATAATTGGCAAGAAAGACTAAGAGGAATTTTAGCAAGTAAAACCAGATGTAAGGGGATTTACACACACACAGGCACACACACACACACATACATACACACACGCACACACACATATAAGAAACACAAATGGAAAAATGTAATGTTATATTCATTGCTCTGTTGCTATAACGGCACTAGTTATTTTGGAATTCCTAAAATAATTCTAAGTTTTAAATACATAACCTACAGTGAACATTTGGAAATTGCTCTAGCAACATATTTGGTAATGCTAAGTAGCTTTATGAAAGAGAGCAAATATGACTTTTTAGCTTTATTTTGTGTGATTACCCAGTGATTCTCATGTCTTGGTGAAGACATTGTTTTTAGTCTCTATCTCCTCATTTGTATAATGTTAATCCACAACATGATAGGAAAAAAAAAAAAGCTCAACAAAACATTTTTCCCCATCAACCTTGTGCATTGAAATAGTTTGCCTACAAAATCCTATGCTCATTAATTAGTAACTGATTTTTCTCTCTCTACTTCCCCCTTAGTCATAGAGCAGCCTAGCGAAAGTATGTTTTTAACACATATTTATTGAAATAGTTAATAGAGATGTGTATAATAAAACATAAAGACTGATGATATTGTTTCTGTCAGGCCTATTGAATATTTTAAATAAGTTACAGAGACCAATTATAAACTTTTGTGGGTCCTCTGAAGTGTTAACATTTTAAAAGTACATAAGAAAGTGAATTACTGAGACACAAGAAAAAAAATTGGAAGCTACAGCACTGGTTTCAATGATTACACCACTTAAAGGGAATTGTGACTTCTGAACAGGGAAGTTTTGAATGAAAGCATTTTCTGATCATTATAATAGCCGTAACCAAGGTTAATAACTGGCAAGCCCCTGAATAATACAGTTAATATGTTTTGTCCAGCTGAATGTGTGAGTAGATAACACATCTGTGCTATCATTCTGATTAAGTTATTCATCAGATAATCTGATGCTAACTACTTTTGACAGTTCTGGAAATAGAACTACTGTGGAAACCTCAACTGATTTCTTGGATGGACTTTTCATATAGCCAGCAGCCATAATATATAACACCTCCTTTTAAAAGGGCCTCAGATGTGTATAGGAATTCTGGCATATCATATAACAAAAGTAATTAAAATTAGGTATGATGTTCATTTTTACCCAAGAAAAAATGTCCTATAAAGATTTGGAAGAGTCGAATGTAAATAACAACCCCAAAGTATTATAACTTAGACTGTAATAATACGAAGGGTGAAAAATGTCTGATAGAAAGAGATGTGAATCATTCCATGATACTTTCATAATTGTCAATGAGATACCAGGAATGGAAAGTCATAGCTTTCAGAAATGAAATTCGAAAAGGTAAAACTTCATTGTGTATAGTAAATACTATAACAAAAAAGCCTGTGTGTGACAAATCCATTGCTATATCCTGGCCACAAAATCAGCAAGGCTACAACAACAAAAGTCCTCTTTAGAGTACTTGGTGGTTGATCTGATTAAAGACTTCTTAAAAATATTTAAAGTATTCCCGGGCTCCTTCCCATGTCATAACAGTGATTCACTGTAATTAACGTGTTAACGAAAGAGCCTCTTTGCAGTGTTATTTTCACTGAGGAAGATAGAGCCTATGGGAGACCTGAAGCTTAGAGCTTTTATATTGTATCATAACCTTTGAAGCAGAAATTTCCTGAAAACTCCCTTCATTGCTCTTCGAGTCTCAGAGAGCCCAGTCACACATCTAATCTCCCAGGGAAGTCGAAGCATAAAATGGTCCACGAGCTTTGCCAACCAATTGATTAGCATATACCTGTTGAATATCCATAAGATACTAGGTACCCCAAACCATGATCATGTTGATCCATTCATACTGTCAATGTCTGGAATTTATAGTATACATAAGGAGATTCATCCCAAATTCAGATCTGTAATTGTTAATAGTTGATCTACTAGAGGATCAGCATAAACTGTTTCATCCTGACTTCTGCAGCTTGGCAATGCTATTTTTAGCCCAGAACTCACTGTAAGAAGATTCCATATAGGGAAACAATTTGAATGCCTTGGGATGGGGGTGGGTGAGAGTGCATCATTATGGAAATTTACCAGTTATATCAAACAATATATATTGGTTGCTTGGCACCACAGACTTTAGCAGATCACACTAAGAGATCATGCTTATATGCCATGAGGAGGTAAAATTGAATACACTGGACAATGGTTTTCAATTATATCAAGAAATGATGTAGGATAAAATGCTTTAAAATTTTTATATATGTCTGACTCAGAAAAAAAAAGGCTCCCACTTGCCCAGCACAAGTGGATTACAGTAGATTCAACCAATCAAAGCTTTTAGATGTATCAAAGTCGACCTCACGTGTTTGGCCAATGACACAGGGATATATTTCCCTCCATTTTTCTATAATTTCAAGTTCCAATAGTAGGCATAACAAAGAGAAACAATGCTGACCCGTAGAGAGAGATATAATTTCCTGAAGCTATAATATGCAATATATATTAACACCTGATATTTTGAGGAACAGAAAGTGCTTATTTCTCTAAAAAAAAAGAGTTATCATTTTCTACTATTGACTTTCATGAGTGATGAGGAAAGAGCAAAGTTTTGACCCTCCTATCTCCTCCTTCTTTGAGATCCCCATTACTCATTTACCCCTTCCCTGTGATTAGATGGGTGGTTAACACTAGAAGCAATAAGTGGATACAAAACACATTTATTAAAGCTGTTCATTACATTTATGTTCCTCATATCTTTACCCGTAAGGGAAGCGACCTGGCCAACTCATTATGTTTCTCTGTACTCCTCTAGTCCCAAAAATAATTGTTTGCTTGAACAAAAAAGTTCTGCTTTCAGTAGGGCTGTCAAAAAATCAAAGCTCATGTACATCACAAGGGTATTTCAGTCAAACAATTATTAAATTTCACATAAGAAAATACACTCAACAGACACTTTAACTGCTAACTCTGATCAAGGCATGAAACTATTCAAACAAATAATTAAACTTGAAAATAGGGTGTCAACAGAACCATGATGGGTGGTTTTGCTGAGTTATTTTCTTTGCTGTGGACCTTGGCCTTAAATGTCCACATGGAGAGCAAATAGAGCAGCATTTTATTTTATGTTCTCTTTTCCAATAAATACCCTACTTAGTTGATTGAGGTATGCTTTCTCTTCAGATTTTGAGGTGAGACTTTTCTTCTCTATAACTCATCTTTTTGCCTCCTCTGCTCAGCGGCAGCTATCTTGAACCTCAGAAGCCTTGGTGAGACTAGGAGTTTCAGCGTCAAGAGAGGTGTTTGGTTTGGTTTGGTTCATTTGTTTTTCAGTATCTATAACACATTCTAGTGATGCCTATCAGTTTGCAGGAACCACTCATGGTCCTTGCTGTCAGAGGCAAGGGCTCTGCCACTTGGGGCGTGAGTGTAGGTGTAGACCCGTGGAGAAAGTTGTTTTGCAACAAACTGCCTGGATAGTAGTGTTGCTTTGTAATTATGTAAAATCAAAACATTCAAAAGATGCTGGCAGATAAATGAGAGATAATAATAGTAAAGAAATGAGAATTCCAGAAATGTAAAACAATTCTGAATTAGATTTATTTCAGACTTAGCTACCTTTCTTTTTGGCAGTCAGGGCACCATTCTTGGGAGTTTCAGGGAATCAAAATGAAAATGAAAGGCAGTTTCTTCCACAAGGTTTTTAGTGTTCTCTGAAATTCTGACTAGCCTCTGCCCTCAGGGTTCAACAGTGTGAGAGCTCTTGGTCCAGATGCCCAGTAATCTCTGTATCACCTCTGTAGTAAGAAATACACTATAAAAAGGAGTAAATTCAGTTATTTAGTAGTGGAAATTACATGATGACAGATATTTTCAAAGACGCTTATCATTGATTTTCTCTCCATCTGTGCTAATATTCACATGCATACCTATGATTTGATTTCATACCCAAAAGTCAGATTCTCCTACTGTTCATTTAGCATTTTTCTATTAGGATATTTGAAAAAAGTATTTTTTATGGTAAATATAGAAGCATTTGAGCAGTTTTCTTTTTATATGGTCAGTTTTCCATTTTGAAGGGGAAAACACTTGTCCTCGTCAGAATTATTGTGAACTGCCTTAGTTTAAAAATTGGAACCAAAATGAGATTTGATTGTTACTGGAGTAGGTTTTTTTTTTTAAGTTTTTTACTGATATATAATAATTGTACATATTTAGGGGGTACACGTGGTATTTTAATACATGTATTCAATGTGTAATTATCAAATCAGGGTAACTGGGACATCTGTCACTTCAAACATTTCTCTATTCTTTGTGTTGGGAATGTTTCAAATCTTTTCTTCTAGCTATTTTGAAAGATACAATAAATTTTTGTAAACTATACTCTCCCTACTGTACTATCAAATACTAGAATGTATTCCTTCTATCTAACTGTATTTTTGCACCCACGAACCAACTTTTCTGCATTCCCCCTCCCACCTACTTCTCCCAGACTCTGGTAACCATCATTCTACTCTCTACCTCCATAAGATCCAATTTTTGGGGCCGGGCGAGGTGGCTCATGCCTGTAACCCCAGCATTTTGAGAGGCCCAGGTGGGCAGATCACAAGGTCAGGAGATCGAGACCATACTGGCTAACATGGTGAAACCCCGTCTCTACTAAAAAAAAAAAATACAAAAAATTAGCCGGGCATGGTGGCACGCACCTGTAGTCCCAGCTACTTGGGAGGCTGAGGCAGGAGAATTACTTGAACCTGGGAGGTGGAGGTTGCAGTGAGCCGACATCGTGCCACTCACTGCACTCCAGTCTGGGCAACAGAGCAAGACTCCATCTCAAAAAAAAAAAAAAAATCCAATTTTTTAGTTCCCATATGCGAGTGAGAACATGCAGTATTTGTCTTCCTGTGTCTGGCTTATTTCACTTAACATAATGACCTCCAGTTCCATCCATGTTGCTGCAAATGACATGATTTTATTCTTTTTTGTGGCTGAATAATATTGCATTGTGTATATGTACCACATTTTCTTTATTCGTTCATTTGTTGATGGACACTTAGGTTGATTCCATATCATGGCTATTGTGAATAGTGCTGCAGTAAACATGAGAATGCAGATATCTCTTTGATATGCTGATTTCCTTTGTTTTGGATATATACCCAGTAGTGGGATTGCTGGATCATATGGTAGTTTTATTTTTAGTATTTTGAGGAACCTCCATACTGTCTTCCATAATAGCTGTACTAATTTACATTCCCAACAGTGTACAAGGATTCTCCTTCCTCTTCACATCCGTACCCAGCAACTGTTATTTTTTGTCTGTTTTATATTAGCCATTTTAACAGAGGTGAGATGATATCTCATTATTTTGATTTGCATTTTCCTGATGATTAGTGATGTTGAGCGTATTTTTCATGTGTCTGTTGAAGAGTTGTATGTCTTCTTTTGAGAAATGTCTATTCAAGTCCTTTGCCTAATTTTTAATTGGATTGATTTATTTATTTGTTTTTGCTCTTGAGTTGTGTTCATTATATATGCTGCTTATTAATCCCTTGTTAGGTGGACAGTATGCAAATATTTTCTCCCATTCTGTAGGTTGTCTCTTCCCTCTGTTGATTGTTTCCCTGCTGTGCAGGAACTTTTTAGCTTCATGTATTGTCTATTTTTTAAATTTTGTTTTCTGTGCTTTTAAGGTTTTACCCAAAAAATCTTTGCCAAGACCAATGTCCTGTAGCATTTTCTGGATGTTTTCTTCTATTTCACAGTTTCAGGACTTACATTTTGATCTTTAATACATTTTGGGTTGATTTTTGTATGTGCTGAATGTGGTAGGTTATTGTACTAGTGAAATGCTGACAAAAGCATGCTGAAGGAAGATAGATCATTATTTTGTTTTGGATTCTTACATTGCTTTAACCACCCGTGCTTAATTGTTTTATTATTATTTCCTGAAATATTATTATGCATCATTGAATACTGACTAAGTCAACCTTTAAGAGGCTTTATATATACACATTCTAGGCTTTTTCTAAGTATAACTATCATCAAGTATAGGTGTCATTTACACAGTTTGTTTGAGTCACTCCTTTAATATGATATAATTTTCTTAGCTAACATTGTATAGATTTTATCAAACCTAAAATTGAGTAATACAAGAAATTCTACCAAGACATCAATATCATTTGCATAGAGGCGTAAGTATATTAAGATCTCTATATGAAATGTGTTGTAAGAATATGAAATATTATCCTACTGATTTATTGAATAAATAACATGTATTAATAGTTAAATCTTGCTTTTTATATGTCTCAGACTCCTGAACCTTACAGATCTCAAACTTCATATAGTATTTGCAAGTTAAGAAAAATGAAAATTGGGCACATTGTGAAAAATCCTGGAATGTATTACCAACAAATTGTTCATTTCTGGCACGTTAATTATTTCACAAATTGTTCATCATGTTCCCATTTCACTTTTACAAGCACAATAACACTCTCTTTTACAGAATGTTGCCAACATTTAATTTCTTAATGAATCAATGACTCTTTCATACATTATAAATAAGAATATAGGTTCACCTTACCAAGTGGCTAAACAGCATTCTCTAATATTTGTTGGAGCATTAGGGAAAAGCTGATGGCAACCAGTATCAGTTTTGCATAAATAGTATTTTTTCCCTTAGAACGTAAGATTAACCTTTTTTCTTAAAAGTTAGCAGCAAGATGTTAAAACATAATAATATTATTCATAGGAAGTTTATCTAAGTACAGCCATAGTAAAGAATTTTTCTTTTTTATTAGATTTTATTGAACCTTTATTTGCTGTTATTGTGGTCAGGCAACCTGTTACCGTCTCATCACAAACAGCATTTCATTTAGTATATTGAGAAAATTGCTGTTTCAGGAAGCCACGTGCAGTGCTACTAGATCAGAATACGTTGAGGGTCAAAAGTTCATAGGGACCCTTGATAAAAAAAAAAATAATAAATGTTCTCACTCTATATTAGGGGGATCTCATCTGAGGGAATTTAGTTTGTAACATGCCAAATAAACTTTGCTATAAAAATAGTTTCCATTTAAATTGCTTCTAGGATTCTAAGAGTAGGATTATAGAGACAGCTCAGTGTAATAATAATATTAAAATACATACTTTTAAGTATGGCAGTTCATACTTTTAAAGCCCTATTGCCTGCATTATCTTACATCATACTATGTGCACTTGTCAAGTGATCGAGAAAAGCCGCTGTATTTGGGTTGCTATTTTGAACTGTTGAATTAAATATAAAGTCCAAGTAAATATATTTGTAACAGTAAGTAAATCTTGATAATGTGCAATTCATCATTTTGTCCATTTTTTTTTCATTTGTGACAGTTTTTTTTTTATGGTGTAGGGTCACACTGAAAGGGTTATTTCATTCTGGAAGTTGTAGATGAAGTACCTTTATTTGTTAGGGGTGCTGGCCAAGAAACCATTAATTGGCTTTCTTGCAAGATACAATAACTTTTCTTTAGTTGTTTGATGAGTCTCAATCTTGTGTAGAATTCTCAAATCACTGCCCCTGGTGTGATCTTGTGGCAGATTTGTATAGATTCCAGAAGTCTTAGGAAGTTTCTCTTGCTGTTACGACATTGCTAGTGTTCCCCAAGGCAATTATGCTCCTTTAGTGGTCATCCCACTTAATTAAAGGGAGAAGTGTTGCTCTAGATAGATAGTTTTATTATATCTCCTTGTGGTTGCTAAACGAAGCATACCAGCTCAACAGTACTTCCTGCTTTTAATTGAAGTTTTGTTTTGTAAGAATATTTAGTAGTTCATTTTCCTTTCAGGTGTAACATTCTAAATTCAAATGAGGAGTTAGGATCTTTTTTTGGTTTGTTTTTGCTTTATTGTTTGTTGTTCTCTGCAATTATTCCCTTTCTTGAATTGTTTATGGAAGGACTCACTGCCTTCATATTTTTATTTAGCAAAAAAATCTCTTGAGTAGAAGAGGTTGGATTGCATGCCCATGAGACCACATACCCTGTTTGGGCTTCATTAAGTCAATTGTAAATACAGATATTAGCCAATATTACTTACCTGTAATATCAGGCTATTTTCTTGTGATGTTACAACCTCATAAAAAGCCTGCAGAGGCATCACTGTGCCTCATTTTGTGTTCTTGACGCACAATGTGTGTAATATTTTCTCATATTTCCTTTATTTCCAAATGTTTGTTGCATGTAAATCTGATATTTCCCAAACCATATTTTAACCTATTTGAATATAAGAATGGTGCCTTCCCCATCTTTTATATTTCCCACCATACCAAATTCATTACTAAATACCAAGTAAATATTTTACCAATATTTAGTAAATAAATGATAGAAGATAATTTTACTGTGTACGAAGCCAAAGACAGAAAAAAAATGAGTGATTTTTCTCTTTTACATAATAAAAGATGACTGGATCAAAATGATACACTTTAGTAAAGAAGAATTTGGAGGTTCAAATTACGTGTGTTTCACAATATGGGCACACAGAATTAGAAATACAGGAATGCAGTTTCTAACCCCTGTTCAAATGAATGTATGAACTTGAGCAGCTCCCTTCCTTTGTCAGGTTATCAATTACCTTAAATATCAAATGATAATGTATAATATATTTCTTTGACCTCTTAAGTCTATTTTGCAAGTAATAAATCCCTTAACTTTGCATCCATTATTAAATTTTTAATAAAATCTACAGCAATGAGGTTATGTAGAATATAGATCTAATGAGTGCTCTTTAGCACTGAGTAGCCAGGGGATCATATTTGAAATAGATGGATATACCTAGGGAAATGAACAGTTATTTCCTGCTCGTGATTACAACAATGGACATAGGTTTCTAACGAATCTTTCATGACAGCATTCTTTTATTTTCCTCTGCCTTTCATTATTTGGTTTATTTATATAAAAGTAACAGAATTCCACTGGGGCATAACTGGACTTGACCAGTAAAGGATGACTGTTTGTGCCTTCCATTTGCCTCCACTTAATTGTCCTGCTCTTCATCCCGCTGAATTACGGAAAATGTCACATTTCCTTGGCCTATGACTCATATAACAAGTGAATGTGTGAATAGTGTCAAAATACAGCAATTTGCTGTATGTGAAGGGAGGTAGACAGCTTTTGAAAATGGTAAGGTATATAACTAGGTATTTCTAAACTGAAGAAAATTCTCATTTGGGCTTAGACATGTGCATCTATGGTGCAATTAGTTGTTAAATCATTTAATGAGGGCTCACTTGCCTAGTCTGTATACTTGCCTCACTGATAATGACTCAGGAAGCAAATCAAGTGGACTTAAAACTAAAATATCAATACCCTATACAACAAGAGAAGAGACATGATTTCTTTACTCTATTAACATTGGAGCTGTGTGTGTGTGAGAAAGAGAGAGAGAGAGCGAGACAGAGTGTGTGTGTGTGTGTGTGTGTGTATGTTAGTTTGTTTAGTTTCCATCCAAGCACTGATGGTCCTGCAAATTAAGTGGATTCAGAATCTTCATAGTTCCTGACAGATAATCCCCATCTTCAAATATTTTTTTGCAGGAGGAACTTGGAATCATTGATCTTACTGTGTTTCTCTAAAATATAATAATTTGTGCATAAATAGGAATTTTATGACATACTCTATGTCCTCTAATAGTTTTGTTTAATTTCATTGCCATTTAGTGATCAACGAAAGGAGTTCGTAAACTATTAACTAGCATTTTCCTGGCTCGCTTATAAGGGAATAGGACAGAACTCCTTGGGTTTAATTTTCAGAAATCCTAAATATCAACCTTTTTTATACTTGATAGAGTTAAATATAAAGGAATAAATAAGCAAAACTAAGGCCAACCTTGTGCATTAGCCCTTCCACTCACTTCAGATCACCAGAGCTTGGATGTTTCATCTGCTAACAATTCCTCTGAAGCATTCTCAAGCATGTTTTCTTGCCAGCAAAAGTAATATAATTCCTAGGCAATAATAGCTTGATAAATTCATAGAAGATAGAAGATTCCTATGAATATAAGCTTGCTGACATTTTGCAGTAATACAAATAAAACCTGTTAACATAGTAAATAACAGGTACTTTCGGGGGGTAAAATTATTTTAATTTGACCTATGATTACATGTCTTGACTATTCTGCTATGCCCAGAGATCCTTTCTGATGAAGATCAACTTTTCTAATACTATTTTACTGAGTTTGGAATGGAACTATAGATTGGATAATTACCATCCGAGGGAGTAAAGCCTCTAACTACCACAATTACTCATATTTATTCACATGACATGAAAATAAAAATAACAAATGGTTTGGAAGACTGCACTGTGGGGGGCAAATTAAACAAAGGTGCGCACACGCACACGCGCGCACACACACACACACACACACACACACACACACACCTCTGATATTAACAGAGGAAAGGAACTTATTCAATGATGTAGCTTTCCACTATTGGCACTTTTTGTTTTCTGTCTTAGAGACATAGCTCACGTGAATGGCACAACTTGTGTGGGTACTGTAAATATTTCCTAGACATGGCAATGCATTATATTTTCCATTTCAAAATATACTTATAGACAGCTATGGGAAAGAATTACAGTGGTAGCTACACACAGCCTTGTTTTCCTTGTATACAGAGTTAGAAAATAGAGCTATAGGGGAATCCACTCCTGATACCAAATATAGCCACCATAAGCATGTACAGGCATACCTTGTCTTATTATGCTTTGCAGATATTGCAGTTTTTACAAATCAAAGTTTGTGGCAAGCCTGCATCAAGAAAATCTATCAGTGCCATTTTTTCCAACAGCATGTGCTCACTTTATGTCTCCAGGTAACATTTGGTAATTCTTGAAGTATTTCAAATTTTTTCATTATTGTTATATATGTTATGGGTGATCTTGTGTAATCAGTGATCTTTCATGTTACTCTTGTAATTGTTTTGGGGCACCACAGATCATGGCCATATAAGATGGCAAACTTAATTGATAAATATTGTGTGTGTGCTGACTGCTCTACTGACAGGCCATTCCCCCATCTCTCTGTTTTTACTTAGGCCTCCCCATTCCCTGAAACACAATATTGAAATTAGGCCAACTAGTGACTATACAGTGGCCTCTAAGTGTTCAAGTGAAAGTAAGAGTTGCACTTCTCTTACTTTAAATCAAAAACTAGAAATGGTTACGCTTAGCGGGAAAGGCATGTCAAAAGCTGAGATAAGCCAGAAACTAGGCCTCTTGCACCAGCTAACCACGTTGTAAATGCAAAGGAAAAGTTCTTGAAGGAAAGTAAAAGTGCTACACCAGTGAACACATAAATGGTAAGAAAGAAATAGCCTTATGGCTGATACGGAGAAAGGTTTAGTTGTCTGGATAGAAGATACAACCAGCCATACCATTCCCTTAAGCCAAAGGCTAATCTAGGGCAAGGTTCTAACTCTCTTCAATTCTGTGAAGGCTGAGAGAGATGAGGAAGCTGCAGAAGAAAAGTTGCAAGCTAGAGGTGGCTTCATGAAGCTTAAGGAAAGCCATCTCTGTAACATAAAAGTGCAAGGTGAAGCAGCAAGTGCTGATACAGAAGCTACAGCAAGTTATCCAGAAGATTTAGCTAAGATCATTGATGAAGGTGGCTACAGAAAACAACAGATTTTCTTTTTTTCCTCATTTTTTTTTTGTCTCACTCTGTTGCCCAGGCTGGAGTGCAGTGGCACAATATTGGCTCGCTGCAACCTCTGCCTCCCGGGTTCAAGAAATTCTCCTGCCTCAGCCTCTCAAGTAGCTGGGATTACAGGTGCCTGCCACCACGCCAGGCTAATTTTTTTTGTATTTTTAGTAGAGACAGGGTTTCACCATGTTGGCCAGGCTGGTCTCAAACTCCTGACTTCAAGTGATCTGCCTGCTTCAGCCTCCCAAACTGCTGGGATTACAGTGGTGAGCCACCACGCCCGGCCATACAGATTTTCAATGTAGATGAAGTAGCCTTCTATTGGAACGAGATGCCACCCAGGAGTTTCGTGGCTAGGGACAAGTCAATATCTGTCTTCAAAGCTTCAAAGGAGAGGCTGACTCTCATGTCAGGAGCTAGTGTAGCTGCAGCCAATGCTCATTTACCATTCCAAAAATCCTAGGGCACTTAAGAATTATGACTCTACTTCTAATCTATAAATGGAAGAACAAAGCCTGGATGACAGCAAATCTGTTTTCAGCATAGTTTATTGCATATTTTAAGCCTACTTTTGAGACTTACTGCTGGGGGAAAAAAAAAGATTCTTTTCAAAATATTACCGCTTGATGACAATGCACCTAGTCACCCAAGAGTTCTGATGGAGATGTACAAAGAGATTAAAGTTGTTTTCATGCCCACTAGCACAACGTCCATTTTGCAGCCCATGGATCAAGGAGTAATTTTGATTTTCAAGTGTTCCTATTTAAGAAATACTTCTCATAAGGCCATAGCTGCCATAGATAATGATTCTTCTGATGGATCCAGGCAAAGCAAATTGAAAACCTGAAAAGGATTCATCATTCTAGATGTTATTAAGGCATTCACGATTCATAGGTGGCGGTCAAAATATTAACAGGACTTTGAAAGAAGTTGATTCCAATCCTCATAATGACTTTGATGGGTTTAGGACTTCATTAGAAAAAGTAACCGCAGATGTCATAGAAACAGCTAGAGAACTAGAATTAAAAGTAGGGCCTGAAAATGTGACAGAATTGCTGCAATCTCATGATAAAACTCATGACAAAAATGGATGAAGAGTTTTTTCTTATGGATGAGCAAAGACTTTCTTAGGATGGATCTACTCTTGAATGGTGACGATGCTATGAAAATTTTTGAAATTACAACAAATGATGTATTATATTCCAAAAACTTAGTTGATAAATCATATACAGGGTTTGAGAGGATATAATCCAATTTTGAAATAAGTTTTTCCATGGGTAAAGTCATATCATACAGCATCACCTACTACAGAGAAATCTTTCATGAAATGAAGAGTCCATTGATGCAGCAAACTTCATTATTGTCACAGAAATTGCCAGAATCATCCTGACCTTAAATAGCCACCATCCTGATCAATCAGCAGCAATTAACATCCAGGCAAAACCCTCAAGTAGGACTAAAGATATGACTTGCCAAAGGCTCAGATGATCATTGGCATATTTTAACAATAAAATATTTTTAAACTAAGGTATATGCACTGAATGTTTAGACATAATGCTGTTGCACACTTTATAGACCATAATATAGCGTAAGCATACTTTTTAAATGCACTGGGAAAGCAAAATTCATGTGACACACTTTATTGCAATATTCACTTTATTGAGTTACTCACTTTATTGCAGTAGTCTGGAACTGAACCTGTAATATCTCCAAGGTATGCCTGCATATTCTATCACTCCCAAGCTGTGTGCTCTTGGGAAAGTTACCTAATAGAATCCTTAATAAAAAATGGAGTATGGGGCTGGGTGTCGTGGCTCGTGCCTGTAGCCCCAGCAGTTTGGGTGGCTGAGGTGGAAGGATCACTGGATCCCATGAGTTCAAGACCAGCCTCGGCAACATAGCGAGACCCTGTCTCTACAAAAAGAAAAAAAAAAATTAGCGGGGTGTGGTGGCATGTGCTTGTAGTCCCAACTACTCAGGAGACTGAGGTGGGAGGATTGCTTGAGCCCAGGACATTGAGGCTGCATTGATCTGTGATCATGTCACAGCACTGTAGCCTGGGTGATTGATAGAGTGAGACCCTGCCTCTAAAAATAAAATGGAGCATTATCTATTCATGAGGTTATGTGAGATTATTTGTGTGAATTATTAGTCATATATATTTGCTAAATAAATGTTTGCATCCCATCACTGTGGCTGAATGAACATCGGACTAAGGCTACCTTCTTCTATGTGCCAAAAGTTTTGGAAACATTTCTTGAGGCTCATGTAGTTATAGAATCTAAAAATCTAATTTTAGCTTAGAAGTGCAACTTGAGGAAAAGCAATCAGGATTTTTGGACGTTTAATGAAACATTTTGTAAAGAAAAACATCTCTTGTGAGTGCTTTGTTCCCTGTTTAATTTGGTTGAGGGTACTTTGTTCAGTATAGGCCAAAAGCCTGTAAGTTAAATAAGCTGAGACTATCAGTGGAAAAAGAAACACTACATTCATTCAAGTTCATATTATATAAGTTTGCCATCATTTCAAAGCAAAGAAAGATTTTACATGGCTCATCTGTGTAACAATAAAAAAAAATCTACGGTTCAGTTGTAAATGTGCACAAATAGGGCATGATGATAGGCTCACAGTTGTAGCTTCCTCTAACTTGGTCATGGACTCAAGATCAATGTGAATGCCATATATCAGATTATTCACAATAGCAAAGACTTGGAACCAACCCAAATGTCCAACAACGATAGACTGGATTAAGAAAATGTGGCACATATACACCATGGAATACTATGCAGCCATAAAAAATGATGAGTTCATGTCCTTTGTAGGGACATGGATGAAACTGGAAATCATCATTCTCAGTAAACTATCGCAAGAACAAAAAACCAAACACCGCATGTTCTCACTCATAGGTGGGAATTGAACAATGAGAACACATGGACACAGGAAGGGGAACATCACACTTCGGGGACTGTTGTGGGGTGGGGGGAGGGGGGAGGGATAGCATTGGGAAATATACCTAATGCTAGATGACGAGTTAGTGGGTGCAGCGCACCAGCATGGCACATGTATACATATGTAACTTACCTGCACATTGCGCACATGTACCATAAAACCTAAAGTATAATAATAATAATAATAAATAAAAAAATAAAAAAAATAAAAAACAGTAAATAAAAAAAAAGGAGCAAAGAGTGCTTTAAAACTACAATAAGAAAGATTGGCATGCATGAATCTAAGAGTTTAGTTATCCATTTTGAGGGATAATTTATTTGGAATGCTACTTTCTTTCTTTTCTTATTTTATTATTATTTTACTTTAAGTTTTAGGGTACATATGCACAATGTGCAGGTTAGTTACATATGTATACGTGTGCCATGCTGGTGTGCTGCACCCATTAACTCGTCATTTAGCATTAGGTATATCTCCCAATGCTATCCCTCCCCCCTCCCCCCACCCCACAACAGTCCCCAGAGTGTGATGTTCCCCTTCCTGTGTCCATGTGTTCTCATTGTTCAATTCCCACCTATGAGTGAGAACATGCGGTGTTTGGTTTTTTGTCCTTGCGATAGTTTACTGAGAATGATGATTTCCAATTTCATCCATGTCCCTACAAAGACATGAACTCATCATTTTTTATGGCTGCATAGTATTCCATGGTGTATATGTGCCACATTTTCTTAATCCAGTCTATCATTGTTGGACATTTGGGTTGGTTCCAAGTCTTTGCTATTGTGAATAGTGCCGCAATAAACATACGTGTGCATGTGTCTTTATAGCAGCATGATTTATAGTCCTTTGGGTATATACCCAGTAATGGGATGGCTGGGTCAAATGGTATTTCTAGTTCTAGATCCCTGAGGAATTGCCACACTGACTTCCACAATGGTTGGACTAGTTTACAGTCCCACCAACAGTGTAAAAGTGTTCCTATTTCTCCACATCCTCTCCAGCACCTGTTGTTTCCTGACTTTTGAATGATTGCCATTCTAACTGGTGTGAGATGGTATCTCATTGTGGTTTTGATTTGCATTTCTCTGATGGCCAGTGATGGTGAGCATTTTTTCATGTGTTTTTTGGCTGCATAAATGTCTTCTTTTGAGAAGTGTCTGTTCATGTCCTTCGCCCACTTTTTGATGGGGTTGTTTGTTTTTTCTTGTAAATTTGTTGGTGGAGTTCATTGTAGATTCTGGATGTTAGCCCTTTGTCAGATGAGTAGGTTGCGAAAATTTTCTCCCATTTTGTAGGTTGCCTGTTCACTCTGATGGTAGTTTCTTTTGCTGTGCAGAAGCTCTTTAGTTTAATTAGATCCCATTTGTCAATTTTGGCTTTTGTGGCCATTGCTTTTGGTGTTTTCGACATGAAGTCCTTGCCCATGTCTATGTCCTGAATGGTAATGCCAAGGTTTTCTTCTAGGGTTTTTATGGTTTTAGGTCTAACGTTTATTTCTTAAGCTATCATCCCACAATTCATCACTATTCCTGATGGTCTGTTTTACAGAAATTTTCTGTCAGCGCATAACTGTAATAGATAGTACATAATATAGTGAAATATGAAAATCTCTGTGAAAGGATCAACGAAATTTGAAGAGAGAGCTAGTTTGAAATACGAGTCATATTCTCAACCTTTTAAATTTCTGATTGAATGATTTATGGGAAAGATTCTGTAGCAATGTGAATTCCTTATAAGGAAATAGTGACTGTGTCCATAAGGATGATGTACTCTATAATTCAGATAATATAACCATTTATGCTTTGTAGCAGGGGTTTCCCAACCTCCGTACCAATTCATGGCCTGTCAGGAACCTGGCTGCACAGCAGGAGCTGAGCGATGGGGGAGCAAACATTACCACCTGAGCTCCGCCTCCTGTCAGATCAGCAGCAGCATTAGATTCTCATAGAAGCCTGAACCTTGTTGTGAGCTGCACATATGGAGGATCTAGGTTGTGTATTCCTTATGAGAATCAAATGCCTGATGATCTGAGGTGGAACAGTTTCATCACGAAACCCTCACCCCTTCCACCAGCCCCATCTGTGGAAAAATTTTCTTCCATGAAATCAGTCCCTGGTGCCTAATAGCTTGGGGACCACTGTTTTATAGGGTCTGTATTTCATACATTGAAAGACTGAGGACACAGTTAAGGCATTATGAAGTCAATGTGACATAGTGGTGAAGAAAAGATAAATTCATAAAGATAAATATTTACTGGACATTTAAGTGGGTTTTCCAAGTCCATTAATCCCATTCATGTTTTAACATGTCTTTGAACCCTGAGTGGCCCCTAGACTTAGCCTGTACCTTAGTTCCAACTCACCCAGTTTTCTTAGTCTGCCGGGCCAACAGACCTTGTAGGCTTGGTGGGGCCAGGCATGAGGTAGCTGTGGATTCACTGTGCTATTACAAGTCTAAAATATGGAAGTGTTTTTCAGCTTTTTTTCCTTATTTCTTTTTCTGCTGACTCTAATCTTTAGTTGCTTTTCCCCCTTTGGTTTTACTGCAGATTGAAAATGTTTCCATTCATTCAAAACAACTATTTCTTGTTTAAAGTAAAACTGTTAGTTAATAATAACGATGCTTTAGCAACTATCGTTTTTCTCGATGATTTAGCAGAAGGCTGAATTACTACAAAATGCAAACAGTGAGAGGGTACAACAGCAACAAAAATATCTCTTGGAAGACTCAGGTCTCATCTCTTAGGTCTCCTTCCCTACCAAAGATGAACATTCCCCAAAAAGATTCAAAATGGCTGTCACCACATGGTAGAATCATATGTGATTCTTATGTTTATGCCTGTATCCAAGTTTCTAAATTAGTTTTATTACCTTTGTTAAAGAAAAAAAAGCAGAAGAATGGACCCTTTAGACAGTGTCTAACTTATCTCAATTTTCCACTCCCCTTTGTGTAGGCATTGATTTAATTTGTGGCATCGTTATTAAGATGCATATTAGATTACCAGAATTGCATCAATGTGAAAAAAGGAGTAAAATTAAGAATAATAAATCAAAATAGAATAAATATGAAAATGATAGTAAATAGAATTTGTAATATTTATATAGTTTTTATTCATACTTATTTTATAACATTTATATAATAAATATAAAAATTAGAAAAAGAATTTTTCACAGAATTATTGTTGCATGTAATATACAATGTAGAGTTAAAAATGCGGCAGATGAATATTATGATTTCTCAAGATTTTGATAATAAAATTATGAATATTTCAAATGTCAAAGATTTAGATTCCATTTATCCTTTGCCTTGCAGTTGAGTAAATCCTGTTTCTTCGGCTAGGTTACCAGGACTTTAAAGAAAAATCTTTATCTAACAAATATTTCTGTTTGGAGCTTTTTACAACAAATGAGCTCTGCGTTTGCATCGTACAAAGTCTAGCTTGCTTCATTGGGAAGAAAATGGCATGAGAAACAGTATCCATAGATTTAACAAGCTCATGACAACGTAAGTTATCAAGTAGCAAACTGGTAGAAACATAAACTGATTACTTGGGAAAGCGGCAAGTTTGGGGTGCTCATCAGAGCCATAACCATGAGAACTGCCAAGTGTTTGTCCTTAACTATTAGTTTATCTTACACTGTACACCACTGTTTAGTTCTCCCTTGATTGCACCTCCTATAAACGGGAGATAAAACTCTTTGGGAGCCTTTCCTGTGTTTGATTATCATTCTCTCCAACACCACTATCAATTGCCCCTTGACAATTTTGTCACACCCTCCAGCATTACTCTTGCTATAAATCTTGATAATTTTAGTATCCATATAGATGATTCTTAAGTGCTCTGCCATCTCAGTTCCTTGAACTTTTATCCTCCAATGATCTTGTCCACCCTATCTCAGCCATCCACTCTTATGGAAAACCTTAGACTGTCATCATCAGTAACCTCTGCCCTCTGCCCCATCTCCGTTTCAAGCATCCCACTGTTTGACTGTTACCTTCTACATTTACAGATTATTCCTTCTAGTTCTCAGACTTCAAATTTCTTGAACGCACAGAGAGATAGTATATTTACCCTAACACCTTTTCTCAGTTCCTCAACCTCCACTCCCTCTTTCAACTTGCTTCCATGTCTTCACGTCTCTCTTTCCTCATCTTAGGTGATGCAGACCTCATAATAATCACACTTTCAGATATTGATTCAATTTTCTGTTTCTCCCACCATAATTAATCAACTGGCAATACTCCAGCCCTTGTTCGATCCACATTGTGCTAATTCAGCATCTATACTAGTTCTGCCGGAGGAAAATACAACCATGCTGATTGTTTTTGCTTAAACTTAATGACCAACAGTGCAGACCAATAAGTCTTCTACTCAAATGAGTTGCTGACTTTACTTTGTTCTCTCATCGATAATATGGGGATGATAATAGAAACCTATAGTCATAGAGTTGAGGGATTTAAGTGTAGCCCCATATACAAAGAACCTGACAATAGTGCCTGGGACCTAGTAAGTGCTCGATTTATTCTACTTCTCCCCCTCCTCTCTCCCTCCTTCTCCTTCTCCTCTTCCACCTTCTCCTTTTTAGTAGTACTATATTAGAATTTCCCTAGTTAAATTACCTTTATACCAACCTAATTAATTATTTTGAACTTTATTTCTCCTGAAATCCTGAATGCCTCCCTCTCCCCCTCCTAAGGCTAAGGCTTTTAATTCACAGAGAAGACAGAAAGTCAGAACAAAATGTCCTCATACCTCCACCACCATATCTACTCACCCACTTCTAGCTGTGACCCATATTCTGTCTTTTTCTTTGTTACTATGGATCCTTTTCCTTGTTCTTATATAAGGCCAGCTCTTACAGTCATGCAGTATATTCAACTCCGTATTTCTTACTCAAATTTATCAGTCTAGAAATTGTTCTTTTCTTTCTTTCTCCCTCTCTCATGTCTTCGTATCCCTCTCCACCATATCAACCCCATCAGCATACAATCATTACTGTTATTTATCCCATTTGATTTAGGCAAATAAAAAGAAAAGGGGTCCTTAAAAGGTGTTTTGCAGTTCCAAGTAATTTCTTGTCTAGCATAAAATCCCTGGCTCTTAAACCCAAACTGACAGCCTTTAATATGCAAATCCAAGCCAATAAAAACTGGGTCCACCCAGCATGGCAATTCCCACCGTTGTCCCCTTGCCCTTGCCCCCACATGTGCTTGGCAGCATGGCTACTCCCACATATCCCCATGTGTGTAAAACATCATGGCTCCCTGCATTTCCATATTAAAAGACTAGGGTGGAAGACTCAGTTTTTCCGCAGGCTATGTAAATAACATGCCTGGTCAAACCAATCCCCTGAGCCCTATGCAAATCAAACACCGCCTCCTGTAGCCATCGCATATAACTGGCTGGTATCCCCTAAACACAAGGTCTCCTCTTTCAGCTTCATTTAAATGAGAAAAAATATTCCTTTATTGCATATCCCTCACCAGCTATCATTCCATTTACCAGTTTCCCTTTACAGCAGAATCCCTGAAAGAATTGTATATCATTGTGCCCACTTCATCTCTTCCCATTCTCTCTATTTAAACCTATTCCAATCAGGTTTTTACCCCTCCCCGCATTATTCTACCCAATTACTCTTCCTAAAGTCACCAGTTACCTCCACCTTCCCAAATATGGTGTCTTGTCCTCAATATCTGCTTCCTTGACCTAAACAGTGGTGGCTGATGCAGTTCATCATTCCTTCCTCCTGATAACATTTTCTTCACTTGGCTTCAGGACACCACACTCGCTTAGCTTTTCTTCTACCTCACTGACTGATCCTTCTAAGTCTCCTTTATTGGTTCTTTTCCATCTTCCTAACCTGTAAACTTTGGTGGGCTCCAGGACTCATCCTTGAACTTGTTTTTTTTCTCTGTCCACACTCACCCTCTTTGTGTATTACTCTCATGGCTTCAAACACTGTCTACATACTGGTGATTCCCCAAATTCTCCAGCCTGGCATTCTTATTTAAAGTTCAGGCATATTTCCAACTGCTTCCTTGACTTCTCCATGTAGATGCCTGATTATCATATTTCGGTTAACAAGTCCCAAATAGAAATATTGGTGTCACTTCCCTAAATATTATATGTTCACAGTCTTCTCCATCTCAATAAGCGGCAACCTCATCCTTCCATTTGCTTAGGTCAACATCCTTGGAGTTTTCCTTGCCTTCTCTCTTTCTCTGACATGACACGGTCAATGCACCACAAATCTTTGTCTTTCTTTCAGAATATATGCACTCCAGAACTAAACCAACTCTCATCACTTCCACTTCTACCTTCTACATCTACCCTCTCACACCTGAATTATTGTTATAGTCTCCTCATTAGCATCCCTGCTTCCATCCTTATGCCTCCCCACTTTGTGCTCCACAGTTATCCTGTTCATAGTAAGTCAGATCATGTGACAACTCCTCTATTCAGATTTCTCCAATGGATTCTTCAACGTCCAAAATCCTTAGTATGGAATTTAATGCCCTCTGTGACATGGCCTAGGGGGCTATCTTTCTGACCTCATCCCCCTAACCCTTATTAGCTCCTTACTTACCACTCACTGTGCTCCAGTCATATCAGATTTCCTGCCATTTCTTCACATCAAGACAAACCCACCCCTGCTTTAGAGCCTTTGCACTGGCTGTTTCTTCTGCTTGGACTCCTCTTTCCCAGATTCCCCATTGCTCACTACCTCACTACCTTCAGGTCTCTATTCACATATGACTTTTTCACAGAGGCTTCCCTGACTACTTAATTTAAAATAGCATTTTGTCACCATAATTTCCTATCTCCCATTATCTGTGATTTATATATCCATTTTATGCATCCATGATTTATACAGCACATTTAAATAAATCAAGTCATGTTAAATATGCTAAGTGTACATTTATTGAACAAAATGCCTATTTGTATATTGTTTGTGTATGCACAGTAGAATATAAATTTTTTTGCAGTCAGGATTTTTGTTTTGTTCACTGTTTTTTGTTGAATGAATAAATACATACTTGCTTATTTGTTTATTGTCTTCCTCTACTAGAATGTCAGCTCCTTGAGGGCAGGGTCTTTATTTTGCTTAGTGATCTATCCCGAGTACCTGGAACAGAGTCTGGAATATACTAGGTACTCAATAAATGTTGCCTACAATATTTAATTAATTGATTAGTTAGTTCAGACATGGAAACAGCTTCCAAGAGTAATGTTTAAACTCAATCAATGTAATGGATAAATATCCAAGTACTGTATGAGGAAAAGATATTGATAAACATTGCCTGTATTTAGAAGATTCATAATTTTACTCAACTCTTTGATGAGGAAATGTTGACTTGTCCAAAAGCAGGTAAATATAAATAGAAAAACCAGAGGTTTTTCTTGATAAGAGTATCTCTCTATATGAAGCAGAGATGTAATTCAGCCTAATTTATATTGAACTCCTATAGTCCAACTATTGATTCCTTATCATTAGTTGCTGACATTTGTTGCTAGGGAGCATTATGAGTATTTGAAATATACATTTATTTCCACTAAGAGTTATGTAATCAATTTTAATATATTTTAAATATACTTTATGATGATGTAGATTAATAATGGAAATGATGATGGCAGTGGTAGTGGTGGTGGCGATGGTGATGGTCATGTGTGTTTGTCACAGCTAAAGAACAACATTGAAACTTTTCCAGTGCACACAACACACACAAAATCCACTTACAACTAAAAATTAATTATGAGGTAGATCAGTCTTATAAAGTATTTTTAAGGAAACATAATTACATGAATTTTCTAGATTAACTCAAACTATGCTAACTCTTGTCCTCAGATGACTTGAATTAATGAAATGATATATAATTAGTGTTTCAGTTGTTTACATGTAAATAGAAGTTGTTTAAGTATTCCAGAAAAGTTTGTTTGTAGGTACTTTTTCATCTCTAGTTTTTATTTTATACTGAAACAAAAAGAAATAAAACATCACCCCAAACTCACTACAGAGATATTTCAGTGTCTATCACCTGTATGCCTCCCTGTGTATGTATACACATATATCTACTTGATTGTATGTAAATGAGATAACTTTATATGACCTGTTCTGTAACTTGATTTTTTACTCACATCTTGTGCATGTATTTCTATGTCAATAAATGTACATCCACATTATTGTTTTAAAAGATGAATAACATTCTGTTATATGTATGTACCATAATCTGCTTATCCAGTTCTCTGCTGATGCATTTTTTTCTTTGTTGCTGGTACAAAATAATGTTATGGTAAACATTCTTATGCATGCATCATCTTTATAATTTGACTTGCAAGTATTTTTAAAGTTTCTTTCTCAGTGTCATTATTTTGTTCTATATGTATAAAGGGATCTCTAAACAAAATCAAGTTTCTTCCCTATTCTGTTTTTAAATTATTGTAAATTTCAAAGTAGTGAAATTGGAATAAATGAGATTTTACTGTGTACTTTGCCTGGAGCCCTCTCTTGAAGTGTATTCAAAGGGAATTAAAGGGCTTATTAACAGATAGGACTGTTTGTGTTAAAGATGAAGTCTGTTGAACATTTTCACCTAAATATACCAATCTGATATTCTTGACGTTTTTTTGTTAAATTTGATGCTGACAATAAAAACTTTGGAATAAGCTATAATTTCTGCATCCATGCATATTCAGGTCTGAAAATGAAAGAAGAGTGTGACAGGTTTGCATGTAGAACTTCCCACCCACTCATTTCTTTCCTTTCTGCTTCTGACACTTCAGCCTTTGAAACAGTTTCCCATGAGCAATACTGAGATTCAGACTATTTAGATCTAAAGGAAAAAATGCAAGCTCTTCTACAGCTTGTATCTAGCACCTGGAAACCTCTTAGAAGAAGTGCTAAAATGTAAATAATGCTGTTATTTGTTATGCACATAGGAGAAATCCTAAAGGTATTTTAGGGAAGAGATGGAATCCAGAGATATTAAGAACAAGGTGTGGGGGCCAGGGGAGAAGGGCAGAGGCAGAAAGATCCTATCCACATTATTAAAGTGAAATATTTCCAGTATACTGGATATTGATATTGATATTTCTTATCAACTGACATGTAGATTGCATGCCACTTTCATGCAAAGGTATCACATTTCAAACTCAGCTTTTAAAAGAAACCAGACAAGAAAGGAAAAGAGACAGTTATTTGTTGAAAAAAAGTCTGGGTTTAGCATCAGGCAAAGGGGTTATTGGTAGTTGTCTGAAGTACACTGGAGCCTTATAACATTGTTTTGTGCCATGTGTTGCCAGCCTAATACCACTGGAGTACATTCTCTGTCTAGTTTTCCAGAACTCACTACAATAACTGTAGGATTTTTCCATCCCTTATGAAATTGCATCAGTATTGTGAAGGGCCTTAAAAGCCATTCAGTTCAACAACCATCTCCCAAAAGAAAAGTTCCTCTTCTTTTTCAGAGCCTATATTTCCATTTATTTTATCTCTTCCCAAAGCCATGTGGACCTAGATACATCAATTATCCTTTGTCCTGTACCTTCACTGCCTCCTGGACTACTAACTTTTTTCCACTGGCATACAGGTCATTTCAAGACTTCTCGTCCTAAAAAGTCCCTCCTAAGTTTCTCTTTCAGACTGTCTCTTTCCTTTGATAGGCAAGAGCTTTCTTCATTTTCTCGCCTATTTTTAAATATTCAGCTTTACCTTTGCTTTTATTTTCTCATCTAATTCTTAATTATTCAGCCCTCTGCATTCTGTCTTCTGCCCTCATTGCCATCCATGAACTCCTCTTGCTAATGTCACTAGTGACTGCCAACTAAAACCCATTTCTCCTTTCAGTCCTTACCTTATTTCTCCTTTCTACAGCACTTGACCAGGTTGGCCAACTTTTTCATTGAAACCATCTCTTCTGTGGGCTTTCACAGCACTGCTTTTTCTCTGTTCTACACCACCACTATTTTTCTTTTAATTTTTACACTTCCCTCATCTTTTCTTAAATGTTTGATGTCCTCCCCACCCCCAGTTTCCAGCCTCAGTAGTTGTCTTGTATTCTGCTTGTGTTCTCTAGATTATTGAATGTGTTCTTGTGGTTTCAGTTACTATCCATATGCAGACACCTTTCATCTTGAGAGCCAGGCTTATATATACAAATGGCTGCTGCACATTAACCTATCACTAATGGCTCTTTAAACTCAAAATAACCAACAATGCAGTCATTGTCTCTATCTCTGAAATAGAACACACTACCCTCCCCCACTTCTTCCCCTTTTTACCCTGTGGCAACAACCTTTTGCTATCCTAATTTTAAGCAGGCTGCAGCATAATAATAAATGATACATAATATCTACCTTTAAAATGCCTGTAGTGGTTAAGAGGGAGGGCTCTGACATTACACGGATTTGAAACACAATTCAAATGCTTATAAGGTTTATGATTTGGGGCAAAGGAATTATTAATCCATCTGTCCTTTAGTTTCCTCATCTATAAAATGGAGGTAATAGTAGTATAGACCTCATAGGGTTCTTAAGAGGATTAAATGGCATGATAATACGTGCACAGCATTTTACAGTGTTAAGTTCATTAAGTTAACAAATGCTCGATATTATTCGCTGTTACAGTCCATATAATAACATGCTGCCTTCAGACCAATATATATAAGCCTATAATTCTTGGAAGACTATGGAAATCCTATCATGTATTAAATTGTCATTTTTTTTAAGACTAAGAAAAATTTATGTAAAGTATGAAAGTACAGCTATTTACAGGGGACAAACTGATCCACAAGGCCACAGTCTACCCTCATCAGTTAGTGTCCATCACTGAAGTGGAATAACTCAAAAGGAAAAGGTAACTCAACGAGCCATCCATTTCCCACATAGAATCACAACAGAAGACAGAAAATATGGAGTGGAATGTTGAATCAGCTGCTGTTGGGAGACCCTGGTCTGCACTCTATCTGTATTCTTACTGAAGGGAGTGCAGGGCAGGGTTTCCCATACAGAGGGCACAGACTACCACCGTATGGCAAATGTTGACTGGAACTCAACTTCAAAGCCATTTCACCTGGAATCTTACCCCACCACCCCAGTGCTTCATGAATATTCAACTGATCCTCTTCTATGAAGAAACTCAATCCTGATAAGTCTCTTTAGTAGTTACTGAAATGTCTTTGTAACTCTCTTATAGACAGCTTCAATAAGAATGTTGTTTCTAATTAAGCTTTTCTTTCTGAACACTTATTCTGTGTATGTTTATTTTCTGTTTACCAATGTAATATATGTTCTTTGCAGAAAAATTGGAAAATACAAAAAGGTATCTACAAAGTCCCCCAACCAAGAGAAAACCAATATTAATGTTCTGTTATAGATCCTTGTAGTGGCTAGCTGGAACTCGTGTATCTCTCTCTCTCTCTCTTTTTCTTTCTCTCTCTCTCTCTCTATATATATACATATATTCCAAATATACATTTTTATGTTATATATGTATATTATATATGTATACATCTATTCCAAATATACATATATATCTTCATGTAATATATATGTATTTTTTATATATGTATAAATACATAATATACATATATAACCTAATATGTAATATAGCATAATATATGTATACACATATATGTGTACATATATAAAATACATATATATTACATAAAGATATATATGTACATTTGGAATAACTCTATGCATACCATGTTTCAAACCTGCTCTTTACTCATTATTATGAATATTCCTCCATATATTAAAATATTATTCTTAATCTACATTTTAGTGGTTGAATAGTAATAATCTATTTAGTTTGTTCTCTGTTTATTTGTTTTTGTTTTTGGGAACAAGGAACTGTTCACACCTAAATGTGTACAACCCTTATGTCTAGACCAGGCACTTGAATTCTTAAAAAAGTGTTAGGAAATGGAATAATAATGGTCTTTTATTTATAAGTTATATATGTTTCTGTATTCTGTTCATATATGATCATTGAAATAGACCTATATCTAACACTTTAAAATTTATAGTATTTTCATCTTTATTTCCTCATTTGAGCCCTGCAACACCTTGTGAGATAGAGAAGGGCTTATTATTCTGTCCTTATAGATAAGGAAACTTATGTCCAGAAAGATGAAGTGGTTTTCCAAAAGACACTCAGCTAATAAATAATTGACAACATTGGAATTTGGAATTAGAAAGCAAGTCTTGTGACTCCTAACCAATACTCTTTCCAGTACACTTTGCCGTGTCCCAACTTCACTTTCTTTAAGTGCTTCTTTCTAGCACCTCTTATTCAATTATTGTCATACATACTTTTTGGATCATACCTTAGGAGAATGTAGCTTTCTCATGAATTTCCTCATTAGCTGACAACTGAATACGGCTAGATTTTAACAATAAAAACACATTTTTTTCTTTTCAGGAATGCAAATACACAGTGTATTATATATAGAAAAAAACTCTCAGATATTGGATCCTTATTGATGAGGCTTATGAGATAATATAGCAACTCAGGCTTTTCTCAGGAAGAAGAAAATCCATGTCTTTTGTTGGACAGTTTAGAGAGTCTAGACTGCCATCATTCAGCATTTGAACATTTTGATTTCAAAATGTAGACAATTGAAGAAATACAATGTAAATGCCAGGGAATTAAATCATAGGACAAAAACTCCCTATGGAAACATCTTAGTGATAGCATACATGTTAAAATTTTTGAAAACACTGGGAATGGTTTCACTTCTCATCTGATTATCTGAGAAACAGATGATTATGTACCTCCCAGCCCTGTGTCAGCCGTAATTTAGTTGATGGCATTATTGCTCCCTGCTTTCTTTTTTTTCTCTTTATAGCAGATTGCTATTCCTTTTTACTTTTAAATAGCACCTTTTGCTGCCCTGTCTTATCCTTGTGCTCTTTTAAAAAGTGGTTAGGCACACACTTTTGTCACTAGTTTTACATGAGGGTAGGGGCTTTCTCTTTTCTTTTCAAAAATTAAGTGCCACTACATCTCAGTTAAACTGCCTTCATCTGACAAGCACTTCCAGAATACTGAAATATAATCTACTGCAAAAAATCTACATATTTTTCATAAATAGGAATGAAATGCTTTTAATATTATCCCTGTGTTCAGAGTTAATGCTTAGGCATTAACTAAAGTATGCTAGACGCTTTTGATATATTTCCAAAGGCCCAGCCAGAAAGATGTATTGCAGATACACATATTCTAAGTGTTTACAAAATCTTCCAAAATTATTTTGCCTGTGTCTGCTTAAAAGGCACAGGAAACAGCTCCCCTACTATCTCCTCTATCCAGTCAGGAACACTTGCAGTAAGTACACTGGTTGTTCAGTGCACAAGGATTAAAGTAACTTAATTACACAGTCAAATCAATAATAAATTGAGATCATTAGAGCCTTGGCTCGAACGGAACCCCAGGTAGCCATGGAATCCCTATGATACTTGAAGAAGAATTGACACAGATTCTAAGGCCTCGCAGGTTCAAGGAGAAGCAGACAGCCTCACTTTGTTCCTTCAAATTAGTTTTGAGTGGAGGAATCTTAGGTTTAAGTGAGACCTGGATCTTGTTTTGGGGTGATCTCTGGAAATTGGGATATAATCTACTCTCCAGTGTAGAAGACTATGACGGGACTAAAGGAGCAAACTCTAGGTCACCGAGAACCCTTTCCTACAAACAAAGATCTTTGTTGTGTTCCCTCACTTCCAGAGAGCTCATTGGACCCAGCATACCCTTGAGTATTAAGGTCAGTGCATACTGAGTTTAAAAACAACATAGGTATAAAATTGAATGGAGCAGTGGTGAGGAAGGTCGAAAAGGATGAGAAGGGAACTTCCTTTGGACTTCTTTGAGCCAAAATAAGTAGTATGTTTCCTAAATTCTTGTAATCAGACCGTTGTTGGCTATTGGTAGAGGGAGGTTCAGATTTTCCACCTCTATCTTTTTTCTTCCGTTTCTTGGTCCTTCTGCCACTGCTTCTTTTAAAAAGAAATAAACTCATTTTTTTCTCAGCCTTATGTGGGAAACCCTCTTGGCATTTTCTGACTGCCAAGTGTTCTATAACTAGCCATCTGTGGAATATTTTTTTCTTAAGTTAATTTTTTAAATTAATTCATTTCCCTTTTCTCTCTCTCTCTCTCACACATGCAAACTAGTGTTTGAAGATCAATGAGCAAATGATCTGTCTTGTAACAACTTCCCTTTTTCAGCTGATCGCTTTTCTGAAAGTTATCTCCTAAAATCACTTAAATAATTTCACTGAAACAAAGGAATGATTGATCTTTTAAAGACTCGTACATGTATTGAATATAACATTTCAGATCTGACTAATAATTTGAAGTAACTTTGAGCTTTTCGAGGGCCCTAGCCAAAACAAAATGTAAGATGGCCTTTCACATTTGTGTCTTCAAGGGACTGTGCTAGCCAAAGTTTCCTCCCAATCTGGAGGCAGCTTTGTGCCATAGCAATTTTCAGGCTTCATTGCATCAATCAAACAAATTGTTCTTGTAGTGCTTACTTACTGGGGAATTCACCAGCTGGAAGATTGTACCATTGAGCCAAAACAGGCCACCGGAACAGCTATACTCTTTACTTCATTTATGGAGCCATTTAAGAAGATGCTCTAGTGGCAGCTGCCTGTTTGTCAGAACAGCCTTGGAGGTGTGCTGTATGAAACCTAATTTAGACTAGTAGATGATCAGATGACAAAGAATACCAAAGATTCACCAAAGGTGAATCACAAAAGAAGATGCTGTGAGACTTTCTGTAAGGAATTGCCCACCATGACTTTAGAATAACTAAAGTTTCAGCTGCAGTTATGTTGAGTGAAGTGTAAAGCCTTGAAAACATAGACTAAAATGGTCCCCCTCCTCTCTCTCTTATCATATAAACACACCCCAACCCTATAATTTTTCTGATACAAGTTGTATTTGGATTTTGCATAGATGGCCAGTTTGCTTTTAAATAAGAATTATATGCCTGTTTATTTGAATGTCTGTTCCTAAGATTATCCACAACCACAACTCCATTTATTATATGTTTACATAATGTTGGGTGAGGGAGAGTAGTCAATGATGATTCATTTGGGACTAGATACAGAATTAAAATATAAAACAAATATTATCATTCTCAAGGTTTTAATAGATGCCTGAACACAAGGTATGAGTTTAGAAATTGTCATCCTGGATTATGGTGTGGATTTTATGTGCACCTTTTCATGATGGGCATCAGCTCCTTTGTATATTTTGTTCCCAAATCTTGTTAGTCAACTTTCAACTATCTGTGTATATAAATAATCAAGGCGATGTTAACTGCTTTATGGATTTTCTTGAGCAATTTAACACAAGATTGATCAGTGATTTCTGTCTGTAGAAAATGTTTGATTCCAGGCTGCCTTAGCCTCACCACACTTCTGACTGCCTCCTCCCTATCTGAGGAGGCTCAGAAAATACACAATCGTTTCAATATTCACCTAAGCAAAATAAAATAGGAAGATAAATTTCTGTCCTGAATACTGTGATGCGTAATATTAATACAAAACTCCAAGAGAAATACATTTGAGGTAATTTTTTTTTAACTTGGATAACTTAACTGTGAATAGAGGCCTGTGATTCCACAACTTCACTCATGTGGAATGTTTTCTTTCTTTCCATTAGTCCAGACTCTCGACTTTGAGGGTGGAGGGGGAACTAGTCTTGTTCAAGCTGGAGCTCCTTAATAATGAGAGATAGTTTAGAAATCCTGAATAAGGCTTTGGACCAGACAATAAAAAAGGAAATGTGAAAGCTCAGAGCCTTCTAGAACAAAGAAACACCCCAAATCTTATGCCTGTCAGCTGGCTGGTGACAGTACCCAGTAGCTATGCAGTAGGCACCAGAGCATCTGAAGTACAACTGGTGGACCTCGAGAGAATGGGAGCTAGCTGAAAACCATTCTCTCCTTCTTAATGATTATCCATTAGCACACCATGTTTTTATTGCAGAATAGATTAGAAACAATTAGCAAATGGAAAATTGAAGAGGCCCTTGCTGCTTTTAGTGTTTAGATGTAACTTTTGAACAGAATCAAAATGCTCTTTTTAGAGTCAGATGTGCCATTTTACCTGAATTCCATTTTATGCGTCTGCCATGGGTTACATGCTTCATTCCATTTAAAAACGGAAATTTTCTGGATGTAGATTCAGTATGTCTTGCTGATTGCTGCATTTATTTCAGATGCTTTTTAGAAAGCATTCTTTAGTAAGCTAACTTTTTCATGCTGAACAACGTATATTAAAGTGATGGTTGAAGCATATTCCAAAGTCATCTTTTAACTCACAAGAATATGGAACCGTATTGACTTCTACCAAGACAGTTTAATCATTCATTGTTAACAAAGAACATTATCATTTTTATTGTACTTGTCATTACCTATTACTGTACTCTTGTCTGAAAAGGCACTATTGTATAAGAAAAAATAATGAAATTAAAGGAACAATGGATCTGATTTTGTCGATGCTCAGGAAGTGAATCACTCAATGCCAGTCCTATAGAATTCAGGGAAACATCATTAGGGCTTCATGAATTTCAACTTTACTAATGTGGATTTTGTTCTATTTCTCACATAGACTTGGATGAAGCTTTATGTGAACGCAAATTTTCTCATTTCTTATATTGATGCATTGTTTATTTGCATTTTTATTCTAACTCCTCCAAAGAGAAGAAAATCTTGGTTAATATGCAGATTAGAATTTTTATTGAGGATTGTGTTTTATTGTTCTTAAAGACTAAGGTGGTAAAGAAGGTTAGAACCCCCTGATGAAATCTGCGTCACATTCAAAGAAATAGTACTTAGTGAGATTTTGTCATGAACACTTTCACAGCTTGATTCTATTTCTCATTATATCCCAATTATCAAACGAAATAAAACAAAGCCATTCCTGTAGAATGAAACACATGAAAATGGCAAACTACCTGTAAAAATGAACAAGGAAATACTGATCTTCAACTATTCCTATACCCTTATTTCTAACCTAATGTACCAACTCTCCTTCTCTCATTTTCTTTTACCAAAGTAATCTGAGGCAGAGACATTAAATTTCTATCTAATACTATTGGTGAAAACAGAAGACTATATGAGAAACAGAGAAAATCTCCAAACAATCATGGTGCCTCCTGGACTTCCTAATATGGAAGTCATCTAATATGATTAAGTAATGCAGCACTAGTAACATCACCAGAGTTCACAGTGAAATGTTTTCATTCATCCCCACTGGAACTCCAAAGCACCAAGTGGACTTAGCATCAGAACTTAAGAAACTGAAGCCTTCGTTAGCCATAAGTCTCTGCAAAGAAATGGAATCACAGTTTTGATTTATGTAAGAGGCACAAAGCAAACCATTACTGTGTATCCACAAATGTCAATTGTAGAGGAGCACCAAGTATCTGAGAGGAAGATCTTTGAGGTATATGCTGCTTCTTATACCCTTTTCCAAGCTCTTATTTATTTAGAGTACAACAAAAGGAAAGGCTGAGTAAGAGAACTGTGATAGGGTTTGGGAGAAGGAAGGAAAATTCCATGGACGTATACTAGCCAAGTAACTTACGTAGTTTGGGTCACTTGTTATCTATTAACTACCCCTAACTCCTCTAGTGAATGAGGAGTAGTGGTAGTAGATTTCTGAAAAGACAACACAGTGTATATTACCTAAAGGAGCAGACTTCTTCAAATGTGTTTCTGTTGGACCTTTGGATTGTATAACATAGTGTTTGGGGACAGAAATGAAACTTCCTAGTTATATTTTTCTTAGATGTATACTATAGTGGGTGTGTATTATCTGTGTAATTCCCCCAACTGTAATATATTTCAAATCACTTTATGCTAAAAATGAAGTACATCTTACATAGAGCAACATTCAAATAAAATATTTGCCATAGAAAATAGAGGGTAGAACAATGGTTACTAGAGGCTGGAAAGGGCGAGGCAGGGAGTGGGGATGGTTAATGGGTACAAAAATATAGTTAGATAGGATAAGATCTAATGTTTCATATTCACAGGGTGACTACTGTCACCAATAATTTATTGTACATTTTAAAATAACTAAAAGAGTGTAACTGGATTATAACACAAAGAAAGGGTAAGTGCTTGAGGTGATGGATACCCCATTTACTCTGAAGTGATTATTACACACGGTATACCTGTATCAAAATATCTCATGTACTCCATAAATATATACACCTGCTATGTACCCAGAAACAAATTTTTAAATTCAAATTTAAAAAATTAAATGTGTGTCATGAGAATTTCTAAGAAGGGCACTCCAAATCATTGGTTTGCCTTGCTAGACAAAGTGTAAATTATTTTAACAAAATATACAGCTGGGTAAAAGGAAAAAAAAGACTGTGACTTGTTTGCCACCCACAGGGCTGTCAGGAAAGGCTACAACATTTCACTTCTCAAGGAGTGAGTTCCTTTTACAGATTAAATTGGAAATACAGTTACATTTTATTTCATCTCACCAATGTTGAATTAATAACCTATGTGAAACTTTTATTTAGAAATGAACACTTCAAGCATGCATTAAATTAGCAACTAAGTACATAGCTTATAAGACCGTGAAGAATGGTTATGTTTATAATGTTCATTTTTTAAAAAAATATTATACTTTAAGTTCTGGGATACATGTGCAGAATGTGCAGGCTTGTTACATAGTTATACATGTGCCATGGTGGTTTGTTGCACCCATCAACTCGTCATCTAGGTTTTAAGCCCCACATGCATTAGCTATTTGTCCTAAAGCTCTCCCTCCCCTTGCCCCCCACCTGCCGACAGGCCCCAGTGTGTGATGTTCCCCTCCCTGTGTCCATGTGTTCTCATTGTTCAACTCCCACTTATGAGTGAGAACTTGTGGTGTTTGGTTTTCTGTTCCTGTGTTAGTTTGCTGCAAATGATGCTTTCCAGCTTCATCCATGTCCCTGCAAAGGACGTGAACGCATTCTTTTTTTATGGCTGCATAGTATTCCATGGTGTATATGTGCCACATTTTCTTCATCCAGTCTATCATTGATGGGCATTTGGGTTGGTTCCAAGTCTTTGCTATTGTGAATAGTGCCACAATAAACATACATGTGCATGTGTCTTTATAGTAGAATGATTTATAATCCTTTGGGTATATACCCAGTAATGGGATTGGTGGGTCAAATGGTATTTCTGTTTCTAGATCCTCGAGGAATGGCCACACTGTCTTTCACAATGGTTGAACTAATTTACACACCCACCAACAGTGTGAAAGCATTCCTATTTCTCCACATCCTCTCCAGCATCTGTTGTTTCCTGAATTTTTCATGATCGCCATTCTAACTGGTGTGAGATGGTATCTCATTGTGGTTTTGATTTGCACATAATGTTCATTTTTATACTTAATTATTTTAGAGGCAGGTTGTTGCTATGTTGTCCAGACTGGACTCCAGCTCCTGGGCTCAAGTGATCGCCCTGCCTCAGCCTCTTGAGTAGCTGGGACTATAGGCATGCACCACTGCACCTAGCCTTACTTAATTAAAAAATATCTTTCTAGAACATTTTTAGCTCATTGCTTTAGAAGGTATTAATGTGATGGTTCAGATCTGTCATTCATTTTTTCAAGTCATTACTCGTGTCCTTCACATTTCAGAAGGATTAGAGAGATAAGAAGATCAACTTTCAAGATTATGTAAGATTGATAGAAAAAGCAAGCCAGTATTTCCACCATCAGCTTGAGATAAGATTCCATATTTTGACGTATACAGGTGATAGAGGCGAATGTTTTTCAATTTGAGGTATTTGTCAGAATAGGCAAGAGATGAGGACTTACACTTTAAAAAATTCTTCTTTAAAGACAAGTTTGAGAATAAAATCAAGCTATGATTATGTAGCCTAGTAGAAATAATATTTATCATCCCTTAACTTGTAAATGAGAAAGGTCAGTATCGTTCTTTCTGTTGTATAAATTTTGAAGCTCAAGGCTCAAAGCATTTGCCAGACTTGAGTAAGGGTCATCTTTAAACCAGTGACCGATCCAGAGATTCCTCTCCATTAGAATTCCTGGATATAAAAGAATGTAACTAGTCTTGACCTTAAGCTACTCCCGACACTCGAATGTTCAAATGTTTTTCAGACAAACTGAAAAGTTATTTTCTGTACTATTATATAAGAATGATTATTCTTTTGCATTCATAAATTGAATTTAAATTTGTCATAATTGTAACTTTTGACTTATATACCTAGCCTAAATAAATAAAAATGTTTACCTTAAAAAGTCCAATTAGAATCATTGGCTTAACTAGTTGCTTTCATTTAAGTATTCATACAAAAGAAAAGAGGTTTTAAGGATTAGTTTCTTTCATGTGCTATGTAGTCTAGCCGATAGCTGTTGTAGTGAAGGCAATTTCTGTTAGTAATTGCTGGTTGTATTTGCTTACACCTTTATTTAAAGGAAACTTGTCTGTTTTGAGTCTCACATTTTTTGCTCATTCTGAAAATTACTTGGGAAAATTACTTGAGTGCAGAAAAGTTATTTTCTTTGTATCATAGAAAAACATCCTTCCCTCCTGAACACAAATATTGTAGTCCTGGTGAAAGCTAACTGCTCAACTTCACTTGTTGGCTTTGGTTCAGTAAGGTTCTGCCATTACAGTGGAAGCTTATTTCATAGTTTCCACTTTCACGACTGATCCTCAATAAAAGAAAACAACCAGTTAAGCATAATAAATATTTGATTTAGTAACTTGAACATAGTCACTTTAAAAATCAGAAGCAAATCTATAAGGCAAGATCTTTATTAGAATTCTCTGCTGTCCTATGCAGTAATGGAGGAAGAAACATAATTATCAAAGATCTACATCTATGACATATTTCAGATTGTGATTTCTGACATCAGTGTAGTAATCATACTGGGAATTGGTTGTTTTTATTTCTAGCAGGCAGAATCTGAATTTTGGTTTTGGATTACCAGAATAATTGCTTCTCGGCCTTTTGGCTAAGATCAAGTGTGGATTACCAGAATAATCCTTCATAAAGCCCAGTAGTCAGTAAAAGATTTGGTTTCCTTAAGTCTATAGCCAAAGCCATTAAGTGGAAAATTGAGATAATAAAAGTAGGCAATGTAGTTCCATCATCACATGCAATATGATTGTATAATATTGTGTCAAAATTTCAAAATAGTTTCAAATAGTTTATGCATACCCATGTGGCTTGAGGCAAAAGCTCCTAATATTGGCTCTTTAGGGCTAACGGCAAATGCCCATATTTAAATGCTTGTGTCTGTAGGAAGTCAGTAATTGCTAAAGGTAATTCTGTTTGCAGTTCTAATAGGATAATTGAATAACATGGTGATTAATGTTATTTTAATAATAGATGGAGTCACATAAACACCTAATTCTTAAGTTAGTGGGTTGTGTTTATTCATGACAAATGGGATCCCAGAGGATCAAAATTAAAGATTCAACTAAATATTTTCATTCATTTCCGAGAACCTAGTACATTACCCTGCCCATAGGCAATCAATAAATATATGCCAATTAATTAGCTTTTTTTCTAAAATTGATTTCCAATAATTCCTAAAGAACAAGGTCAAGGAGAATGATATGTAGGAGTCATTTTACCAATAAGTGAGACTTGAGCTCAGGGTGCACAGGGGTGATCTATGAAATGCCATCATGATTTCTGAAAAGCTTTAGCAAGGGTTATTAAATATAACAGATTGTTTCATTCAGTGCTATCAGTCTGATTGAAAAGTTAGGCCTTAATGATGTCCATAGCTGGTATTTTGTTCCTTTCTATGTGTAGCATTTCCCTGGTTAAGATGCCTCACAATGTCCTCAAATTAGTATCTTTCAGCCTTTTCTGTTTTTTGGACATTGTGTCTATTTTTTGAGGAGGAGTCTGCCTGCCATTTGTTTCACACTTTAGTAGTACCTACCTAGAAGATTGAAAAGGAGGTTGTGCCCCCTACTTTTCTGACACTTTAACCCACCAGCATTAAGCTAATAACCTACTGGCGTCTGCCAGAAGATTTGTTAGTGTTAAACCCATATGCTTCTAGTGATTGGCAATGTGAAATATTATAGCAAGTCTTATCATTCACTGGTTATCATGAACCCCCCAAGGTGCTATGGTCTTCTTCTCCAATAAGCTCAGTTGAACTCCTTGCCAACCAAGAGATACTGTGACAGAATTGTTCTTATTTGCTATTGCTATCAGCTTTGAGGAGCCACTGCAGCCTAGAGAAAGCCTTAGAAAATTTCCCAAGGCAACTCTGCTATTCCCCCCTAACACCTACGAGATTTACATACGCTATGCCATCGTATTCCCTATGATAATGTATGTAAAGTCCTATACACATTACTGACATGCTATACGTGTTGAATAAATGTCAGCTATTTCTATTATCAAATATCCATTATTATGACTGAGCCTCTCTAGTGGCCCTCAGGCTAAAATGACTGTTATACCTCAGTCTAGGATGCTCTTACTAAACAGCAGCTCCTTCTCTGACTAGAGCGCCATGTGTTCTCAAAGTTCCTATAGTGCACTATGATTACTCCTACTTTGGTACTCATCTTGCCAAACAATACTTGCAACATTTATCCTTCCTGTTTCTCTAACCAGACTATAAATTCTGAAAAAGCAGGAAATAGCTGTGACTTGTTCACTGTAGTATCCCTAGGGCTTTAGCATAGTGTCTACACTTTTCATGCATGTAGTAGGTGTTCAGTAAGTGTTTATTGAATTAATGAATGAATGAAAAGTATCCTAGTATCACAGGTTCTGAATTATTCCTGCAGAGTAAGAGTAGTCCCCAAAGAAGGTATGCATTCTCCAGTTACCCTCTGAAACTATAGGGTTAGCATAATCAACATATTTTCTATGAATAGATGCAAAGCATTAATATTAGCAATTATGCTCCAAATACTAATCTCAGGATGGATGTAACATAATAACACTTTGATATTAATTAAAATTATTTGATTGCATAATAATTATTTTACCATCATTATTCAGTATCATTACTGATTGGCTAAAATCTGCTTAGAGTAGCAGCTTTGAAAAGGCACTTCACCTCTCAAGTAACTGTCACCCACATTCATCAACCCTGGTAGCCCCTCCTTAGCACATCTTAACCCTCTCTCGCTTTTTACTTTGTCTACCTGTTATCAATAGTCTCACCAAATTATATACACAATCTAAACTTCTCTTGCTTTTCTTTAACCAATTAGCAAGATTCTGAATAAATGTATTTTTGACCCTTTTATATTTACTCCTTCTACCATCGTCATGATAGCTTCCTACATTATATATTTCTATCCCTTTATCCATCCAAACATGTATTAACTCAATAATACTCCACTGATTGTCTGATACTTGCCAAAAACTTCCTCTGCCTTATCTGAGCTTATCGTTAAATGGGAGAAACAGATATTGAACAGACATTGAATTAAAAGCCAGTGGATACTCCGGGTTTCCTTCTTTCTATGATACGGCCACTCCCAAATGAAGACTACCAGGCACAGATTACTGTTTCAGAGCAACAGTTTGACAATATTTTAGATAAGGGTATTAACAAAACAACGAGAAAAACCTAGGAACTACTATGTAGACAAGAAGAAGGTACACTAGAATGAAATGCATTTTTAGGTGGTCGCTATCAAAATTTAAGCTCTTGGAATTCATTTCCTGGCAATAGGAGGAGCAGCCTCACTCCTCAAAAGCTATGGAAGAGCAGAGGAGTGGAAAAGCACTTGCAGAGAAATCTCCTGGGGATTTCTTAGCCAGATATTTAGAAATAGGGTTTAAATTCTTCAAGTTGGAGGATTCTAACCTATGCTCTAAGGATGACTGATGAAGTACAGAAAGAAAAACAAAGTTTACCAAAAAAAATGAGGTCACAGAATTTCATTACCTGCCATCACCCCGCTATTTATGTATATATGTATGTATGTATGTATGTATTCATGTATATATGTATGTATGTATTCATGTATATATGTATGTATGTATGACAGAGTTTCACTCTGTCACCCAGGCTGGAGTGCAGTGGTGCAATCCCAGCTCATTGCAACCTCCACCTCCCAGGTTCAAGTGATTCTCCTGCCTCAGCCTCCCAAGTAGCTGGGATTACAGGTGAGTGCCACCACGCCCAGATGATTTCTGTATTTTTAGTAGAGACAGGGTTTTACTATGTTAGCCAGGCTGGTCTTGAACTCCTGACCTCAAGTGATCTGCCCACCTCAGCCTCCCAAAGTGTTGGGATTACTGGCATGAGCCACCATGCCCAGCCCATCACCCCATTTTGAAAACCAAAAGCCTAAATCACTCACCTTGAAGCAGATTTGATGCTGACTATAGACACTAATTGATTGTTAGTCCTGTTTTGGTTTATACATAGGGGCAGCCATTACTATGCTATTTTATTCAGGCACGAAGTAATTGTTTTATATGAATGCAAACATTCTAAAATACTGCCATTCATTCCTCAATTTATAAACTTCTGCTTTAGGAAATTGTATTCTTTATTATAGGCTGGGTGGCCCTTTACAAATCTTAACTTATTTTATCCTCCTAACAACTTCATGGAGAATGTACTATATTTTCCCCATTTTAAAGATGAGGAAACTGAGGCATGGAGGTAACATTACTTGCCCAAAGTTACTAAGTTAGACAGACCCGACTGGGTTCTAATTATTGTTCTGCAACTTACTGACTTAAAAACTCAACCAGTATGCAAATACAAAGCTTCCTTAATACAGAATGTAAAGTGAAGAACAAGAGTGTACAGCACACCAATCTGGGACGCTATTTGCCATTAGTTCAGATTTTTTTGAAGGCATGTAATCACCCCTTAAACATTTTTCCTTTTCCCAGTGTGCCAAAATCAGCAAGCCAAGACAGTTGATTGCAGTGGGCATGTCTTAAAAACCAGTTTTCATGAAAGGAGCGACTAAAGGGCCTATTGTGCTTGTTGCCTTACTTAAGAGAGTCCAGTATCTAGTCTGTTAGTTTATATACAAAAGAGACTATCTTGCAGGGAATTCAGCTAAACCTCTTCACTGCTCTTAGGTCAGGGCCCTGAACCTTTGCTCCTGGCTAAGCCATCCCAGGTATTTGATTAGATACATTACTTCTGAGTTCAGTTATTAGCAAGGCACACTATGATGGAATCCTGATGTACCTGCTTGCCAGTGAGTAGAATAAAGATATATTTTGTGTTTATTGCTGTTGATAAAACACTTGCGTAAAGTGTAATTTATAATGTAATCACTTTTATTCCATTTTTAATTAATTTTTAATTAAAAATTTATTAACTTTTTATTTAATTTTAATAATTAATTACTAATAATTAACTTAATCATTCTTTTTTTCTTTCTCCTTCACTATGCTTCCTTTCAAATCATTTCCTTCTCTAAACAACATTGGAAACGTGGCACTGAAGTGATAGATTTTTGTATCCCATTGTACTTAATTAGCAAGTTGTGGCATGTATTTGGTTAATGTCTCTCTTTCTAAAAAAATTATTATCTTTGTTCTGGTAAATTGAAGAGAAATTGTGGTCCACGGCAAAAAGAATGAACCATGAACCCATCTGTACTATATGTGCTCAGCCTGAGATGCCACATTCTACAAAGAGCAATTTAAGCATGAGTGATATCAGGTGTTAAGCCCCCATGAAACATCAGAGATAAATACTAGGTCCCTGGCTAACCTGCTTTTGATGTTTTAATGTTCAATCTGTAATCTGCAATGTATTTTAATTAAATCATCAAAATTACAGAATTTTCTTTGGAAAGATGTATTCTTCATTTGTTTGGTCCAATACAAGGAGTTGGCATTTCTGATATGTTGAGAAGATTTCACTTTCATATATTACTAGGATAAGTCCTTAAAATTTACTAGCCATCAGGATTTGCTGCTTTTAATGATTAATTACATGTTGGCACACTTTTCAAAGGTATTCTCTTTAGCTGTTTCCTTTCATCTTGGCCTACCTTTTTTGTGAATACCCTTTCATGTTTAGCTCAAAAGAGTATTCATAAAGGTTTATTTTGTTTCTTTGGGTAGAGATGCTGATTTATAATTTTAATGCAGTTCATAACAGCAGTGAAAATTAAAGTCCTGAGAACTGTACCTCAGTAGGGTCCTAAATATTTTATGACAGGTCTAATTGTTTAATAATTATGCAAAGACCTTAAGAATTTGGAATAATTTGTCCCTTCACTGTACCAGGCTACCAGGATTCATCTATCCCTTAATTTAGTAAATTTTTATGTCAGGAATAGAGTACCATGTACTGTTCCAAACACTGGAGTACAGCAATGAGCAAAACATAATCCTTGTCCACAGGGAGCTCATATTATAGAGCGGGTAGACAGACTTTAAACAAATAAAGATATAGTTTTCTTTGGAGAATAAACAAGAAGGGTTAGAGGGATAGAGAGTGCGGAGAGATAAGGGTTTCTCTTTCATATAGGATGATCAGGGAAAGTCTCTCTGTTGAGGTGGTATTTGAAGGATGAGAGGGGAAGGTTCAGGCGGATATCTGGAGGAAAATTATTCAAGGCAGAGGTGTAAGCCAGTTCAAAGAGTCAGAGGTGGGGATATGCTTAGCATATTAAAGGGACAAGCTTGGAAGCCAGTGTGACATATAAAGTGAAAAAAGAGGACAAATGATACATAAGAGCAAAGATGTAGTAGTGGTCAGATCACAGATGATCTCATAGGCCAAGTCAGGGACTTTGTCTCTGACTCTGAGTGAAATGAAAAGCTATTGGGAGGTGTAGAGTAGAAGAATGACATGATCTGCTTTATATTGTAAATTAATGTTATACTACATGTATAGTTTACATGGTACTAGTGGCCAACTGACAGTGAATTAGGGAATGCTATCAAGGAGTCCACAATTTTCCCTCCACCCCATGTGGCCTCACTGGCTTTGCTTTGTTCCACAGAAAAAGAATGAACCTCAGATTTTAACAAAACATTGTGGACATTTGCTCTGTAGGTCAGAATGGAATTGGCAAGAAAGTATAATTAGCTCAGCCCATCCCATCTACACTGTACAAAGAAAATAATGAGTACACTCATTTAACTCAGCTATCAGCAGTGCAGCAAAAACAACTCCCACTGAAGTGAGTCAGGAGCATCTTCATAAACCAAGGCAAGCATATTACGCCCTAAATGATGGCTCAGTGGCCTCAAGGAAATAAAGTACCTTCCTAAGCACCTAATTTACTACCAGGCTGTGACTCAGGCTCAGGAAAAATCGAATCTATTATTATGTATTCAGAATATAGTGAGCAACTGTGGCTAAATATTGAGAATACTTAAAAGAATGGAGAGTTAATATTGCTAAGAAAACAAATGTGTAGTCTGAAATTATTTTCACTGCTTATGTGTATGTCTGTCTTCCTGTCACTGCTGTTTACACACCCATCTCTTTGCTTTTTTGTTGGAGCTGTACACATAATTTGATGTGCTTGCGCAGAGTTAAACATCCTTATTCTAATGGCTTCATACCTGCTAAATTTGTCTACTCCTATTTCCTTCAAATGCTAGAAAATTAGTGAAGTCCCTGGCAACTAAGTATAGTCTGCGGAGCTTACCCCAAAGCTATGAGATTTGAAACTCTGTTAGTATTTACTCAGAGTCTTCATACTATCTTTTATTCTGGTTACTTGACTTATGGTTCCCCTGTTCCTTCCTCCTCCCTACGGTTTTCAGCAAATATCCAGCTTCTGTAAACATTCCTTCCGTAGATCTGAATTGCATAGAGTATAACTTCAGTGACACCAAAGTGTGTTTCGTAGCATGTTGTTTCTGATGATTGAAGCAATCTTACTGTGCAGAAAGGTGATTTAAAAATGGAGCCGCCTTATACAAAATTACAGCTAGATAAGAGGAATGAATTCTGGTGTTGTGCAGCAGTAAAGGGTGAATATGGTTAACTATAATTTATTATATAGTTTCAAAAAGCTAGAAGAGAGGATTTTTGAATGGTCACAACACAAAGAAATGATGAATGTTTAAGGTGATGGATATGCTAATTATCCTGATATGATCATTACACCTTGTATACGTGTATCGAAACATCACTGTGTATCCTATTAATATGTACAATTATTATGTGTAAACTAAAAAGAGAAAGAAAAAATTGAATCTTAATATCTTATATTGGCATAGAATGTAGTGTATTGTTTATAGTTCACTATGATTAATTGACTCATATTTGGCTAGTCATAGCATGTACAACTTGTATGTTCTTGTAGGTACTGTCGTGGTGGCAACTTGGGTCATTCTGAAGTGTGATTCTGAAAGATCTGGTTTTAGGTTTCAACATAAGCTATTTCAATTTTAATCTATTCCTTGATCTAGGATAATCACATTTTTTTTTTTAGAGATTGGTAAGCAATTAGCTGCTGCTGCTTCTGATGATAATAGAATACTTAACTATAACATGAATTTACCAAATGAATCCTTTTGGAATGGAATAAATGCTCAAGCAGGTTATTCTAGTAGGAAGAGATTCATGCAAAGTAGTGTTATATCTTGCTTGGCCAGTGTAGACTATAGAACTCAGTTTTGATCTGTTGTCTTCTTGCTGTAAGAATACACTTTAGGATACTTCACGAGTTCAGGCTGAGACCTGGGAAGTGCTCTTTGGACAACTGTCTAGAGAAGGCACATGCTATTCCAAAAGTGCTAAGCACCATGGTTGTCAGAATCTAGTTTAGGAAAACTAGTGCACGTGATAGGCACTTAAGAATTCTTTGTTGAATTGAATAAGTAAACTCTTCATTAAATGGCATATAGAAAAAATGGTCTTCATAAGTCAGCCAGAGGTGATACCACACATTCTGCTAAACAACAAACATTATATGAAGATGTTCAGAGGAGTTCTGACTGTCTAGGGAAATCATGCATTGTGATTCTTTTTACATAAACCACTTTCTTTCTGGAACCAGAACTTATACCTGCTTTACCTAGAGAACAGAATAGAATAGCTAGGCTCATCTGAAAACGTTTTATTTGAATGTCTTCTTTCCTGAACAACTGGCATTTGAGAGTCAATCAAAGAACAAGTCTATGTCTCCTTTCCGCAGTAGTGAGCTTCAAAGCAGAGCAAATGGATCCATGACAGGGCCGGGGAGGGAAGAATCAGATGTGGAGTGCATGCAACCCTACCCCCAGAGATATAACTTGGGCAGGAGAGGAAAAGAATGTATATCTGGTACACCCTGTCTCCCTTACAGTTATCACCTTTCCATCAACTGACTGTGTTTATTTTAGTTGGAAGTCAGCATTTAACCAGTTCTGCCTGAAGCTTAGTTGAGGGAGTTTGATTCTGAGAACTGTGTTGTCACTGAAGGGCAATATTCACTTTCTCTTGGGGAAGGAGTGTTGTTTGTATCCTCCTGATGTTGAGGGATATAGTAGCTGTCATCATGTAATGACATACCAAATGTATTTTATCTGAGAGTTTAAAAATTAGAAGCAATCCAATTGCTGATGTGATTCATGAATAGATGATGCAACTTATAATGACTTGGTGATAACAATTTATTTGTATACCAATCACATGCACTCAGAAGAACCTGTGCATGAAATCAATGTGAGCGCTAAGACTAAATGCAAATATATTGTGGACATTTAAAGTTTTAGCCCCCTTGATTATCTTTAAGGTAATATATACAACATATTTGCCAATATAGATTTTTCTTCACCAGCCATCTGGTAAAAATTAGTATGAGATAAATAATTTAGCTTCCTTCTGTTCAGATACAACTTCATTATCCTCTTCCTTGATGCTGTGAAAAGTCTTCAGAAATAATCAATGGTAAAGTGCATTTGCATTCCTGTCAAAGCTGAGCCTGGAGGTTTCTGACATGCTGACGTTTGATTCTTTTTCTCTGTGTGCTGTGAAAAGGAGAGGTGCCTATTATTATCAAGTGGCCCCAAAGAATTGCGTGCATAGTGGCAGCCTCGCACAAGTGCACTGCCTGCTAAATCACAGTGTGAGGAAGCATGACATGAGACAACTGGGATGTTCGAGAACTGCAAGTCATTTTTCAGGATTTAAAAAAATAATACTGCAGAACATAAGAAAGAGATTTAGGAGGAATTAGTTACATACTCCTTGTGACCTAATGATTCTCTCTCTACCCACACAGAATATGTTACCCTTGAAGCACAGTAATTGGTTTGTAGGCGATATTTTTCCATTCATAAGAAAAAAATATCTCCTACTTTTCATCCTGGACTTACTTCTCCAATCTGGCTTGAGTTGAGGAATCTTATGCTAGAGTTGTAGGAGAGCAGGTGCCAGATTGTGGAGGGCCTTGAACGCCCGGCCAGGGAGTTTAGATTTTATCCTGTAGGCAGCAGAGAGCCATTAAAAGATTTTGAGCAGGAGGAATGTAAAAAATAGGACTTGATTTGGATGCACGCTTAGTATAAAAGTGCAATGATAAGATATATTAAGGGAGTGTTACGGTTCTGTTCACAGCATGAATATAACTGTAGGATTCATCTCTACTAGCTGACTAGTTCAGTTTTTATAGCATGCAAATTTTCAGAGCCAGCTGTAAGAGGTTGATGGTAAAAGAACAAAGTAAAAATTGATCATGTGAATGTAATTGTAAGGAGGGATTTTTAAATGATCAAGATCACTGGTAACACAGAATAATAATCATTTTAAAGGGTGACTGTAGAATTATTTGTTATTTTGTTTGAGTTATCTGAAACCACTTCTATGCTATATAATTACCTTAAGTTTTAAGTGCTCCCTGCAGGGATAATTTGTGTATTTTGCATTCTCATGCAAATACTTTAACAGTCTACATTGTTGAAAATAGAACTGAACATTATTTCAGATAGGTAATGGTTGTACAAAGCTTATGAAGTATTCATCATTTTTATATATTCTCATAGTTTATATTACTGTGTTGTGTTTTCAGCTACAGTGATACTTAGGTAACAAATATTTGAAAATTTAAATTGCATATTTTGATAAAGAACTGTAATTTGCCAATTTCAAAATTTAGTGTCATCAAAATCCTTTTAAAATATTAATATAAAATGTTGCGGTATTTCAGGAAATACAAGGCGAGCCAAATTTAGTTTAAGCTACTAGGGGCTCATTTATGAATTGTAGCTAGATACGTGGCCAAACACTCCTGTAAAGCATTGCATTTTTAGGATTCAGGCTTCACCGCAGTGGTTTCTGCAGAGCCATAATATAAGATGATAATCACAAACAGCATCACAGGCGATGGCAGTTTAGTCATAAATAGGAAACCGTTGTCTTGTTCACTGCAACATAGCTACACATCTAAGCATTATATATCCCTTGTGAAGATGTGATTCACTTTATGATGGTGACATTCATATTTCAAAGTGTCTTGTTTTAATGAGCTTTCACAGGATTTGTTTGCACCAATCTTGAACTTCTCAAGAGTCCTGGGTTTCCTTTTTTGTTTGTTTGTTTTTTTCCCAGAGATGGATGTGCATTGAGCATAGGAAAATCTCCAGGAAGAAATATGTTTACTCCTCTATTTGGCTTCTCTATAGATACTAACTTTACAGAAGAACTTTACTTACCTTGGGCAGCCTATCGGATTTCACCCTGAACTCTGAGCACAGCTGGGAGTTTGGACAGTAAAGAGATGTCTTCTCCAGCAAAGGGGAGGCAACTTACTTTCCAGCCTTCCCCATTAAACATTCACGGGTGAGGTTGGTGGATATTTCTCAAAGTCCACAGGTTTATAGAATTGGGGAAAGCAAATGGCCCATTTTTTTTAACTTTCTGTGTTTTCACTCTCTGTTGTCTTTCTCCGCTTTGTATTTCTGTGTTTCCCTCTGTCTCTCTCATGTATGTATGCATGTGAGTGCACACATACACACACACGAATCTGACTAAATAATTTATGTATCTCCTTATATGTGTTACCTGCATCTGTACCTGAAAAGGCAGAAGCCTAATTTCAGTAAAGGTGCTCTAGAGTCATTTCCTGAATACCTCTAGAGTAGAGTTCACTGGAAATAAAAAACCCAACATGTGCCCAAACTCAGTTGTGAATATTTTTGCAATAGAAGAGTGAACTTTTCATGCCATGATCTAGGAGAATGTTAAGTGGACAGATTTATATAAGATAAATGGAGTGCTGCTGCCCATTGTAATGGAAAAAGAAGTGGCCTAGGGGATAGGCTGCCTGGCTTGGCTTCTGCTCTGTGTCAGACCTTTTCCTACCCTCTGGAACTCAGGATCAGTTGGAGCTCCTGGATCTTCAGTGTCTTGCAGCCCCAGAAATATCACATGCCAGTACCAGCTACCGTAAACAGATTCCAGCTTCCTCTAGAAGGAGCTGCTTCCCTGCACTGGATTAGTTCTCCAGCAGAAAGTGTTAATGCCAGGTTCCAGTGTATTAGCATCTCTGGTTTCATTTCTTTGACTCTAAAACAAGCTCTTTAGAGAATTTTTTAAAAGTCTACCAAAACCCATTATAATCATTACTTTTGTTATCATTACTTTTGTTAAACTGTCCCTTACCTGTCACTTGAATGCCATAACTATTCAAGCAGTTGTAGAAAACTTTAAATGTAGGCACTGCTTAAACATAAAGTACTGTTATATTTTTCATTATTGTTATTAGTAACCTACATTATGAAAGTAGAACTAGTAAAACAGTGGTTTGGAACAAAAGAAGTGAGATAATAACATTGTAGTTTTGTAGCATAGTAATTAAAGTGAGATGTGTAAATGTCATCTGGCCTATTAATATGGAATTATTTCACAAATCCCTTTATTATCATGTGGTCTCACTGATACACATTATAGTAATTCTAGTATTAGATTCTTAGAATATTTTAAGCCCTAAATCAAAGGCTCATGCATTGTCATCCTTGAAAAGGAATCACTACTGTAAGCATTTCTCACACATACAATTAATGTGTAGCATTAGCCCCTCACAGAAATGGAAAGGTGCTTTTCTTCTCTGTTTTTATTGACAACCACCAGTTTTTATACCAATTTCAAGTTGCAGGGTGGGGAGAATACTACATTTTCTTATATATCACACAAATGGAAAGTTAAAGGAAGGGAAGAGATCTGGTAGTTGTTGAGCATTTCCACTTAGGCTAACTGCTTCCCCATGCCTTCTGTGATCTTCCCTATGAAGCACATGATGCTGTCCCCATCTTGCAGATGCAGGATCAGAAAACACACGAATTGCCTACAGTCAGAAAACTGGGAAGTGGAAGAGGCAACTTTGAGCTGAGCTCTTCAAAAGGGCCAGGGCACACAAATAGGAGGGAGGGCTGAGCCTTCAGCAAACGTTGAAGTTGCACATTTAGAAGGGAGTTATTACAGCTATTGTCTACCCAGTGACTACTCTGTGGGTGAAAAGGTGCACTTGCAATTGTGTTTATTTTAAAAATGACTTGTTAAGGGCACCATTGCTGTGATTTTCTCACCTGTGAGGTGGGAGGAACTCTCCTCTCAGGCCAGAGGGAAGTAATTACTGAGAGGTGCCTTCAAGAGTAAAGCAGATTGTTATATATTTCAAAGGGGGCTATCACAGTGCCTGGGACACAGTAGGCTTTCATTAAATCCTAGATTAGAATTAATTCTTCTATTTGGGTCTCAAATGAATAAATTGGCTCCCTCCATTCAGATTCGTGACAAATGACTGCCACTAGCATCCTCTCATGTAGCTCCTTTCAAGGGGATGATGAGTAGAAATGGACTCTTCATAAAAAAGATTCCTCTTTAGCACTTGTTATCCTCAGCAGTCATTTGCAGATGTAATGTGATGCAGCAGTTTAATAGTCCTCTGCAGCACCATTCTCATCCATTCAAATCCTTGGTTTATAGATGAGGCCTTTGCAGCTTGCCCTGTGACACCAGCTTTTATGTTTTGCAGCAGAAAGAATGCATTGGTGACTTCCATTTGAGCAGTTGCTGTTGTCTAGCACTACTTTCCTACTTGTTCAAGAAAGTCTCCTTTCAAAGTTTTTGAAGAAGCAGACTCCTAATTACTGTGACACTTTTCTTCAGAGACAAACCCTGCCAAATGTAACAGAGCTGCTATCCAATGTGTGTCAAAAGTATGATTCTCAAAAATTCCTGGCCAGGTGCGGTGGCTCACACCTGTAATCCCAGCACTTTGGGAGGCCAAGGCAGGCGGATCACCTGAGGTCAGGAGTTCGGGACCAGCCTGGCCAACATGGTAAAACCCCATCTCTACTAAAAAAAATACAAAAATTAGCCAGGTGTGGTGGCCCTTGCCTGTAATCCCAGCTACTTGGAAGGCTGAGGCAGGAGAATCCCTTGAACCCGGGAGATGGAGGTTGCAGCGAGCCAAGATCATGCCATTGTACTCCAGCCTGGGCAACAGAACGAGACTCCATCTCAAAAAAGAAAAGAAAAGAAAAAAAAAAATCCTGAGGTACAAGAATATAATATGCACCCACCTTGGTATCATTTTATTTTTAATAGGCCTTGCCAGAGCTTTTCAATTCATCTAGGAGGAGAAAGGACCTTTGTCTTGTGCATGACAGTTGGTTGGATCTCTGTGAAAATTTTTCAGAGCTCCTAAGCTTTGAATTTTTAGTCAAGTGCTTGCAACAGCTATTTAAAAAGACTTGTTCTCCTGATAACATGTACTTCAGAACTCATATTCTTGCAGCTGGATTTAGATCCCACTCTGAAGTCAGTACAGGGAAGAGGACTGCCACAAATTAGAAAGCTTCATAGTAGCAGAGACTATGTATCCAGTAGGCACAAATTAATTACAGAGAATGGCTGAAAGACTAGAAGGTTTATTTTTAGAAATCATATCTGATATTTGATTCACCTTTCAAAACACATAGATCAACCCTGCCATTAAAAAAACCAATATACTGAATTAATACACATAATAAGCAGGTTAATAGGGGGGTTTTCAGGGGGTTATTCACCTTAGAGAAGTGTTCTTCACTTGAAAAAAAAATTCCACAGACTTCTGTTAAACAGTGAGATGCCCTAATATTTTAATAGTTTTAAAATATACAGCAGTTCACACAGTCTCTCTAGAACATATTTTATGTAAAATGAATTACACCCTCTGCCACCTAATTGGATTGCCTAAACAATCTGTATTCTTCTGCAAGGTTAAGGTCAGACTAACACAGTCTTGGGCCAGTCACACAGTCTTGAAGACATATGGCCTATCTCTCTTCTTTGTCACGAGTCTCAACAAGCTACTTCCATGTCAAAATGTATTTGCTGACCAGGCTTGCAGGAGAGTGAGGTGTTTGGATCATGTAATTTTTATATCACGACAAAAATAACCCATCTTAGCCTCTGGAAGGGATGTATTGTATTTGTTTGTTCTCATTCTTTAACTTCTAGCTTATTTCAGTGTGTTTTATAAAACATTGTTTTGGAAGAATGGAGAGCCTGGATAATCCATTGTATGACATTGCTTTACAGAAATATATGAAAATCCAGAACAATTCAGTATAGAGGACTAAATGAACTCCAGGGCTGAAATATGTTCATATCTGAGTCCTAGTTCTGTTTTCAACAGGCCATTGGTTGACAGGTTCCTGAATATTTTTCTTATTTTTGTTTGTGAAGAACTAAGGAGAAAAAGCAACACTGTGCTGACATATTTTGTGGGGTCAACATAAGGTAAATTAAAATATCTATGAAATATCTAGGAATATAGAAAGTCTTGGTAAAGAATTCAGTGTAACCATATGAGGCAAAATAGTCCCAATGTGCATACTCTTAATTCCAATTTGCATTTCTTTAGAAATGGTTGCTAATTAACCTGTGTATTTTTAAGTCATTTTGTGGCATGGTATTTCATGAAGCCCTTTTATTTAAGCACTGCATCTCTTTAGTGCTATGGCTTGGATTACTGCAGCCATTTCAGCCTATTGCAGACAGAAATGAAAAATGAAAGGAGGCAAAACAGTTCTCTGAGAACCAAGCTTGGAGGAGAATGCTGAACACAAAGTGTAATTCATGTACAGTCCTAATTTTTGACAGAATTTATAATCTTCCATGTTAATAAAACATATAGCCAGGCCTTTTTTTTGTAAATTGATTCCATAGTGAAAAAGAATCTTGAAAAGTGGATTTATTTATTTGGCCTTGATTTCTGGGCCTATATTATCAGAAGCAATCCCACATTTCATGTTTATGGAGCTTTACAATATTCAGAGCTTCTTTCACCCTAGATCATCTCGTTGCATCCTCATACGACAACCAGTAAGATCAGCAGAACTGGTAGATTTTTTTCACCATTTTACAAAAATCAGTCTAGTAGAATTTAATTGAAACACTTAACTATTTACAGACAAAAAGACCAGGAGTATAAGGTTCTTGCCTATGTCAGGATTATTAGGAATTTCTTTATTTTTGCTTAAGTATTGTTTTGCTTTTATTATTCTCTATTCTCTTCCTCCTTTTCTCCCTCCCTCCCTCCCTGCTTCCCTCCCTCACTCTCTCCCCCTTTTCTCCATACCTCCCCTCCTTCCCCTTTCTCTCATCCTTTCCAGTTTTGAAATTGAATTTACCTCTAGGCCACTTTCCTCCTTTGATCGCCTACTTTTTCTGCCCTCATAGGCAAGTTTCTGACTTGCCTGTATCTACTTTAAAATAGTCCTCTATTCATTGGAAAATGTAGTGCCACATTTAACCCTTTTTTGGATTTACACAAGGGAGCTTCCAAAGTTTCTTCATATATTCTATTTTTAATTTATTTGTTTCACTAGGTATGTATTGATAATTTACTGTATGCCAGACCTTATGTTAGGAGCTGCCCTCAAGTATCTAATAGTCCAGCAGATATTTGAGTGAGCAATCCATATTCTGTTTATCGTGAATTAATAATTTTGCTTAGCTACAGTGCACTGGGTGAGTATTGATTCCCTCTTCCTCAATCTCTCCCTTCCCATGCTTTGATCTCAGTAATAATGAAGTTCGTTCACATCAAATATACCCTGGAAGAGAACATCAAAGCCCTAAATATAATAATTAGTCCTGGATTTTGAAATCACTGGTGGAGGGGAAGCCTGTATAGAGAATATAGGTAGTTACATTGTCACCCCTATGGGCATGATTTATGTTTTAAGATTCTATTGTTTCAAGTTTTTTTTTTTTCTTTTTATTATTATTATTATTATTATTATTATTATACTTTAGGCTCTATGGTACATGTGCGCAACGTGCAGGTAAGTTACATATGTATACATGTGCCATGCTGGTGTGCTGCACCCACCAACTCGTCATCTAGCATTAGGTATATCTCCCAATGCTATCCCTCCCCCCTCCCCCCACCCCACAACAGTCCCCGAAGTGTGATGTTCCCCTTCCTGTGTCCATGTGTTCTCATTGTTCAATTCCCACCTATGAGTGAGAATATGCGGTGTTTGGTTTTTTGTTCTTGCGATAGTTTACTGAGAATGATGATTTCCAATTTCATCCATGTCCCTACAAAGGACATGAACTCATCATTTTTTATGGCTGCATAGTATTCCATGGTGTATATGTGCCACATTTTCTTAATCCAGTCTATCATTGTTGGACATTTGGGTTGGTTCCAAGTCTTTGCTATTGTGAATTATGCAGCCAAAAAACACATGAAAAAATGCTCACCATCACTGGCCATCAGAGAAATGCAAATCAAAACCACAATGAGATACCATCTCACACCAGTTAGAATGGCAATCATTCAAAAGTCAGGAAACAACAGGTGCTGGAGAGGATGTGGAGAAATAAGAACACTTTTACACTGTTGGTGGGACTGTAAACTAGTTCAACCCTTGTGGAAGTCAGTGTGGCGATTCCTCAAGGATCTAGAACTAGAAATTCCATTTGACCCAGCCATCCCATTACTGGGTATATACCCAAAGGACTATAAATCATGCTCCTATAAAGACACATGCACACGTATGTTTATTGTTTCAAGTTTTTTAACAGAGTTGAAAGTCTAATTTTAATCTGCATATTAATTTCGTTAGGCTGGGGAATAATTGGTGCACACAAGTCAAACCTGCTTAAATAACCTAACTTTTAATCTGGAAAATTAATTATCATCAGAACATGGCTCAGAATTAGAAGAGTGACCCTTGCTATTGGCAGTAATTGTTCAATTAATTGGATGGTCAGGCTACTGAAAATGTGACTGGAAGAGAGGAGAAGAAGAGAGAGGTGGGAATGTAGAAGGAAAAGGTAGATTAGTTAAAATAGGTTTATAAAACCTACTGAAAAGAGGAAACTGTGTTTCTAGGTTCATTATGAAACATTCTTTAAATGCCTACTCATAATATCTATCAACTGTTTTTCTTTCTGTGTTCTATGGTTCTTGCTTTAAAAAATGTTACATGTGAATTAAATAGAATATATTGAGACACATTAATCTATACCAGGATGTGTGCACTTGGCAACACTGCCATCACAGGCTTTGTTCGCCAGGCTGAGGACTTAGTGTTCCCATTTTATGTATGGACAACTTCAGTACACTCTGTTGTTCTCTCTAGATCCAAGGGAATCAGTGCAGCCCATGTAAAAAAAAAATGTTTTTGAGAGAAATGTGTTAAAGGGAAACATTTACAGTCTGCATGGCAATCCTCAAAGCCTCCCATCCTGCTGAGATACGGACTCACATGAAACAGTGCCACCCTATCAGTTGCACTATAGCTGAAAATACAAGAGCAGGGTGAAAAAAAATTATGAAAAACCTGTTATTAAGGCCTGTGTTTGCCAAATTACTTATTTTCATCAGGAAGGCATTTAGTCTTGGTGTGTATCTTTTGGTATTGGAGATGTGTTTAAGACGCTGAAACAACATAAATGTTATACAGATATTTTAGCTCTCATCATTTTGGTATGGCTACTGAAGATATAGCTACACACCATCTGCTGACTGACATGGTCCTTACTTGGCTCAATTCAGGGAAGCCATCATCACAGCCCACTCTTCTATTAACCTGGCTCCAGCTCCGGGAGGCCAAAGAGATACTACACTCTGTCCATACTTTGCCCTCAGTGCCAGGGGCAAGCCAGGCCACTATTGCTTCTTCTGACTGTAACAGAGAATAACAATTTATATTGCTCCCAAGCCTTTGTTCGAGGGAAAAAATGTTTTCTGGCACACCCTTGGGTCTTGCAGTTATTTGCATATATTCAACGTAACTGGTTGCACTAATGTATTCTTCACTTGCCTCTCAAAGTCTGTGTGGAGGTCTTAATATGCCCTGAGAAGGGCAGCTGATCATTAACATGTGTGGCTGTAACAATTCCCCAATATGTTATATGGATGTGATGTTTAGGGTTCAAATGTTTTATTCTTGTCAGTGATATTTCAACCTCCAAAGAATTATTTCCTCCTTAATCATGTGAGTACGTTGGTAAAAAGGAGTATTAGATTTTGCTCCTGGATCCACCTGTTCTCTGACTGTAGATTCCTCATTCCTCATCCAAAATATTATCATTATACTCTAATGATACTAACTGATATGAATTTTTTTTTTTTTAATTGAGATGGAGTCTTGCTCTGTTACCCAGGCTGGAGTGCAGTGGTGCAATCTCGGCTCACTGCAACCTCTGCCTCCCGGGTTCAAGTGATTCTCCTGCCTCAGCCTCCTGAGTAGCTGGGACTACAGGTGCCCACCACCATGCCCGGCTAATTTTTTTTGTATTTTTGGTAGAGACAGGGTTTCACCGTATTAGCCAGGATGCTCTTGATCTCCTGACCTCATGATCCAACTGCCTCACCCTCCCAAAGTGCTGGGATTACAGGCATGAGCCACCATGAATTTCTTAAATAAAAGGTTCAGTATTCACTGAGAAGAAACAAACATTGAACTGCAAGAGAAATAGACATGATTATACAGAGGAAAGATATTAGAGACAGACTGATTATTTCATTAACTAAAAAGTTGTTATTTTTCTGAAAAAACATATGCAAAACATATATTTCTTTTCAGAGAAATCAACACATAAAAGGTTATAAGACTTAAAGCATCTTTTATTTTGTACTCATGTCAAGTAATTTCTCAGTGACTATGCAGGGAATGCATGACATCTTTTTAACTCATTCATGCATTAATGACAATAGCAGACATTTATCTAGTGCCTGTTAAATCCAGAACACAGTGATTGCTGCCTTTATTTAGTGCCTCTCATGTGTCAAGAGCGCTATGGTACCTTCTTCCAGTGCACTAGTGAGCATCTCCAGATCAGTCAAAGTAGATTGGTTCCTTGGCATACATCTACTTAGTCTCCTCTGAACAGGGATTTCGTGGGTTGGGACAAATCCAATTTCTATTATTCATATGAATCACTGCAGAGACATAGGGGTGAAACTGTATCCTTTTGGTAGACCTGCCTGTGTTGGGTGGGATGCTCACATTTTTCCACATTTGATAAAAATCAAGCCTCTTCTGCCTACTCAACACTGGATAAAATGACAGTGTCATACACAGAGAACAGAACACTCCTTTGGTTGCTTCAACATTCTTTTCTTGGCCTCATTTTTCTCCCTCTCTACTGAGTTTTTGAGTCCAAATTTAGTGGCGATGACTAAGAAATTGCCAGGATGTGACAGAGCATTCAGTTCATTGAGTCCTTCCTTGCCATTTTTCAATAGTTGTAACAATTGCCAAGATTTTCTCCTGATGTTGTAGGTGCCATGTTATTCTTAACACATACTAAATTACACTTGCAGAATCTGTCCATGCAGTGACAGTCTCATTTTACATACAGCTAATTTCATGATATGGTATTAAGGAAATTCCCTGCAGACTTTTTACTAGTTGATAATTCTGAGTCCTAGAATTTCCAATATTTAAATCTGAATCTCTGAAATTCAAATTACATAAACAATAATCAAGTGGTCTGCCATGTGCTAATGTGTCATTTTTGTTGGGGGAAGGTAGATTGGGGAAAAAATAAGACAAGCTCCCTACCATCTGGAGCTAATCATACAGTTGTGTGAGTCACAGGGCCATGCTAGAGATGTAGATAGAGTTTATGGGAGCACAGATAACAGGTGTAATCAGTTCTGATTGGGAGAGATTATATGTGATTCTGGAAACAGTCATATTTGAGCTACGCCTTGGAGGATTAGAGGAAAGCCAGTAGGTAGAGAAACAAAGGAATGACATTCTAAGCAAAGGAAATGAATGGCATCAGTAAAGCGCAAAGGCAGACATGGTTCTGTGGTGAATGACACTGGAAGATGACGCTGGAAGGCATGGTAGTGACTGAATTGTGGAGAATTTTTAAATGTTACATCAAGTTGTTTGTTGTTTTTACTATAGGCAAGGTGAAATCATCAAAATTTCCCAAGGAAGGGAACTTTGCTTTAGGAAAGCAAACCTGCCATCTGAAGAGAAGAAACCAGTTAGGATGTTATGACAGCAGTCCAGTGAAGAGGTAATAAGGCGAAAGTAGAGCAGTGGCATTGGGAATGGAAGGTGAAGGTCATGGATCACGGACTAGAGGGCACAGGAGTGAAATGAAAGGCCCTCTGAAGTGTTAAGTGAGCAACTGCCAGGATGGTGGATTCCAATTACTAAGACAGGGAACACAGGAAAAGTAGAGGAAGTGTGGCTCTGTGCTTCAAATATTATTCTTCCCTGTTTTCTGTATTGAAAAGCTCGGCGAAAATGATACCCTCTCTGTGAATCCCTCCTTAGTCCCTCAGTCAGAATTAAGTCTGGCTTTTTCTGTTTTCATACAGCACCTCCTGTAAGCCTCCCTTTCTTTCCTTATGGTAGCACACATTGTATCTATGACATTTGTGTACATGCTTGATGCCTACAAATATATGATAAGCTGTCTGAGGCCACATATTACTTACCTGTGAATATTTAGCACCAACGAACTACATAATGGATCCTTAGAAAATGTGTATTAAATGAATGAATGAATGCTGCTATCACACAAGACATTAAATGCAGCCCATTTTTGGGACCTGACTTAGAATATGCAATGATCCCATCTCACCATTCTGGAGTCAGCCATACATTGTTGATGTGGCTAATTGGTATCATTTGTCTTGATCATATGCATTTTTCACCAGATTTATTTTCAAATGGTTTGATTCTTTATGAAAGGAAAATCCATTCTCCAATGATGATTTTTTTCTGTACAGTGATTTAATTCCCGAAGAATTTCAGCAACGTTCTATGTACTTGTCCTCATCACTAAAGGAAATGTGGAGACTTCTAGTCAAATTTCTTGGTACTTTCTTGGCTTTCTCTATGTTGAGAAATCCTACAAAGAGGAGTTTTCACAGCCCATAAATAGAACATTTTGGTTCCTAACATGTGACAGTTGCCTTAGAAGTACATTGCTTCTTGAGTAGGTTGAATTTGTGTGAATCCTCTGAAGATCTATCGAGTGTGCCCCTAGGCTGAAATAACCCCAAAAGATACTTCAGTTCGTGCATTTTGGGAGCCAGATTGGGAAGGTGGGGGGAGATTAGGCAGATTACTGTGTGAAACACTGTTTGTAGAATCCCAGAAAAAAGGAAAGGAAATTGTTTGAGTGCTTAAATTTCAGAGAAAAGCTGCCTTGCCTGAGGAATATATCCCTCTTTGCTGAAGTGACTGAGAGGGCTTCAGATGTTGCTGCTCAGCTAGTGTGTATTGCTTAAAATGGTATCCAATATGAAAATAAAGGAAGGTAGAACCATGGAGACATTGTTTTTAAAAGACTAGTGCCCCAGAAAGCTTGCAATATTTGTTTGTATACATGTTTTTGGTGATAGTACCAAGTGTTTTTCCTGATAACATCTCAGCAAATTAGCAAAAATCTGATAGTTTAATTGGTGCCTCTATGACATGTAGCTCAGTTAGCATTTTCCTAATAATCTTCCACTCCAAGTAGGCCCTTTGCTACTCTATGGATTACTTATAGATTCAAATCTACTATTCATTTCATTTAGCTTAGAAATTATCATTTTTAATGGCTGTTTATTGTACACATAGACACGTGTACACTCAAACACACAAAAGGTTTTTTGTTGGTGGTGGTTTTTTTGTTTGTTTGTTTCCTTGAAATGGTCTATTGAGGGCAGGAGCCCTTCATTTGAAAAATCCAGTCTAAAGTAAAAATGGCCAAATGCATGACAAGAAAACCATATTCCTGAGTTCACAGTCCACTGGGCTGCTCTATCATGTCTGCTAGTAAAATTGCTGTAAATTCCTTGCTTTTGTATTGATTTGCGCATGTAAATGTTACTGTAAGGCAAGGATGGGGTGAGGGGGGAATTTTTCTTTCTGTCTCAAGTCAAGGTCCAATGATCCAAAAAAAATCAATTTGGTTTACCTAAAAGTAAAAGGTAGGCTTTCTTTGTAGCATTCTTTTAGAAATATAGGCAGAAAGCATTGTAACACAGATTTCAGCCTGAGGCAATTGACAACCGTAGTGTATAATAACTCAAGAATCCATGAAAATTAAGTACAAGGACCGAATGTTTATTTTCTCATATTGAACCCTGAAGGGAACAAAGCTCCATGTGTCAGTTTTATGCTTGTCTTTTCAATCCTTGGCTCTTGTAGTTGTCCAATATATTTCACTTATGTGGCTTGTTCTAATGTTCCCATTACCTATTACAAAGAGAGCTAATCATTGATCAATAGCACTTTCACTTATGACTTTTTCTAAAGCATCATGTGAAATGTTATATAGTCTGATGGTTTCCAATGATGATAGTTTATACTATTAAAATAGAGCACCAGTCACACAAGCTTTTACAAAGTGTGTCTTAATCTCCTAAAAGGCAATACCACATGATTCTACAGGAAATTCATAGCTATAACCACTGAACTTTTGTTTATTTACTTTTGTTGCAGGAACTTTTCACACCTGAGTGCAAATTCAAAGAATCAGTGTTTGAAAATTATTACGTGACATATTCATCAATGATATACCGTCAGCAGCAGTCAGGCCGAGGGTGGTATCTGGGTCTGAACAAAGAAGGAGAGATCATGAAAGGCAACCACGTGAAGAAGAACAAGCCTGCAGCTCATTTTCTGCCCAAACCACTGAAAGGTACATTTGATATTGTGGGAACTATGGATTATGCTACTAAATATACTTATTTATTAAATTTCAATAAACCACTGAAAGGTAAACTTGATATTGTGGGAACTGTGGATTATGCTACTAAATATTTATTTATTAAATTTCAATAGTTGTGGGGGTTTTTGGTTACATAGTTGTGGAGGTTTTTGTAGTTTCAATAGTTGTGGGGGTTTTTGGTTACAGGTGGTTTTTGGTTACATAGACAAGCTATTTAGTGGTGACTTCTGAAATTTTGGTGCACTCATCACCCAAGCAGTATACACTGTACCCAGTATGTAGTGTTTTATCCCTCACACCACTCCCAACCTTCCCCCCAACCAAGTTCCCAAAGTCCATTATATCATGCTTATGCTTTATGTCTTCATAGCTTAGCTCCCACTTAAGTGAGAACATACAATATTTGGCTTTCCGTTCCTGAGTTACCTCACTTCGAATAATGGCCTCCAGGTCCATCCAAGTTGCTGCAGAAGACATCATATCATTCCTTTTTATGGCTGAGTAGTGTTCCATGGTGTATATATAACACATTTTTTATCCACTCGTTGATTGATGGGCACTTAAGTTGGTTCCATATTTTTGCAATTGTTCATTGTGCTGCTATAAACATACCTGTGCAGTTGTGTTTTTCATATGATGACTTATTTTCCTTTCAGTAGCTACCCAGGAGTGAGATTGCTGGATCCAATGCTACTTTTAGTTCTTTAAGGATTCTCCATACTGTTTTCCATAGTGGTTGTACTAATTTACATTCTCGCCAGCAGTGTAAAAGTGTTCCCTTTCACCACATCCATGCCAACAGCTGTTGTTTTTTGACATTTTAATTATAGCCATTCTTGCAGCAGTAAGGTGGTATCTCATTGTGGTTTTAATTTGCATTTCCCTAATGATTAGTGATGTTGAACATTTAGAAATAGTAATTTAAAGCAGTCCTTAATAATACTTTTGAAAGTGAAACAGTTGTTCCACATTAAGACATTTATTTAAAAAACTTACATTTTGTAACACTCAAAAACATTTGCTCTCCTGATTTTAATTTTTCCATAGTGCATGTACATATAGTGACACTTTACTTATGTGGAAGTAACTTACATGCTAACTCAGGACATCCAAGATCCCCAAATTATGCTAAAATGTTGCCTGGGCAGAAACATAGGTGTTAAAAATGTGTGTACGCGGCCGGGCACGGTGGCTCACGCCTGTAATCCCAGCACTTTGGGAGGCCGAGGCGGGCAGATCACGAGGTCCGGAGAATGGCGTGAACCTGGGAGGCGGAGCTTACAGTGAGCTGAGATCGCGCCACTGGACTACAGCCTGGGCGACAGAGTGAGACTCCGTCTCAAAAAACAAAAGAAAAAAAAAATGTGTGTACACTTAACACTTACCAGAAAGCTCCTTGGGTCCTCTCTAAGGGCACAACATATTATTTCAGCAAATTTTGCTTATAGTTTTCCCATCATTAATAGCAGATTAATAGCAAAGTAGAAAGGGTGAGGGACAAGAATAGGCTATGGAAGATAGGGATATAAGAAATAGTGAGCTATGGTAGAGAAGAGACAGAAAATGCAGGCAAAGCAGAGGAAGACCAAAGAGATCACTAGCCTGAGGTTAGAATAGGGGTTTAGAGTAGAGGCAGACACTGTGCAATTCAAATAAGCATAGCACTGTGTTTTACAGCACATTTTTTGGAGCCAGACTACCTAGATTCAAGGCCCAACTTCACTTTTTGCTAACTGGATGGTCTTGAACAGGTTATTTACCTGTGTATGCCTCAAGTTCATCTGTATAATATAGATAAGAGTACTTATAAGATTCTCATAGGGACTAAATGGGATAATGCATGCAAAGAACTTAGAGTAGTATCTAATGTTATAAGTGTTCCATAACTATAAGCTATTATGTTTATTCATAGCAGAATAATAATAAATTTTACCATTTACTGTACCAAGAATTATCCAATACTTAGACTCTTAAAGTGTTTCATTTTAAAGTATGATAGAAATCAGTGTTTTAAAATGTTTTAAATTTTAGTATTTGCCTTGTACAGTATGCTATAGATCATATTTAGACTTCTAAGAAGTTTATTAAATGCATTTTTTATTAATCCTCTCTTACATAACCATATGTGATTGAAGTTAGGCATTAAAATTCTTTACACACTACTACACCAAGGCTAAATTTTTGCTTAATCTGAACCTGTCCACTCTCTACTGAGTCCTTGAAAGCAGTGTTTTTCATGTCTGGCTTAAGGCACAGAAGCCTAGTAACCAAAAGAAAAGTTGAGGACCAGTGGGGTATGCCCATTTGTTTAATGTATTTTTTTCTCTTTTTCCTTTTCTGAATTTAATTTATAATTGACATAAAAAATTGTACATATTATGAACAAGATATTTTGAAATATGTAGACATTGTGGAATAGCTAAATCAAGCTAATTAATATATGCATTACCTCACATACTTATCATTTAGGTGTGTAGAATAGAACACCTACAAACTATTCTTAGAAATTTTCCCAATTGGTATACCCATTTGAAGGCCTTTTACACCATCTTTGTGTGCTTTTCAGTGGCCATGTACAAGGAGCCATCACTGCACGATCTCACGGAGTTCTCCCGATCTGGAAGCGGGACCCCAACCAAGAGCAGAAGTGTCTCTGGCGTGCTGAATGGAGGCAAATCCATGAGCCACAATGAATCAACGTAGCCAGTGAGGGCAAAAGAAGGGCTCTGTAACAGAACCTTACCTCCAGGTGCTGTTGAATTCTTCTAGCAGTCCTTCACCCAAAAGTTCAAATTTGTCAGTGACATTTACCAAACAAACAGGCAGAGTTCACTATTCTATCTGCCATTAGACCTTCTTATCATCCATACTAAAGCCCCATTATTTAGATTGAGCTTGTGCAAAAGAATGCCAAGCATTTTAGTGAACTAAATCTGGGAGAAGGACTGCCAAATTTTCTCATGATCTCACCTATACTTTGGGGATGATAATCCAAAAATATTTCACAGCACTAATGCTGATCAAAATTTGCTCTCCCACCAAGAAAATGTAAAAGACCACAATTCTTCTTCAAAAACAAACAAAACAAAACATAACAAAATTAACTGCTTAAATGTTTTGTCGGGGCAAACAAAATTATGTGAATTGTGTTGTTTTCTTGGCTTGATGTTTTCTATCTACGCTTGATTCACATGTACTCTTTTCTTTGGCATAGTGCAACTTTATGATTTCTGAAATTCAATGGTTCTATTGACTTTTTGCGTCACTTAATCCAAATCAACCAAATTCAGGGTTGAATCTGAATTGGCTTCTCAGGCTCAAGGTAACAGTGTTCTTGTGGTTTTACCAATTGTTTTTCTGTTTTTAGATTTGTAGTATTCTGGTCAAGTTATTGTGCCGTACTTTGTGCGTAGAAATTGAGTTGTATTGTCAACCCCAGTCAGTAAAGATAACTTCAAAAAATTATCCTCAAGTGTAGATTTCTCTTAATTCCATTTGTGTATCATGTTAAACTATTGTTGTGGCTTCTTGTGTAAAGACAGGAACTGTGGAACTGTGATGTTGTCTTTTGTGTTGTTAAAATAAGAAATGTCTTATCTGTATGAGTCCTCCTGTCATTGTATTTGGCACATGAATATTGTGTACAAGGAATTGTTAAGACTGGTTTTCCCTCAACAACATATATTATACTTGCTACTGGAAAAGTGTTTAAGACTTAGCTAGGTTTCCATTTAGATCTTCATATCTGTTGCATGGAAGAAAGTTGGGTTCTTGGCATAGAGTTGCATGATATGTAAGATTTTGTGCATTCATAATTGTTAAAAATCTGTGTTCCAAAAGTGGACATAGCATGTACAGGCAGTTTTCTGTCCTGTGCACAAAAAGTTTAAAAAAAGTTGTTTAATATTTGTTGTTGTATACCCAAATACGCACCGAATAAACTCTTTATATTCATTCAATGAATAATCTTCCAACATGTATTTATTGAGCGTCCATTATGTGCCAGTAACTGAAGTAGCAACTGGAAGTAAACATTGTATAATGTAGATAAGGTCACTGTCCTCAGATAATCTACAGTCTAGAGATAGATTCATATTAACATGAACACTTTAAAGTGTGTTTATTTTACTAGTTACTGTACTTGGACTTCAGATTGGTACAAAGGAATTCACATTCCCATTCAGTAGTCAAATCATACAAATGAGACCTTTGTGCTAGTATTTTCTCTGCCACTCACAGTGTCATTTCCCCTCTCTGTTGCTTATTTCTCTCCTCTCTAGAGGGAATACACAGGACTAAATATCTAGTGTCCTTTCTACCTTTGAGAACTGAAGGAAAATGTAAAATTTTTTTAATGTTGATGACTTTTCTCTAGCTCCCCAAAGCTGCATTGTCTGGCAGTGAACACTTTGAGAGCAGTCAATACAGATGGTCTCTGACTTACAATAGTTCAACTTACTTACATTTTTTGGGGGGGCTTTACAGTGGTACAGAAGCAATAGGCATTTAGTAGAACTCATACTTTAAGCACCCATACAACCATTTTGCTTTTTATTTCCAGTACAGTATTAAATAAATGACATGAGATAGTCAACACTTTATTACAAAATATGCTTTGTAGTACATGATTTTGTCCAACTGTAAGATAATATAAGCGTTCTAAGCACATTTAAAGTAGGCTAGGCTAAGCTATGATGTTTGCTAGGTTAGGTGTATTAAATGCATTTTCAACTTAAGATGGGTTTATTGGTATGTGACCCCATCGTAAGTGAAGATCATCTGTATATGGAGGGAAGAATTGTGAAATACATAAAACGTAATTGACTAGTGCTTTTCAGAGCATCTGCAAATAAAATTACTGGGGCCCCAAACAGCCTGCTTTTGCAAGGAGGGGAGACTCCTCATTTCTAAGCTGTTTGGACCAGATTCAGCATGAGCTCCTATCCCTGCCCACCCCAGCCCAGTCTAGTCACCTTGTGATTTCATGAGATAAGTCCTCCTCATCCTGCCTGAGCTCTAAACACACCTACATGAGCTAAGCCCACCTGCCTATCTTGGATGCAGGATCCTTTGTACCATGTTTTAAAAATCAGGAGACTCTCACTCAACCACCTCTCCCTATTAACTCTTACTAATTTTCAATCAGTAGGGAAAAGTAGTGCATTGTCTCCCTCTTTCTCTAAGAACTTTAAAGTTTGGTCACTGACTACTTCAGTTGCTGGTCTTGCTTTTTCTGTTGTTCAGAAATAGTGTAGGTCTGCTGGTAATAAGCAAATTAGCACTATGTGGGTCTCAGGGATGCCTGCATTAGTAGGATGGAGTCAAAATGCCCAGGAAGAATCCTTTACCCCCAGCATTCTTTATTGTTTTAAACAGACGGTGGTGTTAAAATAAATTAATAAGTAAATAGTCCTCAAACCTTCCTACGAGTGATGATATCAATACTTTCACACATCTTCATTACACACACACATACACACACACCCTTTCCCACCCCATCCCCTCATGCACACCCTTTAGTAGCATTCCTCCTGGCAGAAAATATTAGTCCTGCCACATAACTGATGAAAGAAAAAAAAGACTCTTTAGTCAAATAGTTGTGGGAAACACTTCAAATACTATTGGGTCTCAGGTATTAGCTCACATCAGAATCACCTGGAAGGCTTGTAAGACTCAGGTCACTGGACTTCACCTTCAGAGTTTCTGATTGAGTGAGTCTTGTGTGGGCCCAAAACTTGGCATTTCTAACAAGTTTCCAGGTGATGCTGAGGCTGTTGATCCTTGGGACTTTGAGAACCACTGGTATTAGTTCATTCTCACGCTGCTATAAAGATACTACCTGAGACTGGGTAATTTATAAAGGAAAGAGGTTTAATTGACTCGCAGTTCTGCATGGCTGGGGAGGCCTCAGGAAACTTACAATCATGGCAGAAGATGAAGGGGAAGCAAGGACCTTTTTCATATGGCAGCAGGAGAGAGAATGGGAAAGCGCCACTTATCAATCAGATTTAGTGAGAACTTCCTCACTATATGAGACAGCATGGGGAAACCCCCCCGAGGATCCAATCACCTCCCACCAGGTCCCTCCCTCAACACATTGGGATTACAATTCTAAATGAGATTTAGGTGGGGACACAGAGCCAAACCGTATCACACTGGCATACACTATTCCTTTCTTCAGGATTAGTGTGCATTAGCAGATTAATTTCTGAAAAGTCTTGTGTTAGAGAAATCTGTTTAACTTCTACAAATGCTGAGACAAACTTATTGGGCCACAAAGCCACATTTTCATGGAGCGTCTGTTAACATTGCAGTAGAGTGGTAGTCCTCAAGCTTTTTATGTGTACCTGAATCACCTGTGATGTTTTATATGCTTCTTTTGTTTTAAGCTTGGCCTGGGAATCTCCTGAATATGATACCTACTGTTCTATGCCACAGCACTTCATGTCAGTGTTCTATGGCATAGCACTTAATGTCAGTTTTCCACCCCATCTGTGAACGTATATTCAATCATTACACTGTATTTAGCCTGAGATTGAATATGGAAAAGAAAACAACACTTTCTTCAGGCTTCTTGCAACTTTTTAAAAGCAAAACAGGCTCCAATTCCCCCTCCCAGGAGTTGTGTTTGTATCCAAAGAGAGCACATGCTCATTGCCATGGAATCCTTAAAGGACTGAGAGGGAAGTGATCTGTGGCACTCCTCCCCTCCCTAACCAGTACATTTGTTCCAGTTTTAAGCCAGTCAAGCTCACCGAAGAGTTTTTCAAAGACCTTAGCTACATGGATTTAACTTTTCCAAGCATCCATTGTCCAAATGAACATATGAGGGAAAGTGAATATCTCTTCATCTACATCAGCTGACCATAACTATGCTGTGGATAAGGGGTGGTGGGATCAGAACTGACAACCATTTTCAACAAATTTCATACGAATGTGTCTTAGAAGCCTCATTTAGATGAGATGTCATTCATGGGTAAAACTGAAATGTGCCTTCACTGGCAGAGTCTTTAAACAACAATCTCTTCAAGACAATCTACGCTTTTTTTCTATTGTTTCTGAAAATCCTTTCAACCTCTATTCAAAGCCATTTTTGCACTTTAGAAATTGATTACAGCAGGACTCTAATTGTCAGTACAAAAATCTGTACAGGGATATGGCAGTGGTATAATAGATGACCATTTCCAATTATAAAACAATTAGCAAAGTATAGCTAGGTCAGGCCACTAGTACCCTTCAAATTCTTAACCATATTTACAAAGACAACTTTTCATAACTTTTATTGCTCTGTCCACAAAGATGTGGTCTCATGGTTTCATACGATTGAGAATGCTACAAGTAATAGTATACTGAAAAGAACATGTCTCTCATTCTGGACTGCTCTTTATCTCCAAGAAACAGAGAGAGAGAGAATGAAAAAAAATCCCAGCTTAGAGGAATTTTGGAAGTTACTCTTTCATGAACCATCACATTTTCTGGGCCTTTTTAATCTTTAAACACTGTTACTCTTTAGAGGTTAGTTTAAATTTGTTGCACAGAGAACAATAATCTATGACAAATCAATGAACCCTTTTGCTAATATCACATGAGTACAGGTATCTTGTATTTCTCATCACATTTACCATAATAAAGAATGCAGACAAGTATAATACATGGCATCATTTTGGGGATTTTCCAATTTCTATGTGGGCATACTGGAAGAAGTTTGTAACAGTTGCAATTCTGTTACAATGCAGGAAGTCTTTCTAGAACACACAATGTGGATGATTTTCAGTTTTAGAATTGTAAACTAATTAACCAAATGTCAATTCAGTTTCTCACTTTTTATTAGCTTTTGTTGCAAACACTGCCTCTCTATTTCTCTTTTGTACAAACACTTCTCTCTCACACACACATGCACACACACACAGGCACACACATAGATGTGCCTCCAAAAGAACTCAGAGCTGCTGTCTTCCTCTGGGAGGATGATCGTATGTCTATTCAGTTGGGAGAATGGAGCAGTCAAGTTCAAAATCCATGTGGCTCTCTGGCTTCAGAAGCTATCCTTTCAGCTGTGATACACACACTAAATAGTATTGCCCAGGTTTGCCCTACAACATGTTAGCATATCTGCATATTTTGTACTGTAATAATGTGTACGCTCTTAATAATTTGTTTTTAATGCTGTGTAAAGTTAGCAATTAGAGTAAGAGAAATGTATGGGATAATGATTGAGTAAAAACTCAGCTCCTTTGAGTCAATCACTCAGCTTGTTGGCACAGTAGATATTTATTACCTTAAATACTGTCAGTGCTGCACAGCACATTACTGAGACCTGGATAAAGCATTCACACAAAGATAAATGGATTGAAACTGCGTCAATTTTGTAGAAAAAGATATTCTGGGGTTTAGTAACAGAGAATTTTTCTTTCCTTACTGGGATTAATAAAGTGGAACTCCAATTGCAAGTAACTATTCAGTTTTATGTTCTTCACATATGGAAACCTCTCTGTCACTAATACCCTGGGACAAACTGGATGATTACAGTCCAAGTGTTATTTTCTTCTTCAAAAATTTCAAAACCAAAATGAATTAGTTCTCCAAGTCTGGGTATACTATACTTTTCTTCTTAATGTAAAACAGCTGAATAAAACAGCTTGAACAATGTTTGACCTTCATGGGTCTTAAGAATGTTTCAAAATACACCACCAATATATTTACCAACATATTTAGTGCCAGATGTACACAAAACAAACACTACCCTATTGTTTCTGTGTGCATGTGTGTGTGTGTGTGTGTGTGTGTGTGTGTGTGTGTAGCAGGACACTAAATAAAGAAGTCATGTTGCTATTCTTAGGGAAGTTCTAGTAAAGAGAGCTTCAAAGTTCCTTGGAGTCACCTGCAAGGCTAACTGTACTAAAAGCGGAATTTGCATGATCTTTCTACAAACTCTCAGTGTAGAGTGGTAGATAGACGTGCAAGCATCACACTTAGATTACAATAAATGCTGTAATGTAAAAAATACAATGGAGGAAAAATTTTTGATTAGGGAAATTTAAACATTTTCAAAGAAGAGTTAATTTTTCAGTGGAGTCTTAAAAGATGAGTAGGAATTCAACAGCCAGAAGGGAAGTGTAGACACTCCATGTCAAATAAAACAAAGCAGAACAGAATAGTATAAGTGAAGGCATAGAGCTTCACATGAAAGGCACATGAAATAGCACTGGGTATCTCAAAAATATTAATTAACCTAGTGTAGCTGGACAATGACAGGCAGAGCCCCTGGTATGCAAGTGATGTCTGGGAAAGGAGCAATCTTTCTACAGTGCCTCATTCCATCATACCTCATTACCAGAAAAACATTATGAGCCACTTAGGTCTGTATTATTTGAGCATCTCTGAAATGGAGCTGCTCTACATGTTTTGTAGAAACCTAATGAGTAATTTATTCTCATCAGTAGACAAAATGAAAGAAAATGGACTATGAGCAAAGTATGATTCACAACCTTGCCTATTAGGGTATAGAAGATTGCCCTACTAATTCCTCCTTTACTTCTATTGAACAATCTGTATTTTGCCTGCTCAAAAAGGAATTCCTCAAGTTATAGGGGTAGTTTGACCAGTACAATCATATAAGAAAAAAATCAGCAAAATTTTGTTCTAACAACATCTTCCATCTAAAGTGCACATTTTATTTTTTTAAGGTAACATAATTACTATGAACAACCAAAATGGTATATAAAGGTGAAAAATTAAAATATTTTTTTTTACAGTTCCACGTTACCTCAACCCTTAGACCCTGGTAACCACCATTCAACTCTCTGTTTCCATTAGTTGAACTTTTTAAGATTCTTTTTATATAAAGGATGTCATGTAGTATTTTTTCTTTTTGCATCTGGCTTATTTCACTTAGTTTGCTTATTTCAAAATGCTCTGAAGTTTCATCCATGTTTCTGTAAATGGAAGGAGTTCCCTCTTTATATGGCTAAGATATATATATATATATAATTTTCTTTCTTCATACTTCTGTCCATGGGCACTTAGGTTGTTCCATAACTTATCTATTGTGAATAATGGTGCAGTGGGAGTGCAGATGTCTGTTTGGCATACTGATTTAATTTCCTTTGGATATATAACCAGAATATAACCAGAAGTGGGAATGCTGGATCATACAGTAGTTCTATTTTTACTTTTATGAGGATCTCCATACTGTTTTACATAATGGCTATACTAATTTACATTCCCATAAACAGTGTACAAGAATACCTCCTTGCCAACACTTATTATCTTTTAAGTTTTAGATAATATTATTCCCATTAATAACGTGTGATATTACATTGTGGTTTTGATCTGCATTTCCCTTATGATTAATGATGTTAAGTACCTTTTCAGATATATGTTGGCCATTTGTATGTCTTCCTTGGAGAGATGTCTATTCAGCTCCTTGGTCCATTTTTCAAAATACAGTTATTTGTATTTTTGCTATTGAGTTGTATGAGTTCCTTATATATTTTGGATGTTAACCCCTTATGAGAAATATGGTTTGCAAATATTTTCTCCTATTCCGCAGGTTGCCTTTTCATTTTGTCGATTGTTTCCTTTGCTGGGCAGATAATTTTTTTTATTTTATTTATTTTTTGAAACAGTGTCTCACTCTGTCACCCAGGCTGGAGTGCAGTGGCGTGATCATGGCTCACCACAGCCTTGACCTCCCCAGGATCAGGTGATCCTCCCACCTCAGTTGTTGTATTTTTAGTAGAGATGGAGTTTCACCATGTTGCCCAGGCTGGTCTCAAACTCCTGGGCTCAGGCCATCTTGCCCACCTTGGGACCTGCCAAAGTGTTAGGATTAGAGGCATGGGCCACCATGCCTGGCTTTGAAACTTTTTAATTTAATGTAGTCTGACTCGTTTATTTTTACTTTGTTGCATGTGCTTTTGGTGTTACAGCCAAAAAAAGTTATTGCCAAGACCAATGCCATAGACCTTATTTCTTATTCTAGTAATTTTACAATTTTAGGTCTTATGTTTAAGTTTTTAATCGATTTTGAGTTGATTTTTGTGTATGGTATAGGATAGGGGTCCAATTTCATTATTTTGTATTTGGACATTCAATGTTTAAAATACAATTTATGGAATGGAATATATTTCCCCATGATGTTTTTAGTGCCTTTGTTGAAGATTAGTTGATCATATATGTGTGGGTTTGTTTCTTGGCTTTCTATTCTGTTCCATTGGTCTATGTGTCCGCTTCTATGCCAATACCATACTGTTTTCATTACTCTAGCTTTATAATATAATTTCAAATCAGGAAATGTTCTAAACTTTCTCAGGATTGTTTTAGATCTTTGGGGACTTAGGTGGTTCCATAACGATTTAAGAATTTTTTTTCTATTTCTGTAAAAAATTATATTAAGATTTTGATAGTGCTTGCATTGACTGTGTAGATCACTTTGGTTAGTATCAACATTTTTGCAAAATTAATTCTTCCAAACTATGAACACAGGATACTGTTGCATTTATTTCTCTTCTTCAAATTCCTTTCATCAGTATTTTATAGTTTTTAATGTACAGATTTTTCACCTCCTTGGTTAAACTTATTCCTAAGTACATTTTCCTTTTTGATGCAATTGCAAATGGGATTGTTTTTCTAATTTATTTTATTTTGTTTGTTTGTTTGTTTTTGAGATGGAGTCTTGCTCTGTCACCCAGGCTGGAGTGCAGTGGTGTGATCTTGGCTCACCACAACCTCTGCCTCCCGAGTTAAAGGGATTCTCTTGCCTCAGCCTCCCGAGTAGCTGGGATTACAGGCGCCTACCACCATGCCCAGCTAATTTTTGTATTTTTAGTAGGTAGAGACGGGGTTTCACCATGTTGGCCAGGCTGGTCTCAAACTCCTGACCTCAGGTGATCCACCTTCCTCGGCCTCCCAAAGTGCTGGGATTACAGGCGTGAGCCACTGCACCCAGCCACTAATTTATTTTTTGGATAGTTCATTGTTAGTGTACAGAAGCAACTGATTTTTATGTTGATTTTGTATCAACATTGGTGAATTCCACCCAACATTTGAGGAAAAACTAATACGAATCCTTCTCAAAATCTTCCAAAAAAATGAAAAGAAAGGAGCACTTCCAAACTCATTTTATGAAGCCAGCATTATTCTCATACCATTCCAGACAAGGACACTACAAGAAAAAAAAATTACAGGCCCAAATCCCTGTTGAACATAGATGCAAAAATCCACAACAAAATACTAGCTAAAAGAACTTAACATCACATTTAAAGGATCATTCACCATAATCAAGTGGGATTTCACCAATTTCACTTGGGTAGAATTCACCAATGTTGATAAAAAATCAACATAAAAATCAGTTGTTTCTTCACACAAACAATGAACTATCCAAAAAACAAAAGAACACAATCCCATTTGCAATTGCAAAAAAATACTTAGAAATAAATTTATCAAAGGAGGTGAAAGATCTTTATATTATAAACTATAAAATATTGATGAAAGTAATTGAAGAAGACAAATGGAACAGATCCCTTTGTTCATAGATTGGAAAAATTAATATTACAGAAATGTTAATACTTACCAAAGTGATCTACAGAGTCAATGCAAGCCCTATCAAAATCTTAATAGAATTTTTTACAGAAATAAAAAAAAATTCTAAAATTCATATGGAACCACATAAGTCCCCAAAAATCTTTACAACTTTACTGAATTTATTTATCACTTCTAACATTTTTCTGTTGGAGTCACTGGGTTTCTGTATTGAAGACCATGTGATTTGAAACAGACCATTTTACTTCTTCCATCCTGATTTGCATGCATTTTATTTCTTTTTCTTGACTTATTGCTCTAAGCAGAACTTCAGGTACCATGTGGAATAGAAGTGGCAAGAGTGAGCATTCTCTTCTTCATCCTGATTTCAGAAGAAAAGCTTTCAGCATTTCACTACTGACTATGATGTTAGATGTGAGTTTGTCATATATATGGCCTTTGTTATATTTAGGGATATTCCTTCTCTACCTAATGTTTTGAAAGTTTTCATCATGAAAGGGTGTTGATTTTTTTTCAAATGCCTTTTCTGTATCTGTTGAAATGATCATATGATTATTATCCTTCATTGTCTTATTGTTCATATTTATTGATTTGAGTATGTTGAGCCATCCTTGTATCCCAGGGATAACTCTCACTTGATTATGGTGAACGATCTTTTTAATGTGATGTTAAGTTCTTTTAGCTAGTATTTTGTTGTGGATTTTTGCATCTATGTTCAACAGGGATTTGGGACTGTATTCTTTTTTTTTTCTTGTAGTGTCCTTGCCTGGCTTTGGTAGGAGAATAATGCTGGTTTCATAAAATGAGTTTAGAAGTGTTCCTCACTCTTCTTTTTTTTTTTTTTGGAAGATTTGAGAAGGATTGGTATTAGATTTTCTTTAAATGTTGGGTAGAATTCACCACTGAAGCCATCTGGTTCTGGGCTTTACTTTGTTGGGAAGTTCTTTTTTAAAAAATTGCTGATTCAATATTCTCTTTCATTATTGGTCTCTACAGATTCTCTATTCATGATTCAGTCTTGCTAGGTTGTGGTATGTTTCTAGAAATTTATCTGTTTCTTCTAGATTACCCAACTTGTGTATAATTGTTCATAATAGTCTCTAATGATCATTTATATTTCTATGGTATCAGTTGTAATGTCTTCTCTTTCATTTCTGATTTTATTTGTTTGTGTCTTTTCTCTTTCATTCTTAGTTACTCTAGCTAAAGGCTTGTCTGTTTTTTAATCTTTTCAAAAAACAACTCAGTTTTATTGCTCTTTTTTATTTTTCTAGTTTCTATTTCACTTTTTTCTGTTCTGATATTTACTTCATTCCTTCTTCTGACTTTGGGATTATTTTATTGTTCTTTTATAGTTCCTTGAGGTGTAAAGTTAGGTCGTTTATTTGATTTTTTTTTTCTTAATGTAGGCATTTATCACTATAAACTTCCTTCTTAGAAACGCCTTTTGCTGCATCCCATATATTTTGGTATGTTGTTTTTCCACTTTTGTCTGTCTCAAGTTTTTTAAATTTTTCTTTTGATTTGCTCTTTGATTCTTTGGATATTTAGGAGTGTATTGTTTAATTTCCACATATTTGTGAATTTTACAGTTTTCCTCCCTTTATTGATTTCCAGTTTCTTAGCATTGTGGTCAGAAAAGATATTTGGTATGATTTCAATCTTCTTAATTTTGTTAACACTTGTTTTGTGGCCTAACAGTTGACGTATCTTCAAAATGTACCTGTGCAATTACTTGGGAAGAATGTACATTCTGTTGCTTTTGGAGGGAATGTTTTGTATCTGTTAGGTCCGTTTGGTCTAAAGTGTAGTTCAAGTCAATTCCCTATTGATTTTCTGTCTGGGTGATCTGTCCATTGTTGAAAGCTGGGTATTAAAGTCCTCTACTACTGTACTATTACAGTCTATATTTCCTGTTCATATCTATTAATATTTGCTTTATATATTTAGGTGATCCAATGTTGGGTGTGTATATATTCAAAATTGCATCTTGTTGATGAATTGACTCATTTATTTTTATATAATGGCATTCTTTGTCTCTTGTTACAGTTTGTGACTTTAAGTCTATTTTGTCTGATATAGTATAGGTGTCTCTGCTTCTTTCTGGTTTCTATTTACATGCAATATCTTTTTAATCTCTTCACTTTCAGTTTATATGTGTCCTTGCAGCTAAAGTGACTATCTTATAGATAGCAAGAACTTAGGTCTTCCTTTTTCATCCATTCAGCCACTCACTGTCTTTTGATTAGAGAATTTAATCTACTTACATTAAAATTAACTATTTATAGGTAAAGACATACTATTGCTATTTTGTTAAATGTTTTTTAGCTGTTTTGTAAGTTTTTTTGTTTCTTTCTTCCTCTCTTGCTGTCTTTCTTTGTGATTGATGATTTTCCTATAGTACTATGGTTTGATTTCTTTTTTTTTTAATTTTTATTTTTATTTTAAGTTCCAGGGTACATGTGCAGGATATGCAGGTTTGTTACATAGGTAAACATGTGCCATGGTGGTTTGCTGCACCTTCAACCCATCACTGAGGTATTCAGCCAAGCATGCATTAGCTATTTTTCCTACTATTATCTCTCCCCACACCTCACCCCCCTTGACAGGCCCCAGTATGTGTTGTTCCCCTCCCTGTGTCCATGTGTTCTCATGTTCAGCTCTCACTTATAAGTGAGAATACGCAGTGTTTGGTTTTCTGTTCCTGCAATAGCTTGCTAAGAATAATGGCTTCCAGCGCCATGTATGTCCCTGCAAATGACATGATCTCATTCCTTTTTGTGGCTGCATAGTATCCCATGGTGTATATGTGCCACATTTTCTTTATCCACTCTATCATTGATGGGCATTTGGGTTGATTCCATATCTTTGCTCTTTTGAACAGTGCTGCAATGAACATATGCGTGCATGTATCTTTGTAATAGAATGATTTATATTCCTTTGGGTATATACCTAGTAATGGGATTGCTGGGTCAAATGTTATTTCTGGTTCTAGATCTCGTAGAAATCACCACACTGTCTTCCACAATGTTTGAACTAATTTACTTTCCCACCAGCAGTGTAAAAGTGTTCCTATTTCTCTGCAACCTTGCCAGCATCTGTCATTTTTTGACTTTTTAATAATCACCATTGTGACTGGCATGAGATGGTATCTCCTTGTGGTTTTGATTTGCATTTCTTTAATGATCAGCGATGTTGAACTTTTTTTCATATGATTGTTGGCCTCATGAATGTCTTTTTTTGAGAAGTGTCTGTTCATGTCCTTTGCCCACTTTTTGATGCGTTTTTTTTTCTTGTATATTTGCTTAAATTCCTTGTAGATTCTGGATATTAGACCTTTGTTAGATGGATAGATTGCAAAAATTTTCTCCCACTCTGTAGGTTGCATGTTCACTGTGATAGTTTCTGTCTTTCTTTCTTTTTATATTATACTTGAAGTTCTGGGGTACATGTGTAGAATGTGCAGGTTTGTTACATAGGTATACACGTGCCATGGTGGTTTGCTGCACCCATCAACCCGTCATCTGTATTAAGTGTTTCTCCTAATGCTTTGACTTCATTATTTCTTTCATTTGATTGAGTATGCTGTGGATGTTTTCTGTTACATTTTTTTATTTTCTTCATTGTATTCTTCAGCTTCAGAATTTCTGTTTGTTTGTTTGTTTTTCACAGTTTCTATCTCTTTGTTGAACTTATTATTTTGGTCATACATTGTTTTCCTGATTCTACTGACTTCTCTGTGTTCTCATGTAGCAACCCAAGTTTATTTAAAACAATTATTTTTAATATTTTGTCAGGAAATTTGTAGCTCTCCATTTTTTTTTTTGCTGGCAACTGGAAAATTACTGAGTTTCTTTGGTAGTATTATTTTTCTGTTGTTTTTGGCAGGTGTTCCTTGAAATCTCGTTGCCATGTTCACATTTGAAGAAGTAGTCTCCTCCTTCAGCCTATACTGACTGGCTTCAGAAGAGAAACAGTTATACCAGTTAGCCTGACTGGGGATACTAAGACTCTTGCACATCTTTTCTGTAGATGTATCACTCAACCTCTTTTTAAGAAATTTTAAGATTATCTTAATCTAAGAAATTTTAAGATTATCTTAATTTCATAAAACCAAACCAAATTCTGAGAGTTTCTCATTTGTTTTCTCTAACGTGGTGCCCTGAAGTACTCAAGTTTTTGTGCCTTCTCCCATTCCCACAGAGTGAAGCTGCCTGCCTCTGCATGCTCACAAGTTCACACTCACTGTCAGGGTTTGGGCCATGTGCAGGGAGCAAGCCAAGGTAGAGGAGAGAGGGAGACATGCAAAGTTTTGGGAGCACCCATGTGTCAGCTTCGGGGGTCTACAGTTCAGGCATCCCAAGCCACTAGTGGGTGGCCCTCCTGATGGAGTCTATGAAGTTGTTAGTAGTATATGTGTCCCTTTGTTGAATTTCTAGTCTCTGGTTACTGTGAGTCCCTACCTCTGTTCCCTGCTCACAGCCTCTCAGTCACTCAGACATGATGATCCCCTCAGTATTCTGAGTGGGGATAGAAAGAAGTAGGCCTCTTGGTCAGTGTCCCATATGGCCAGGAAAGCCAGGCACTCATTTACTACATTCTCCCTTTCACCCAGTGGAGAAATCATGAGTCAAAGTCGTATCTCTTGGCGTTGAGTTCTGCTAGCTTGAGAGAGGGTTGACATAAGTAGTGAAACTATTTTCTGGTTCTTTTCAATGTGCCTATTCTCATAATTGTTTTGCTCCATCTGTGAGCTGGACTACCAGACTCCCACAAAGGTACTCTCATACTTGAGTGGTTGTCAAAATTGTAGATAGTGGGGAAATGACAGGAGAAAATTCCTATTCTGCCATCTTGCTGACATCACCCCAATATCTAAAATGCATATTTTAATTATTTTTTCCTTGAATAAAGTTTATTTTGGAATTGTTGAGTTTTACAAAATAATTTAAAATATTCTCTCTCTCTCTCTGGGGTTGAGGTCTCACTCTGTCACCCAGGATGGATTACAGTGGCACAATCGCAGCTCACTGCAGCCTCGAATTTCTTGGTTCAAGTGATCCTCCCACTTCAGCCTCCCAAGTAGCTGGGACTACAAGGCGTGTGCCACCATGCCCAGCTAATATTTTTAAATTTTTTGTAGAGATGGGGGTCTCACTATGTTGCCCAGGTGGGTCTTGAACTCCTGGCTTCATGTGGTCCTCCCACCTCCACCTCCCAAGTCACGAGGATACCAATTGTGAGTCACTGTGCCCAGCTATCCCCCTCTCTCTCTCTTTTTCTCTCACACACATGTGTGCATGCACAGACACACACACATCTCATGGTCATTCTCTTTACCATGATGATCCTTGGTTCTTTTACACAGCTTCTTTCAGTTTACCTTACAATTTAGCTCAACACAAATTTTAAAAAATCTATAGTTACAATTTAATTTGACTTGGTCCACACCTCTAACCAATTTGATACAATCTCCAAGTTAAGGTTACAAGTTAGTTGATTGTAATCACTTCCAAATATTTCCCCCAACATTTCATTATGAAAATATATCCATCAATTAATGCTCTTATCTATAAAATAATTATTTTTTTGCATTTCAAAATAAGTTACAGACATCAATGCACTTCATCTTTAAACCCTTTATCATGCATATCAGGAAGTAGAGTTTAATATTTCTATATTTCTTTGGGGAGAAATGGAGCTAAAATTATATACTGTATCATATACAAACCTGTTAGGTATATCAATTCATGTGTATTGACAAATGCGTACACCATGTAACAGAAACTCTTTTCAAGCTATAGAATATTCCTATCACTACAAATATTAATCAGCAAAACAATGGGGAGAATGTCTCTAGGGCATGTCAGAGACCTTCACTGCAGCCTCTCCCATTATAGGCCAGGAGGCCTTGAAGGAAAAAAATGGTTTAGTGGGCCAGGCCTCAGGCACCCTCCTTGCTCTTTGCAGCCTTGAGACATGGTGCCCTGCATCCCAGCTGCTTCAGCTTCAGCTGTGGCTAAAAGGGGCCAACATACAGCTCAGGCCATTGTTTCAGAGAGTGCAATCCCCAAGCTTTGGCAGCTTACACATGGTGTTGGGCTTGCAGGTGCACAGAAGTCAAGAATTGAGGTTTGGGAACCTCTGCCTAGATTTCAGAGGGTGTATGGAAATGCCTGGATGTCCAGACAGAAGTCTGCTGCGGGGGTAGAGCTCTCAGGGAGAACCTCTGCTAGGGCAGTGCAGAAGGGAAATGTGGGGTTGGAGCTCCCCCACAGAGTCTTCACTGGGGCACTGTGTAGTGGAGCTCTGAGAAGAGGGCCATAGTCCTCCAGACCCCAGAATGGTAGATCCACCAATAGCTTGCACCATGCACCTGGAAAAGCCACAGGCACTCAACACCAGCCCATGAAAACAGCTGTGAGGGTGGCTGTATCCTGCAAAGCCACAGGGGAAGAGCTGCCCAAGGCTGTGGGAGCCCACCTCTTGCATCATTGTGACCTGGATAGATGTGAGACATGGAGTCTAAGGAGATCATTTTGGAACTTTAAGCTTTAATGACTGCCCTATTGGATTTTGGACTTGTATGGGCCTATAGCCCCTTTGTTTTGGCCAACTTCTCCCATTTGGAATGGGTGTTTTTACTCAATTCCTGTACCCCCATTGTATCTTGGAAATAACTAACTTGCTTTAGATTTTACAGGCTCATAGGTGGAAGGGACTTGCTTTGTCTCAGATAAGACTTTGGACTTGGACTTCTGGGTTAATGTTGGAATGAGTTAATACTTTGGGGGACTATTGGAAGGGCATGATTGTGTTTTGAAATGTGAGAACATGAAATTTGGGAGGAACTAGGGTCAGAATGATATGGTTTGGCTTTGTGTCCCCACCCAAATCTCTCCTTGAATTGTAATAATCCCCATGTGTCAAGGGTGGGACCAGGTGGAGGACTGAATCATGAGGGTGGTTTCCCTCATGCTATTCTCATGATAGTGATTTTTAACAGATCCAATGGTTTTATAAGCAACTGACATTTCCCCTGCTGGCACTCATTCTCTCTCCTGCCGCCCTGTGAAGAGGGGCCTTCCACCATGATTGTAAGTCTCCTGAGGCCTCCGAAGCCATGCGGAACTGTGAGTCAGTTAAAACTCTTTCCTTTATAAATTACCTAGTCTTGGGTATTTCTTTATAGAAGCTTGAGAATGAACTAATACACAGGGTAAAAATTTAAAAACAAACACACAAATGCAAGTAAACAAGCCAATATTTCAACTGTTCCCATTGCATTATCCTTATTCTTTATCTATGGTACCAGAAAATAGTACATCTGAAACAATTTTTTTTTTCTGCCATGATGTACACTCAAGTGGGTCCACTGGGGTTTCTTTCAGTTTCCCAAATACTAGATATGACTCTTCCCTATACCTTATCTTCATATGAAGAAAGCTATGAGAATATATTAATAACTGTATATAGTAACACTACTATAGGAATAAGCATGTGTCTATTCCAATCGATCTTTTAAAACTTTTATTTTGAAATATTTATAGATTCAAAGGAAGATGCAAAGAGTACAGGGAAGTGCTATATGCCCTTTATCTAGTTCCTCTAGTGGTATCAACTTACATAACTGCAGTATCATATTTAAACCAAGAAATTGGCATCCGTATAATCCACAGACGTTACTCAGACTTCTCTAGTTTTACATATACTAATTTGTGTGTGTGTGTGTGTGTGTGTGTGTGCGTGCGCGTGCATGTGTATGTGTGTAGGTCTATGCAATTTTACCACATGTGTATATTTGGGTAACCACAACAATGATCAAGATATGGAACTGTTCCGTCACCACTAAGATCCCTTGTGCTATTCCTTTATAAACATCTCCCTGTCAACCTTTTTCACCCATAAAAGCTAGTAAACACTAATCTGTTCTTCATCCTTATAATTTTATTATTTCAGAATTGTTATATAAATGTCATCATACAGTATATAACAGAGATTGGCTTTTGTCACTCAGCACAATTCCCTTGAGATGCAGCCAAACTGTTGTGTATATCAGTAATGCAATATGTTTAATTTCTGTGTAGTATTCCATGGTAGAGATGTGCCATAGTTTAACTATTCACCTGTTGAACAACATTTATGTTCTTTCTACTTTCGGGCTATTACAAATAAAGTTGCTATGAACATTCATGTATAAGATTTTGTGTGATCATTGGCTTTCATTGCTCTAAGATAAATTAATAAGCATTTCTGAGTTATATAATAATCACATATTCAGTTTTGTAATATATTGCCAAACTGTTTTTTAAAGTAGCTATATTTTTCATGTGTTTATTTTCGATACATATATCCTATTTTACAAAATGATTGTTGATGAATTTTCTCTATATTCTATTGGATGTTTTAAGAAATTTTCATTGAGTTTTCAGAGTTTGCTATATAGTCCAGTTATGAATCCTTTGTCAGAGGTGTAGTTTGCATATTTTCTTCCAGTGGTTAATTACCAAAATTGCAGTGTAAGAACTTCTGAAAACCCTTTCCTCCATAAAAGCAATACGAACACAGGTGAAAATTCTAAATTAACTTGTTCATAACTCTGGAAATTAAGTAAAAACTTGTAAGAATTTGAGAAGTCTTTATTTTAGAAAATTTGCTGCATATTGGCAAGAACAGTGAAATTTGTGACATTTTAACTTACCATATTTCCATATTCTTTTACTCAGCTCTGCAATATTCTCAAAAACCAAGTGCCCTGCAATTATAGTGGCATAAAAACAGCAGTCTGGCAGCCATCAAAAGTGGAAGAATGCCATTAAGGGTGTCTGCCAGCTCCATCCCCACAGAATGTCATCAGGGACCTGTTCTCTAAATATCCCAACCTGTAGAACTTGTCTTTGTTTCACCTGATTCAACCTCATTCAGTGTGAACAGGCTTTTGTTGAAATCAATCCATAGCAATTGCTCTACATTGCAGCTGCTTGAGGTGTCAACTACAGTTAGGGCAAACACAAAGTTGACTAGAAAAACTTAAAAGGAAACGCTAAGGAATGAGATGTCCATAGGAGGATTTTAAAAGTTTCAATATATTCTTGGGAATTTTAGAAGGATGCATGTATGGGCAGGGCTGTGTGCATACCTAGGGAAGACTTGAGAAGGCCCTAATTTCTTATATGTGTCTAATCTAATATATGTCCAATCATTAGCTGGCCACTAAGCTAACTGAGCAGAGACTAGTGACCATACACATCAAATAATACAGACTTTACATAATTAGTTCAAGAAAGTCATTAATCAAACTGCAACAACAAAAGCAAACAGAAAAACACCAACAAACTTCAGGAATTTTTCACATTATATTATTTAAAATGTTCAGTTTCAACAACAAAACAACTGAGACATGCAAGGAAACTGGAAACTGTGGCCCATACCCAAGGAAAAAGCAGTCAGTAGAAACTATCCCTAAAGAAGAGCTATCAGAAATTTGTTTAGCATAGTTGCTATTTCAGCATCCATTTTTAGTCCTGACATAAGTTGCTCAAAACCTAGTCATACTCTGACCCATTTGGCCTAGTTAAAACTTGCTCTCTCTGTGTTTTTGATATAGCCTGATTGTTCCTCATCTCGCTTACTCAAAACCTAACACATCCCATAGCTGCTGAACATAAGAAAATCTAATGATCAACACCAGAGTCATGTGAATAATTTTCCTGCTTCATACATGTTTTCTTTAAACTAGCCAACCCACAGTCCCTGTGGGAGAGCCTAAGGGATAACACCCATGAGCCTTAATAAAGGCATAGTCCCACATGTCCCCCGAGT